>NC_064642.1:548621243-549258908 GCF_023864345.2 Schistocerca serialis cubense
GAGGAAAATGGAGGAGGAGATACAACCATGAGTTGTATACCATATACAAAGACCAACCCATCAGAAGGATTGTGAAATCATCCAAACTGAGGTGGGCGGGACATGTGGCCCGCATGAATGATACAGAAGTACCAAAAAGAATATTACAAGGAAAGCCAGGAGGGCAGAGAGAACATGGTCGACTAAGAGCCAGACGGGAGGATGGAGTAATCGAAGATCTTAGGTAGATGGGCTATATAAAGCATTGGCAAAGGACCGAGAGAGATGGAAAGAAATTGTAGAAGAGGCCAAGGCTCATCATGAGCTGTAGAGCCAAGAAAAAAGAAGAATGTGCCATATCACCGGATCGCTACGGTTCACGGTTGATTTGAAGAATATTTTGAACAATTCGAGCGTCCGACCGGAATCCCATCGAACATCTATGTGACATAATCGAGAAGTCAGTTCGAGCACAAAATCCTGCACCGGCAACACTTTCGCAATTATGAACGGCTATAGAGACAGCATGGCTCAGTACTTTTGCAGGGGACTTCCAACGACTTGTTGAGTCTATGCCACGTCTAGTTGCTGCACTACGTTTGGCAAAAGGAGGTTCAACACGATATTTTGAGGTATCTCGTTGCTTTCGCCACCTTAGTTGTATTATGAAAGCCCAGCTACTATCTGCTCACTTTGTAAAGAGACGCGAATGGCCCCAGTCGGTACCTCTTAGTCGGTACCGACAGTTGTTATGGCGTAGCCAACCTATCGTAATTACCAGATGACAGTGCGTCGTATCGATAACAACAGCAGACTTATTTTGACATATGGGCTTCGAGATCACAGAAATGTTACATGCATTTCAATTTGTATAGATCTGTTATCCCCACTGAAGTTACTCTTCGCTACAAAATACGTAGCAGTTACTGTACAAATGAAATTCGTTTTTACAGGCACTTAAAAGCCATTTGCTAGTACCAAAAATACTTACCTTTTTACCTTAAATGATTCGTTTCGGTCACATAAACAGTGTCAAGTATAGCATTTTTTTCTGGTTCCATTTGCATCTGGAAATGTCATCTGCTTGCACATTTATTGGTATTGCAAATACGCATTTCAAATACCTTTAATAATTGTAAAGCAACTACGAACACAGCTACCAAATCAAATTATATTTCATATTTTACTTTACACATTTCGTTTCACTCGTTTAAACCAAGGGTAGTATTTTTGTCTGATACCGTTTACATCTACCGGAAACAAGTAAACAGACAATAACTTTAACTGATTTCTGAACTAGACTTAAAAATGACACAGATGCATGACACATGACGCTACTTTTCATCGTCGTCACAGATTCTCTGTAAACAACGCTCGATTCTACCAGTCGTTCAGTTCCTCGACGTCAGAAATCCGCTGCTTTGCCACGAAGCCATTCGAAAACGGTTGTGTGAATATCATCGTCGTCTGAAAATTTCTTAACCCCAGATGTTCTTTCAACACGCCGAAAAGGTGGAAACAGGGAGGTGTAGATTTGGACTTCCCGCTAGCATCACACACGTCTGATTGGCCATTGTGAGATTGCTGGCATCGTTTCACTAAGGCAACACACACAACCATCGCTAATGACAGCACACACCACCATGCCCGAGGGAGGACTCTAACTACCGACGGGGTGAGCCGCGCGAACCGTCTCAAGGCGCCAGACCGCGCGTCTACCCCGCGCGGCCCAGGTTAATGCCGGGATCGTTCCATTTACAGAGCACGTCCGATTTCTTTCTCCATACTTGACGCCATACGAGCTTGGGGCCCGTCTCTAATGACTTCGATGAAGTTGGGACGTTAAAGCCAACCTACCTCCCTCTCTTCCTTTCCCAGATTTTAACCCAGTCGGGAATCTGTTGGAGCACCTCGATGGGACTGTTCGCGCTATAGAGCCCCAACAGAGAAATGAAGCGCAGCTGACCACGGCACTAGAGTCGACACGGCTCCACATTCCCGTTGGAACCTTCCAGAACCTCTCTGACACTCTTCTCGCACGTTTTTCAGCAGTAGGGGCTGCAAAATGTGGCCATTCAGACTTTTGACAGGTCGTTACATTATTGTGAAAGAACGGTGTACAAGGAAATGGGCTGCTTCCTTTTCAGGAGAACCTTCCCAGCATTTACTTTAACCAATTTAGATAATTCAGTCTATAAAAGATATTTCCTTTAGTCTATAGTGGCACTTTTCTTTTACCTAATGACTATCAATGTCAGTACGAAATAACATCATGAGACCATCCTACAATCGAAAACATCAATGTGCCTTGTTACGCTGATGTGAGAAGGTATTCATAAGAATAAACTGAAGACCAGCACAACACGGGCTAAAAACCTAGAAGATTTTATCTTCATTTCATTTCGACCCTGATGTATAGCATTATTATGGGCCATTTATAATTTGGTTATTATGTATGCCAAACGAAATGGACCTCCAACAGAATACTATGGCTTCATTTCGAGTTTACAGTATTTTCACAGTTAACTTTCATTTTATGCTAGTCTATAGTTTTGAACAGAAAACCGCAATGAAATGATATTTAGTGTCACAGCTCTATATGTGTGACAAGTACATAGAAAGATTGCTTTTAGATTTGGTACAGTGATAAAATCATTTAACACGCGAGTATTTTCGATTGTCCATAGGAGACTATAACATTGAGTGGACACCATTGGTAGACAAAAAATTCAAATTCACAGTTTCAACACACTCAGACGGCATAGGTCATCAGTTCGCTTATTTCATTCTCTATCCACTTCGCGGAAATTACTTCCAGTTTTTCTAATTACTAATTATGTATCCTGGGAATAGTGCGGATGGGAACCCGTTATTTCGTCCGTTTCAGAGGTTCTCCCCACCCACAAAAATCGCACTTACGGTGCGGCATGTCATTGTAATAAAGGGACTGTGATATTTCATGAAAACCTTAAAAAAGAAGAAAAACTAACACATATGTTAAATATTAAGCAGCGGCTGGCGCAAACAACGTTAAAAATAGGTAGTACAACAGTTATGCAACGTACAGTCCTCGACAGTGAAACTGCAGTTGTATGAAGAACTTTACAGGGAAACAAAATACTCATACCAACCTAAGCGAACTGTGATACAACTGGACAAAAGCCTCACATGTCGTGGCCTCATATTGAAGTGCGACAGTCAGACATTTTATTATAAAGATAAAGTTTATTTGTCTAGAGCGCGAGTTTATAAAATGATATGTATGGCTTCGATTGTGATAGCGATTATCTTCACACCTAAGATAGAGACAGAAAATATTGTTTTTAAAACGTTATATGTACTTGCAATACGTACAATATAAAAAGAAAACGAAGCGACAAATAACATATCATAAAACATCGTTATAGAGAGTAACACTCCGCGTGTTGTACAGTTAAGTACTGAGTAATTAAAATTACTGTGTACTTCGTGATGCTGTTATCTAAAATTAACGAGGTTGGAATTTGCTAGAAGATACCACTCTACGCATAATTACTCAATAAAATATATCATATTAAAACAAAGTCAACCAATAGACAAAAGAATGTTGACAGGTTATTTTATGGTAGTAAAGAAATTTAGCAAAAGAGGGGAGAGTATATAAAAAGATAAAACGATAATTCTAATGAACAGGCTGCTAACTGACAACGGATGGCGATTCTTAGTAAATTACCAAGTAATTTAACAAATAGAAAGTAAAGTACAAGAAAGGAATGTTGTGTAGTCAGAAAGTGAATTTCACATCAGTAAATTGTGAAATAGTTTAGTAAATGAAAAGTATAGTACAGCAGCACAAAGATGGAACGTTGAGCCACCAATGAGTTCACTGCAGCCACCAAAGGGTCGCCTTCTTCCGGTGCGCTGTGTCTTGTTGTCGCCCTTAGTCACCGCTCTAAAGTGGACGAGTGTAGGAGGGCGCATGCGGAAGCCGTCTTCACACGAGGCAGGTGATCACTCATCTGCAGAAATAACCTGTATGACGGTTGAACCTCTGCTGGTGTGTCTTGACATTCCAACTCACGCCATAGGTGATCCACTATGTTCAGTTCGGGACTCTGAGCGGACCAGTTCATTTCAGGGATCTTACTGTCCACAAACCATTGCTTCACAGATACTGCTTCATGAGATGATGCAGTCATCGTCTTCGAACGGTTCCTCTACTGTATGCTCTACACAAAGCTGTAAAATTTCTTCACATTTTACCACATTTAAAGTTTTCTTTTTTAAAGCGCAATAAGGGTACCATACCCTAACTACGAAAAAACACTTCCATACCGTTACAGCCGGCCGGGGTGCCCGAGCGGTTCTAGGCGCTGCAGTCTGGAACCGCGCGACTGCTACGGTCGCAAGTTCGAATCCTGCCTCGGGCATGGATGTTTGTGATGTCCTTAGGTTAGTTAGGTTTAAGTAGTTCTAAGTTCTAAGGGACTGATGACCTCAGAAGTTAAGTCTCATAGAGCTCAGAGCCATTTGAACCATATCGTTACACCACTACTCCATACTTCAGTGTAGGCCCTACACAGGATGGCTGACAACATTCGCCTGCCGCTAGCCAAACCCAAACCCTGTCATCGAATTGCCACAGGGTATGTCGTGATTCATCCCTCGTTTCGAGTCATCAACTGTCCAGTAGCATCGCTCTCTACACAACCTCAAGTTTTACATAGCAATGACTGTAACAAAGTGTGGCTTATGCGGGTCTTCCCGACCATTGTGCCCCATTTTTTTAACTTCAAACGCACATTAGGATAGCTGGACAACTGGTAGCACTTTGGAACTCACGAGTGATTCATTCGCATTATTTCATTAAATTTTTTTACCTCTTCCCTCCGCAGTGCTCGTCGCTCCCTGTCCTTCATTACATGAGATGTGCCTTGTCTTGGTTTAGTTGTGATTTTTCATCTTCACAATCACCAACAGTCGATTTCAGCAGCTTTAGAATGGTTAAAATGTCCCTAATGGGTTTGTTACTCATGTAACATCGGTGGCTAGTTAAAGTTCGAAGCCCCTCAGCTCGCCTGACCGATCCATTCTACTGTTACTGCTGCCCTACTGGCACCACCATACTCTCTGCTTCCTTTTCTTCTGGCGAATCCGCCTCTCGTGACATCTAGTGGTCAATCCCGAAGTACGCGTGGGTGTTCAATTACTTTAGATCCGATACAGGGTGACAATTATCGAGCTGTATGAAATCAAATCGTTATAACGGTTTGCGTCAGGACGTTCAAACTGCACGGTTGGCCGCGGGGCATGATGGGAATTATTATTCGCATGCGCGCGGGCCTTGTTGTTGTTGGCCGCTTTAATCTGGATGGGGTCGTCAATAAGCAATATCCAGCGGGGGTTGAAATCTGAAGAGTCTCTCAGTGCTATTGTTCAATAGAGAGTTGTCATTAAAGTGCCAGAATGCCAAAGTCAGTTCACATCTATTGCAACTGCAGTCTGTAAAAATATTGGGGTACTATTGGTGGGTCTTTTGAGTAACGATCTTTCCATCTACCTTTCCTTGTTTGCACCATTAGGAAATTAGGTTAGGGAATTTGTTCGTGTCTCCTCGTGTAACAGGAGACCACTTGAGTGCTTTAGGAGACGTTTTACGTTTCACTGAGATTTGGTCATGACAGGTGCACAACACCTTGCAAAACAAATGAAATAAGTTGTCATCAAACATCCATCTGATCATAGAGGCTACAGACCCACACGGTGTTGGGAATGTAATGACCCCAGGATGACCTTCAAATGGTTGCACTTGAAGACATTGCCAACTTCCGCTTCTTTACAGATCCACAGATGTCTCTGTCCCTGGAATCATGCTCAGAACCATAGATTCCTTCCTTCACATAGCCATCCGAATCTTCATTCTCGTTAGGAACATTTGAATATGCATCCGCAAAAACCTCCAAAACTGTTTCAGAGTCGTTCGTTTCTTTCCGTTTTCCGAATAGGCCCATTTCTGAACCAGGAGTAACTTCAAGATGGAAATGATAACTATTCTAAATACGTGAACACACTCACGATGTGAAATAAGCAAAAGGTTTGTGAAGGCAATCACTTTTCCACTTTACCGACGGGTGTAAACACGTGTTCAAAAAAAATGGTTCAAATGGCTCTGAGCACTATGGGACTTAACATCTATGGTCATCAGTCCCCTAGAACTTAGAACTACTGAAACCCAACTAACCTAAAGATATCACACAACACCCAGTCATCACGAGGCAGAGAAAACCCCTTACCCCGCCGGGAATCGAACCCGGGAATTCGGGCGTGGGAAGCGAGAACGCTACCGCACGACCACGAGCTGCGGACTAAACACGTATGTGTCTACAGGCAGCGTGTAGTAAACACGAGTTCTCTCGCGACCCGTCTGCAAACGAAAGCGCGTGAAACGCGAGTAAACTAGGGACTCCGTCTGTAATGTGTTAAGAGGTCATTGAGCCACTCACAAACTTACGTGGGAACCTAACCCGTAGGCTCGGAGCTTCGTTAATAGCGTGCAGTGAGACACCGTGTCAAACGCTCTTCGGATACCCAGGAATACAGCATCTAGCTATTGCCCTTTAGCCATGGTTCGCCGTACGTTGTGTGAGAAAAGCGTTAAGCTGAGCTTCGCACGATATATGCTTTCTAAATCCCTGCTGATTTGCGTACAGCGATCTTCACCATAAGGAAGGCAGCTGAATTCGGGATTGGCAAGCATCACATTTTCGTCGGTTTTAAATCAGCATATGAAAGCATAATAAAAAAAAGAGCACCTGCACCATGGCTTGACAGAGCTAGAAGCTCCTGGAAAATTGTTAAGACTCGTGAGAGTGACTGAATGATGTACGGAGCAGTGTACTAAAAGATGGAGTGCCGTCTGAGCCACAAGATATACGAGATTGTGTGACGTAAGCAGATGCGCTGACGTGGATCCCTTTCAGTGTTGCCTTGGAGAGCACGATATTTTGTAAATCAGTTCAGATACTTGTAAATGCAGTAACACTGATAAAGTAGCAAGGACTTACAAGACAATGGAGGAAACGTTCATCGCACTTGTATAGGCCAGTAGGAGTTTGAGACCTAATATTAACGATCAGAAAATAAAATATGTGGATGTTGGGGAAGCATGCAAGGAGAACATGGCATCGTCATATAACATTTTTAAAAGAGTTGATGAGTTTAAATATATGGTATGGACGGTCACCAACTCAAATGACACCTTTTACAAAATTGATAAATAGCAACCAATAAAGCCTACTTTACATAAAAAAAACCTACACTGCTCAACAGAATTAAGGGTCACTTTTTCGAAATCCTGTAATTCCCAGCAATTGCGACGCATGTTTGAAATCTCACTCAAAGAAGCGTACAGGCCTCCTCTGTAATGGTGCAAATACGCGTAGCCCTGTGATGTTATCATCTGGCTCGACGACGGATCAAACAGCAAGGTATGTTGACACATGCGAAAAAAATACACACAGCTCAGTTCACGTGAAGTGTAAGGCGGGTTAATGATGTTACATTGGCACCAAACGTCGCCACAATTCTGGACAAGTCACACGATGGAAAGGGCGTCACAGCACATCTCAACGAATTTTTTGATGCATTTGCGATGGAGGTTAAAACCGCAACGCACAGCGTTGAAATCACGCGATTTTCTAACGAGTAGCTGAGGAAAACATTCCAGACACACCGCGGCTCAGAATGGACGCACAAAGGCCTCAGGGGTTGGCATAAAGGGCGTCAGTGAAACTACCTCTTCCCCTGGGGCTTAGATTCCTACACCTTTCGCGGTCGAAAATGACAGTTCGCAATCCGATGAGCAACAGAAAAACGTTCTTGATAACCTTGGACGCTGCTGACACTCACTCAGGTTTCTGCTCTTCTCTAGGGACATCATGGGGCTACATCGTCATTAAATGTGATCTGACACATTTGGATGGCAACGCGACGGCAATTTTTGCAGTGTACAAGTTGGAACCACTAGGGACTTTCAACACAAGTCGACGAACTTTGAACGTGATCTGTGGCAGTAAGGGGTATTTATGCATAGCAATCGTTTTTCGCGCCCTTCTCCGGAGTGATCACGGTGAAGGAGTGGGGGAGGGAGGTGGGGGGGGCAGGGATTAACATGTACGCGAACGCGAATAAAACAGGACAAAGGCAAAGGTCCCTCGAAGGGCCTCCAATTCGGCAACACCCTGGGTGCCCTCTGAAACTTGGACAAATATTCTATCTTTCTTTGCTCTACTAGCTCCTGAAGGTAGGCAGACACCGTCTACTTGGGATGCCTGACGTTCACGTGCTAGAGCAGCCGCGAGGTACACTAGTAACGTGCTCAGCTAAGGTGCATGGGTGACGCCCAGAGTGTTGCCGAATTGGAGGGCCCTCTGGAGGGACCCTTTGCCCTGTTTTATTCACTTACATCTGAATGTTGCACCCACTGCCCCCACTCTCACCCTCCCTCGCACCCTCCCAGCCGCTATGGGCAATCACCTGCATGAGGGTGCGTAAAAGGAGCGACGAAAATGGATAAGTACCCTTCCCTGCCACAGATCATATTCAAATTTCGCAGAATTGATTTGAACGTCCGTAGTGGTTTCATTCTGTACACAGTAAACATTGTGGTCGCCTTGCTATCCGAAGGGTTCAGATCACGTTTAATATCGATGCCGCCTCACGATATCCGTAGGGAAGAGATGAAACTTCCGAGTTGTCAGCAGCGTCAAAGATTGTCAAGAACGTCTTTCTGCTTCTCATCGCACTGCGAACTGTCTTTTTCGACCACGAAATGTGTGGGAATCTACGCCTCAGGGAGAAGAATGTTTTCATTGATGCCCTTTATGCCAACCACTGAGACCGTTTCATATGGACTTAGAGCGGCGGTGTGTGTGGAATGTTTTCCTCGGCTATTCATTACAAAACCGCGTGATTTCAACGCTGTGCTTTGCGGTTTTAACCTGCGTCACTGAGGCGTCAGAAATGAGTCTGAGAGATGCTGTGCCGGCCTTCCAATCGTGTGACACGTCCACAGTGGCGTTGAACAGAATTGTGGTGACGTTTGCTGCCAATGTGACTTCATTAACCCGCCTCACTCATCGCATGAACTGAGCCGTGGGATTTCACTTTTTTTTTTTTTTTTTTTTTTTTGTCGCCTGTATCTACACCTCGCTGTTTGAAGCGTCGTCGAGCCCGATGGTGACGTCACAGGGCGCCACGTATTTGCTCCTTTAGAGATGAAGATTGTACCCACCTTCAAGCCAAATTTCAAACATGAGTCGCAGTTGGTGAGTTATGGAATTTCGAAAAAGTGAACCTTTAAATCTGTTGCACATTCTGTTTTCCTAAAGGCTTTTAACTCGGATCACCAAATTAGCGATTTATAACTTGCAAGACCAGTGCTTACAAGTGCCTCAGAAACTTCATCATTAACATAAAAAGATATTGGATTGCTAGTTGCCTAGGTGCTTCGAAGAATCATTGGCCCAGCCTGTTAAAAAAGAAGATATAGGAGGAGTTACTATAACGTGCCCTGTAATGTACAGTATATATCACCTAGCTATTAGACAAATAGTGAATTTACCGTATTGATATAGGTAGCGCACTTGGCTCGGGTGAGTGATATAGAGAGAAGCAAAATAATATTATACGGAAATCCAGGGTTCAAGGGGACCGGATAGGCCGCGAAACAGATGGACAGATGAAGTCACGGAGGACTTACAGAAAATGGCCTGTAAGGGATGCAAAGCTCGAGTATTGGATCTTGATAACTGGCGAAGAACTACTGAAGAGGCAAAGGTTGCCAATGAGCTGTAGTGCCACAGAAGAATAAGAAACTAATAAGTCAACTGATTGAGCTTTCGAAAAGAGTGACAGGTATTTTATTCTTAAAGTTAACGTTGCTTAAAATAACTAAAGCACAGTCCTTTACAAAACCATTTGCAAACATCGACAGGTAATTTACCAATCCACACTCAAAATAATTCACACCTGTAATAAATATACCTTTCATAAATTAATGATCAACAGATAGAAATTATGATACGAGGGCTGGAATTTAAATAGTGGCAACTATTTATTCACAACCGATAAAAAAGAGTTTCATGTTTGCACCTGTTACTGTCCTTCTAAGTAGTCACCAAGTTGTGTAGAACCCGTTGCCAGCGATGTGAAAGGGGTAGTATACCGTTAGCAGAGACTGTTCTGTTGGCAGTGTGAATGGAACGTTCTACTGCCGTGGAATCTCTGGAACAGTTCTGAAGCGAATGCCACGAAGTGGTTCCTTCATCTTTGGAATCAAATGAAAATCACAAGGACTTAAGTCCGGAGAGTATGGTGGATGGCACAGTACTTCCCAGTCCCATCGCCCGAACAGAGCAGCCACAGCTTGCGCTGTATGTGCCCACGCCTTGTCGTGCAAAATGATGGGTGGGTTGCGCAGAAAGTGTCACAGCTTCTTTCACAAAGCTGGTCGCAGGTGGTGCTCCAAAAAGGAACAGTAATACTGTGCATTGACGGTCTGCCGTGGAGGAACGTAATGCGTTAGGATAACACCATCACAGTCGTACACGAGAATCACCATAACTTTAGAGCGCTCCATTCGCCCCATCAACAGAACAGGCTCTGCTAAAGGTACACTGCGTCTTCCACATCGCTGACAACAGGTTCTACACAACGCTGGTGACTACTTCGAAGAACAGTAACAGTTGCAAACATGTAACTGTTTTGTATCAGTTGTGAATAAATAGTTGCCACTATTTAAGTTCCAACCCTCGTATATAACTGCCTAGCCCTCCACAACTCAACTTTACTCGCTACCGGTAAGACTTGAACCCTAATCATTGCCAGCGCGGATCACTCCTGTAGGGCATTGTTCGAACAACACATTGCTCGAGATGGTTCAGGCTGTTTAAAACTTTTCTAGTGTTTTAAGTGCCATCTTCAGATTATTTGGATCTTCAACTTGGAATCCTTCCTCAGGCGCCACATTTGCTAAATAAAGACTATCACCAGATCATGGTGCGACCAGAAAACGACAGTCGCGCTTCAGAACCGTTGTTGTTGTTGTGGTCTTCAGTCCTGAGACTGGTTTGATGCAGCTCTCCATGCTACTCTATCCTGTGCAAGCTTTTTCATCTCCCAGTACCTACTGCAACCTACATCCTTCTGAATCTGCTTAGTGTATTCATCTCTTGGTCTCCCTCTACGATTTTTACCCTCCACGCTCCCCTCCAATACTAAATTGGTGATCCCTTGATGCCTCAGAACATGTCCTACCAACCGATCCCTTCTTCTGGTCAAGTTGTGCCACAAACTTCTCTTCTCCCCAATCCTATTCAATACTTCCGCATTAGTTATTTGATCTACCCATCTAATCTTCAGCATTCTTCTGTAGCACCACATTTCGAAAGCTTCTATTCTCTTCTTGTCCAAACTATTTATCGTCCATGTTTCACTTCCATACATGGCTACACTCCATACGAATACTTTCAGAAATGACTTCCTGACACTTAAATCAATACTGGATGTTAACAAATTTCTTTTCTTCAGAAACGCTTTCCTTGCCATTGCCAGTCTACATTTTATATCCTCTCTACTTCGACCATCATCAGTTATTTTGCTCCCCAAATAACAAAACTCCTTTACTACTTTAAGTGCCTCATTTCCTAACCTAATTCCCTCAGCATCACCTGACTTAATTAGACTACATTCCATTATCCTTGTTTTGCTTTTGTTGATGTTCATCTTATATCCTCCTTTCAAGACACTGTCCATTCCATTCAACTGCTCTTTCAAGTCCTTTGCTGTCTCTGACAGAATTACAATGTCATCGGCGAACCTCAAAGTTTTTACTTCTACTCCATGAATTTTAATACCTACTCCGAATTTTTCTTTTGTTTCCTTTACTGCTTGTTCAATATACAGATTGAACAACATCGGGGAGAGGCTACAACCCTGTCTTACTCCCTTCCCAACCACTGCTTCCCTTTCATGTCCCTCGACTCTTATAACTGCCATCTGCTTTCTGTACAAATTGTAAATAGCCTTTCGCTCCCTGTATTTTACCCCTGCCACCTTTAGAATTTGAAAGAGAGTATTCCAGTCAACATTGTAAAAAGCTTTCTCTAAGTCTACAAATGCTAGAAACGTAGGTTTGCCTTTCCTTAATCTTTCTTCTAAGATAAGTCGTAAGGTCAGTATTGCCTCACGTGTTCCCGTGTTTCTACGGAATCCAAACTGATCTTCCCCGAGGTTGGCTTCTACTAGTTTTTCCATTCGTCTGTAAAGAATTCGTGTTAGTATTTTGCAGCTGTGACTTATTAAGCTGATAGTCCGGTAATTTTCACATCTGTCAACACCTGCTTTCTTTGGGATTGGAATTATTATATTCTTCTTGAAGTCTGTGGGTATTTCGCCTGTTTCATACATCTTGCTCACCAGATGGTAGAGTTTTGTCAGGACTGGCTCTCCCACGGCCGTCAGTAGTTCCAATGGAATATTGTCTACTCCGGGGGCCTTGTTTCGACTCAGATCTTTCAGTGCTCTGTCAAACTCTTCACGCAGTATCATATCTACCATTTCATCTTCATCTACATCCTCTTCCATTTCCATAATATTGACCTCAAGTACATCGCCCTTGTATAGACCCTCTATATACTCCTTCCACCTTTCCGCTTTCCCTTCTTTGCTTAGAACTGGATTTCCATCTGAGCTCTTGATATTGATACAAGTCGTTCTCTTATCTCCAAAGGTCTCTTTAATTTTCCTGTAGGCGGTATCTATCTCACCCCTAGTGAGATAGGCCTCTACATCCTTACATTTGTCCTCTAGCCATCCCTGCTTAGCCATTTTGCACTTCCTGTCGATCTCATTTTTGAGACATTTGTATTCCTTTTTGCCTGTTTCACTTACTGCATTTTCATATTTTCTCCTTTCATCAATTAAATTCAATATTTCTTCTGTTACCCAAGGATTTCTATTAGCCCTCGTCTTTTTACCTACTTGATCCACTGCTGCCTTCACTACTTCATCCCTCAAAGTTACCCATTCTTCTTCTACTGTATTTATTTCCCCCATTCCTGTCAATTGCTCCCTTATGCTCTCCCTGAATCTCTGTACAACCTCTGGTTCTTTTAGTTTATCCAGGTCCCATCTCCTTAAATTCCCACCTTTTTGCAGTTTCTTCAGTTTTAATCTACAGGTCATAACCAATAGATTGTGGTCAGAGTCCACATCTGCCCCTGGAAATGTCTTACAATTTAAAACCTGGTTCCTAAATCTCTGTCTTACCATTATATAATCTATCTGATACCTTTTAGTATCTCCAGGGTTCTTCCATGTATACAACCTTCTTTCATGATTCTTAAACCAAGTGTTAGTTATGATTATGTTGTGCTCTGTGCAAAATTCTACCAGGCGGCTTCCTCTTTCATTTCTGTCCTCCAATCCATATTCACCTACTATGTTTCCTTCTCTCCCTTTTCCTACACTCGAATTCCAGTCACCCATGACTATTAAATTTTCGTCTCCCTTCACAATCTGAATAATTTCTTTTATTTCATCATACATTTCTTCAATTTCTTCGTCATCTGCAGAGCTAGTTGGCATATAAACTTGTACTACTGTAGTAGGTGTGGGCTTCGTATCTATCTTGGCCACAATAATGCGTTCACTATGCTGTTTGTAGTAGCTTACCCGCATTCCTATTTTCCTATTCATTATTAAACCTACTCCTGCATTACCCCTATTTGATTTTGTGTTTATAACCCTGTAGTCACCTGACCAGAAGTCTTGTTCCTCCTGCCACCGAACTTCACTAATTCCCACTATATCTAACTTTAACCTATCCATTTCCCTTTTTAAATTTTCTAACCTACCTGCCCGATTAAGGGATCTGACATTCCACGCTCCGATCCGTAGAACGCCAGTTTTCTTTCTCCTGATAACGACATCCTCTTGAGTAGTCCCCGCCCGGAGATCCGAATGGGGGACTATTTTACCTCCGGAATATTTTACCCAAGAGGACGCCATCATCATGTAATCATACAGTAAAGCTGCATGCCCTCGGGAAAAATTACGGCTGTAGTTTCCCCTTGCTTTCAGCCGTTCGCAGTACCAGCACAGCAAGGCCGTTTTGGTTAATGTTACAAGGCCAGATCAGTCAATCATCCAGACTGTTGCCCTTGCAACTACTGAAAAGGCTGCTGCCCCTCTTCAGGAACCACACGTTTGTCTGGCCTCTCAACAGATACCCCTTCGTTGTGGTTGCACCTACGGTACGGCTATCTGTATCGCTGAGGCACGCAAGCCTCCCCACCAACGGCAAGGTCCATGGTTCATGGGGGGCAGGTTCAGAAGGCTGAATAAGATTCTAACATTTCTGACTTTTCCAGCCGTCAATCAAAGCATCCTACCCGCTGTAGCAGCCAGATGACGTCATAAGACGGTATTTCTCGGTGCATACGGTTCAGAACCGTATGCACCGAGAAATACCGTCTTATGACGTCATCTGGCTGCTACAGCGAGTAGGATGCTTTGATTGACGGCTGGAAAAGTCAGAAATGTTAGAATCTTATTCAGCCTTACATTGTCGAAGACTTTCTCTAGGTCCACTAAGACAACTAAAATATCTTGATTATTGTCGTTAGGCACCTTTTTCCTTCCTGAAACCAAAAAAATCTCTGTTCAATATAACTTCAGTTTTTCTGTACACTACTAGCTTGCGCAGCATGCATTGCAGCATCTCTTTTTCTTTCTAAGTTGGTACTAATAGACAAAGCAGACATATTTACATGTACAAAATAACTGAAAGACAATTGTTTTTTGTGTATTAAATGAAATTTTAAGAAGTTTATTCAAGTGGTTTGGGATATACAATACATAGCTTTTCGCCCACGGCTTTCCTGGCGTACGCATTTGTCACATTTATTCAGATATTGAACGCATACTCGCACACACGCACGCAAACATATTTGTACATGTATTTCATTCGTATCTCTAGAAGGATCACTTTGTACTTTCATCTGAATTCTGAGCAAACTTGCCGCGCGGAGTGGCGGCGCGGTTAAAGGCGCCATGTCATTAATCGTGCAGCCCCTCCCGCCGGAGGTTCGAGTCCTCCCTCGGGCACGGGTATGAGTATTGTCCTTAGCGTTAAGTTAGTTTAAGTAGTGTATTAGTCCAGCGACCGATGACCTCAGCAGTTTGGTCCCTTAGGGATTCACCCACTTTTTTTTTCCTGAGCAAACTTGTAATTCTGCCAGCAACTGACAGGTTTTTTGCAAAAAGAACTGACACTTGCCAGCGCCAGATTCTCCGTTGTTTCATACCGCGCGACTAGAGAGGACGTTAAATGTACCTGTTGCACTGAGCTGGGTGACACTTTTTGGGCCGCAAAACGCAATGACCATATTACTCGCTCGCTTCAGTGCTTATTCTCACGACATCTTTGGTGCAATGAGCAACGCAAATAAGTCACAGATTCCGCCATCTACAGTTTCTTTTTCAAATAATGAGATATTTATATCTCAGAATTTGTGGAAATTGCCCCAGCCCTTTCTGACTTTCGCTTTCACGTCACAGCTTTTCATTACAAACACTTAGCTCTAGCGACGCTACGGCTGTGTTACTCTCGCAGTAATTTTTTTCCAGATATTTACATCAATTCTGTTAGAAATTGCTTAGACGTTACTGATATATTCTGATATGTGACTGACTTTACACCTCCTCCTGCGCGCAACTCTATGGCTGATACACCGTCGTGACTGTCACCAATCGGCCTAGAGACACCGAAACCTGCGGTTTTGATAGTAATATCGGCGTTTATCGAATATTTGTAGGTATCAAATTTTATCACACTCATCACCACGTCTATAGATGGTTGAGCTATTTTACCACATAAAATTTTGTACAAATAACTTACAAATATTGAGTCATGTACACTTAAAATTTGGTTGAAGTTCCTCCAAGATGTTAGAGACTAAAGCTTCTATCTCATCCCCTTTTCATCCCTATTTCTAAGGGCGGGGGCAGATGGCTCATACACCCACAGAAACCTTCGCGAGCTTGTGTAAACGACTCAACAAATTATAATCGCAATCGTGTGGATAGTACAGAAAAACATAGAAGACGAACAAGCAAACGAATATTCATTTTTATACACTACTGGCCATTAAAATTGCTACACCTCGAATATGACGTGCTACAGACGCGAAATTTAACCGACAGGAAGAAGATGCTTTCATATGCAAATGATTAGCTTTTCAGAGCGCTCACACAAGGTTGGCGCCGGTGGCGACACCTACAACGTCCTGACATAAGGAAAGTTTCCAACCGATTTCTCATACACAAACAGCAGTTGACCGGCGTTGCCTCGTGAAACGCCGTTGTGATGCCTGGTGTTAGGAGGAGAAATGCGTATCATCACGTTTCCGACTTTGATAAAGGTCCGACTGTAGCCTATCGCGATTGCGGTTTATCGTATCGCGACATTGCTGCTCGTGTTGGTCAAGGTCCAATGACTGTTATCAGAATATGGAATCAGCGGGTTCAGGAGGGTAATACGGAACCCAGTGCTGGATCCCAACGGCCTCGTATCACTAGCAGTCGAGATGACAGGCATCTTATCCTCATGGCTGTAACAGATCGTGCAGCCACGTCTCTATCCCTGAGTCAACAGATGGGGACATTTGCAAGACAACAACCATCTGCACGAACAGTTCGACGAAGTTTGCAGCAGCATGGACTATCAGCTCGGAAACCATGGCTGCGGTTACCTTTGACGCTGCATCACAGACAGGAGCGCTTGCGATGGTGTACTCAACGACGAACCTGGGTGCACGAATGGCAAAAGTGATTTTTTCGGGTGAACCCAGGTTCTGTTTACAGCATCATGATGGTCGCATGCGTGTTTGGCGACATCGCGGTGAACTCACGTTGGAGGTGTGTTTTCATCATCGCCATACTGGCGTATCAGCCAGCGTGATGGTATGGGGTCACCTCTTGTTCTCATTGACGGCACTTTGAACAGTCGACGTTACATTTCAGATGTTTCATGACCCGTGGCTGTACCCTTCATTCGATCCCTGCGAAACCCTACATTTCAGCAGGATAATGCATGACCACATGTTGCAGGTCCTGTACGGACCTTTCTGGATACAGAAAATATTCGACTGCTGCCCTGGCCAGCACATTCTCCAGATCTCTCACCAACTGAAAACATCTGGTAAATGATGGCCGAGCAATTGGCTCGACATAATACGCCAGTCACTACTCTTGATGAACTGTGGTATCGTGTTGAAGCTGCATGGGCAGCTGTACCTGTACACGCCATCCAAGCTCTGTTTGATTCAATGCCCAGGCGTATCATGGCCGTTATTACGGCCAGAGGTGGTTGTTCTGGGTACTGATTTCCGAGGACCTATGCATCCAAATTGCGTGAAAATGTAATCACATGTCAGTTCTAGTATAATATATTTGTCCAATGAATACCCGTTTATCATCTGCATTTCTTCTTGGTGTAGCAATTTTAATGGCCAGTAGTGTATATTAGATTCTGTTAAGTAGTTTGCAAGCACGACTTGTAAGACTGATCGTACACGTGCATTTGCACATGCTTTCTTAAGCATTTGTCCGCCGAAACTGGCTTCACCGACACCAAGGTCGCCGTGTCGGACCGTTCGGTGCGGCGTTCAGTGCGCCCCGTTTTAGCTGCGGCGCGCTTTCAAGGGCTCGCCCTGTACAGACTCCCTCTCCCCCTCCCTCCCCCCACGACTCAAGTCGCCCTGTGATCCAGGGCGTGGTGCGGGCTGCGTGCGGCGCGCTTTGATCAGCGAGGAAGAAGCGCCGCTGAGGACGACACAGGGGGCCGACTCCAGAAAGCTGCACCGTCCGCCCTTATCTTTCATCCTGGAGGACCGCCGCACGCTAATGAACGAAAAGTATCTCCCACAAGTTCCCGTAACAACCAGAGAACACCTGGTATCCAGGTCGCTACGTCACTCGTTTGAAATTCTACGTCCGCTCTCCACTCTCTCATGCTCTATTCTCCTGTAAAAATACTCACCCTCTGTTCATGTTGAGACACCATCTGAAGTATCCTCTCCTCATGGCCACGCTCGACTGAAAATAGAAATGCCACGATAACTTTCGGTCAGGTAGGAACGAGAGAAAATGTTCAGTTAAAATGGTATTTTAGTTCTGAGTAACCATTGTTTTTAGGCATTTGCATGGTCTCCGTTGTAAGAGATTATTCATTTTATGTGAATAATTGAGTAAAAACGGGCACATCAATTTATCGTAGCAATGGTGATAATTTTATTTAAATAAAACTGTTTTTTTTAAAACGGGCAAAGTTTATTCGTAAAATTTGCATTGTTTTGAAATATAGGCTATTATAGAAAATGGCTTAAACCATCTACGCTCTTTTACTAACAATGCCAACAGTTAGAAACGTGCAACAAACACATGGCAAAAGAATCGGTGCAGCGTTGCTGAGATAATGATGTACTTGTTGTTCCTTACTAGCCAGAAGCAGTGAGCCTTTTGTTTTTTGGGAACAGAGTAGTGGTGTATGCTGGACTTGTCATTCGAAGCCCAAAAATATTTATCGTTGGTAGGAATTTCTATGGCTTCTGAAGAGCTGGTATCGTCTCTGAATGATATTGCTTTCAGTTAAAGGAGTCAACGTACAGATAAACATATTATAGAGCACATATTTATGGACAAATTGGAGAATAAATGGAGTAATCCATCTCTGAAATTTTAACTATTGTCAATTAACTGTTCGTGGTAAATGTTCTATTTTGCTTACTGTCTAACTAGTTCATCTGAATTTTTTGATAGAGCATTTTTAGTTTTATCACTAAAAAAAGTCAGCTGTGTCCAATTCCTATTAAATAAATAAATATATATATTTGATTCCTAAATGATTTTTCATTCGAAACAATTAAAAAAAAAGAAGAATGCTGCAAACTTTGCACTAAGGCTTATTATTTGTCTGCCATTTCTAATAAGTAATAAAAGGGAAAGGAATGAAGGCAACAGTAACAAATTAAGAATTCTAAAATTCTTTCACTGTCTATAATCAAAACACAAAGTAGCTGATATGCAGCCTTTATCTGGTTTTAGCCTTCGGAAATGGAAAAGACAGAGCTCTCCAATCTGAATTTACACCCTCTAGCGCCGGCCCGTTATTCGTAATGTCCAAATATTTCTCTTGATTGCATCCTGATCAATGAGCAGAGCTTCAAATAACTAGAATCAGTCGGAGAATACCGGTGATTTTTTTGTAGCACTACTTTTCGAGAAAAGCAGCGAACATTATACGAGCTAATTTTTCCTTTATTTACGTGTTTTGATATTTTGATTTTAGCATCTTGAAACGTACGAGTATAATTCCAGCATCTGACGAAGGCATAAAAATTTTCAATCTTTGTTCGATGTCTAGTTTTATTACTGGGAATATCAATAAAAACCGAAACTCGTTTATTTCATAAATTGGTCGTTTTGAGCGATTTTAACAGTCAGGTTAAACTGGAGATGAAAAAAACTGGTATAGCCGAATCTGGTTGTTTCAGCGATAACACCCTAAGATCAGGACCGTGACACGCCACAGCAATAGATTACCTTTCCTACCGCCAGGGGGAATTTATGAACGGTCTTTCTGCACGTCCGAACTGCCATTATTATAGATAGATATTACAATTTAAAACAGGAAGGAGGTTAGAGGAGTGTCATACTCGCACTATAATGTATACAGAGTGATTTTTCAAAAATGGGAACGATCCCTTAGAGAACAAGAAGCAAAAAAGATCATATGGCCATACGGCTGGAAAGGGGTTCTAAGGACAATACACTCACTTGAAGGCGCACAAGAAAGATCTTTGCAGTGGCGCTGCTATTAGCACCAGGTAGGTGACTGGCCAGCATGGGGTAAGCCAGACGACAGTGCAGATGTAAAACGTAGTTCTAGACAATGCCTACTGTCCGTACCACTCACAATCTGTGCAGCCCTTTTTACTTAAGGACTTGCCTCCGTGGTGACGGTTTTGTCACACAGGTCACCAAGTTGCTGGGATTTCTGTCATCCAGACTACTCGCACAGGAGACTGCCTTGTGAGCTACGGGAATCCTCAGTGGTGTAGTGTCATAGAACCACCGGCACGGCTTCAGCTTCAGTGCGTGGGAGGGTGTTAGTGGCCGCCAACTCTCGAGACCAGTCATTCTTCCGCAACGCCTCATTGGTGAATCGTGTCTGCACTTCCTGCAGGTGACGCAGCTTTCCCTGCTGAAACTATTGTCTGTGGCATTACGAAGGTTACTACGATTTCTACGTGATGGTACGCCAACATATTGCTCTCTTGTCTGTGGAGGGTGAAACACTAGTAAACAAAGAACATTCCCACATGGCTTGCATGTTTCTATGAGTGCACCACGAAGGAATTATGCGACTCGGAAGACCTTCACAAATTGAGCAAGTCAGTAAAGCGTTGGTTCACTTCTTGCTTTTTTACAAGCAGACATTAGGTTTGGCACTCATTGACAGAGTTGTTGGATGAACGCCCGAGGGATCTCACGCCAAATGCTATCCAACTGGCGCGTCAGATTGTTAAAATCTCGTGTTGGATGGTGGGCCCTGCCCATGATTCTCCAAACATTCTCACTTCGGAAGAAATCCGGCGACCTTGTCGGCCAAGGTATGGTTTAGCAAGCACGAAAACAAGCAGTAAAATAACTCACAGTGTACGAGCGGCCATTATCTTTCTGCAATTTAACCCCAGAATGGTTTCGGGGCTTAGAATACCGTCGACGTACCGCTGTGCTGTAAGGGTACCGTGGATGACAACAGAAGGGGTCCTGCTATGAAATGAAATGAAATCGCACTCAAGAACATTGGTCCTGGTTGTCAGGCCGACGGCCGCGGTGGTCTCGCGGTTAAGGCGCTCAGTCCGGAACCGCGCGACTGCTACGGTCGCAGGTTCGAATCCTGCCTCGGGCATGGATGTGTGTGATGTCCTTAGGTTAGTTAGGTTTAAGTAGTTCTAAGTTCTAGGGGACTGATGACCACAGAAGTCCAGTCCCATAGTGCTCAGAGCCATTTGAACCATTTGTTGTCAGGCCGTGTGGCTGGCGACAGTCATGTTGGGATCCCACCGCTCTCTGGGGCTTCTCCAGACAAATCCTCTTTCATGACAGGGGCTCATCACGGGAGACAATTCTGCTCCAGTCAATGAGATTGCAGGCCGAATGTGGCCGAAACGCTGCAAACGGGCTTATTGGTGCACAGAGGCCAATTGTGTCTGCGAAAAGGGTGCCGTGAGCTCAGCCCCCTATATGTGAGCCATATATTAATGTTTCTTGTGGTCCGTGAAGCACCAGTTACAAGTCGGATCGATGATAATGATGAATCCAAGACTCAGTGTCGCTCTGACGATTGCTCGGTCCTAATGTTTATCGCCTCTCTAGGTCGATCGACCGCATCCTTCTTGACGCTGTGGTCTCCAGTGGTTCATCGATTCCTGTAGACATCGTCGAAGAGTGGTGTCACTTCTTTTCAAACGCTGAGTGATTCGCCGATTACTCCAAAGGGCTTTTTTGGAACCCAACTACGCGTCCGCTCTCAAATGTTGACATCTGCTTATATTATTCACGCGTCTGTCTGCGAAGCATAGTTACTGCTCAATTGAGTACATGAAATGAAATTCGCAAAGACTTTACGCTCTAGTATCGACATGTTCGCTCTTTTATATTCTTGCCAGTTGTGCGGTGAAACTGCGCTGCAGCATCACACATTCTTCCATTCACCTCCAAATTTTACAGTTCTGCATTTTCCGTCGGATACCTGTACGAATAGTAGTGTTTGACGAATTTGCATTGCTCTTACATGGTGTGTCATTTTTTTTTTTTTTTTATTTGTTAAGACAGAAAGTAATTACAGACATTGGCTGCGAGCGAGCATTGATTGAAATCATGCAGAAAGTTGAAAACTTGTGCCGGACTGCTATTCGAAAATGGGTCTCCTGCTTACTAGCCAGATGCTCTCACACTGACCACCAGGGCACAGTGCTTACTGCAACTGCACAGACTGCCCTCCTGCCAGAACAAAATTCTGAACTTACCCACACACTACGAATTTAGTGTTCTATCTTCATCACTCGCGGCATTTCACCGATTTCCATAATAGTACGAGCCTTGTTTGCAACCGCCCTGAAGAGATAACTGGGCATCTCTTCTTAATTATATACATATACATGTGGTATCTGTTCTCTCAGATATGTCCTAAGGAAAACACACCATTATATATACACTACTGGCCATTAAAATTACTACACCAAGAAGAAATGCAGATGATAAATATATTATAATATATAAAAATTGGCGTACTTGTCAATTCCGTGTTTTACAGCCTTTGTTAGTACATATCGATGAAACTAATATCTCATTAGAAGAATTTTGGACTGTTCTATCGAACGGGTACGTAAAATTCCACTTTAAGAATTATTTTATTTGTACTGGGAAAAAAGTTGACGCGTTCTGCCGACAATAGCTTTGTATGAATGATGTGACAAGCTGTATTTGTTTGCGATAAGTCCATCTGCACCTTGCAGAAACGAAATTGCTAATATCTTCCGAAACACGAAGAAGAAAAAAATGCGCCTGACGATTCTTAGGAGGGATAAATTGCAAAAAATATTAATGATCGGAAACTCATTTAAGAAATTTACTGCCTTTATTAAAACAATAACCTTGTAACTCAGCTGCTCATCGTCGAATCAGCAGAATTCTGCAACACTCCTTTAATACAGAGCCAGGCAGGGCATTAATTCGCGTAAAAGCTAGAAACTACTTGCTCGCAGTAACGCTGGGAGGGAGCGGACTTGCGAACATGGCCTCATTAACGCAGCTACAAGACTCTGCCACTCTCTGGCATGCGGCAAACCCCAACACCAGGCAGGTTTGGCACGAGTGCGAGGCCGGATCCTTCTATTCGACTCGAGATGAAGCTTACAATCTCATGAGTTACCATGTCCAACATGCTACACCAGGCGGGTGTAAAATGAATGTGCGCAACGGAAAATACTGAACGCGAAAATGGAGATTTGGCCCTGTCTGACTACCCCCTGAAGCAGATATTAGGATCTCTTATGATGATATCTCCTCCTTCTTGCTCCTTAACTTATAAATTACAGCATAAACATAAATGGATGATTAAGGGAACTAGTAACCATAAAATGATAAGTGCTGTTTCTGCTTATTCATTTATTGTAGTTAACACCCCTTTATATTACAACTGTTTGATATATCAATGTCCAGTGGACATAAAGAGGTACAAATGAATTTCCTAACTAATACGATTGATCAATTGCCCAAATCTACCCCTTTTTATGGCTACGCGATCTAATACACATAACGCGAAATGACTGATTTCACCTACGTACCAAACACTAGAAGCCTACTACTTTCAAAGATGATCTACAGTGGTGAGCAACCTCAGTGGAAATAAAATTTACGTGATCACACCTGTTTAGCTTTATAGCTCTAGTAAGCCGAAGCAATTAGCAATATCACCATATGTACAGCGTCCGGTGCGTCGAAGTGATGGTTCTCGTACACGTCTGCGATGATGGAAGAACTCGAGCCACAAAATAAAAACTCTTTCAAACACTAGGACGGCAGAAGGCGATCCTCTGACTATTATAATCGATACTGTCTTCTCCTCTCTGTGTTCTACAGAAATGCGAACTCCGAGCCGCAAGAACAGAATTAAGATAACGTCTCTACGTGAGTATAGACAGAAGAAGTGCTCTCAATCACTGAACGCTGCACACTCAATGACGACTCCCTACCCGGATGCGGAAGTCCAGAATCGTATTAGTTCGCAACAGTACAGTACCTAACCGTTTTAACTATAAAATCTCCTGAGAGCAAAGACAGCCAGTCCGTCTGTAACAACAAAAGCTGATACTGAGAGACCATCAAACTCGGACGCTCAAAATAGAAGACCTCTTCTCTCCACCGCTGGCTTCTTAGTAAAGCTGGGCTCCACTCCCTCGTAGCTCAGAAGGCGAATCATATTCTCGAAACTACGGAATATTCTCCCTCTCTACAGATTTTTCCGAACGCCGACCAAACATATTTTAGTCTTTTGTCGTCCAGCGCGGAAAGTTAGCGAGGAAATATCTAAACTCAGACAATGGTACGCTTCTTAGAGTAAAAATCCTAGGAAATAACCCAGCCTGCGATTTCCGAGGTAACGCTTCCTCGTTCCTCTCTGCTGCGTCCAAGATTTTCAGAGTTTCTGAAGTATTATCCGGTTATCCTTCCGGCCTCACTACAAAACCGGCCGGCCGCCGCTCTATCGTGCTTCCGCGCTCAGGTGCCCAGACCGTCCGTCTTGGCACTTCCTGAGTGAAGAAGGACCAACACATCGGTGTGGGCTTTTCCACCCAGGGCCTGAGCTACTCTTGCCGTTTCATTTTCACTGGCGTTCCAGTCTCTACTAGTATAAGCAATCAATCATTCATTACACCGTTTTGATAATAAAGAGACTCTGTCACCTTTCATGCAATAAGGGTTAACAACTATTTAAAGGTGTTTGTGACAAAGTCAGTCTTCTTTAAATATTCATAAGTACGATATACAACCTATCAAAATGGTTCAAATGGCTCTGAGCACTATGGTACTTAACATCTATGGTCATCAGTCCCCTAGAACTTACAACTACTTAAACCTAACTAACCTAAGGACAGCACACAACACCCAGTCATCACGAGGCTACAACCTATCAAATAATACCTAATTGCGGTTGTAAATCATGGCAAGATGAGTGCTTGTAAGGTGCGAAAATATAGCCACCTTACAAATGTAAATTACTCCATTAAATTTGTAAACAAGAGCCGGCCGCGGTGGCCGAGCGATTCTAGGCGCTTCAGTCCGGAACCGCGCGACTGCTACTGTCGCAGGTTCGAATCCTGCCTCGGGCATGGATGTGTTTGATGTCCTTAGGTTAGTTAGGTTTAAGTAGTTCTAAGTTCTAGGGGACTGATGACCTCAGATGTTAAGTCCCATAGTGCTCAGAGCCATTTGAACCATTTGTAAACAAGATGACTATATGTAACAAGTTAAAACTACATGAGTGATGGGAATTCAGACCTGGATTTGCTCTCTTCACGGATAATGCACCATCAATTAAGTCTCCGAGCATGCCTTATGAACAGATTCAAATCTATGATCTGTCGTGGGTTCATTCCCTTTCCTTTCAACTGTGCTGGCTCAACATTGTTTGTGAGGACTGTTTTGCTATAAGCAGGCTATTCGCTGCAACCACTGTGCTTGACAGCACTCAGGTATCATAACTGATAATGCACTGCATGTAAAAGGACTTGATCTGGGATCGATTCTCGGTCTGACACACAGTGATTCTCAATCACTTTCAAATCAGCAAATACACCTTTTTGAAGTTATAAAGCTTTCGACTTATTTGAGTCTCCCCTCCAGCGTTTCCTATCTCATACTAATATTTTCGTCTATACATAGTGTTGCAACCCTACATCCTATAAAATCTATTTTACATTTTATACTCCTTCTCTGCTTTACTATTTTTTCGCCCCTACTTGCCCTTCCAGCGACACGTTAACTATTCCTGGACGCCGTAGTAGACGTGCGACTTATCTGTCATTTATTCTGGTAAGGATATACGAGAGACCGTTTTCTTCGTGTATTCTCTTTAGCACTTCTTCATTTCAAACCTTATCTGTTCAGTAACTTCTTGCATTTATCGATATCTCCAAGTTTCACATGCTTCTACGAGTCCCCCTATTGTTCAGACAACCAAGGCTTTCACGACCAATTGTCTCTGGGTCGTGGTTTGTCCTCCAGCTGTATGCCGGATTTCCAATTTGGGTTCCGGCAGAACCACTCTGCCCCACAACAGGTCATGAGAATGGTTGAAGCAGCCACAGAGGGCTTCAACCACAGAGGCTACTGCGGGATAGTGCTGCTGGATGTAGCCAAAGCCTTTGATTCAGTATGGCATAGAGGGCTACTCTACAAGTTGTACACACAAGGGTTTCCCGGGAGCATAGTTCAGCTGATCAAGAGCTATCTCACGAATAGGACTTCCTCCGTCAAAGTAGAAACTGCCACCTCCACCAGAAGGCGTATTCGTGCTGGGGTGCCACAGGGATCGGTCCTGGGGCCCGTATTGTACAGTTTGTACACTGCGGACACTCCAACGGCCGGCCCTGGTGCACACTGCGCAGTACGCTGACGATACAGCATTCTACACAAGAAACGCGAACAAGGACCTTGTCATCCGTAGGCTACAAAAGGTTTTAGATGACACAGAAACTTGGGCCCGTCGCTGGCGTATCACCATCAATTGTGAGAAGACGCAGGCAATGCTGATTACCCGTAGGCTCGGAAGGCGCGAACCTCCTCAACGTCCCCCCCTCCACCTTCACCTAAATGGAACCCAACTCCCCTGGCGCAGAACCGCCAAGTACCTTGGCGTAACCTTGGACTCTCGACTTACGTGGAAACCCCACATAGACGAGGTCCACAGGAAGGTCTGCGCCAGAATGTCCATCCTATACCCTATCCTGAACACAACCAGCTCCCTTCCCTGCCCAGTAGCAGTAAATGTATACCAGTCCCTGATCCGGCCAGTAATGGAATATGCGTGCCCTGTCTGGGGATACGCGACAAAGCAGCACCTGGACAAACTCCAGGGGCTGCAGAACCGCGCCCTCAGAAGGGCACTGCATCTGCCTCTTGGATTCCCCACAGACGATCTGCACGCCGCAGCTGAGAGAGCGTTTCCAGGATCTGGCAAGAGCCTTCTATGAGGGTTCTTCCAGATCCGGAAACGCACTCATCCACTCCCTAGGTCGGTATGACATGTCCCGCGATAAACACAAGCGCCCATGATGATCTTCGACGATTAAGTCGATGAGAAAATCCCAATAACCAATTCCTAATCCTGATCCTCCCCACATAACACCAATCATCTCACCTATCCCAGGCAAGTACCAGACACATTCACACCAATCATCACATATCACAGACACCAAAAAACTAGAGAAAAATCACACACACACGTACACAGGGAAGTAAAAGCCTAAAGGCTACAAACTCCCCCTCACACTTCCCCAAAGAGGGAAAAGTAATAGATGAGAGCAGCAGGTCGTGGGCCATGAAACTTATCCGTTCATAACGTCTCGGTCAGAGGTGCGCTGGACATCTTCACAGGTGCTCCAGGTTCCCCTAAACCTTGCCAATTGATGGTTTTTTAAATGTTTATTTCACACCCTTCGGCCCATACGGGAGGGCCTCTCAACGGTAGAGTTAGCTGCTCTTCAACATACTGACAAAAAAAAAAAAAAAAGAAATGAGATGAAAAACTAACATAAAGGAGGGCATTTTAAATTAATTTAAAAAAATTGCAGGGTGAAAGTAATGGGAGTATTTATATGTATAAGATACGTGGTTTCTTCATAGTTGATTTAAACAGTAATAATAGAAAGGTAAAATGAAAACCAACAACGATACACTTAAAACATTTCAAACACAATTTAAAAAACACTGAACTAGTACTGAAACTGGAAGGACTTTTCCTGGACTGGTAGTTCATTGTTGAAGGGGAAAAGTTTTTTCATGAGGAGGATAGGAGGGGGGGGGGGCGCAGTAAGGACGGAGAACAGTATAGTGGTATCGCTGGGTAATAGTGGCGAAGGAGTGGATTAGATGTGGCTGAAATTCGAAGGGGAGAAGTGTGGTAGGGAAAGAAAGGGGGAAAGTGGAAGCAGGAGGTAGGGAAACATAGTGAGGGGAGGAAGAGGAAGCTTTGATGAGATGGAATGAGTGGGATGGATTTACAGTTGGTTGGATGGGTAAATGTCAGGACTGAATTCATGGTCTGGGAGGGGAAGTGGAGTGTGTGGTTGTAGGAGTGATCCGACATGTCGACAGAGGCACGGCAGCGCAAATGGATTGGAAAGTAGAGGGAATTATTGGAGTCAAGTTTGCGGATTCTATAGTTCGTTCGGAGGTGTTCCGAGTGAGTGAGAAGAGGCGGGAGTTTGATGAGTTGGTAAAGCACCCTTGTGGAGGAGATAAACAGATGCTGAAAGTCAGATGGAGTGCATCGTGTTCCAGGAACAGAAGGGACTTACAGAATGTAAGTGGAATGGACATCCAATTACATAGCAAAGGATGGGTCGGATCAAGGTTATGGAGGTATAGAGGACAGTGGACTGATGCAATCCACAGATTGTCCAGTTAGTAATTTTAGTTTATTTTGAGCTTTATGTTGGATGTTTAGTAGGTGAGGCTTCGACGTTACTTGTTGGTCGATGGTTAGTTCCAGATATTTTAACGTATTAGTTAAATGGATATGACGGTCACAAAAGGAATGATAGAAGTCATGGAGACGTAAGATGCAGGCGCTGCATTCTAAAATTATTGCTTAAGTTTTGGAAGGGCTGATGTTGAGGTGGCTTTGGAGGGATAGTTGGGATTTCTGGAGTGTCGAGGGAAGTGGTGTCATTTGCATATTGAAGGAGGAATGGACGGGCCGGACGTCGGAGAACGGCATAAATAATCCGGAAGAGGAGTGGTCCACGTTGGAGATAATCTTTGTCAGAGATAAAACTTAATTATCGTTTGTAGTCTGGCAAAAATAAAACTTATATATCCATCCTGTAGATCTGTTGTCCATATATCACTAAGTTTTGTGGCTTCTTTTCTGTTAAAAATATTCTCATTTTCTAATATTTTAGTGGCTTCCCATTTAGAATAGAATAATAGTTTGTCATTGTAGATACAATTTTTGTTTCGGAAAACATCAGGACTTTCTGACCATACCCCTTTCGGACAGTATTTATTTTGATCTCCAACCTCCCACCCGTCACTCGGGAAGATTCAGGGGAACCAAGAGCACCTCTGTAGATGTCCATTGCAGCTCAGGGCGAAAGGTTACGAATGGAAATTTTTCTTAGATCATGGCCACACAACCCGTAACACTAACCAGCAGCTTTCACTGTTGTGTCGTTGACAATTTTGACTGTTCATCAATTTCGATTTTGATTTTTTCATCGTTACTTTAAATTCATTAGAAAGTATGATGTCCTTTCTACAGGTCTTGAAATATCCGCTGTAATCGCTCAAAAGAGTGATTGAGGGAACATGTACCTTTTGAACGTTTATTCATCTTCTTTAACTTTCTTTATTGTTTCTTTGACGTACACGTTGATAAAAATGGTAAAAAGCTACAGCTCTAACTTACTCTATTCTTCACATGTAATTTCCTTTCTCGACCTTCCACTTCTATTACTTCCACTTGTATTTTGTAAATGTTGCAAGTTATTAGTCTGTGTCAGAGCTTCAATCCCACTTTTCTACGCATTATTTGAATATTATTCCACCTCACACTGTAGGTTTAAAAATACTAGAAAGGTATCATTCTTACTTTTATTCGATTTGTCTTACCAAGGGCAATTTAAGAACTGCTTCTCTGGCACCAAAAACCAAACTGATCTTCTTCCATTATGTCTTCAACTTCTGTTCCTATACTCCTGTATACCACTCTGGTCATCAGTTCACAATCATTAAGATTAATTTTCAATTTAGACGCAAACATCCCCATTTACACTGATCAGCCAGAACATTATGGTCACCTACATAGTAGCTGATAAGTCCAACTTTGGCACGGATAACAGCGGCATAAGGCCTTGGTAGGTAGCTAGAGGGAATTGGCGCCATATCTGCACACACACACACACACACACACACACACACACACACACACACATACACATACACACACACCTAATTCCCGTAAATTCCGGGAAGGGGGCGATGAGCTCTGACGCCATATTCAGATGTGTTCAATGGGTTTCAGATCTGTCGAGTAGAGAAACCAGTACATAAATTGAAACTCGCCCCTGTGTTCCTCGAACCACTCCGTCACACCCCTGTCCTTGTGACATGGCGCATTAACTTGTTGAAAAATGCCACTGCCGTCGGGAAGCATGATTGTCATGAAGTGGTGTACGTGCTTGGAACCAATGTACGATACTCTTTGGCTGTCATGATGCCTTACAAGGGCTCCAGTGGACCCATGGATGTCCACGAGATTGTTCCCGAGAGCATAATGGAGCCGCCGCCAGCTTGTCTCCGTCCCGCAGTACAAGTATGAAAGACCAGTTGCCCTGAAAGACGACGGATTCGTGCATTCCCATTGGCATTATGAAGATATCGGGATTCATCAGACCATGCAACGCTCTGCCACAGTGCCACGTCCAGTGCCGATGGTCACGTGCCTATTGCAGTCGTAGTTGCTGATGTCGTGGTGTCAACATTGGCATATACACTGGTCGTCGCCTGTGGAGGCCCATCATTAGGAGCGTTCGGTGCACTTTGTGTTCAGACACACTTTTACTCCACCCAGCGTTAAAGTCTGATGTTAGTTCCGCCAGGGTTCGCCGCCTGTCCAGGTTTGCCAGTCTGCACAGCATACGTTGTCCGACATCAATACGTCTACGGCGCTGCAGTCATGGACTGTGCGGCTGGTCCCAGCGGAGGTTCGAGTCCTTCCTCGGGCATGAGTGTGTGTGTTCGTCATTAGGATAATTTAGGTTAAGTAGTGTGTAAGCTTAGGGACTGGTGACCTTAGCAGTTAAGTCCCATAAGATTTCAGACCCATTTGAACATATGAACCGACATCAATACGTCTGTACGTGGTTTCATCTTGGTTTCGCTACGTGTTGATGACACTCACCACGACACTCCTCGAACCCTCGACAAGTCGTGCAGTTTAAGAACTGCTCGTGCTGAGCCTCCGAGCCATAGCAATCTGCCCTCGGTCAAACTCAGATAGATAGCGGGCCTTCCCTGTTCTACACACGGAAAGCACGCTTACTGATAGTACATGCACAGTGTGTGTTTCTGACTAGCAGTACAAGTATGAAAGACCAGTTGCCCTGAAAGACGACGGATTCGTGCATTCCCATTGGCATTATGAAGATATCGGGATTCATCAGACCATGCAACGCTCTGCCACAGTGCCACGTCCAGTGCCGATGGTCACGTGCCTATTGCAGTCGTAGTTGCTGATGTCGTGGTGTCAACATTGGCATATACACTGGTCGTCGCCTGTGGAGGCCCATCATTAGGAGCGTTCGGTGCACTTTGTGTTCAGACACACTTTTACTCCACCCAGCGTTAAAGTCTGATGTTAGTTCCGCCAGGGTTCGCCGCCTGTCCAGGTTTGCCAGTCTGCACAGCATACGTTGTCCGACATCAATACGTCTACGGCGCTGCAGTCATGGACTGTGCGGCTGGTCCCAGCGGAGGTTCGAGTCCTTCCTCGGGCATGAGTGTGTGTGTTCGTCATTAGGATAATTTAGGTTAAGTAGTGTGTAAGCTTAGGGACTGGTGACCTTAGCAGTTAAGTCCCATAAGATTTCAGACCCATTTGAACATATGAACCGACATCAATACGTCTGTACGTGGTTTCATCTTGGTTTCGCTACGTGTTGATGACACTCACCACGACACTCCTCGAACCCTCGACAAGTCGTGCAGTTTAAGAACTGCTCGTGCTGAGCCTCCGAGCCATAGCAATCTGCCCTCGGTCAAACTCAGATAGATAGCGGGCCTTCCCTGTTCTACACACGGAAAGCACGCTTACTGATAGTACATGCACAGTGTGTGTTTCTGACTAGCAGTCATTCCACGCCAAATGACACTGCTTTATATCGATAGTAGGTCGGTGGTCGTAATGTTCTGGCTAATCATTATACACACTCAGCTCGTTTGGAGTTAATTCTCTGTGAAGGTAAAGTCGGCCGGTTTGGCCGTGCGGTTCTAGGCGCTTCAGTCTGGAACCGCGTGAGCGCTACGGTCGCAGGCTCGAATCCTGCCTCGGGCATGGATGTGTGTGATGTCCTTAGGTTAGTTAGGTTTAATTAGTTCTAAGTTCTAGGCGACTGATGACCTCAGCAGTTAAGTCGCATAGTGCTCAGAGCCATTTGAACCATTTTTTAAGGTAATTTGACAAGATTGATTAGCAATACGGGTGTGATTTAGAAATAGGTGTGCAGAGCATATCGTATAATTTCAGAAGGGCGCTCATGAGCTGATGATGGGTCACATAAGCAGATATGTGCAACTGCCAACGTAAGATATCCTCGGTGCAGCAAAGCGGCTTAAAGCAATAAGGCAAGGCCTTCGGTTCTGATTGCATACTAGGTTGTCAACAAATTGACAACACAATTTATTACGTACACGATGCATTTCGGACCCTGTGGGTCGATCATCAGGTGTTATTTGTCTTAATAGATGCTTTATGCTTACTGAAAGCGTTTTCTAATTCATATCTCCACTGTGTTGAATACATTCACGTTTGCAGCTGCGAAATATGGAGAAAATTAAAATAAAAAAATAAAAAAAACAAGCTTTCACTCTCACGAAGTAATGAATGCTATTGACAGATGACGTCGGATTCATTCCGTAGTTTAAGATTTCATGAAGGCTTTTGACATCGCTTCCCACAAGCAGCTTCTAATCAGGTTGCGTATCTGGGGATTATTGTCTTAGTTTTGTCGTCTGAACGGTGACAGTTTGTTGCACCCATGGAAAGTCATCGAGTAAAACAGAAGTAATGTTTTCTGTTTCCAATGAAGCGTTACAGGCCCTCTGCTGTTCCTCATCTATATAAATGACTAAGGAGACAATTTGATTGCGAGTAGCAGTCTTAGATTGTTTAAAGGTGATTCTGCCATTTATCGTCTTACAAAGTCATCAAATGCTCAAACAAATTGCAGAATGATTTAAACAAGACATCTTTATCGCGCGAAAAGTGACAGTTGGCTCTAAATAATGAAAAGTGTGAAGTTATCCAATTGAGTAATGAAAGGAACCCTCTAAATTTCGGTTACATCATAAATCACATACATCTAAATACTGTAAATTCAACTAAACATTTAGAGATTACAACTACGAATAATTTAAGTTGGAAAGATTACATAGATAATGTTGTGGGTAAAGCAAACCAAAGATTTCTTGGGACAACACTGAGATAACGTAACAGGTCTACTAACAAAACTGCCGACACTACGCTTGTACGTCCACTTCTGGAGTATTCCTGAGCGGCGTGGTCCCCGCATCAGACAGGATCGACGCAGAACATGGAAAAAGTTCAATGAACGGGAGCTAGTTTTGTATTATCCCGGATGAGGGGGGAATTTGAGTTGCAGTCATTAAAACAAAGGTGTTTTCAGTTGCGGTATAATCTTCTCATGGGCGCCCTGCCACATAGGGAGGAATGATCATCATAATAAAATAAATCAGAGCTCGCTCAGAAAGATTTAAGTGTTCGTTCTTCCCGCGCGCATTTTGCGAGTGGAACGGTAGAGAAATAGTTTGAAGGTGGTTCGATGATCCCTCTGTCAGGCACGTAATTGTGAATTGCAGAGTAATCATGTACAGTATACATAGATGTAGATATTTCAGCCAGTAGAACAAAATTTACTCGATAATGTGAGGTGTCCTGTACCTGTCCGGATACCTGTGCATGTTAAAGCGCCGTTCCCTGCATGGGAATTTGTGCCGACCACGGAGAGAATTTGCCCAGCGGATTAACGATGAGGGTCGATGTGCAGGCTCGTTTGTTTGTGGTTTTTAGGCGGTTTTCCGCATCTGACTAGCTGAATACTGGGCTGGTACCCAAATCCCACCTCAGTTACACGATTCGCAAACATGTCGAAATCATTCGCTCACTTCCCTATGAGTACCCTACCCGCAGACAGTTTTTTTGAGGTGCACATGTTCCGTCCCGCGGGAGGGGGAGACGGGGAAGGGGTGGGGTGAGTAACTGAGTGGCGAAAGAAAATCCGTCTGGCCACCCCTTAAAAACTAACTTTGCCAAATCTGTAAACTAACGGTGCCAACCCCACATCAGTGCGAGGGAAAATCACAAGTGAAAGAAAAAGATGTGAGATGTCCTTTGGTTAAAGCAGTGGGCCATATTCTGGTATCGAGCAAGGTATCGCTGAAGTTAATATACTTTCGAGGTAGTGGAGACAAGGACTAGATGATGACGTTAATGGTTAATTGTTTTTTAAATCATTTATCTCTTGATTTTTTCCCATGTAATAATATAAAGTCATTTTATTGTTTCTTCAAATGTGAGCCCACAGCATCGAAGTCATTTCTGAATGATAAAAACCATTTTAAATGTCCACCATAGGATCCTGAATTTTTTATACAAAATGAAATTTATTGCAGCGTGTATCACTTTACATTACGGAACAGTTTCGGTTTACGTCCATTTTCAAATGCTTGTAGTGACAATATCAAGAAATAAACATGTGCAACTCTTTTTACATAGTTACACTACTAACAGCTGCGTCGGTGGACAGTGTGTCGTATTTAAAAACTATTTAGTACCTCGTGGGAAGAGAGCAATAGGAAATAGATAAAATCATATATTACAGACGATATGCAGATAACACATTGATCCATTTTAACGGTAGTACTGAAGAGATAAATTGCATGCACGAGCAGCCAAACATGCACGTGAAATTGATGTTCACCATGGAGTAGGAATTGGTAAACAGAATCGAGTTTCCAGTCTTTTGGGGAACGAATCTGATTATACCTTCCAGCAAGTGCTATAGTGGCTCTTTGAACACCGAGGAGGTGCACCTAGCGCCACCTGGTTCTTGGTATCAGACAGTCAGCGGCTGGACGAGAACGACGGAGGTGCAACTTCGGAGCACCACTGGCGAACTGCAGGGGCATGCATTCAGATCTTGTTTCTAACTCACGTGTATTTGTAACTATTATTTGTTTTGCTGAAACACGTACCAAAATATGCGACGTAGGATCTCCGACAACAACAGGTTTATAATTGATAATACCATGAAACATAAATTACGTGTTCTTCCTACAATTCATAAAGAAATCAGTTCTCAAGTATCTGACTGCGAGTTTCAAAATGTTCTCGATCAATTCCTAATAACTGTCCCGCATAGCTCCTGTACGCAACGGACAACTTACCTCGTCTTGCCGCTGCAACTGCGTGATCAGCAACATGTTACAAATATTTCAAAAGCAATACAGCGATCCATGCAGAACGCAGTGTATGGTCAAAATAATTGCACTAACTACTACCACTTTTTTTATGTAGAAATTGAATGATCAGAAGGGGTTTTGTCTAGAAGCCTTAAACGGTGTAAAAGAATGAAAGAAATCAATAAAGACTTTAATTCACTATATTCACAAAATAGATTATTTCAACAGTGACAAAATTTACACAGATCTGCATTATTCCACAATGTTTATACTCAATAAACACGTCTCTGGCTACAGCAAAGATACGAATATTACTCTCAATGTATGCATACACAAATCTTGCAAAATCCCTCGAGTGCACCAGCAAGTAACAACTACGTGCAACTAAAAGGGAAATAACCAAAAATCATCAATTAGAACCAAAGTCTCCTCGGGCGCTACTAGTACGACCACGGTAGGTTGCGACCTCTCACGTCGCGCGGGTTCTCCCCAGAGGTCGCTGCGTCCGACCAGTTCCAACTACTCTCAACAACTGCTCGCTCGCTACTACTCGCGATAATAATATCTCATACTCAGAGTTTGTGTATGCACATCACAGCAAAATCATTGGTCTACTTTGCAAGGAAGTATTAGCGTCCACCTTTCATCCTTCCTATAAGGCTGTATGTGGAAGTTATGGTAATATGCTAGTGTTATTATCAGATATGATTGCCAGTGGAATGTTATATTGTGCCTGATCGGCCTTTGGACGGAACTGTTCTTCAAGGCGTTGTCTTTCTTAGTCGTGACTCCTAGAATAAGACATTGTATCTGTACAATTTAGTGTTTTTTTTGTTAGTATAAGTTCATGGATTTTCCGGCTTTACTAAAACTGAAGATTCTTCCTCGTCCTCCTTGCTTGTGAATTACTATTATGCTTAGTGGTTTTGGTATTCGTTACTTGTGTTGCTGCTGTGTTCCTTACAGGTAATGTTGAAAGAGAGTAATATTTTAACAAAAGCATTATTTATATAAGGTGTTTTGAAATATTCAGTGTTCTGTCGGCATCAACATACATACTATTTTATTAAAGTTACTACACTGAATTGTTTTTAAATGTTTAGTCTACTTTGCCACCAGGATTTCGACAAAGATGGTTGATACATGTGTGTAAAAAGATTCATGTACGCTTGTAATTTAAGCACCTGAGGAGTTGGTTTCGAAGCTTTACTTGGTGAAAACTGGCGTTAATTGCTACTCATTTGTGAAGCACCTTTAATGCTTTTGAAAATGAAGATGTTTTGTCTTGTCACTAAGTTTACCTAATTATATTCTGGCTATTTAACTGTGGCACTTAGGCCGATTGTTATTTAGTTCTTGCAGCGAAATGTAATTTTCTGCTTGTATTTATTAATAAATTTGATTTGTTGTGTGTCCACGTTTAAAACCAATACATTCCACTTTCCATGCCAAGACTCCCTACTGTTTCAATTTTATTAATTTGAAGACGGTAAAGAGCAAGTAAAAACATAAATCGGGTAAACCTACAACGAAAGAGCTGAAAAACAGCAGAAGCTTTGTCACCCTGCTGTACATAAAAGACCTTTTTTCCAGTGCATGTTGAAACATATTATGAGCACTCCGTTAAAAAAAGATGAACCAGATGAATTAAGAATTTTAGAAGCAATAGCGACAAACAGTGGATACAACTTACCAGAAGAAGCAGAAGACGGAACAGTCAGTAACAAATGACTAAATCGTACTGACTGGAGGGGAACAAAATACTCTGTTGTGCCATACATCCGAAAGATTTTAGGTAAAGGGGCGCACATTTTTCGTAAGACGTACGTTCATATTAGTTCCCGTACCAATAACATCCTAAGTATCACCAGCCGCCATGAAACACACAATGGGCAGTCCGACATTTATGAAATAAATGATGGATGACTCACTTTAGCATTTCAGCACCAAGCGCCCATTTCCATGCACCACTAAGTGTACAGTATCTGAAAGTTCTTGCACATTCTATTCTCATTAGCTTCTACGATGACGGCGGAGGAAGCCACCGAAAGCTTGACACTGAATACAAATCTATTATGGCACACATTGATTCAAGTACGTCGCCTCAGAGAGGTACGTTATCATATATTGATACACCCTCAGATCCATTGCAACGTAATGGATCGGCAGAGTTACGGAGTGTCGACCCAGTTGAAGCGTGGGGGAATAGGTGTAGGCTTGACAGAGTGGCCATTACTACATTCTGAGCATATCGTGCGGGTTCTCAAGTAGGGAGGTGGCCTGCAAGAGCTAACTATCAGTGTTACACATGTAACTGCTCCGTTAAGTCTTGTCACTACTACTCAAGACAGGAGAGCACAGTTTTGTCAGGAATTGAGTAAATCAGAAACTGTCGGAGCAAACAAAATCATAGTCCTCTAATAACGCTATGTGATCAGCTGATGATGCTTCCCACTCACGTATTGTGGACTTATTGAGATTTCCTAAGAGGTCATGAGGGTAATTGACCTCTACCATAGAACAGCAATCTAGTGTGCCATTAAAGTCGATGGACTTGATAGTCGTCGTCTTGAAGCGAACTCTACACATGCTCTTAAGAGTCAACCACTGTGAGCGTATTTACCACAGAGAGCGACGTGGCGCAGTTGTACGGCAGTGGACACGTATTTTGGAGGTTCGCATCGGTATTCAGCAATCCACGTTTGGGTTTTCCGTGATCACCGTAAACAGTTGAAGGCGAATAGTTTCTTAAAAAGGTCGCAGCCAGTTTCTTTTCCCATTCTTTCCCAAACTTACCTTGTGCTCCGTTTCGGATGACGTCAATGGGACGATAAACTGTATTATTCCTCTCTGCCATATTTAACGAGACACTTTAGTTATACTCACGTCTCATATGAAAGTAGCGTAAAAAGTTCTGCAACTGTCACATAGATAGCGTTGATATCAGTTTTCTCCTTACGCTGAAACATTTCACATAACAATATATAAATTTAATAAGTCAAGTCTCATTTGCGGAATTATTTTATTTATCTGGGAATGTATTCCTGTGCATTTTTTTTTCAAATGGACAAACTGAAATACCATGCAATCGTAAAATACTAGGGGGTACCAAAAGAAACCCAGCTTATTTTTTAACTTTTTATTCATATTTTAATCACAAACCTTCAGTCCCCTCGAAAGTACTCTCCACTTGCACTAATACATTTGCCTAATCTTCCATTAGATTTTTTCAAAACATTGTTCAAATTCATCTTTTACAGTGCTTGATAGCGCCTCCGTCGTTTCTTTGTCTTCGCACCAGAAACATCAGCAAAGCGCTCTCCTTTCATGTCTCTTTTCATCCTGGGAAGGGTGGGGGGGGGGGAGGGAGGGGGGGCAGGAATAGGGGTTGGGTCATACCATTTTTTGTCAAAATTTGTCCTACAGACAGGTCTATGTGAGCAGCGGTATTGTCATGATGAAAACATCAGTCACCCGAATGCCACAAATCAGGCCGCTTCCGCCGCACACTGTTGCGCAATTCTTTCAAAACTTCCAAATAGAAAGCCTGGTTAACTGCCTGATCCTGTGGACCAGGAAGAATGGAAGACACTTGTCACAGAGTATAAATCAAATCAGCATTGTGTTTATGCTTGATTTCACCTGACGAGCCACCCTGGGGCGACGTGAATTTACAGTCCTCCGCTGGCTTAATTGTTGCTTTGATTCAGGATCGTAAGCAAAGCACCAAGCAAAGTCAGCAGTGATAACTCCTGAAAAATGTTTGGATCATTTAGGGACTCTTCTTTCAATGTACAGCAAGCTTCAATGCAATCTGATTTTTGTTCAGCAGTCAGCAGTCGTCCAACGAATTCAGCAGCCACCCTCTCCTCTTTCTTAATATTCCGTCGTCGACCTTCGTTGATGATTGCATGAATGTTTTCATGGATTTTCATGTGATCGGGCTTTAAAAGGACTACCAGAACGAGGTTTGCCATCAATCGACGTTTCACCATTTCTGAAGCGGGAAGGACATTGAAACGCTTGCGTTTTACCCATAGAATCGTCCTTGTACGCCGTTTTTAACATTTCAAGAGTTTCTGTTCCACTTTTTCTGAGAAAAGAGCAGAATTTCACCGCCGCTCGCTGTTTACGAAAAGTCAGCCATTGCAAAAAGGACAGTCACACAAAACAGTTGTCACTACAAAACGTTTCCGAAACTAGTCCCGACCTTCCTCAGCGACGACTCTCGGCTTACTGACTCTGGAATGTTCGCTCTATGTGCTCCTAGTAGCAAAATGCGGTACTAAAATAGCTCTGCCCACCAAAAAATTACCACAGTTTCTCTTGGGTGTCCCCTCGTAATTCATTTTGAACTAAATTGATCCAAAATTAAGGAACTTTCATAATGAATAGAGTCTTACGTTTTTAAGATTTTAAGATTTAGCCGCGCGGGATTAGCCGAGCGGTCTAGGGCGCTGCAGTCAAGGACTGTGCGGCTGGTCCCGACGGAGGTACGGGTCCTCCCTCGGGTATGGATGTGTGTGTTTGTCCTTTCGATAATTTAGGTTAAGTAGTGTGTAAGCTTAGGGACTGATGACCTTAGCAGTTGAGTCCCATAAGATTTCACACACATTTGAACATTTTTAAGATTTAAGAGATATGGGACTGAATTCAAATGTTGCCTTTCTTAACTTCCTGAGACATCAAAGTGCAGGATGCCACAAAACTGCAACCACGGATGAAAAGAATGAGTTCAGTTTGGTTTTTGAAGTTATTTTGTGCTTTTTTGAACGTCATGTGTGTATCCAGATAAATAATGTTATTGAAATTCTTCCTGTAAGTATATTGGACATTATAAAGTGAAATCGACACAGATGTAGAGGTAAACAATGACGTAACGCAAGCCAGTGATAATAGAGCCATTACTGTTAACAATATATAACACAATTCACCTAGTGGATAACGTCAGAGCCCGCATCTCGTGGTCGTGCGGTAGCGTTCTCGCTTCCCACGCCCGGGTTCGATTCCCGGCGGGGTCAGGGATTTTCTCCGCCTCGTGATGGCTGGATGTTGTGTGCTGTCCTTAGGTTAGTTAGGTTTAAGTAGTTCTAAGTTCTAGGGGACTGATGACCATAGCTGTTAAGTCCCATAGTGCTCAGAGCCATTTGAACCATTTTTGATAACGTCAGAAGCTGTATGAGGCTTTATGCAGACGATGCTATTGTCCAAAAGGAGGTTGCAACGCCAACAGGCTGAAGCGAATTGCAGACGATCCGCAGAGAATCGATGACTGTTGCACAGACCACCCAGACCACTCCCCGAGAAGATCGACACCTCGTCCGAATGGCTTTGCAGGACAGATCTGCGTCCTCCTCGGTTCTGGCGCAACAGTTGAACAGGGTAACGCATCATACGCTGTCAGGGGTGACAGTGCACCGCCATTTATTACGGCATGGACCACGTGCACGTCTTCCGCTTCTCCGCCTACCTTTGACAAATGTGCAGAATCGTGCTAGGCGGCATTAGTGTATGGGATGACGTCACTAGGGACAGGAATGGCATCTGATAGCGTTTTCTGTCGAATCCAGGTTCTGTTTGTTTGAAAATGTTGGCCACATTTTGATTCGCCGCAGACAGGAGTAACGGCATCACAGTGATAATATTCACACAAGACATACAACGGCATCGATGCCTTATGGTGCTATTGGGTACAACCACAAATCACAGCTGGTTCGTGTCCAGGCTACTGTGATCATTCTGACCTACGTGAATGACATCCTGCGAACCGTAGCCATACCCTTTCTCCACAAGGCCTCAGACGCCATTTTTCAGCAAAACAATGCACGACTACATGTTGCTGCACGAACACGTGTCGTCATGGTGTACAGGATGTCAGCCTTTCGCCCTGGCCCCCCTGATCACCAGATTTGTCGCGAATCGAAAATATGTGGGATATTGTGAAACGTAGGGTACAGCGCTGTGTCCCAATGCAAACCACCACAGACGAACTTTGGAACCAGGTGAATGCAACATGGATGGCTGTACCACAGGACGCCATTCGTGCCTTATACGCATCGATGCCCTCAGGCATGGAACAAGTTATCACGAGCCATGCGGACCCTTTGTCTTTTGAGCAACAAGACACATCCACAACCGAAGTGACTGAAGTTTAAACATTTCTGCGGAACATGCCCTGTGAATATGAACGTCCTATCTCTAGTCGTTCAAGCTGTTCTGTTGTTTCCTGAACATGAGTGCATTTCTGCTGCTGGCCATTTGTTTTTTGAATAAAAGTTCTGCTGAAAGCAGAATGCTCTTCATAACTTGTGCTCAGATGAAATACTGCTTTTCGTAATATATAAGAACACAGAGTAATATCTTAGAAAGCCCGCCCGGTTGGCCGTGCGGTCTAACGCACGGCTTTCCGGGCGGGAAGCAGCGCCTGGTCCCCGGCACGAATCCGCGCGGCGGATTTGTGTCGAGGTCCGGTGAACCGGCCAGTCTGTGGATGGTTTTTAGGCGGTTTTCCATTTGCCCCGGCGAATGCGGGCTGGTTCCCTTTATTCCGCCTCAGTTACACTATGTCGGCGATTGCTGCGCAAACAAGTTCTGCACGTACGCGTACACCACCATTACTCTACCACGCAAACATAGGGGTTACACTCGTCTGGTGTGAGGCGTTCCCTTGGGGGTCCACCGGGGGCTGAACTGCACAATAACCCTGGGTTCGGTGTGGAGCGGCGGAGGGGTGAAGTGGACTGCAGTAGTCGTCATGGGGTTGTGGACCACTGCGGCTGCGGCGGGGACGGAGCCTCGCAGTCGTTTCTAGGTCCCCGATTAACATAAAATACATACAATACAATGTATTTTAAACATAGCTGCACAACAGCAACGGTTCCACGTAATAAAATTATAAACAGCCGACAAGTTGCAATGGATAAAGAATTCTTTACTTATGTTTCGACAAATATAAATTTGTCTTCTTCAGAAGGTGGCAATTTTACACTAGTAAGGACTAATGTACCATCGCCGTTTTTACAAATGTCGGCATAGATCCATTTGTCGGTTGTGAGCTCTGCAGAATCCATGTACTAATTTATATTTACGTGACAAACCCTAATTCTAGGGCTATATTTCAATTTTGACAAATGGATCTATGCCGACATCTGTAAAAACGGCGATGGTACATTAGTCCTTACTAATGTAAAATTGCCACCTTCTGAAGAAGACAAATTTATATTTGTCGAAACCTAGGTAAAGAATTCTTTATCCATTGCAACTGGTCGGCTGTTTATAATTTTATTACAATACAATGTCTTATAAAATGAGCGATTTTGATGAATGACTGTGAAGTGACAAAAAATAGGAAGCACTTTATAAGAACTGCAGATTATTATTCCTTAACTCAGTGGGTAGCGGTAACAATAAAATTACACTTGTCCTTTGAAGGACCACATGGACTACAAAAACACTATTCTCAAGGACGAACAATACCGATGTTGTTCAGTGCACATGGAACAAGATCTCTCTCTTTGAACAACGGGTATTAAGCCTGGGTACGAAAGTGTTGCAAATAAAACATTAGGAGAAACTGAGGTTGCATAGCAGCGGTCCGATGATAATTCTTGTGTGTTACATGATGTAAATGACCATCGAAACGTAACATCGAGTTAGTACAGGCAGCTTCTTCAAGGTACAAGCGGCCACAACGACACCGGAAAGAGGCCGGCCCCAGATGGGATCAAGAACCAGCGTGACGAAAAGCAGAAAACTGTGTTTTTGTCTGACCGTTAACGGAGGCATGCTGTCTACGAACTCTGCCGCGCTGACACTTGATTTGTCAGTCAGTTATTCTTCCAAAGATATTACTTGTAGGAGTAACTTCACTTTGGTAGCCAAAACCTCTAGTATGCCTACCATTCGGGAACCCCGCATACAATGTCTTTGCACTGCTTTAAATACTGTATTACTCGCTTAAAAATAAAATATTTCAGAGACTTCTTTTAATGAATGGCTTTCAAATGTTATGGAGATGCTCTACAAGCTCCAGTGGCAGCCACTTCAAGAACGGTGTTGTGTATCACGGAAAAAGTTGCATTTTAAATTGCAAGAATGTACGTTCGCAGTAAAGTTAGGCTTCATATGGCTTCCTCCCATATATCTCTCACAAAAAATCAAGACGAAAAAAGCAGAGAAATTAGAGCTCATATGAAAATTTATCGACAGTCTCTTCCCACACATCACGCCAGAGGTACCCTCCACCACCCGTAGTAAAATGGACAGCGGAGTACAAAAATAGGGTCATACCTTTTGATTTTAAAGCACTAAAAAGTTATTTTCATTTATTTATCCCTTATGCCTGATAATAATTTGTAGTAATTGAAATAAATGTTTTTCATAGCAGCTTATGATGGCACAATAATACCTTGACAAGTAACAGCGAACTATGGAACACGACCTGCCGAAGTGGTTTGAGTTTTATTACACTATTGGCCATTAAAATTGCTACATCAAGAAGAAATGCAGATGATAAACGGGTCTTCATTGGACACACATATTATACTAGAACCGACATGTGATTACATTTTCACGCAATTTGGATGCATAGATCCTGCTAAATCAGTACCCAGAACAACCACCTGTGGCCGTAATAACGGCCTTGATACGCCTGGGCATTGAATAAAACAGAGCTTGGATGGCGTGTACAGGTACAGCTGCCCATGCAGCTTCAACACGATACCACAGTTCATCAAGAGTAGTGACTGGCGTATTGTAACGAGCCAGTTGCTCGGCCACCATTGACTGGACGTTTTCAGTTGGTGAGAGATCTGGAGAATGTGCTGGCCAAGGCAGCAGTCGAACATTTTCTGTATCCAGAAAGGCCCGTACAGGACCTGCAACATGCGGTCGTGCATTATCCTGCTGAAATGTAGGGTTTCGCAGGGATCGAATGAAGGGTAGAGCCACGGGTCGTAAAACATCTGAAAGGTAACGTCCACTGTTCAAAGTGCCGATACGATAAACTGAAATCGCGATAGGCTACAATCCGACCTTTATCAAAGTCGGAAACGTGATGGTACGCATTTCTCCTCCTTACAGGAGGCATCACAACAACGTTTGACCAGGTAACGCCGGTCAACTGCTGTTTTTGTATGAGAAATCGGTTGGAAACTTTCCGCATGTCAGCATGTTGTAGGTGTCGCCACCGGCGCCAACCTTGTGTGAATGCTCTGAAAAGCTAATCGTTTGCATATCACAGCATCTTCTTCTTGTCGGTTAAATTTCGCGTCTGTAGCACGTCATATTCGTGGTGTATCAATTTTAATGGCCAGTAGTGTATTTTCTCTTTCAACGGAGAGTCGAAAGAAGCAGCTAATTTAGCAAAGTGCTTTGAGGTGCGTTGGTCCGATTAGCTGTCCGAAATTTACGGTATTGAATACCGCCCGGATTGTCACCTTTTCGTGTATGTGGTGCCATTTCTGTCATCGTACAGCGCTAGTTAGCTGTTTTCGCCTTTGGCATGGTAACGGCGGTCAAAACACCACCAACGGAAAAAAAGGAATTACGTGAAGGCCAGAGGTACGATGGAGATAGGAGTGATAACGCAAGTGAAAGAAGTGGGCCCGGGCAGTGTGACCTTCAACCTTTGCAGCTGCTGCCGGCGGCTTCCACTCGGCAAGTGCAGACTGGCAGCTCGGCAGCTCGCCCACGTGCCCCAGCGCCAGGGTGGGACAGCTGCAGTGCGTGAGAAATTGTACCAGTTCAGCTGAAATTGATAAGGATATTGGGAAAAGCAGGACATACAGATCGGTGTCCAGGGCTGGCCTAATGAATCATTAGTCACAATGCACTAATTTCATTCAAGTTCATCTTGCCTGAGCTTTACTACGCTTACGAGGGGCGTTTGAAAAGTCTGTGCAAAAATAAAAACTACTTACGTGTTTGGGGTAAACCTTTTTTTAATTTTCGACATAGTCTCCTTTTAGACTTATACAGTTAGTCCAACGCTGTTCTAATTTGTTGATCCCTTCCAAATAAGAGGAATTGTCCAAGTCTGCAAAATAGCTATTAGTTAGTGCAGTCACCTTCTCGCTTGAATAAAAGCTTTGTCCCGCAAGCCATTTCTTCAAATTGGGGAACAAAGAGCCGAGGGAGCCGATGTGAAATGAGTTGGAATCCTATGTCCATTAATGTCGCGACCACAACCGCTGAGGTGTGTGCTGGTGCATTGTCGTGATGGGAAAGGACTTTTTTGGGGTCCAATCGCCGGAATTTTTCTTGCAGCCCGATTTTCAAACGGTCCAATAGCAATGAATAATATGCACCTGTAATCGTTTTACCGTTTTCCAGATAGTCGATGAGGATTATCCCTTGCGAATCGCAAAAGACCGTCGCTATAACCTTTCCGGCCGAAGGAATGGTCTTCGCCTTCTTTGGTGCAGATTCTCCCTTGGTAACCCATTGTTTAGATTGTTGTTCGGTCTCAGGAGTATAGTAATGTATCCATGTTTCATCCACAGTGACGAAACGACGCTTAAAGCCCTGCGGATTCTTCCTGAACAGCTGCAAACAATCCTTGCAGCACTTCACAAGATTCCGTTTTTGGTAAAGCGTGAGCAATCGCTGAACCCATTTTTGCGGATAGCTTTCTTATGTCCAAATGTTTATGCAAAATATTATGTACACGTTCATTCCAGATGCCCACAACACTATCAATATCACGCACGTTAACTCTTCTGTCATTCATCACCACATCATGGATTTTATCAATGTTTTCTGGAGTCGTAACTTCCACAGGGCGTCCAGGACGTTCAGCACCTCTTGTGCCCATATGGCCATTCCGAAAATTTTGAAAACGCTTATAAACTGTTCTAATCGAAGGTTCAGAGTCACCGTAATGTTTATCAAGCTTCTCTTTAGTCTCCTGAGGCATTTTGCCTTTCATAAAGTAATGTTTAATCACCACACGAAATCCTTTCTCGTCTATTTTTTTGACAATCACTCGACTTCCTTGATTCACACGAATGCCAACCACAAAGAAATTGACTAATATGGCTGAAACTTGGTGTGCGTTCTTTGCGAAGATGCTATTAACTAAACATGACCTCGATACGCGCCGGTGGTGCCATCTCTCGGACTTCGCACGGACTTTTCAAACGCCCCTCGTACACTATTTCATTTTACTGGATCTTCATTGATTTCATCCACATTTCTTTTACTCACTTCACGTCAGCGTGTCGCACAATTCCTGGACTTCTAAAACTAATGAAATTTTCCTGCCACGGCACATTACTACACCTGAATATGCTAACTCTCTAATCTGTTCCCTAAGAGAATTTGGATAAGGAGGCCTACGTTGGATGAACTGCGGGACCACCTACCGTCACCTTCGTGAAGCTCCTGTCTCTTTCCTCTCCACCCTGGCCAGGCTCTACAATGTAGTCCTGTCCACCGGTTACTACCCCGTCCTGTGGAAAACCTCCCGTCTCCTCATGTTCCTTAAACCTGGCAAACCGCCGTCCGCCGTCTCCTCCTACCGTCCCATCAGCCTTACCTCGGTCTTCAGCAAGGTCCTAGAATCTATCCTCACCCGCCGCATCCACCAGCATCTCCGCCAGCACCGCCTCCTTCCCGTCACCCAGTGTGGCTTTCGACCATCCTTCTCTTCCGACGATCTTCTCCTTCACCTCACTCATCTCCTTTCCGAACAGCTTAATTCCCGTCGCTCCGCCATCTTCCTCTCACTTGACCTCGAACGCGCTTATGACCGCGTCTGGCATTCCGGTCTCCTCTTCAAGCTCCAAACCTTTGCCCTTCCCATTAACTACGTCCGTCTGATCGGTTCCTTTCTCTCCCGCCGTCCTTCCTATGTCACCATCCATAACACCGATTCCTACACCTTTTTCCCCTCCGCCGGTGTGCCCCAAGGCTCCGTCCTCTCCCCCCTCCTGTATCTTTTGTACGCGGCGGACATGCCGCCGCCGTCACCCCCCGTCCACCTTCTCCAGTTTGCCGATGACACCGCCTTCCTTGCCCTTGCCCCCACCCTGCAACGCTCCCAACGCCTACTCCAATCCCATCTTGACCGTTACACCGCTTGGTGCAACCAGTGGTTGCTCAAGGTCAATCCTTCCAAAACCCAGGCGATCATTGTAGGCAAAACCACCCCTTCCTTCCGCCTCCTTGATTTCTATCTCACCGTCTATGGCCGTCCCATCGCCCTCACTCCCACCCTTACGTACCTTGGCGTCACCCTCGACCGTCGCCTCTCCTGGACTCCCCATCTCCAGACAATCCAAGCCAAGGCACGTTCCCGCCTCCGTCTCCTCAAGCTCCTTTCCGGCCGTACGTGGGGTCTGGACCCCTCCACCATCCTCCACATCTATAAATCCCTCATCCGCCCTATCCTTTGTTATGCCCATCCAGCATGGATCTCCGCTCCCCCTACCTTTTATAAATCCCTCCAAATCCTTGAACGCCATGCTCTCCGCCTCGCCTATCGCATCCGTCTCCCCTCCCCCACGCGGATCCTGTATGATCTCATCCCCTTCCCCCACCTCCTCCTTTTCCTTGAGAGGATACGGATCCTGTACACCTCCCGTAAACTCGACCCTCCTCACCCGCTCGTCTCCCCGCTCCTCTCCCACCCCCACCCGCTGCCGCGCCTGTATTCCCATGTCCCACCCGGTCTCCATCTCTCCACCCTCCTTACCCTCTCCCAAGGTGGCTTCCGCCAGCTCCCTCTCCCTGATGATGTCCTCGTCCCCTCCATCTACCTCTCCTATCGACTTTGACCCTGCCCCGCCCCCCTCTCCCGGTGTCCTTTCCTTTCGGCGCCCTCCCTCCCTTCTCTTCCCTTCCCTTCTCTTCCCTTTTCCCCTGTCCCCTCCCTCCACCTCTCTTCCCCCGGGCTTCCTTCCCCCTTCCTCCCTCCCCCCTTTCTCCCCTCACCGTGGCATCTCTGCTCTCCCATCTCGCTCTCCCACTCCCCTTCCTCCTCCTCCTCCTCTATTGGCAGGTCCCCGGACTCGCACACGCTCAGTGGACTTTCGCGCGCCGGAGATCACCGCCGTCAGTGTATCATGTGTGCTGTCATGTTTAGTGTTCAGTGTTTCACCGTCACACTCCATCGTTCACCAGTGCCGTCGTCTTCTTCAGTGTTTGTGCTTCGTGTCACCCGTTCGTCGTGTGGATTGCCATCGAGTGTGAACGGCTTCTTGTGTTTTTATGTTCATGTGTCTACTGTCTTTTCCCGCCGATTTTTTACGTGATGTCTCTTCTCTGTTTCTCTCATTGTACTCTCTTCGGCTGAAGAGCGGCGTATTGTGCTGCTGCCAGCCTACCTGATTGTTCAGGTGTCAAAATAACAATAAAGTAAAAAAAAAAAAAAATGAACTGCGAGAGTAAATCCTGACAGTCTGTGCACAGTGGTTCGCTGGTTATTCGAAGAGAGCCCTGCCTTCCTCTTGTGTTACAAACACGTCTCGTTTCCCCGTTGGAATTCCTCTTCGTAGTGCATCCCTTCTGATATAATATTTATCAATGAAAGTCAGAGTGGTCATGGGGATCGCTGCTATTGTCACTACACGAACGTTCACAGTTTTAGATTCAACAATAACGGATCTTCTTCTTAGCGTGGTGATGAAAACCATTTAAATGGAACGTAGCCCCAGCATAGTGCACTGCTGTTGGGCTTGCCTCACGATGACTGAGGCTGTGGTGTAAACGGGGCAGTGAAGGAAATTGCTCATCAACTGCATAGCACCACACGCACAAGACACATCTTGGTTATCGCAGAGTTCCAGATTTTTTTGACTGTTTTACTTTGGCCGATTCCCATGCGATAACGATCAACCGATCTCCATGTTGGCCACGACAAGCTGTTCCCCGTGGGAGCTCCTCTTTCGATAGCTTTGACCGCCCGCGTTAAGTCACTGTTCTACCTTCGGCTTCATTACAGAAGCGTTACATAAGATAAAGCTTTTACTAGTGGGAAGACGAAGTAGGATCATATCCACGAAGTGGATGTCTGTCATCATGTGTTTGCTTTGCTTCTTTCGGATTTGCCTGTTACCACCGGTCTGATGTCGAGTGCTGATATTCTCGCTAGAATTTGCATCTTATAGAGTGGAGTTGCTGTCAGGCATCCTGTCACCTGACTGCAAATTTGGTGAATAGCAATGTTAGCCTTTTGCAAGAGACAAGATTGGTACACATATTCTCCCGCCGAGTAGCCCAAGGCTAGAGGTGACGTCCGAATCGTATATGGGCTTCGCCTTTGAGTTATCTTTAGATGTTGTTTCGCGCTGCGTCCTTGTAAACGGGGCAGTGAAGGAAATTGCTCATCAACTGCATAGCACCACACGCACAAGACACATCTTGGTTATCGCAGAGTTCCAGATTTTTTTGACTGTTTTACTTTGGCCGATTCCCATGCGATAACGATCAACCGATCTCCATGTTGGCCACGACAAGCTGTTCCCCGTGGGAGCTCCTCTTTCGATAGCTTTGACCGCCCGCGTTAAGTCACTGTTCTACCTTCGGCTTCATTACAGAAGCGTTACATAAGATAAAGCTTTTACTAGTGGGAAGACGAAGTAGGATCATATCCACGAAGTGGATGTCTGTCATCATGTGTTTGCTTTGCTTCTTTCGGATTTGCCTGTTACCACCGGTCTGATGTCGAGTGCTGATATTCTATCTAGAATTTGCATCTTATAGAGTGGAGTTGCTGTCAGGCATCCTGTCACCTGACTGCAAATTTGGTGAATAGCAATGTCAGCCTTTTGCAAGAGACAAGATTGGTACACATATTCTCCCGCCGAGTAGCCCAAGGCTAGAGGTGACGTCCGAATCGTATATGGGCTTCGCCTTTGAGTTATCTTTAGATGTTGTTTCGCGCTGCGTCCTTCCTTCTGACATTGTCAAATTGATCCTTGAACGTCAGACTCCTGCCAAGAATAACCCTGACGTATTTAGGAGCAGAACTGTGAATGAGAGCTCCCATCCATGAGACTTAACATGTAACTTACAAGTTTGTCGCGGAATTGGACATCACTGACTTCTGCTTTGCAAGGATTTGGCTTCAGACTATTCGCTTCGTAATATTCTCCAAGGTCGCCGGCCGCTGTGGCCGAGCAGATCTAGGGTCTTCAGGCCGGAACCGCGCTGCTGCTACGGTCGCGGGTTCGAATCCTGCCTCGGGGTTGGATGTGTGTGATGTCCTTAGGTTAGTTAGGTTTAAGTAGTTCTAAGTCTAGGTGACTGATGACCTCACATGTTAAGTCCCATAGTGCTTAGAGCCATTTGATTTTTTTCTCCACGGCCCTCAAGAGCAGACAAAAGTTGTCTTTCGGCGCCTTCATGTGTCTTATGCTGTGTCGAGAGGACGACAAACAAAGATTAACAGACTAGGTCATTTTCGAGACCACCCTTAAGAAAAACGGATGCCATCTTATTTGTTTGTTTAATCGCTTTTAATACGGAAAACACTTATATCTGGAGACATGATGAAATGCCGTGTGAAACCCAGTAAAAATCCCTAAGTCAATCTTAAGGTCACGATATCTTACACAATATCGTGCGTTGCAACTATAGTATTGTTTTTTATTCAGTATTACATCAAACGTTACCCGAAGCACTTTTAACATGTGCTAGCCGGGATAGACTGCTAGACTGCCTAATGACTACACCGAACAGTTTCTCACTTGCCAGCGCAAACGGGTTTCCCTCAAAGGTCGGCCATTTTGGCCGACGTTCTTAATGATAAATTGGCTCATTTGTTTATCTTTCGAAAGTTTCTGTTAATAAACATTGTTACACATACGAAACATCAGTACATCTAAGGAGCGCACTATTGTCAGTTGCGTATTTTAAAAAATGATATAAAAAAGAAATCATGGCAAGCAGACTTGCAAGCAACTTAGTTATTTGGTTGAATGAAAACTTGAGAAAGGGCTAAGAGCACATAATATACTGTTCACCACTCTCATTCTTGTTCATATGGAGAACAGGTAACGTAGTTCAATTAATATGGCACTTTTGAATTCGAGCGTAACAGATTAGCGTTTATTTTCAGAATGGTGTGCTAGGAATTTGGTAAAAAGTAAAACACTGAAAATTGTAGTGCTGTTTGTTAATGGGAATCTAACAACCCATACTTTACTAATGTATGTTAGAAACCGGAAACATAAATTCGAATAACAAAACGTTCTTGTAAAGAGTCATACCTTACAATATGTACCCACCGCAGACAAACATTATACGAGTAGTAAAGACAAACACCCTCTCAAGACGCGCAAGGGAAGACTGAGGTACAAGAAACTGCAGATGTATCTGAATTACGCGTCGTTGGTCGGAGATATGAGTTTTTATGGTAATACGGGGCCAGGAATACGTATAAAAATGTACTGTACATACAGTAGTTGCACTATTCAACGTGAGCCGAGACAGCCCACAAGTTCAAATTTAAAGGTATTTCAAACCAGGGCACCGTTCCTAGACTCATATGTGCCAAAATCCATACAATGTATAACAGCTACGGACTCTGTGTGGTGTCCAAAATAATAGACATAACGCATTCATATAACGTCGATATGCAGCAGCATTCTGGAACACGTGTACGAATATATTATCAGTTATCTCCAAGAAAACGTTTTGGTTGGTTCAAATGGCTCTGAGCACTATGGGACTTAAAAGCTATGGTCATCAGTCCCCTAGAACTTAGACCTACTTAAACCCAACTAATCTAAGGACATCACACAACACCCAGTCATCACGAGGCAGAGAAAATCCCTGCCCCCGCCGGGAATCGAACACGGGAACCCGGGCGCGGGAAGCGAGAACGCTACCGCACGACCACAAGCTGCGGACAAGAAAACGTTTCATTGACAACGCAGATTCAGAAAATATCGTTCTTGTGAAACACAACAACCTTTTTACTCTCACGAAGTAATGAGTGCTATTGACAGGGGACGTCAGATTGCTTCCGTATTTTTAGATTTCCTGAAGGCTTTTGACACCGTACATCACAAGCGGCTGCTAATCAAATTGCGTGCCCCTGTGGATTATTGTCTCAGTTTTCTCGTCAGAAAGTGGACAGTTCGTAGTAACTGACGGAACGTCATCGAGTAAAACAGAAGTAATACGTGGTGTTCCCCAACGAAGCGTTACAGGTCCTCTGATGTTCTTGATCCGCAGACAATCTGATTGAGCACCCTTAGATTGTCTAAAGGGGGTGCTGTCATTTACCCTCTTATAAAGTCATCAAATGTTCGAAACAAAGTGCGAAATGATTGTGTGTCAAAATCCATATGGATTTTGTGATAGCGCAAACATGCCAAAATTGATCAAATAACCCATGGCAGGCAAAATCCTTTCTGTGGCACTCAGCAAAGGAAAAGAGAGACTTCGGATATATTCTTTCCAGCTGAGTGGCTCAGAACTGTTTCATCACCCAAAAAAAGATACAAAATCGACCAATTAATTTACCAGTGTACCTCAAAAATACAAGCAAACCATTAAGATAGCGGTTTAAAAAGAAATGGAAATACTACGAAGGCACTCATTCCACCTATGGCGCACCTTATCTACAACCCACGAGGTTCAGCAAACAAAGAAAATATCGCAAAATGAATTAACTCAGCAAACTATATCAAAATACCAAGTAATACACTTCTGTAGCATTTTAGAGAGAAAAAGACGCGTTGTGAGCGCACCTACTTCGCCAATAGCACACGTTACCATTCCAAAATCCGCGTAGCTCATCACACAAAGGAAGTGTCACAAAATTGAAGTATGAAATCACCAATCTGTATCGGAATAACAACCAAAACAACATTCTGCGTGATATGAGAGAAAAGAAATCACTTTAAGCAACCGGAGAAGCTACTGATATATCCACAGAAGTTGCTACCAGTTTCTCAACGCTCCTCAGACAATGTAAGCTTACACGAGCAGCAGGGCTGCGAATATGATGCGTCTAGCGGCCAGAAACGAACAGCCTCCTCCAGTGACTGCCGGTGGCCATTCTTTCTACCTGTCCCGTTATGGCTCAGAGAGGTTCCTCTGTTATGCATATTGCCAACCTTGACTCAAAGATCTCTAGCATCGCCTCTGTCCTACGACACACACTACTCAGTTACTTTGAAGCTACTGTTGAGACTACTAAACACACTCCTGGAAATTGAAATAAGAACACCGTGAATTCATTGTCCCAGGAAGGGGAAACTTTATTGACACATTCCTAGGGTCAGATACATCACATGATCACACTGACAGAACCACAGGCACATAGACACAGGCAACAGAGCATGCACAATGTCGGCACTAGTACAGTGTATATCCATCTTTCGCAGCAATGCAGGCTACTATTTTCCCATGGAGACGATCGTAGAGATGCTGGATGTAGTCCTGTGGAACGGCTTGCCATGCCATTTCCACCTGGCGCCTCAGTTGGACCAGCGTTCGTGCTGGACGTGCAGACCGCGTGAGACGACGCTTCATCCAGTCCCAAACATGCTCAATGGGGGACAGATCCGGAGATCTTGCTGGCCAGGGTAGTTGACTTACACCTTCTAGAGCACGTTGGGTGGCACGGGATACATGCGGACGTGCATTGTCCTGTTGGAACAGCAAGTTCCCTTCCGGTCTAGGAATGGTAGAACGATGGGTTCGATGACGGTTTGGATGTACCGTGCACTATTCAGTGTCCCCTCGACGATCACCAGTGGTGTACGGCCAGTGTAGGAGATCGCTCCCCACACCATGATGCCGGGTGTTGGCCCTGTGTGCCTCGGTCGTATGCAGTCCTGATTGTGGCGCTCACCTGCACGGCGCCAAACACGCATACGACCATCATTGGCACCAAGGCAGAAGCGACTCTCATCGCTGAAGACGACACGTCTCCATTCGTCCCTCCATTCACGCCTGTCGCGACACCACTGGAGGCGGGCTGCACGATGTTGGGGCGTGAGCGGAAGACGGCCTAACGGTGTGCGGGACCGTAGCCCAGCTTCATGGAGACGGTTGCGAATGGTCCTCGCCGATACCCCAGGAGCAACAGTGTCCCTAATTTGCTGGGAAGTGGCGGTGCGGTCCCCTACGGCACTGCGTAGGATCCTACGGTCTTGGCGTGCATCCGTGCGTCGCTGCGGTCCGGTCCCAGGTCGACGGGCACGTGCACCTTCCGCCGACCACTGGCGACAACATCGATGTACTGTGGAGACCTCACGCCCCACGTGTTGAGCAATTCGGCGGTACGTCCACCCGGCCTCCCGCATGCCCACTATACGCCTCGCTCAATGTCCGTCAACTGCACATACGGTTCACGTCCACGCTGTCGCGGCATGCTACCAGTGTTAAAGACTGCGATGGAGCTCCGTATGCCACGGCAAACTGGCTGACACTGACGGCGGCGGTGCACAAATGCTGCGCAGCTAGCGCCATTCGACGGCCAACACCGCGGTTCCTGGTGTGTCCGCTGTGCCGTGCGTGTGATCATTGCTTGTACAGCCCTCTCGCAGTGTCCGGAGCAAGTATAGTGGGTCTGACACACCGGTGTCAATGTGTTCTTTTTTCCATTTCCAGGAGTATATATATATATATATATATATATATATATATATATATGTGTGTGTGTGTGTGTGTGTGTGTGTGTGTGTGTGTGTTTGTCGCCTAACCTGGATCGAATTATGAAAGCTATCGGCGCTCTAACAGCCGACGTATTTCGACTTTACGTTATGTATACTGCCACCAGTTAGGTACGAAGGATGTAATCTTCCTCCCACCAACCACGACGGCGGCTCTTCTGGGATCTGTGAAAGAAAGGTGGGTGTTTGTACAGTTCCTTGCCACTGCTGGAAAAGGTACAGAGGATAAAAACTACGCACTAAACAAGGACGGTACGTCGAACACCGCCTTCTACAGCCCAACAACTCTGCAATGGCTGAACAACGTATTTCCACTACCCATTCCATGGATTATGGGAAAATCATGATTCTAGCCACAGCATCGCCCTACTGCGATTCATTAGTCGAAGAAACTGTGGAAATACATTTATCAGACAACCTGTTCAACCGAATGCAGGCGTTACAACTCGATAATTCACAGAAACTCGTTTCACGCCTGCACTCTCTAAGGAATTATTTTTCTGAGACTACACTGCGTGGTATTCCTATACATGCCATCAATTTTAATAATCAACCACATACTTCGCAAGCACCGTAAATTTACTGGCATTGCTCTTACTTTGTTTTGCTCTCAAAGGTATGAAGTTTTATCTATGACTGATTCTTGCTGTCGACTGTGTTAACTCCGTCGTAGGCACGTTTATTTCACAGGATTGTGTCAACAGATTTACATTCTGCCAGCGACTCGGTGTGAATATGGCTGTAAGGTTATCAGGCGAAATATCGGAAGAAGATGTAATAATGTCCCAGATGCACACCCGAACGGTGTTGAAATATTATATATGCAGCGAAAACTTCAAAATTATAAGTAAGGACTCATTCGAGAAGCTCATATTTCAAACACATTTTTACTTACTGTAGCAGAGTCAACAAAATAAGATCTCTGACAGCTAGCAGCGTTGTTGCCAGCCTTCAAATGCGAAAAGAAAACGGCTGCAGAAGAAATCGACGGTCTTCTATAGAGCTTCTGCAACACTAAGACGTTGCCATAGACACGCATATAAAATCGTGTTATGTCATTCGTTGACGTAGGGGCGAGAAGCAGACAAGACAGTGTAACTGCATATGTCAGAGAGCTTCTTTCACCGACTCTACAGTAGGACAGTATCTCATACTGAGATCAGAGGTGGCTCGTAATTCCACATTCGCAATTATCTCTCAAACGGGTCCTTTGCGGACTCTTGTTCACTGGGAAGGTATTTCTCTGATCGTTTACTTTCGCCGACGCCAGTCTCCGCTATTTTTAAGGGCAGTCGAATGAAAAAGAGGCAGATGGAAAATAAGTTAGTGAACTGGAATGAGATTTTCACTCTGCAGCGGAGTGTGCGCTGATATGAAACTTCCTGGCTGATTAAAGCTGTGTGCCGGACCGAGACTCGAACGCGGGACCTTTGCCTTTCGCGGGTAAGTGCTCTACCATCTGAGCTACCCAAGCACGACTGACGCCCCGTCCTCACAGGAAGGTAGGAGATGAGGTACTGCCAGAAGCAAAGCTGTGAGGACAGGGCGTGAGTCGTGCTTGGCTAGCTCAGATGGTAGAGCACTTGCCCGCGAAAGGCAAATGTCCCGAGTTCGAGTCTCGATCAGGCACACAGTTTTAATCTGCCAGGAAGTTTCATATCAGCGCACACTCTGTTGCAGAGTGAAAATCTCATTCTGGCAACATCCCCCAGGCTGTGGCTAAGCCATGTCTCCGCAATATCCTTTCTTTCAGGAGTGATAGTTCTGCAAGGTTCGCAGGAGAGCTTCTGTAAAGTTTGGAAGGTAGGAGACGAGGTACTGGCAGAAGTAAAGCTGTGAGGACGGGGCGTGAGTCGTGCTTGGGTGGCTCAGAAGGTAGAGCACTTGCCCGCGAAAGGCAAAGGTCCCGATTTCGAGTCTCGGTCTGGCACACAGTTTTATCTGCCAGGAAGCTTCAGTTAGTAAACTGTTTCTATTTTAAAAGTAATCGCCATAAATGTTAACACATTCATCCCACTGTTAGACAAGCCGGTCAGTGCCTTCATGGATAAGTGTTTAGGGTAGCCTATGGAACCACCATTGTATCCAGCAGTGCACCCTCTGCGTCTGAAGCAAATCAACGGCCACGAATGTGTTTCTTCACGGCTCCAGATATATGGAAGCCGCATGGGGAAAGATCGGGACTGTATGGAGGATGTGTAAGGGCAACCCAGAGAAACTTCTGCAGTGTGATCGGAACAACCTTGGCAATATGCGAGTCGTCGATTTGCTTCGGAAGAAGAGATGTACGCCTCGGTACAGTCATGGTTCCAGAGGTAACCGCAAACACTTTGCCATGAAGGCATTGATCATCTTGTCTCACAGCGAGATAATGTATTAACAGTTATGGCTATTAGTTTTGAAATAAGACACAGTTTAAAGATTTTTTTTCGTCTGTATCGGTTTCATATGGCAGCCCCTTACACTACGGAACAGCTTGTAGATACTGACGTTTATTTTTCGTGAGATGCAAATTAGTTTCGGAAGTTAAACCACCGGTCCGCAGTCTGCAACTGAACGCCCATCTGTTGGCTAGATAACGAGCTATCGTGTTCCACAATCGCTTCTCATTACTTGCAGTTCTGTTTCTCGTTCGCCTCAACCACGTAGTGCTATTCTGAGTATCAGATTATTAGTAGTCCAAACTTCTTCCAGCTTGTTATCTTTGTTAACATGTTGAAAACTGATGATCCGTACTTGGGCAGTATTCTTATCTGATTTCAGTGCAAAATATCGGTTTGCCTGGATGAATGTAAATACATAGCGCACACTGAATTCCAATTATTGGGCTGAATTAGTGTTCTTCCCGTTTTTATGAGTGCGGTACAGCCTTTTCTGTTCACCCACATCCTCATGATTAACCTTTATTAATCAACATAAGACCACCGCTTGACTCATGCCTAAAGTACTAGCATGAGCATTAGAGGCTCCACAGAGCGGAGTCTCTGCTCTTGGATTCCACGTGTTGTGGGCAGGGTCGTTTCCCTACATGTGCTATGTAATATCAGTATTCACTTACGACATTGTGATGTGTATTTTTATTGCGGAAGAAGTTAGAAACTGGGCGTTTCTCTGCTGGCAATGAAGAGATGAATGGTGGGAATAATCAGGAGAGACAATAAAACAAGCAAGTCATGATGCTGTCTCAACTGGAAGACGTAACTATTAATGTATAGAATGAAATGCAAATAGCAGGGACACGTAGCCAGGCAAAAAGGTGGATCGAGAAAGTTTATCGATGTAGATAGTAGTAAGAGATAACCTAATTGAAGATGGACAGAGTACATTAGAAAACACGCAGAGGCCTTACCGTTACGCCAAGCGTTCGGGGATACGTATTGGCTAAGGGATCTTACTTGTATGCACACTGAATAAGATTCTTTACCATAATGCCATGGACATGATCAATGTGACCCATTTATCTTGCCAGTGAAACGATTTGACGAACTTTTTGCAAAGCGCAATGGGTGCTATCCTACTGCAATAGGACACCTCTCTGACGACGTAGGAAGGTTAACAGAATGGAGTGGATGACCTTTCAGATGATCCTGTACTTTCCAATGATCTTCCGTAAAAAAAGTTTTGGGTACTATAGCTTTCGACAGCATGATTTTCAGAGTTGATCCCTACATCATGTCATTGGCTCTCACAGACAGCGCAGTAAAGATTTTTCAGTGGTTCGCTGAAATCTTGACCGGGCTAAGCTTCTAAATGTCCACTAGTTACCTAGATAAGATATTGTACAGACACTAGACGTTTTGAATTGATTTTCTATGTCGAAATTAGCACTAACTAAAAACACGACTCACTGAAGAGAGTGAAACTTAATAACAGATTGGAACATGAACAGCCAAAAGAAAGAGAGATAACTACACGCGAAGAGGCGACAAAGAACTATAATATTCTCCCTAACAGCCTTTTCCTTCTATGAAGTAGACGCACGTTTAAAACTAGTGAAAGGTGGCTACACTGAGCCACAGCGCCAGAGTTTGCGCCAAAGAGTATTATTCAGCCGCCTCCACTGGCAGTGTTTGTTGAGAAGTAGCGGAGTGCAGTGCTTGTCGAGATGTGGCAGTAGTCAGTTCTTGTTGAAATGTGGTAGTAGCGAGGCGGTGTGGAGATATTGTAATGATTAGAGTGCTTTTCATCAATATAAATGAAGGTAACAAAACTCCTTTTCTTTTTTTTCTCATTATTTCAATGTCCTGAATAATGCGTCATTACAGGTTCAGTCAACAAAGCATCTGGCTTGTGTTCTTGTATTAGAGTGTAATTCTGGTTTTCTTGCGCAATTATAGTATTTCTAATTTTTTTTTATCACTTCAGTATAAATGGTATTTGAAATTTCTTGTCTTATTGAAGAAGAACCGTGCCAGATGTGTACGTTGAGTCATACTTCCATACACAGAACAGTTATACTTGTGCTTTGGTTTCGTAGGTTTTATAGTTGTTGGGGTCTTAATTAATTAATTGTGTTAACGGAAATTTCATTTCATTCTTTGTTGTTGTTCTATGCAGTCAGATTACGTACAAATACTAGTCAGGGCCACCGTTTACGACACTTCGTAATCGGACAGACAGCTACTAAATCAAAAAATTAAAAGTATTTGCATTTCATATTTATATAATTAAGCCCCCATGCACGTGGCGACCGCTGCTTCGGATCGTCCCTTGGAAATCTTCTGATTGTAAAAATAGTTGTAGTAATTTTTAGTTTAGTAATTGTAGTCTATATTGCATGTGTAGATTTGGTAATTGGCATTCTTCTAATGGTATTTTTCAAAATTTAATTTTTGTTGTCTTGTCTACGGGTTTGACAATTTAGTGCAATTATTTCAATTGTTCGTTAATCGTGTTTGAAGGAAACATTTCGTGTAAATGGTATTGTTGGAGATAAAGAGTCATTGTGACGAGTTTTGTATGTTTTGTAAATGATTACGCGATCGATGAAAAGGGCAAAAATGATGGATAGTCAGAATGACGAAATTGTTGATATGGCGAACTCGCCAACACAGGAGAACAGTATGTTGAATAATGAAGTGGAGAACAATGTAATAAGTCGGGCAAATAGTCCGGAACCATTTCAAAATTGTTCTCAATCAGAAAATTCACAGAATACGAGATTAACGATAGAAGATTCTGGAATAGTATCGAACACGGATAGCTTTATGGCTATGCAGAAGGAAGTTAGTTTTGCGGGAAATGTTAGGGGCGAACAGAATTTTGAACCATTTAATATGGAGCAGTTAATGAGTGTAATATTAAATTTGAGATCTGAATTAAAAACAATGGGATCACAGTCGGAATCTGCATTAAAAACAGAGATGGAAGCAATGGTAACACGGTTAAGTTCACGAATAGGGACATGTTTCAAAAACATGAATGATGAATCAAAGAAAGAAATTAGAGAAGAAGTACAACCGATTTTGAATGCTCACAATAATAGTTTAATTTCAACACAAATTAGACAAGAGGAACAGGACAGAGAACAGGAAGAAAAAGATCGCGTGATAGTACAGAAAATTTTCAGAGTTAAATTTACAACGTGCACACGATAAGGAAGAAATATTTGAAAGAATCGAGGAATCAGTACCAAATGACAGGACAAATAACTTAACGCAACAGTATGGACAGTTAACTACTAAATGTGACAATACCGAAACCCGAGTCGCGACACTTACGGCAGACGTAGATAAACAGAAAGAAAAAATAAGTGACTCATCGGAAAGGGTTGAGGAGATCTCAGATAAACTGATAAGTCTTAGTTTAAATGGGGACAGAGATTCAGACGATACAGCACCATTGCCATTTGCAGAAACCGAAGAGTACCAGAACATAAATAAGCATGTTGAAAATCAGGGAAAATTTAATGAATGCGTGAAAAGGGAATTTGAGGCATTAATAAAGCAATTCAAACAAATTGAAGGCGAAATCGTAGGAAAAGACAGCAAAAGAAATTTAGAATCACAGATAGCAGAAGGGTTTGAAGAAAGTAATTTGTTTCATTTACGGGATGCAACAAGAGAGCGCCAGGCGCGCGAACTTGACAATAATCGTCATTGGGACTGGGACAGACGCGGTAGGTCTTTGTCGCCACGAGGCGAAAACTTTGACTATAAACACTTTTTGACTGTTTGGAAATTTAAGATATTTCGCAATTCTAAGAATGACATACATCCATGTTCATGGTCAGGTCAATTTGCGTACGCACTTCCACCAAATTGGCCACTAAGTCACAAACTGGAAATTATGTGCGGCTATTAAAGTCCTCAAGGGATTCACTACACTAAGTGAATATGTGCCGTAGCGTGCATAGGGCCCCGAGCTGTAGTGGTGCTATTACCCTTTTAGTTTTCTGCACCGCTGCCTACTCTTTTACTATTCTTTGCATCTGTCAAAAAAACTCTTCAACTATCAATCTATCTAGAGAATCGTTAAAGACTAACTGGATATGACTATTTTACCTAAAAATGATTTCGGAAATTACCATTTGGACTTACTGTATCTTCATCAGCATTCATTCGTAGTTTAAATGAAATTTTACCTGTTTATATTCGTGACAATATTACTTCATATGTTGACGATATTCTTATTGCTAAACATTCTTGGAGTGAGCACAACAAAATTTAGGATTCATTATTACGTATTTTTGCACGAGTTGGCATTACAGTGAACTTAGAAAAATCTGAATTTGGTTGTTCTCAGGTGAAATTTCTTGGTCATATTATATCTACAGAAGGTATTCTTCCTGATCCAGAGAAACTAGACGCTATTCGTAATTATGCTGTTCCTACCACAAAACGTGATGTTCGTAGTTTCCTTGGTGTCTGTAATTTTCTTAGACGCTTTGTTAGATTGGACGATTTGGCCACACCTCGTTTTTGCGATCTATCTGGAAAGTCCTTTTTAAACGAAAATCGGTCGACAACTCTGTTTGGTTAGTTTGTATTCCTGATGAGTGGGTTAATAAGCTGATTTGGTATACGCATTTCAGTTATGCACACTTTGGTCCCAGAAAATGCTTTCATAAATTACGGGAAAATTGCTACTTCAGTAATATGGAAAAACGTATTCGATCTGTTCTGGCCAAATGCAAATTATGTCAAAAGGCTAAGCCGCCAACTATTTCTCACAGAGCACCGTTGTTTCCTATCATTCCAGCAAAATTAAAGGACATGGCTGCAGTCGATTTGTTCGGTCCAGTGGTTCGTTCTACTAATGGTTTTTCATACATTTTGGTAGCAGTGGAATTGACATCAAAATATGTGTGTCTTACACCTTTACGCAAAGCAACAGCTCGTTCAGTATCTAACGCTTTCATCAAACATTTTCTTAAAGAAGTGGGTTATGTTGATAAGGTTATATCAGATAATGGATCACAGTTTCGTTCTAAAATTTGGCTTCGTACTCTACGGCGTCGTAAGATTAAACCAATTTTCATTTCACTTTTTCACCCTCAATCTAACGCTTCAGAGAGATGGATGAAGGAAATCAATAAATTGTGTCGTCTTTATTGTCATCAGAATCACAAAACATGGCATCAGTATCTTCATATTTTTCAAAACATTCTGAACGAACTCCCTAATGATTCAACTTCTTTACCGCCCATACTGATATTAAAAAACAAAGCACCGACAAATCGCATTTCTGAAATCGTTCCTTTTCCGCCTACACGGAAACTGCGGCATTCTGAAGTTGTGAACCTGGCTCTACAAAATATTGCATCTGCGGCTGCTAGAAGAGAGAAATCATCTAAACGTCCTGGTCGTTTAAAAACCTTGTCAGTTGGTCAAAAAGTGTTAATTAAGTCTCATCGTTTGTCTCACAAAGGAAAAGGCTTGTGTCGCAAATTTTTTCTGCTTTATAACGGTCCATATAGAGTTCGCAAAATTATTCATGATAACACTGTTGAAGTAGAATCTCTTAAATCTCGACGCTCCAAGGGAATACATCATATATCGAACGTTAAAATTTTTGTGGAATGACATACTTTAGAGAAACTAACAGCTACATGTAAACATGCAGAGAATACAAGGATACCGCGCTGTGTTTTGGCGGCGGCACGTACTCAAAGCAACAGCCAAGTCTGCGCACCGCACAAGGCAGTTGTTGACCGCAAACAATTACTTCCTACGTCACGCGCCTACAGCTGATCGAGCGCTCAGTGCGAATGCACTGACAGCCGTGAACAAATACACAGTCTAATTTCTCCGATTAAATTCAGTACAAAGCTATAGTGACTTGGTAAATTATGTTATTAACGTTCAGTATTTTTCAGGATACGGTTGTATAAAATATTTAAGAACTTCAGGTAAATTCTGTGTGTCTCCGACGTTAAGAGGACTTGCTATCGAGAAATTTTCAGGAAGAATGTAATTTCGAAGAAGAAACTAATAAACTAAAAAGGTAACTATTAATTGAGTTTATTTTTCAGGTAACATATTTCCACTTAGGTACGTACTTTAGACGTAATTTGCTGCTCGCGATTACGTGATTCATACTTTGTGCTAAATTTTATGTTCTATGAATGTACTTGTGAAGCGACGTGCTTGCGTACATTTGCTGAATTTGACAATGTTTTATTAATGGACAGGGTTGTTACTTGTGTATATTATGCATCGCTTGGCTGCACTGCTTTTTCACTGATGTCATATTTTTTTATTATGTGCCAGCTGTGCCTATTTATTTAAATTATAATTGTCACCTGATTAATTGTGCTGACTGTGGTTATGTATGTACGTTACACTTTGTCATTTATCTGCTTGCGCCTTCGTGTTTACTTATTAAGATGACATATGAACATTTATTTGCTTATGCTGATATGATGCTAATGAACAGTTTATTATGTAGGATATATATTTGCTGCTTTGCCTATGGATTGCATATTTACACATTTCTGTTTTGTTGTCATAACTACTCTTTAATTTGGTATATAGAAATGCTGATGTACTGTGTACGAACATAGACTGTAGGTCACACTATTGTATTAATTATAGATTGTTCGCTTGGCAGAGCCTTGTTGTAAGAATTGTGCTGCATCCACTTGTTGACATTCTGTTCTCCACTGGTATATTTACTCGCTATTGCATGTTTTGCTTACGCTCAGTGCCTTATATTTTTAAGATAAGAAAATGAACTGCTATAATTCGACGAACGACATTAGTACAAGAAACTTCATAGAAGTCACATAAGCTGGAGGTTTTATGAAAGCTGTATAAATGTATGCTAATAGGAAGGAAGCTGACGACATGACATACCAACACTAAGTTTAGACCATTGACAGTCATTACACTGCATTTTTCGTGAGCAATGGAAATAGTAAGGACACTTGACACAAAAAATACTCCACATGTTTGCTTCTGCCATGATTCTTGAAGTGGTGTACACACTGTGAAATATTATGATCATTCACACTCCGTAATCATACTTAATTACTGAGAGTTATTCGAACTAAAGGCTGTTAGAGGTCATGTATGCATTTCTTTTGTTTAATGATGGACAAGGTAACCAAAATGTATCTTATAATTCATAATGAATAGAAGATTTGGGTCAGATGGATTACACAGAGGTTGTGTGTGGACATTGTATCTACGGATTGTATGGGATGATGAATTGAAGTTTGCATTAGGATTTTATCTGTACTTGTTCGAGGAGACTGACTAGAAGAAAGAGTTCTTATGGAAGTAAAATGATATTGGTGTTAAGGTTTATATGTATCGACATATTGAAGAGGTATTATTGAGGTATTGAGATTATGTGAAGATGATGATTATTGGAGTTTTGGTGGACAAGAGGTAAGGTAAATGATATTGATGATAAGGTTTATATGTATCGACATAAGAGGAATTATTGAAGTATTAAGATTGTGTATGCTGATGATTATTGGAGTTTTGGTGGATAAGAGGCAACGTAAGTGAGGAGCATATTTTTTTGTTGGTTTATATGGAACAAGGAGGATGAAGATGGCAGACTAGAACACTCAAGTAGAAGGAAGATTGTCTACACACACACTTTGTTAAATCACTAAGCAGTATATACTTTTTTGAGAGAGGAAACATTTGCATATCTTGGCTCACTGACAGTTGTTCAGCAACCGTACATTTTGATCTGGCTTGGCAAACATTGGTCTTGACATGATGACTATGTCGTTGACTAACTGTTATTGACTGTTATACATTGCTGCCACTACTACTTGATACACATGATGAACATCAAATTTTGACAGAATTGCATTTACACAGTTAACACTATTCAATTACACAGTAGTACTTAATGTGGATGAAAGATGAGTGAATGTGTTTTGTGTGTTTTCCCTTCCTAATCCCAGATAATTGGTCCCAACCTATCTCCTAAATATTATTTTACTTGTTTGTAGTGGCTTGCACTGACACCCATAAATATTATAGATTTACTGATATTTGTGTATTTGTAATAGTTAATATGACAATTATCTGACATCATTTGTGTGTTTGTTATAATTTGTATGTTAGTGTAAGAGCATTGATAATAATTTTGTATAAGCAATTGTGTGTGCATTCAAACTGTTGTTCACACCTGCACCTGTTCAACATTGATGTGTGACACTTAGAAATGTTTAATTTCTGCCGATGAACTGTGTGATTAGTGATAGTGAATATTATGGACTGTTACTTGCACTTTTTCTACATGATTGGTGCCACTAGGACATGTTTAATTTCTGTTTATAAACTCTGATGAACAGTGTGATTAGTGATAGTGAATATTATGGACTGTTACCTGCACTTGTTCAACATGATGGGTACCACTTGGAAATGTTTAATTTCTGCTGATAAACTCCGATGAACTGTCTGATTAGTGATAGTGAATATTATGGACTGCTGTCTGCACCTGCTCAACGTTACTGGGTGCCACTGATGGACTGCTTCTACTGAGATGATGTCACTTGTTGCTGTCTGCACCTGCTCAACATTGCTGGGTGCCACTGATGGACTGCTTCTACTGACATAATGTCACTTGTTGGTGTCTGCACCTGTTCAACATTGCTGGGTGCCACTGATGGACTGCTTCTACTGAGATAATGTCACTTGTTGATGTCTGCACCTGCTCAACATTGCTGAGTGCCACTGATGGACTGCTTCTACTGACATAATGTCACTTGTTGGTGTCTGCACCTGTTCAACATTGTTGGGTGCCACTGATGGACTGCTTCTACTGAGATAATGTCACTTGTTGGTGTCTGCACCTGCTCAACATTGCTGGGTGCCACTGATGGACTGCTTCTACTGAAATGATGTCACTTGTTGGTGGTTGCACCTGCTCAACATTACTGGGTGCCACTGATGGATTGCTTCTACTGAAATGATGTCACTTGTTGGTGTCTGCACCTGTTCAACATTGCTGGGTGCCACTGATGGAACTGCTTCTACTGAAATGATCTCACTTGTTGCTGTCTGCACCTGTCAACATTACTGGGTGCCACTGATGGAACTGCTTCTACTGAAATAATGTCACTTGTTGGTGTCTGCACCTGTTCAACGTTGCTGGGTGCCACTAATGGAACTGCTTATACGGAAATGTCACTTATTGGTGTCTGCACCTGTTCAACATTGCTGGGTGCTACTGATGGAACTGCTTCTACTGAAATGTCACTTGTTGGTCTCTGGACTTGTTCAACAATGCTGGGTGCCACTGATGGACTGCTTCTACTGAAATAATGTCACTTGTTGGTGTCTGCACCTGTTCAACATTGCTGGGTGCCACTGACGGACTGCTTCTACTGAAATAATGTCACTTGTTGGTGTCTGCACCTGCTCAACATTACTGGGTGCCACTGATGGACTGCTTCTACTGAAATAATGTCACTTATTGCTGTCTGCACCTGCTCAACATTACTGGGTGCCACTGATGGAACTGATTCTACTGAAAGATGTCACTTGTTGGTGTTTACACCTGTTAACATTACTGGGTGCCACTGATGGAACTGCTTCTACTAAAATGATGTCACTTGTCGGTATTTGCACCTGTTGACCATTGCTGGGTGCTACTGCTGGAACTATCAACTACTTTTTTTTTTTTTTTTTTTTTTAATCATGGAAAGCATATTATGTGAACATTTGTATAAACTGATTTTTTGTGTATTGTGTAAACTATTATGTAAAGTCACATGTATGAAAGAATTTGTATTGCTTACTGTATGTTATATATTAGGTTATTGAAAGGTCAATGCAAAGCCAAAATTTTATCTAATTATGTGCTATTTAGGTATTAATATTATCTTTTATTTTTGTCTGTATTTTTGTGGACGAATTTGGTGGTATTTTCACCACCAATGCTGGCAAAAATACCATCAAATTCTGGCCCGTGGGGGAGGGGCATATGAAAGGTGGCTACACTGAGCCACAGCGCCAGAGATTGCGCCAAAGAGTATTATTCAGCCGCCTCCACCGGCAGTGTTTGTTGAGAAGTAGCGGAGTGCAGTGCTTGTCGAGATGTGGCAGTAGTCAGTTCTTGTTGAGATGTGGTAGTAGCGAGTCGGTGTGGAGATATTGTAATGATTACAGTGCTTTTCATCAATATAAATGAAGGTAACAAAACTCCTTTTCTTTTTTTTCTCATTCTTTCAATGTCCTGAATAATGCGTCATTACAGGTTCAGTCAACAAAGCATCTGGCTTGTGTTCTTGTATTAGAGTGAAATCCTAATTTTTTTTTTATCACTTCAGTATAAATGGTATTTGAAATTTCTTGTCTTATTGAAGAAGAACTGTGCCAGATGTGTACGTTGAGTCATACTTCCACACACAGAACAGTTGTGCTTTGGTTTCGTAGGTTTTATAGTTGCTGGGGACTTAATTAATTAATTGTGTTAACGGAAATTTCATTTCATTCTTTGTTGTTGTTCTATGCAGTCAGATTGCGTACAAATACTAGTCAGGGCCAACCGTTTACTACACTTCGTAATCGAACATACGGCGACTAAAAATTAAAAGTATTTGCATTCTTTTTAAATAATTAAGCCCCCATGCACTAGTTCAGAACTCTCTTCCACAACCGTCGTACAGCAAGCTTACAGTGTTGTTTGAATTTAACATTTTGGGTGATGAGAAACTGCAATTCTTGGACCGTTTCGCAATGCGTCTGCTCCGAATGGATGAAGCTACTGTTCTTTCAGCCGTTAGAAGTTCTCTATTGGAAGGTGATCAACAGGTGTTGAGGCCCATCTGAATACCTTGCCAGTTATTGCAACCACCTGAGTATCATATTTCTCACTAATACGTACCTGTTTCTTGAATTGTTAATGTGGCATAGTGTTTTGTTGATATTTGTTAACAAATTGTGTTAGATGCTTAGGTCTTAATAAAAATGGTTCATATGGCTCTGAGCACTATGCGACTCAACTTCTGAGGTCATCAGTCCCCTAGAACTTAGAACTACTTAAACTTAACTAACCTAAGAACATCACACACATCCGTGCCTGAGGCAGGATTCAAACCTGCGACTGTAGGTCTTAGTATCTGCGGATTCTTTTACACTTCCAGTGACAAGATGGAGGCTCTGACTGACGTAACAATCGCACAAACCAAAGCCAGTATTGATTCCAAGAATACAGCATAGCAGCATAGACTTCACCACCATGATTAGTGCTAGTCTCATCAGCCACAATTCTATTGACTGTTTGAGAAACTTCATGGGTGTGAGAGTGGGATTGATCTGAGATGTACCCTTTACCCTGTGGCTCGTGCAAGATGCGATTTCCACCCCCACACTACTACAGAGGTCAGACAACGCTCCTAACGTTGTAAAGAGAAATGCCTGAGGAACTTTCAGCATTAAATATCTTCTGGAGCCCTCCGCTGTAAGGAAATGACACAATAATACACAAAATTTCTTACATAACTAGTGGGATACTTGGGTACTGGAGTAGTGCTAGTTAGTGTAAGAAAAACATGAAACTAACGAAAATTATTATTTATTTATATATTTCTTTTTTTTTGCAAAAATTCTGAGAAATCACAATGGCACTTTTAGTTATGAACTGAACACGTTGTTTCCGGGTTCTTTTCAGAATGTGAAGTTACCTCTTAAGGATCGGATTCGCTAATGATATTTCTATACAAAGTTTAAGATTGTTATTGACTTGGCAGAATGGCTGAGAGCCACACCTACTCAACTTGAATAATTATCCGTTACAATGTTGCTGGGTATGGTCAAGGCTATCGCTTCTGAAATGCAGTGAAGTATACTGTTGTGGAGGAAATATGGGGCTCGCAAGAGCTGTAGCACACAATACCGTAAGCTGCGATGACTGCTTTCTGCGCCGCTCGCTGCTGACAAATAAGATAACTCTCGTTCTATCTGGATTGACCTTCGCCAATCAAACTCTCCCTACGCCTTGATGAAGTTAAGGACTCCTATTCGCCCGTAGTCTAACTATTGGCGTGGTACACCGGTTAGATAACCAGTCCACCACAATGCCACTCAAAATTCACTCGCAGGCGTTTAACTATAACTCTGTCCGTTCACACCGCACAATAAGTGTGGCGGCCAACACAGTGAACAATGCTTAATCGCAAGGTCTCAATATAGCGTAGCACTTCGATTCGCTCTCGACAGAGGTGCTCTCCCAGTGAAGTACTGAGGAGAGTCTTGTTCCTCGCTCCAAGAGTGACAACGTAACGGCCCCTCTCCACACCAGACATGAAGGGGTATATCTTTCGGTCTCTCCCATTACTCCTTCAGCTCCAGGCATCAGAAATATCGTCTGTTAATCAGCATTGCTCTTCTAAAACGGGAGCATGACGTTTCGTCTAAAGCATTGCTCTTCTAAAACGGGAGCATGACGTTTCGTCTAAGGCGATCAGTCCAGAAATCTGTAGTATGTGTGCTACGTGTAAAGAATGCGTAGGATGGGCACTCCCACACAATGTAGCGGAATTTGCGTTTAAGCCGAACACAGGATCGTCCTTTCACTCGGGCAAACGCTGTCTGCTCTACGGGCGGTCACTGGCCGATGTAGATGGGTTGGGATCAGCCTCCTGGTGTGCGGTTGCCTCTCTCGAACTAAAAGCTCCTGTGACCGTCGTGTCTGGAATGTATGTGTGTACACCAGCCTCGAGTATTTCAACCACGGTGCGCACTTGCGATTTATTAGTTATTTGCTTATCGTTTACATGAATTCATACAACATTGAGTTTATCTTATCGAGTTTGGGTTCGAATGAAGCGTCTTGATGTGCGTAATATGATTGTGAGGACGGAATATGTAAGCAGTGAAGGTCAGGAGACCACGACGTCTTACATGGGGTATCATATCCAGTCTCTTGGTGTGTCCATCACTTGCAGATCAGTTTTGAAGGCCACACTGCGTTTGTACCACAATGCTTTCGTCAGAAGTTTTCACGATGGTGCACTACATGGCGTATGGTATCCTTTGCATTACGTATGTGCTCACAGTTCACTCATGCTTTGGACTCTAGAGTTTCAATCTACCAGGAAGTTTCAAAAGCACCGCACACTTTGCTGCAGAGCGAAAGATTCATTTTGGAAACAATCCCACGAGCTGTGGCTGAGCCATTCCTCCTAATGGCCTTTCTTCCTGGTGTGCAAGTCCAGTGCGGTATGGAGATGACCTTCTGTGAAATTTTGGAAGTAGGTGTGAGGTACTGGCAGAAGTTTAAGGCTACGAGCCCAGAACATGTGTGGATAGCTCATTCGGTTCCCTCAAAAGTATGGCAGCTGGGTTCAGTTCCCCTGACGGTACACTGCATAAAACTTCCAGGAAATCTGGAAAACAGAACACATTCATGTGAAAAGATTCGTTCTAGAATTACTGCTCATTGCTGTCCATAGCAACAAAGTAACGAATGGCAACGTGTGCATATTCGAGGACTTCAACAAATCGAGAACTCTGTTTCGGTGAACCAGATGAAATCAAATAATACACAACCGAGAACCTCTATAAGTTCAGCCTAACTGCTAGAGGTCCTGCACAGACTTCAAACATGCAGCCAGGTGCCATCGTAATCGTCTCGGTTCGGATGTGTGTCTACCATGCCTCTGTCCATAAAGTGGGAGCTCATGTCATTTACATTTTATGCAAACGAAGCAAAGCCCACATGTGTCTCCGAAGTAAGTTTTTCGGATAAAAGTTTACATTTTGGTTGAAAACAGAAAAGAAATTTATTGCCATTTCTTTGCTACACAGACTTTCTCATGCTACTTTCAAGAAAGAAGTCGATAAAACTGAGTGAAAAATTTACAAACGAAAAAGTGGGCCGTCGTAGGCATATATTAGTATACATTATTTAATTTGTGCTATTAGCGAATTTCGACCTGCGTCATGATACTGACATATCATACTTAACCAACGTAATCAGTAGCGGAAGACTATGTACGGTCATATAAACAACTCTATTGAATCAAATGAAACAGTATGGTTCCAGAAACTTTTCAAGTCTCACTCTTCTGTGATGTAAATATGCAGACGGAAGCGATGAATGCAAATTTTATACAATGACCGGGTGTCAGAATCTCGGCGTTACAACTTTTTATTCGTCGCTTCAGTCGGGATTTATAAACTGTCTGAAATTTTTTACAGTACAATAAAAACAATTCATAAAATAAATACAAATTTCATAAAATATTTTCAGGTTAAAATACATTATAATTAATGTCGGTATTATTCGATATGTTTGTCATATATTAATTATAATAAAGTACACACATTAGACTTTACTTAAAAAACAATCCTTTCATACATCAAAATATGAGGTAATTAGATAATTAACATATGCCTGAAGTTATAATAAATTTGAAATTATATTATTCACGAAGGATAAGCAGAATCTTCTTACAAAGGGCATGTACGAGGGTTGCCCAGAAAGTAATGCATCGCACTTTTTCTTCAACAATTCTTTATTGAACATAATGAGAATTACACACACGAAAGAATGGTGTTTTACCTACAAACCCTATTTTTCCACGTAATCTCCACCCAGTTCTATGGCCTTCCTCCAGCGCGAATTAAGGGCGTGTACGCCCTGTCGATACCAATTCTTGTCCTGGTGGCGGAGCCAGTGCTTCACTGTGTGAACTTCCGTCTACATCTACATCTACATGGATACTCTGCAAATCACATTCAAGTGCCTGGCAAAGGGTTCATCGAACCACCTTCACAAATATCTATTATTCCAATCTCGTATAGCGCGCGGAAAGAATGAACACCTATATCTTTCCGTACGAGCTCTGATTTCCCTTATTTTATCGTGGTGATCGTTCCGCCCTATGTAGGTCGGTGTCAATAAAATATTTTCGCATTCGGAGGAGAAAGTTGGTGATTGGAATTTCGTGAGAAGATTCCGTCGCAACGAAAAACGCCTTTCTTTTAATGATTTCCCGCCCAAATCCTGTATCATTTCTGTGACACTCTCTCCCATATTTCGCGATAATACAAAACGTGCTGCCTTTCTTTGGACTTTTTCGATGTATTCCGTCAGTCCTACCTGGTAAGGATTCCACACAGCGCAGCAGTATTCTAAAAGAGGACGGACAAGCGTAGTGTAGGCAGTCTCCTTAGTACGTCTGTTACATTTTCTAAGTGTCCTACCAATAAAACGCAGCTTTTGGTTAGCCTTCCCCACAACATTTTCTGCGTGTTATTTTCAATTTAAGTTGTTCGTAATTGTAATACCTAGGTGTTTAGTTGAATTTACGGCTTTTAGATTAGACTGATTTATCGTGTAATCGAAGTTTCACGAGTTCCTTTTAGTACTCATGTGGATGACCTCACACTTTTCGTAATTTAGGGTCAACTGCCACTTTTCGCGCCATTCAGATATTTTTCTAAATCGTTTTGCAGTTTGTTTTGATCTTCTGATGACTTTATTAATCGATAAACGACAGTGTCATCTGCAAACAACCGAAGACGACTCCAAAAGCCGGCCGGAGTGGCCGTGCGGTTCTAGGCGCTACAGTCTGGAGCCGAGCGACCGCTACGGTCACAGGTTCGAATCCTGCCTCGGGCATGGATGTGTGTGATGTCCTTAGGTTAGTTAGGTTTAATTAGTTCTAAGTACTAGGCGACTGATGACCTCAGAAGTTAAGTCGCGTAGTGCTCAGAGCCATTTGAACCATTTTTTTGTCTCCAAAATCGTTTATATAGATAAAGAACAGCAAGGGGCCTATAACACTACCTTGGGGAACGCCTGAAATCACTTCTGTTTTACTCAAGACTTTCCGTCAATTACTACGAACAGTGAGCTCTTACAGGAAATCACAAATCCAATCACATCATTCAGACGAAATTCCATTAGCACGCAATATCACTACAAGCCGCTTGTGTGGTGCAATGTCAAAAGCCTTCCGGAAATCCAGAAATACGGAATCGATCTGAAATCCCTTGTCAACAGCACTCAACACTTGATGCCAATAAAGAGCTAGTTGTGTTTCACAAGAACGATGTTTTCTAAATTCATGTTGGCTGTGTGTCAATAGACCGTTTCCTTCGAGGTAATTCATAATGTTCGAACACAGTATGTGTTCCTTTGCTGATTGACAGATGCACCGCCAACTGTCGAGTCGTAAGGCGTCTGTCCTCGCTGATGACAACATCAGCTCGCTGCAACATGTCAGGTGTGACAGCCGTGGGTGGTCTCACAGACCACTGCAAATCGTGGAGCTCCGCCTAACCGTCTTCTGACGACCTCATCCTCCGTGCCCAGCTGCTAACTGTACTTGTGTCGGCATCAGGTGCTCCGTAGACTTTGCACAAGCGTTTGTGAATGTTCTCCACAGTTTCTTTCTCTGCAGTGAGAAATTCAATGACAGTACGTTGCTTGTAACGTACATCACCTACAGCCAATATTTCGAAAGTGTTCTGCAGTTACGCTATCTGTTGGAAGTGACAGAAACTTGGCGCGCTCACTCAGGAGATTTCAGATAACACATATGTACCGTTTCGCATTCGTGACATTATTTTCGACTGAGAAAATTTATTTTAAGTGTTACTTTCAATGTACTGTACAAAAAATTTAATTTTTTTTTCCTCTTCCATGTTGTTATCGATAGTAGCTCGCTGTTAGCTTATCATTGACAACATTTAATAGCTGTTTGTAGTTGTCAGGCTGCAGTACTCGTAGTTACAGGTACTGTTATATGATATGTGATTGTGCACCAGTATCGTTCTTCGCACACGTATTTATGGATTATGGCGTGTGGCCATATGCACGCACGAGGAATCCGATATTTATACAGCGTTAAACGTGGTATACGTAAGTTGATCTCAAGCATTTAATCTGAGCTATCACATAATAATGTGGTTATGTTAATGCCCTGTAACGTTTTATATCTACATAGCGACATATGCAGACAGTATTTTATTCCACGTTGGTATTTTTCCGTTTCAGGTGCTTGAAAATGACGCAATATCGAAATTAGCTGATGGCACGAATTAAATAAAGGACATCAATAAATATCCCACAACGGATCTTGTTTTCGTTTGTAAAATATTTAAAGGCTGTGGGCCCACACAAAAACAAAATTTTGATTGAAAATTAATGCAACAGTTATTACCGAACTGCTGCTGGGGTAAGTCAACGAAACTACAGGGTGAGCCAACTAAGACACACCACCACAAATATATCCGTAATCTATACACACATCGAGATGCAATTTTTGCTAAGCGGTAGCAGCTAATGTGGCGAATTCTGACGTGTGCAAATGATTTTCAACCTTTATCGCTGCCACAAAATTGACACTGACTTGTTTTACGGAACTGTATGGCTTTTTTTCTGTGGCACAGGAAAGAACCTTCGCCATAAACGGAAACTAAATCTATTTTCTCGACTGTAGTACAAACTGTGAAGGTTTTAAGAGGTTGAAGAGATTGAAGTATAACTAATTAAGCTTGCTATCTAGCAAAGTTTGACGAAGCTTCATTATCTAACCGTACGTGACTAATGTTCACTATACAAACGCGACGGGCTGATAATTTTTATATGCAGCAGTTACAGTATAATGAATATCTTAGTATAATTAATATCTAAAACAACACAATTAACATATTGTTATTTAAACAAAAATGCATCCACAGATAACGTTTCTAGCGGCATAAGATCTCCATACTCTCTGCTCTGTTGTTCGGTATATCTAACCAAACTCTAAACTTGCTAGCAGCCCTAGGGAAGTGGCGGACAATTAGTACTTGATCTGGATTGCAGCGCGCTCCATACCGAAAATTAAAACTGAAAAAAAGTGGTGATGTATTATGCTTCGTAACCAGTAATCTTGAAATAGACTGTCTTGATTATGACCTCGTAGTTACCAAAACTTTCGCATCTCGAGCAAATTATCTTGTACTCTCTAGACTTAGCGAGAAGGTCTAAATTTGATAAAAAACGGAATAGAAGCTTCGAACACAGACGGCGCCTGATTAACAAGTGGGAAACAAATCTACGATACAGTCTAATATCAGGAGAAAAATACGAGCATAATTCGCACGCAGCAAAATTTATACTCGAATTGCTTTAAGCTAAAAGCACATTTAATCATCACACCTTGCCAATAGTTGCACACCGGGGTGGCCGAGCGGTTCTAGGCGCTTCAGTCTGGAACCGCGCGACCGCTACGGTCGCAGGTTCGAATCCTGCCTCGGGCATGGATATGTGTGATGTCCTTAGGTTAGTTATGTTTAAGTAGTTCTAAGTTCTAGGGGACTGATGACCTCAGAAGTTAAGTCCCATAGTGCTCAGAGCTATTTGAACCATTTTGCCAATAGTTAGCCCAGGGTAAAGCATACAGGAATAAGGCAACTCTCTAATAAATACTCAAGAAGTCTATTTTCACTTGGATTGTGTACTCAAAAAATCAATTTGACTACAGAAATTCCACGATTAACAATTTACATATAACTAGTCTGAGGTGACCTTCCTGACACTGCCGCACTCTACATACATTCGCTAAGGAGGCCCCGGTTTCCCTCAATAAACGATGTAAAATCCCCGAAATTGACTCAAATAACTGTAACTTCTGACATCATATGAGAGAGAATTCTTATCTCATAAAAGCTGCGCGGACTCTACTCTCACGTTATAGGACGAAGGACATGAGGCTCACTTGTTACCACGTGGTCCGCAAAATGCCGAATGTGCGAAGAATTTACTCTCCAGGAAGTTTCTAGCACAGCAAAATCCCGGACAGTTTCGAAATACGCGACCGAGAAACAATCACAGTAACAACAAGAGAATTCACACAAGGGAACATGACAAGAAATTCGCCATCCCCGAATTGGTCTTCAACAGCGGATAGCAAGAAGGCACTTCAAACATCAGTGTAGTCGTATGCTGTGATAGTGCCACGCAAAACGACAGGGGGTGCAAGCCCTCTCCATGAAAAACATGACCACACCATAACACCACCGCTTCCGAATTTTACTGTTGCTACTACACACGCTGGCAGATGACGTTCACCGGGCATTCGCCGTACCCACATTGTGTACCGTGATTCGTCACTCCACACAACGCTTTTTCCATTGTTCAATCGTCCTATGTTTACGCTCCTGACACCAAGCGAGGCGTCGTTTGCGATTTACCGGTGTAATGTGTGGTTTATGAGCAGCCGCTCGACCATGAAATCCAAGTTTTCTCACCTTCCGCGTAACTGTCATAGTACTTGCAGTGGAGCCGCGCGGGATTAGCAGAGCGGTCTGGGGCGCTGCAGTCATGGACTGTGCGACTGGTCCCGGTGGAGGTCCGAGTCCTCCCTCGGTCATCGGTGTGTGTGTTTGTCCTTAGGATAATTTAAGTTAAGTAGTGTGTAAGCTTGGGGACTGATGACCTTAGCAGTTAAGTCCCATAAGATTTCACACACATTTGAACATTTCTTTTTTTGAACTTGCAGTGGATCCTGATGCAGTTTGGAATTCCTGTGTAATGGTCTGGGTAGATATCTGCCTATTACAAATTACGAAACTCTTCAACTGTCGGCGGTCTCTGTCAGTCAACAGACGAGCGGCCTGTACGCTTTTGTGCTGTACGTGTCCCCCCGTGTTTCCACTTCATTGTCACATCGGCAATAGTGGACCTAGATGAAAGATGTATGTTTTTTGATCATACAGTGTATCACACGCGGCTTCCACGACCGGCCTCCATGAACTAGTGCCGCTCATTCGGCTTCAAATACCGGTTCTCTAAATTTTCTAGATAGTGTTTCCCTCCAAGGATTCCCATTTCAGTTCCCAAAACATATCCGCAACACTTACGTTTTGTTCAAATCTACCGATAACAAATCTAGCAGCCCTCCTCTGAATTGCTTCGATGTCTTCGTTCAGTCCGACCTAGTACGGATCCCAAACACTCTAGCAGTACTCAAGAACAGGGCGCACCAGCGTCCTACGTGCCGTTTCCTTTACAGGATAACCACTCTTTCCTAAAACTCTCCGAATAAACGGAAGTCGACCATTTGCCTTCCTTACCTCAGTTTTCTCATGCTCGTCCCACCTCATATCGCATTGCAACGTTACGTCCAGATATTTAAACGACTTGACTGTGTCAAGTAAGGCACTAGTAATACTCTATCGAAACATTACAGTTTTGTTCTTCTTATTCATCCGCATTAACTTACATTTTTCCATATTTAGGGCTAGCTGCCATTCATACACGAAATGGTAATTTTTTCTAAGTCGTCTGGCATCTTCCTACAGCTGCTCAAGTTCGACACCTCACCGTACACCACAGCATCATCAGCAAACAACCGCAGACTGCTGCCCACCCTATCAGTCAAATCATTTATGTATGTAGAGAACAACATCGGTCCTACCACACTTCCCTGGGGTGGTCCTGACTGTACTCTCGTCCCTGATGAACACTCGCCGTCGAGGACAACATACTGGGTTCTATTATTTAAGAAATCTTCCAGCCACTCACATATGTGTGAACTTATTCCATATGCTCGTACCTTCGTTAACAGCCTGAAACGGGGCACCGTGTCAAAAGCTTTCCGGAAATCTAGAAATTAGGTATCTACCTGTTGCCCTTCATCCATAGTTTTCAGTATATCACGTGAGAAAAGGGCAAGCTGAGTTCCCACTTATACAAAAGCACTTATGATGCAATTTCTTTTTCTGATCTAATGCGGCTTGAAAACGGAGAAGATTTTGTTCAGACATGCTACCACGAAAGACCTCGAGGCTTCGAATCTCTTCTTTTCCGGTTTTCCTACAGTTCATGACTCATTTGCATACAATTCTGTGCTCCAAACGTACATTATCCGCTGTCACCAACATTCAGCAAATACATCATCTCGATATCTCGATACATTTATGCGTTCTACCCTGCCCCCCTCCCCTTCTGTACAATGTATATATGATGCAATAGTGATTTTTAACACATCATTAACCCAACGTTCTTTTTTGTTTAGGAAATAAAATCCATTGCCCGTGGTAGCAGGTATCCGTAAACAAACGGAGACGGATACACAACCGACAACTTCCACAAGAGCAACCTACGGAACCTGGTTTCGAGTGTCGCTGACTCTGCTCGACCCGCAATATGAGATGGTTCTCGGATGTGCTATTCGGATACCCAACGTCAATTCTCTAGCGCGCTGGAATGGAAAATTCTTGGTTTACAGAGTTCCTAGTCCTACGTGGCATGTGTCTCCTCCCCTTTGTGACTCCCCGCGTAAGCACACCCCTTCCCTTGAGCTGTGCTTTAGCACAACTCTTAACTGCTTGACAAGTTTACATCTCGAAAAAACTCTTGGGTGCAGGCTGCAGCCCTCGATCGTCCCTCGATATAGCGACTTCTGTTGGTATTGTCTGCATGACATGCCTCAGCATTTTAAAGTACTTTCCATTTTAATAATAAAAACAGTTGTGAAACACTGACCGAAATACGGCGCAGGACACATATAAAACCGGCAGCTAATAAATAATAAAAGACAGCAATCACAATTCAGTTCAATTGTCACACTATCTGTCGTCACGCAATCTAGTGACATTTATTGATACTATTTTCACGATGGGACATGCCACTGTAATTTAGTTTTGCAATCGCATTCACGGTCAATTTGATGTGATTTATGTCGCTTATTAGATGTTTAATTCTCAATTAATTTTCTCCCTTGTATCCTCTGAATGTAACCATCTTGTTTTGAAAGTGATAAGAGGATAACTTTTTTCGCTGTTAATTCTAGTGTATGAACAGCGATCCAAATGCTCATTTCCAACACATGTCGCAAGTCAATACAGTCTCTGATTACGCAATAAAATACTGTTCGGATGTCAGAGACAAGAAATAGTTTTTGAAGAGCACTATTTAAATGATTTAATGCCGCTAGCAGCTGTCAGTTTTTCTTTGTTGGTTGTATAGTCGCACAGTTTTTTAGACCATTATCAAGTATCCTATAAGACAGAAGCACCATACATTCACAGTATAATTACTCAGTTAAAAGTCGGATCTTAAGCTGTAAAAAAAAAAAATACTTGCTTTACACACAATTCATCGATGGCTCATTATATCATAGAAGTGTCATACAAGGGTCTGCATCTATGTATATTTCATAAATATCGTCCACCGTCATAGGCCCCATCAGCGCAGTCTCGCAATTATTATAATCCGAAATTACTAACACTGTTCGTAAAGCGCAAGTCATAGTTTTTAAAGTTACGTACATATCGGAACCCATCCCTCTCGACATGCATGTTATGGGTGCAAAATGTTTCATTTGAGCGCAGTACGGAACTGCAGTTGCAAAACACAGATAGACAAAGACGATGTACTCGACGTCCATAGATGAAACACATGTGTTTTTCTTCATGTGGACTTCAGAGTAGTAAGAAGATTAAATTGAAATAAAAGGCCGATGTATATAATTTGCCAGTCGAGTAGCTAAATCGCAATAAATTATACTCTTACACTCTATATCTACATATTAAAGACGTTTGTGTGTGCATACTGACAGACTTTTCTCCATGCTCACTCCCTGCCACCCGCTCGTGGTTTGCGGGTATGTAGCCCTTGTTATCATGCTGTTAACAAGGCAGTTTGGTACGGATATGTGGCAGTGGGTGAGTGTGGCGAGCAGAAATCTGCGATATAAAAAAATGGCTCTGAGCACTATGGGAAGCAACTGCTGAGGTCATTAGTCCCCTAGAACTTAGAACTAGTTAAACCTAACTAACCTAAGGACATCACAAACATCCATGCCCGAGGCAGGATTCGAACCTCCGACCGTAGCGAAATCTGCGATATAGGGAGCAGTAAATACTCTCAGGAAAAACTATATACTCTGTGACTTACGAACTTTTCTGTACATGCGAAAATACAATATTATTGTTTCATTCGTTCGACATAAAACGATGCTTGCGCCATTTCGTCATTCAGGCTTTAATAACGACGTGTAATATTAAACAGATCAATTTTTAATCTCTCACCGCTTTTTCGTCAGTCGCTTCGCTAATGGCTAATGAAATAAAGTAACTTCCATTTATTTCCGGCTTCGCTTAAGTACCATTACGTTAAGACAATATTACTAAACTAGCGCTGACTCCATGGTGTTCCTCGCGATTAAATATGTCTGCGTAACGTAACGTCAATGCCAGTGCGTATGCAACAGGGTGAGGATCGTATAAACGAGTATATTCACTAACACGGCAAAGTTCAAAAGTCATAGAGAAAATACCTTTTTTTCTAAGAGAACTGTCAACGGAAACTCCCCATCGCATCCCTCTCAGATTTCGCGGTGAAATGACCCAGTGGATGGTCCGTCAAAAACCGAACACAGATCAAGCGTGTAAACTGAAAGAAGGTGTTAAAAAATGGCTCTGAGCACTATGGGACTTAACATCTATGGTCATCAGTCCCCTAGAACTTAGAACTACTTAAACCTAACTAACCTAAGGACATCACACAACACCCAGTCATCACGAGGCAGAGAAAATCCCTGACCCCGCCGGGAATCGAATCCGGGAACCCGGGCGTGGGAAGCGAGAACGCTACAAAGAAGGTGTACGGAAATGTGAAAAAAGAAGAAAACCAGAAACTGTGAATGGTCCACGGTAACGACATGCAGCATCAAACAAACTGAAAAAACAAGGTGCTGTGGTTGTGTGGTCTTAGTGTTGGACTGCAATGCGGGAGATCAGTGTTTAAATCTCTGTAGTGCCCTAACTTTTTTTCACAAAATTATGAACTTTCCGTCCGTTCATTGAAGTGTCTGTTCTCCTTCTTTAGTCTTGGTAATTGTCTTACTGTACATTGGTTACAGAACATGTATCATATGGTAAGAATATATTACAGTCGCAAGTAAATGTGATGAATAGTGAGAGCAGGCAAGATGCCGCATATACCTCTTACAGAAACGAAAACAGCAAATAAACGGGTATGAACTATTTTACAACAAAGGAATTCGAGAGAAAAAACTTCAAAAACGGAAGTCAAGAGCCACAAAAGTGGTACCTGTGTAGAACAAATAGGAAGTACGTACGTCTGGAGGTCCCTTCCTTACACCTCGCTGTTGCAGACGGACGTTGCACTACGACAGAGAGACAAATTTGAATACAGCCAACAGACCCGTCAATGACCGTACGACCAGTTTGTGCGAGAAAAAAATGGGGCATGAGGGAGCATTGAACTCAGGTTTTCTACTTCACATTCTAACACCATGACGACAGAAGCGCTACGGCGTCGCTGCTTACAACCGCTCGATGTTGCTTATCGTAAGCGTGAACCGTTCACTTTTTCTATTTTTTATATTATTTTCTTTTTTTTTTGTGACACTTCAGTACACCTTCTTTCTGTTTTCATTCTTGAGCTGTGTATACTTGAGCTGTGCTCAGTTTTTGACGGGCTATTCACTGAGGCATCTTACCACTAAATCTGGGGGGCTGCGATGGGCAGTTTCCCTTGTAAGTGTTCCAATCGCGCATTATCACAGTCTAACAACACTCGCTGGTGCGGAAATTCTTATCGTTTGACAGCTGGAGCGACACTAGCGCTCCAAGCGGTGAGAAAGCAGTGGTAAGGAAAATTTTTGTTTTTAATTATTTTCTGCTTAATTAACGGAATACTTGTTATGTTTTTGCGTAGCACGCATTATGGATTCTCTTGAAATATATGTAAAAAAGGGCGTATCGCACTAATTCAGTGACATAAGCTCCAGCTCATTCATGAAGAAATACTTTCGAATATATCTATCTTTGCTGCTTGTTCTGCTGAAAGCAAGAGAATAAAATACGTTTCATGCATGAGAAACATATACTTCTGTTGTTGTCTGTTGTTATTATCATAGGTACTTTCCTTGACACTTTCTTATGGAGTGCAGAGAGTCTACCTCTCTTACAATGCGTTAGTCTTTCTAATACACGAATATATTTGTAAGTAATTACTTTTGTTTCAAAAGCGAATGTGTTGCAGATTCTTGTCGCTTGTGGCTCATATTTAGCAACTACTGTGGAATTGGTTTCTCCTGTGTTGGGAAACACTTGTATTGCTTTTCACGACATTGTTACGTCTCTGTGGTTTTCCTTTGAGAGGCTTATTTGATACGTTAAGTAACGCAGGTATTACGGTAGATACAGGTTTCACACTTTCCACATTCACTAATTTGGCTGAACGTCTTGTTTACAAGACTCTTCTTTGCTGGATAAGTATATGATGTCTTTCTGTAAAAGGGTTAGGTCTTCTCGTGTTTGCTATCAAATTTTTGTTATTAAAAGAAAACGACATCATCCAGCAAATGTCTGTAGGTTAGAAGAGAATCGTAAATATACTGCCCTGTTACGTACTGTTTTGTCTCTTCCATGATCCGTAGGAAACTAAATAATTTTTTAGTTATTATCGATTTTTATGGCACGACATACACTCCCTATTGCAAAAACTATGTTGCAAATCAATATAAACGTTAGTATTCGCACTGATCCGCTATAGTATTCAGAAATGCCCCTTGCTGGCTGCTTGGAGCGCTGCTGTCGCTCGGTAACACAAATTAGACGGAGTGTGGCCAATGTTTGTTAGACTATAGCATTGTATTAAGAAACCACAGTTACCCACTTCCACGCACCACAGTGTGGATGGAAGACGTTGAGGACTCTGTCGCCATTACATTACATCGTGAATGAAACAATAAAAACATTTTCACATTTACAGGAAAGTTCGTAAGTCATATATTACTTAGCTTTATCTAAGAGAATTTATTGCTCCATGTTTCGCAGATTTATGCACACGGAACTCACTCACTACCACGCAACGCGACCAAACTGCAGGACAGCTGCGTTCGTACTATCATTATTTAGATACACGTTTGTATGCATCTCATATCTAGAATAGTACTCATGCCGTCTCCCATGCCTTGTATTCTGACATAATCCAAATTTGTTCAAATAACAACAAAGTTTACACAGTAGTATAACTTCATGCTACTGCCGTGTTTCACAAAATTGTCAGATCATGAGCAGAGCTATAGCTTGTCGATGCGGCTACTTCGTACTTTGTACGGCACGCAAGTCTCCCGATGTGGCGTCAGAGGAAATACAACTTGCACCTGGCGACAGAACTTCCCGAATGGCGGCCTCTCTGCCAACGATGCCATACACTCATTTCGATTTTGTATCGTTTCCACTCGCGTCGCGCGAGCCTGATGCCTCGTTTGTTCGAGAAGTGTTCGATACTGTATCGAGCTCTGTGACGTTTGAGGAAACCTCGAAACCTCGAGCCCGATCGAATGCGAGTATCGTTTGTCACTTCCCCTGCACGCCCCCCCCCCCCCTCTCTCTCTCTTTCTCTCTCTCTCTCTCTCTCTCTCTCTCTCTCTCTCTCTTTCCACCGTGACGCGCAGCGTAGTACTCGCTACTCAGACAGGTGGACAGGCCCCAGCTGACAGAAGGTTCTCACAAGCGGAGGCAGTCGGCTGCCGCCTGCTGCATTATGCAGGCCCCGGCGGAGAACCACCCCCGCCCTTCCCACGCTGCCAGGTGAGAGAGAGCCAGCCAATTCCCCTCGATCCAGAATCTGACGCCACGCCAGCCCCACTCTCCCACCGCAGCCACCAGTAACGGCTTCATCCACTGCCGCCTCCCCTCGTGCAGCAGCGTCAGCCGTGTGCAAATAGCTAGCTGGCATTAGCCCAAGTTTCGCCTGTTACTTTAAACGGAAACGTCGATACGAGACTGCCTTCTCGCCGCCGTCACTCCTTAACAGCGAGCAGAGACCCTCGTTATCACCTAATTATCTTTACTGTTGTGGCTCTCACCGCACAAAATAGTGGAGCGCTGAAAGTTCGCTAACGAAGACATTTCCTGTCCGTACCCAACTACCAAGTGAGGTGCGGCACACGCGGCTCTCGTTCGAAAGTTGAAAGTTTAAAATCTCGATAATGATTTAGGTTTCTAGCGCTTGCGTTAAATCAGTGCAGCAGATCACCGAAGCGATTTCTTTGACTAAGCTACGCTTGACTTCCAGCCTTGTTTCTTTTAAAATGCGTCTCCTGGTATCCTTGCCCCTTCCATCCCCCCCTCCCCGCCGCCCGCCCACCTGAGTGAGAGACTCGGAGTGCTGAGTAATGGAACATATCCCATAGATCACTTTCTTTTTTTTTTTTGTCATCGGCGTTCTGATTGTTTTGATGCGGCCCGCCACGAATTCTTCCCCTGCTCCAACTTCATCTCACAGTAACACTTGTACTCTGTGTCCTCAATTGTTTGTTGGATATATTCCAATCTGTGTTTGGGCTCTGAGCACTATGGGACTTAACATCTGTGGTCATCAGTCCCCTAGAACTTAGAACTACTTAAACCTACCTAACCTAAGGACATCACACACATCCATGCCCGAGGCAGGATTCGAACCTGCGACCGTAGCGGTCAAACGGTTCCAAACTGAAGTGCCTAGAACCGCACGGCCACACCGGCCGGCCAATCTCTGTTTGTTTTTACCCCCTAGTGTTGGTACTAGTATCATAGAACCTATTTCCTGAGGTCGTAACATGTATGTCCCTTGTTCTTGTCAGTGTTTTCAATACATTCCGACCCTGCAGAAAATCGCCCCGTTCCTTATCTCCACTTTTCACATCTCATACCCTTCGATTCTCTTTCTTTCTAGCTTTCCTACTGTCCACGATTCACCCCCATGCGCTGCAAACGTACGTTCCCAGACATTACTTCCTCAAATTAAGGCCCATGGTTGATACTAGCAGATTTCTCTTGGCCAGGAATGCCCTCTTTGTCTCTGTTAGTCTGCTTTTTTTCCCTCCTTGCTTCGTCCCTTAGGTTACTTTGTTTCCACCTGAGCAGAATTCCTTAACTTCGTGTACTTCATGGTCCGCAATTTTGATGTTAATTTTATCGCTAACCTCATTTCTTCTATTCCTCATTGCTTTCATATTTCTCTTTTGTTTATTCCCAGTCCATATTCTGTACATATCGGACTGTTCGTTCCGTTCAATACGTGCTGCAATTCTTTTTCACACTCACTCAAGGTAGTCTTGCCTCCAGCGAAACTCTTCATTAAAATCCTATCACCCTGAATTCCAATCCCACTCTTGCCCCGTTCTTTTATTTCCGCTACTGAGTCTTCGATGTTTAGATTGAACAGAAGGGGCGAAATAAAACATCCCTGGCCTACACCCTTGTAATAATGAGGACTTCGTTCTTGGTCTTCCATACTTATTGTTTCCTCTTGGTGCTTGAACTTGTTGTTATTATCCGTTTTACCTGCAGTTAACCCCTATTTTTCTCAGAATTTCAAACATCTTTAACCTAAGGTAGTGGAAGATCGTTTTACAAAATAAACTAGCTGGGTAGTGGATGTTCAGTCTGCATTATACACATAAGAATATACAAAGTGTTTCATAATTCCTCTTATAGGCGTCCGGGAGTTCTAGATGGAGCATAGTAGATTAAGTTTTAATGAAGAACCTATGTCCAGAAGTCAACCGTCTGGATGTAAAACAAAAAACCGGCCGGTGCGGCCGAGCGGTTCTAGGCACTTCAGTCTGGAACCGCGCGACCGCTCCGGTCGCAGGTTCGAATCCTGCATCGAGCATGGATGTGTGTGATGTCCTTAGGTTAGTTAGGTTTAAGTAGTTCTAAATTCTAGGGGACTGATGACCTCAGATCTTAAGTCCCATAGTGCTCAGAGCCATTTGAACCATTTGTGAAATAAATTTTGAGGTTGGACCGTTTTATAATCTCAAGCTTCGCGTCACGCGCAGAAACTGAGGAGAGGGCACCGTCGCCATTGCCTGACATAATTAGTCGTCTATTACAATCACTGCTTCAGCGTTCTGCTCACTTTCCAGTCCGTCGTTGAGCAGTGAAAGTACATCTGGTGACACAGGCTTCTGAATTGTGTCATACGTTCCAATTCTCTCAGTGTCCTTCAGTGCCACTGTGTGCTGTACACAGTCCATCCCTTAGTGCAAGGGGTCCAAGAAAGTTTCTACTTGCTCGCTGTTGAGGGATCCTCTGTGATGTGCATGTGGTCACGACGGTCTGACGAGAAAGGAAGCTGCTGACGTTGCTGCCAAGCTGCAGTTCTCCTACCTCGGTCTGCCAGCTCTTCCATCCCTTCGGATGATCTCCGTGTTGCCGTCTGTAGGCAGGTGGTGTCACTTTGGCATAACTACTGGTCTTCTCTTCACGGGAATAAGTTCTGCGGGATTACACCTCTCCCAGCGGCTTGGTTGATCTCATCTCGGCCCTCTCGCCGCAAGCAGATCATTTTAGCTAACCTGCGTATTGGGTATCGTCGTTTTAGCCATCGTCATTTGTTAAGTGGTCATACCCACCACTTTGTGTCCATTGTCGTCAACGTTTCACGGTTCTCCATTTCCTGACCGAATGCCCTTTTTTTAACCGTTTACATTCTTATGTATGTTTGTCGTTTGAGTTATCGGCTGTTCTAGAGAACGAAGCGAGGACTATCGACCATATTTTACTTTTTATCCTTCGTAGCAATATGGCGAAGGACATTAAATCTTTGGTTCGGAACCTCCGCTGTCTCTACAACGTATTTTGTGGATCTTTCTCCACGAGGAAGTCCTGTCTCTTAGCGTACTTTTCTTCCGTCGATTGGGCTTAACTTACGGTCGCTTTTAAATTCTGTTACGTCTTGTTGTCCAAGGTTATTACTTGTTTTTGTGCCATAAAACAAAACAACAAATAAGCAGTGAGGACGATCGAGAGAGTACGAGATGGGGGAATACACGTCTGAAGAGCAGAACGATATATTGATAGTTTTCGGTAAACCTGAATTTGTGTGTCTTTATTCTCTCCTCACAACGAGGTGACAAAAATCAGGGGGTAGCGATATGGATATTTACAGATGGCGGTTGTATCCAGTAGATCTGCACACACATGTAACGGAAACATTTTCCGGATCATCACGGGGCGAGGTGGCGCAGTGGTTAGCACATTGAGCTCTTATTCGGGAGAATGACGGTTCAAATCCGCGTCCGGCCATCCTGATTTAGGTTTTCCCTGATTTCCCTAAATCGCTTCAGGCAAATGCCGGAACGGTTTCTGTGAAAGGGCGCGCCCGAGTTCCTTCCCTAATCCGATAGGACTGATAACCTCGCTATTTGGTCTCCTTCCCCCAAAACAGCCAAACAACCGTGTCACCACAGTCCTCTCACATCGCTCTCGATCGACCGCAACGAAGGCTGCGAGAAACCAGTGAGTTCCTCACTAGTAGTGTTGACTGTGGTGTTTCACGTACACGCCGCACTCTAGACTTCGACGAGGATTTCCATCACCTAGAAAAACACCAGACGACCAAGTACTCCAAACATTACCCATGCCATGAACATGCCCCAAACGAGCGTCTGGCGTCTTCTGCGTGAACAGCAGCTCCATTCTTGCCACAGACGGCACGTGCAAGCTTTGATTGCGGCAGATTTTCCGAACATGGCATCTATATTATTGTGTCCGTATGCCCGAATTTCTACGCCGCGTTCTTTTTATGGATGAATCTCACGTCACCAGGAAGGTTGTTTTGAACTGCCGAAACAACCATATCTCATCAATGATTCGCTATTCGTTTATACAAAAGGGTGCTCCATTGATCCTGACCGGGCCAAATATCTCACGACATAAGCGTCAAACGAAAATACCACAAAGAACGAAACTTGTCTAGCTTGAAGGGGGAAACCAGATGGCACTATGGTTGGACCCCTAGATGGCGCTGCCATAGGTCAAACGGATTCCAACTGCGTTTTTTAAATAGGAACCCCCATTTTTTATTACATATTCGTGTAGTACTTAAAGAAATATGAATGTTTTAGTTGGACCACTGTTTTCACTTTGTGAAAGATGGCGCTGTAATAGTAACAAACATATGGCTCGCAGTTTCACATGAACAGTTGATAACAGGTAGTTTTTTTAAATTAAAATACAGGACGTAGGTACGTTTGAACATTTTATTTCGATTGTTACAATGTGATACATGTACCTTTGTGAACTTATCATTTCTGAGAACGCATGCTGTTACAGCGTGATTACCTGAAAATACCACATTAATGCAATAAATGCTCAAAATGATGTCCGACAACCTCAATGCATTTGGCAATACATGTAACGACATTCCACTCAACAGCGAGTAGTTCGTCTTCCGTAATGTTCCCACTCGCATTGACAATGCGCTGACGCATGTTGCCAGGCGTTGTCGGTGAATCATGATAGCAAATGTCCTTCAAATTTCCCCACAGAAAGAAATCCGGGGACGTGAGATCCGTAGAACGTGCGGGCCATGGTCTGGTGCTTCGACGAACAATCCACCTGTCACGAAATATGCTATTCAATACCGCTTCAACCGCACGCGAGCTATGTGCCTGACATCCATCATGTTGGAAGTACATCGCCATTCTGTCATGCAGTGAAACATCTCGTAGTAACATCGGTAGAACATTACGTTGGAAATGAGCATACATTGCACCATTTAGATTGCCATCGATAAAATGAGGGCCAATTATCCTTCCTCCCATAATGCCGCACCATACATTAATCCGCCAAGGTCGCTGATGTTCGACTTGTCGCAGCCATCGTGGTTTTTCCGTTGCCTAATAGTGCATATTATGCCGGTTTACGTTACCGCTGTTGGTGAATGACGCTTCGTCGCTAAATAGAACGCGTGCAAATAATCTGTCATCGTCCCGTAATTTCTCTTCAGCCCAGTGGCAGAACTGTACAAAGTCGTTGCCATGCAATTCCCGGTGCATAGAAATATGGTACGGGTGCAATCGATGTTGATGTAGCATTCTCAACACCGACGTTTTTGAGATTCCCGATTCTCGCGCAATTTGTCTGCTACTGATGTGCGGACTGGCCGCGACAGCAGCTAAAACACCTACTTGAGCATCATCATTTGTTGCAGGCCGTGGTTGACGTTTCACATGTGGCTGAACACTTCCTGTTTCCTTAAATAAGATAACTATCCGGCAAACGGTCCGGACACTTAGATGATGTCGTCCAGGATACCGAGCAGCATACATAGCACACGACCATTGGGCATTTTGATCACAACAGCCATACATCAACACGATATCGACCTACTTCGCAATTGATAAACGGTCCATTTTAATACGAGTAATGTATCACGAAGAAAATACCGTCCGCACTGGCGGAATGTTACGTGGTACCACGTACTTACACGTTTGTGACTATTCCAGCGCCATCTGTCACAAAGCAAAAAAAGTGATCCAACTAAAACATTCATATTTCTTTACGTACTACACGAATATGTAATAAAAAATGAGGGTTCCTATTAAAAAAAAACGCAGTTGATATCCGTTTGACCTATGGCAGAGCCATCTAGCGGGCCAACCATAGCGCCATCTGGTTTCCCCCTTCAAGCTATACGGGTTTCGTTCTTTGTAGTTTTTCCGTTTGATGCTTATTTCGTGAGATATTTGGCCCGGTCACTATCAATGGACCACCCTGTAGACTGCTATCATTGACGGTCGATCGTCTTAGTGGGCCGGTCGCTTCTCATTATCGCCTAACGGGTCCCAGATACTTGACATTTCTGCAGGAAGTGCTAATGCAGCTGGAAAGCGTCGAGCAGTTCGACACTCATAGCATTTTGGTGGTTTTGCCTTATCAAGTTCGACAGAGTACGTTTCTGTGCACCGAGCGAGGTGGCGCAGTGGTTAGACACTGGACTCGCATTCGGGAGGACGACGGTTCAATCCCGCGTCCGGCCATCCTGATTTAGGTTTTCCGTGATTTCCCTAAATCGCTCCAGGCAAATGCCGGGATGGTTCCTTTCAAAGGGCACGGCCGACTTCCTTCCCCGTCCTTCCCTAATCCGATGAGACCGATGACCTCGCTGTCTGGTCTCCTTCCCCCAAAAACCACCACCACCACCACCGTTTCTGTGACTTCATTTGCTCGTATTTTTTTCCGTGCGAGGGAGGAAGACCATGGGAACCTGAATTTGTGCGTCTTTATTCTCACCTTAGACTGAGGTGGCAAAAATCAGGGTGTAGCGGTATGGACATACACAGATAACGGTTGTATCCCGTTTACAAAGTATAAAAGGGCAGTGTATGGCGGAGCTGACATTTGTGCTCAAATGATTCATGTGAAAATGTTACCGATTTGATCATGTCAGCACGTTGGTAATTAACAGACTTTGAGCACAGAATAGTAACAGGAGCTAACCTCGTGGGACCATCCATTTCGGAAATCGTTAGAGAATCCAGTATTCCGAAATCCATAGTGTCAACAGTGTGCCGAGAATAGCACATTTCAGTCATTACTTCCCATCACAAACAACGCACTGGTCGACGGCCTTCACTTACCGACCGAGAGAAGCGTTGTCAGTGCTAATAGACAAGCAAGGCAGCGTGAAATAACTGCAGAAATCATTGTCGGATGTACGACGTAGTAGGAGAGTGCGGCGAAATTTGGCGTCAATGGGCTATGGCAGCAGACGGCCGACGCGAATGCTTTTGCTAAGAGCACGAAGTCACTAGAAGTGCCTCTCCTGGGTTCGTTACCCTAACTGTTCGACGCTAGACGACTGGAAAATCGTGGCCTGTTCGGATGAATCCAGATTTCAGTTGGTAAGAGCTGTTGGTTTCAAATGTGCCGCAAATCCCATGAAGCCATGGACCCAAGTTGTCGACAGAGCACTGTGCAAGCTGATGGTGGCTCCATAGCGATGTGGGCTGTGTTCATATGGAATGGACGGGTTTCTTTGGTCCAGATGAACCGATCATTGACTGGAAATGGTTGTGTTCCGTTACTTGGAGAGCATTTGCACCCTTTCATGGACTTCATGTTCCCAAACATGTCGCTGGGCCACAACTGCTTGCGATCGGTTTGGAGAACATCCTGATCAAATCGAGTGAATAATTTGGTCTCCCAGATCACCCGACATGAATCCCATCAAACATTTATGGGAGATAATCGAGAGGTCAGTACGTGCACAAAATTCTGCAGCAGCAACAATGTCACAGTGAAAGACGGATGTAGATGCAGCCTGGCTCAATACTTTTGCAGCGGCTCCCAACGCCATGTTGAGTCCATGCCACATCTAGTTGTTACACTACACCGGGTAAAATGGTTTCCGACACGGTATTAGGAGGTATCCTATGACGTTTGTCACATCAGTGTAATTACAACTGATAGTCAGTGCAACATGTACTTTTAGCCGCCTGTCTGAGACATGGATGATCGCGCTATTTTAATGTGTGTGTAATTACAAACGCATACAACGGGGCAAATTCAGCTGGTAGCTCTTGATTTAGATTTTAGTAGCACCCTGGGAAGACAATTGAACGTTATTTTCGAAGCCAGTTCTGGTGGCGTCAGGTTGTCCCGATATCTGTCGTGGCAAACCGTGGCTCATCTCCAAGAGTGGCGAGGAGTGGTTGGCCGTTGCGAATCCGAGAGATGGGACGCGATCTTCAAAATTTCAGCCACTGAACGGAATGGAAAATCTTAGGCCGAAAGAAGTGGTCGTTCACCTCCTGTCCTCTGACTGGAGGAAGCACCTACTTTTACAGATATAAACTTCTTGGTTGGTCAGTGTCTCCCACAGAACTTTCCAAGCAAGACACGGATGAGACCAGTCGCAGCGAGCCGTTGTTGCTCCGTGAACATGTAGGAAATGATTTTGGATGGGGGTTAGTTTCGATTTCAAGTAGGGTTTCTCTACAACGATGAAACTCCATCGTTAGTAGGAGTGCACAGTTCTCACTATTAATTATTTCAATATCGTTCAAAGAGATTTCGGTCTTGCAGCCGGTCGTCGTAAACTTCACTGCACGATATTTCGGCTGGACAACTACCAGCCATTTTCAGGTGAGCCGAACGAGGACTAAAGAAAACGTTCTCCGCTCCGTCTTATATGGTGCGCTGATGGTACTGCGGCGCACGCGTTGAAGTCGCGGAGACGGAAGGACCACCTCGCCCAACAACAGCGACAGCCCTCTGTCTCCTTGGGTGGCTAACCTTTTTATGGAGGATTTTGAGGAATCAGCACTTGAATCTGCGGTTTGTAAACCAAATGTTTTTTTGGAGATACTTTGATGATACTTTCATAGTGTGGCCCCCACGGAGAAGAAAAGTTAATGGAGTTTTTTTCATCATCTTAACTCCATCCATGAGGATATTCGATTTACTAAGGATCTAGAGAAAAAGGGTTGCCTTCCATTCGTGGATGTTTTGGTTAAACGGAAGAGTGACGGCACTGTGGGACATTCTGTTTATCGTAAGCCCACTCACACTGATTTGTACTTACATTCTTCAAGTTGCCATCACCCATCCCAAACCATGAGTGTACTTAAAACCCTTTTGCACAGGGCACATACGGTGTCGGATGCAGAAAAATTGCCTAAGGAACTTGCAAGTTTGAGGACGGTGTTCAGAGACAATGGATGCTCGTCCCGGCAGTAACAACTAAAGCCATGAACCGCGAAGTGAATAAAGAGGAGAACGCGCCAGCCTAGTGCCTAGCTTTTCTTCCTTTCGTTGGTAATATCTCATTCAAAATAGCGAGGATTCTTAACAATTTTCATGTGTAAGTGGTTTTTCGTCCACCTTCTAAGATTTCGGATTTGCTGGGATCGGTGAAGGATGACTTGTTACTGCGAAAGGCGGGAATTTACAAAATACCGTGTCAATGTGGTATGGCCTATATAGGACAGACAACGCGTACAGTGGAAGAGCGTTGAACGGAACATCAACGTTGCACTCGCCTACTGCAACCCAGTAAGTCTGCAGTTGCGGAACATTGTGTTTCCAACGGACATTCAACGGAGTATGACAAAACTTCGATTTCGGCCACAGCAACAACTTTTTGGGACTCCATTATCAAAGAATCCGCTGGAATGCTCATCGCGGCAAATCTAATGAACCTGACAGTGGTTACCAACTGAAAAATGCTTGGAATCCAGTCATCTCCAAAATTTGCTTGAAGACGCCAGAAGACTTCGATAGCTGCAGCCAGCGACAATACCGACGGCAGCTGAGTCTTGCAGTTCCACCAGTGAGGGCGCTGTCGCTGGGAGGTGTGGTCCTTCCGCCTCCGCGACTTCAACGCATGCGCACTATATAAGACGGAACGGAGAAGGTCTCGTTCGGCTCACCTGAAGATGGCTGGCAGTTGTCCAGCCGAAATATCGTGCAATGAAGTTTACGACTACCGGCTGCAAGCCCGAAATATCTTTTAACAGTTGATGCGCCGGGAAATTTTCAAATTTTATTTCAATATCGTTTTAAGTAAACTCAAATGAGACTGAATTCGGTGTTTGAAGCACTTTGTTTAACATCTGCCCAGTTGATCGTTGCGATTTACATTGCAGCCACTTAGTTCTTTAAACTTCCCATCTTTTCCCTCGTTCTTTAGTTTTCGACCTCCTGTACTCTATGAGGCGGTCTTGGAAAATGACATACGGCCGGGAGAGTGGTGTGCTGACCACACGCCCCTCCAATCCGCATTCAGTGACGCCTGTGGGCTGAGGATGACACGGCAGCCGGTCGGTACCGTTGGACCTTCATGGCCTGTTAGGAAGGAGTTTGGTTTTGTACTCTATGAGAGAAAATTACTTAATGTGTTCAGCAAATTGTGATCGGTCTTCCTGTGTTTCATTGATTAAAATTCCGTTGTGGGGTTTTCTTTGTAGGATGGAGACTAGGGCTAAAAATCAATTAAAATTCGTGGGTCTTAAGACGAGTTGGTACTAAGGGCCGATTAAATAATGTTAAGCAAGGTGTTTGTGCACAGTTAGTTCCCAACTATCCATTGCTTATTATAAGGTAAACCCAGCTTGGTTGTAAAAGACGAGGCTCTCTTTTAGAGTTGTTGGAAGATTTGCCACGGGCAAATGTAATGCCAAAATGATGACCCACGTGCGATGAATGGTGGATATGTCGAAATGGATAAATCCTTGGCCACCACAATCACGAGATATAATTCTTCTTGACTTTTGTTGTGCCGCCATATGAGGAGTCTTGTGGATGAGACACCTGCACATGTGGAAGAAGAGCTCCTTGTACGAGCTTTGTAGACAGCAGAAATTATTCAGTACCCACCAATGTTTATGGACAGGTGAAAGCGTATGTCCCAGCTACATCTTGGGGTACGAACAGCAGGGTCGCCGCTTAGAGCGTCTTCTATAGAGCACGCGGATCAGAGCTTATTGGAAATTTGTGGTAAGTTCCTAAGGGACCAAACTGCTAAGGTCATCTGTCGCTAGGCTTACACAACACTTAATCTAACTTAATGCTAAGAACCACACACACACCCAGGCCCGAGCGAGGACTCCAAGCACCGATGGGGACAGCCGCGCGAACCGTGGCAAGGCGCCCTAAACCGCACAGCTACCCCGCGTGGCTCAGAGCTTATTGTTCCACACTGCACGCACCGCGAAGCGCAATATTTGAAAGTGCTCCGATTTTAACCCAAGCGCTGCATTCCCGGGAACGAATTCCTAATCATAATTTTATATGTTCATGGCGGTATTCTATAAATTTAATAACAAAACAGATACACATTACAGAGACTTCAGTTGTAAATAAGATATTCTCCTTCACTATTTCTAAGTCTGCTAATGCAGGGGCAACTTTCCGTTTCTGTGACTGTATAAATCACGTGGTTTTGAGGCGAATGACTCATCGAGCCATGTTCGGAATGGCTTTTCATCCGGAAAGAAAGTTCCTCGCAGAAAGCAGGTGAATAAAGTGGGTACGGAATGACTTCCCAACCCAAATCCAGTCCAGTGTTTTTTGTCAATCTAGCAGAATGCGGGCGGGCGTTATCGTGGAGTACAGTTGTTTCTACATCTACATCTACATTTATACTCCGCAAGCCACCCAACAGTGTGTGGCGGAGGGCACTTTACGTGCCACTGTCATTACCTCCCTTTCCTGTTCCAGTCGCGTATGGTTCGCGGGAAGAACGACTGTCTGAAAGCCTCCGTGCGCGCTCTAATCTCTCTAATTTTACATTCGTGATCTCCTCGGGAGGTATAAGTAGGGGGAAGCAATATATTCGATACCTCATCCAGAAACGCACCCTCTCGAAACCTGGCGAGCAAGCTACACCGCGATGCAGAGCGCCTCTCTTGCAGAGTCGTAACGCTATCACGGTTACCAAATAACCCTGTGACGAAACGCGCCGCTCTTCTTTGGATCTTCTCTATCTCCTCCGTCAGACCGATCTGGTACGGATCCCACACTGATGAGCAATACTCAAGTATAGTTCGAACGAGTGTTTTGTAAGCCACCTCCTTTGTTGATGGACTACATTTTCTAAGCACTCTCCAAATGAATCTCAACCTGGTAACCGCCTTACCAACAATTAATTTTATATGATCATTCCACTTCAAATCGTTCCGCACGCATACTCCCAGATATTTTACAGAAGTAACTGCTACCAGTGTTTGTTCCGCTATCATATAATCATACAATAAAGGATTGCGTTTGTTAGACGTCACAGTTGTTGATAATAAATTTCAGTAGTGATGGTTACACCTCAAGGAAACAATTCATAGTACACCACATCGTCGCTGTTCCACCAGATATATAGCACTATCTTTTGTAGCTGCACGCAGGTCTTTGTAGGGAGAGTTGCTGTTTTTTTTTTTTTCTTACGTTAGCATAAAGACACCGTTTCTCGTCACCAGTAACGGTACAGAGTAGGAATGACCGGTGTTACTCGTGAACCTACTGATGACGAGCAAGCAGAGATACACATATGGACACCCGCTAATTTTTGTGATTTTGGCTTAGAGTATGCGGTACACATACACCAGATTTCTGAATCTTCTCCATTGCATGCAAATGTCTTGCGATGGTGGAATGAGCACAGTTCACAATATTTTCCACTTCTCGTGCACACTGATGTGGATCATTAATGCTTTTAGACGATCTTCGTCAAACCGCCAAATGATTTCTTGAACGTGGACGGTGATGTCAGAACGATCCTCTTTAAAACGAGAAAATAATTTTCTTGGGCTGCTCTGTCCAATGGCGGTATTTTTTTACACGGCGAAAATGTTTCTGACTGCCTCCGCTCCAATCACCTCTCCACTGAAATCAAACAGAAGAACGTGTCGGAAACGTTCCGATTTCTCCAACTGGCACTCCATTTTATAGCATCTATAGAGCCCCTCACTACCTCGAAATGTCCGCCCCTGGTAGCTCAGTGGTCAGCGCGTCGGGATGTCATACCTAACGGCCCGGGTTCGATTCCCGACTGGGTCGGAGATTTTCTCCGCCCAGGGACTGGGTGTTATGTTGTCTGTGTTGTCATTATCATCATCATTTCATGCCCATCGACACGCAAGTCACCGAAGTGGCGTCAGCTCGAAAGACTTGCACCAGGCGAACGGCCTACTCGACAGGGCCCTAGCCACACGGCATTTACATTTACTATCTCCAAATGACAAAATGGCAATACCTATGCTCCAATAAATACAGTGAATTACAAATAAAAAATGAAAATCAATAAATAAACCCTTAATAGTCGCAATACCAACCAGTGAAAGAGAAAGGCTACGAACTTATACACCAAGCTAATGCTAATATGCTTCACACTATTCCACTATTGGGGTGATCTAGACTGATATGAAAACAGAAGAAACAATCTTCAGAATACTGCGATCGCTTCAGCAGAGTATTTATTCAGATTACGGGTTTCAACAGGCTATGTTGCCATCTTCGGATCTACGACGCTATACATGAAAGACTCTCGTCCACGTGTACAATAATTTGTGTAACATAATAAATGTAGATAATGGGTAGATCACATAACTAATGAGGAGGTATTGAATAGAATTGAGGAGAAGAGGAGTTTGTGGCACAACTTGACAAGAAGAAGGGACCGGTTGGTAGGACATGTTCTGAGGCATCAAGGGATCACAAATTTAGCATTGGAGGGCAGCGTGGAGGGTAAAAATGGTAGAGGGAGACCAACAGATGAATACACAAAGCAGATTCAGAAGGATGTAGGTTGCAGTAAGTACTGGGAGATGAAGAAGCTTGTGCAGGATAGAGTAGCATGGAGAGCTGCATCAGACCAGTCTCAGGACTGAAGACAACAACAACAACAATAAATGTACATTCCAAGATCATGCATGGTACAGTATAATTGGATGCCAGAAGTAAACCAATAACCTGTGAGTCAGTATGCGACTTCAAGCGAGCATGAGGATGCATATTCGGCGTACTGTGTATGTTACTTTCTGTAATGATTGTTTTACCTTTGACGTACTGATATATTGTACCACACATGTTCTTGGAGTATCTTTTTATTACATGAGACAAACTAATGTACGTTCTTTGAAGTGCATGAGATCCGAAGACGGCAACATACTTTACCGGTACCGGTAATTTGAATAAATGCTCTCCTAAGACTATCGTGGCATTCTGAAGTCTTTCACTTCTATTTTTATTCTTAGTAAATAAGTCCCCACCCTACAACCCCAAGAAAACTGTAAAAGGAATTCTGAAACACCCTGGTATATATTAACTAACAGTACATCCAAGGAGGTTCGCAAAATTTGACTACTTACCGCAGAGAAAACGAACGAATATCGGAGTAAAAAGTTCTATAGCTGGAGTGGACATGCCGATACACAGTACCAGCAGAAATCTCACAATAATAATGCTCTGTCCAAATAAAGTTCAAAATAGGTGTAAAGAAGTAACGTCACAGCACCCATTGAAATTTGATCAAAGCCGATGGATAGTTCGCAGTTTCCTCTTGCCCGAACTTTATTCTTACATTCTTGGTGAAGCTTTATATGCTTTTCCTTTATGTTTCTTTCTTTTCTCTTTTCATCCATAGGCTGTAAAGGAGACTTTGTGGGTAAAATATGGCATACTAACACATACGCGGAAACGGTTCGTTTTCTTGCATGGTGTGCAATACCTTAGTAACCGCCCGGTCGTATCCAGAAGCGTGAATCGAATTTATGGTCTCTCTGCAGGAGCCAGGACACGGTAGTGTCCTTAATCGTTTACGTCCTCGTCATCTCGGACGGTATTCTTCTAACTTTACGACGTCATTTCCTGGCCCTCTAAGAGGAGACCCAAACATCCGAGTAACTAGGTCGTTCCACGAAGATAAGCGGACTATCCCGGCGACAGGAGTGTGAGCGGTAAGTTCTCCATCTTCTTGCTACGAAGTTCGCGGCATCGCAACCAACTAGAATGTAAAATTCCCAAGGGAATGAAACATGTACTTGTGAAAAATGGCAACGGTTAAGACAGTTTGTTACGTGTTCAAGAGATAGTCTTCCCACTAAACGTTGTAATGCGCGACATGCCAGCTGCACACATTTGAACATCATACACGCACAAGGCGTTCCAAAAGCTTATCACACGCTTATATACGCTGTAGAGAACAGTTGGTGGATAAAAGTATATGCGGAAACACTTCCTTACAAGGCAAGCGAAGGAAACAAAATCGACCCACATTTTTAACTTTCGCACTAATTTTGACGTTTCTTGGTACTTCAGCATTTTTATTAAAATATTTCTAGCTATTATACCGTGGTCGAAAGAGTTTCTTACAGAAACCCAATAGATTTATCAAGCAGCACAATAATGTGAAAGATTTTAATAAATGTCACTTTCCCGGCGTGGAAGTTAACATTTTACGTAGGCGTACTACATATCTTCATCTCGTATGTAAGAAGGATACAGGAATAGATGTGCAGACAAATGACAGTATCCTTAATACCGGGCTCATGCAGGATGTTTGACAATATTCAGTCTTCAAATATAATTAGGTTCCTAAATGTCAGAAAATCTTCCGTCTGTTAATCAAAATTTACAAAGCACCACTCGTGCTAAAATACAGCTCACATTTTTGTACACGTCATAATCACAAAACATGGATGAAGGCTGATGGTGGATTAATCCTTATGTTTAAGGACATTTTAGTATGGAATTTAATACATAGATCGTTTGCTTCAACACTTTTTATTTCACAACTTATTTCTTACAATCTTTTCTCTTAAAAATCGAAGTGAAGAAGCGGTAACGGGGCAGAGAGTTTCATACTTTTTGAAAAGATATATTCGTTAAACAAAAGAACATAAAACAGCGAACTGCTTGGGAAAAACGGTTACATTTTTCTTTGTCGCCGCACAGCCCAAAAGACAGTTCCTCTATTCCTGGATATATGGTGAAAATTTCGTACTCTACAAAGTTATAGACCGTTAACAGAGATCCAACCGTACGAAATAGTTTCTGAAGTACGTGGCTAACGGTAAGACTTGCTTGTTAATGGAATGCAGCGGGTTTCCTGGATGGCGAATGTTGATCGGATACAAAGACAGCCCCAGCTCTTGTTCTCCGGGTATAAAAAAGAACTGTCGAAAAAGCAACAATCTCAATGTTTTCTGATAACGCTGTTGTGTACCGGAAGTGTCGTCATTTAGTGAGGGTAGGGGTCCACAGGATCACTGGGACGGAATTACTGTTAGCTGAAATATGTGGCAGCTTGCTTTAAATGTGGATGAATGTAACTTAAGCAGATAGGCAGGAGAAGATAAGTGGTTGACCCGGTCAGGTCGATTAAATATTAACGCACACTTTTGCCAAACAACTTCAAAAGAACGAGTACATAATGTCAGTTGTAGGGAATGTGAATGCCCTATTACAGTTTGTTAAGAGAATTTTCCGAAAGTGCACTGCGTCTATACGGTGTCGTACTTGTCAGGAACGGATGTAAAGTGTGTTTTTCTTAACTGCACTACTTACGTTATAGTCATTTTTAAATTATGGGTTATACACAACCTGACAAAAAAAATACCCGGAAGGGGAGGACGAAATGAAATAACATTTCACAGGTTGAGAGGCTATGTTACGTTACTGCAGTGATAACAAAATCGAGACAAACTGAAAATGAGCTGGCCATTATGAACCTACTTATCACTACGACGTTGCACCCCTTCTTATCTGGAAGCATGCACTGATTCGGTTGAGATGGGTTTCGTAAAGCCGTTGTATCCTCTCTGAAGCAAACTGGTCCTCTAGTGTTATAGATTTTGCTATTCTCACACATTTAATCAAATATAACAGTCATTATGATAATGTCTGCAAATTTTTGCCGACAAGATAAAGAATGCAACCTATTTGCGTACTCACGGCAGTTCTGCTCTGCCGTTTTTGGTACGACTTGGAAAAAGAGAAAAATTAATGTGTCTGTTCTCGATTGTGTTCAGGAGACGTAAGGTTTGATTACGCGAAGGTGGTTTCGTGACTGACCTTTGACCTGGATTGCCTTCACGCAATCAGAATCTTCGATGAAAATACCTGAGGGACCTATTTGGATAGTAAAAAAAATGGAAATGAATGCAAAACTGTGAAATTTTGTAAAAAGTTATCAGATTGGAAATTGAACACATTAATGTCCTCTCGAATACAATCGAGATGCCGCGATGAAGAGAGAACATATAACAAAGCTTACACACATTGAAAAATCATGGTGAGTTTAAAGAAAAGAATAAGCAGAGATTTTCTGTAAAGTGTACTATCAATATATTCTCAAAGAACAAAGGGGTTAAACTGATAGACATTAACAAATGTACAATGAATACAAAACTCACATTTTTATATTTCTCTCATGCATGGAGCGGTTCAACAATCGCTGCTTTTGTCTGTCCGAGATTTCTTAAAAATTAAATCTTCTGGCATGCGCATAAGTACTTTTTAGCGTCACACGGTTTACCGAAGCGTTTTGACTGGTGATTTTCATTGTTTTTTACACTAAATAAAATATAACTTGTAGCGGTGCTACACAAGTAGGCGACCAAACGTAAAAAGGTATTGAAATCTCTAGAACATTTCTTAACAAATGATGGATCGTTCTTTCAAATTTTTCGCAGCTAATTGCTATCGAACGCTGTGACAATGATTTAAATATCTGCGCCCAATGGGTCATAGTGTTTGTTTGAAATATTTTAACGGTGGACGCGCGCCTTGGTGTAGGCGCACATTATAAATTATTTCCTCTCTCCACATATGCGCTGTGATGCTTAATATGTTTACGAACTACAACCAGATGTCTGTTCTTTTCTTTTATGACAAATATCACATCTGCAAAGTATCTGAAATCCAATAATATTACAGCCCACAACTGTTACAATTCGTCACTGATATTCTACATACTGGCCCATTGATGGAATTGACGCCCAAACTGGTCCCACCCATGCTCTATCGGGGACGTATCTGGGGATCCTGCTGGCCACAGAAGTATCTCAGTATCACGCAGAGAGGCACGTGTCATGTGCGGTTGAGCATTGTCATGTTCAACACGATACTATCACGTGAGAGTTAACAGATGGAGATGCAGTATCGCGATGTACCGTTGTGCCGTTAAGAGTTCCCTCAACCACTACCGGTCGTGACCTGAAGTCATACCCAACGGCTCCCCACGACGATGACGATCATCAGGGGTACCGTAGAACAGTCATTCATCGCTGAACACCTTTCATCTGCAGTACATGCTTCCCAGTCTAGGAACCACGACAGACGCAGCAGTTTGCATTGTGATGTTGACGGCAATCTACGCAGTGGGTAGTAATCTCCAAGTCTGTCTGCTAGTAGTCTCCGACAAGTGGTGCGTGATGATATGGTTACGTTTCGGATGAGACTCCATTACTTGTTCTCATATGGCAGGCGCAGATGTGGTGACGATGTGCTTGGTGCAGAATATGGCGATCTTCTATCAAGATCTGAGAATCTTTCTCCAGAAAGTGTTTCTTTTAAGTCGCGAATAATTTTTTTTCGAAAAATCGAGGCTGAAATATTCGAGGATTGCAATACAAAACTCCGTGAAACAGTGAAATATCAGGCAAGTTTTCTCCTTCCAGTTGTGTTATAAGCGATGATGATTTTACCGATATACTTATATGATTCTGTAGAGATCACAGAGGAGATTATCCTTTCCCTGAATGTTCAAATTCAATTCATTCATTTTGCTTGTGATGTCGAACCAAAAACGGCAATTTAAAATTTTACTTTGTGGGGTTCCACTGCCTCAACGTGTTTTCAGGATGAAAACATTGTCCAGCTAGGTTGTATTCCTTTTATTATCTGTGCAATTGGCCAGTTTTAACCTTCGGTCATTGTCTAACAAGTATCTTAAGCTTCCAACTTCATTTTACATTATAACGTATCGCTGGTACAAAGGTTCAAACAGTCCAGTTTCATACTCAAAAATTACGACTTTGAGAGGCAGGTGGGATCTGACAGCTGTGTATCAGCTCTATTTTGCAGTGAGAAAAAGCTCTATCTTGTTTCGGAGCTTATAAAACTGAAATAGGCCATTACTGCTGCTGACTCACCTCTCTGTTGTGTAATAAGACAAGTCACAGTATCCAGAATCTGTTTCTTCAAGAAAAGCGTGGAACTGGCGGCGATTGTGTATGTACCCAAATGAAGTTCACAACAGGGAAGCCTAGTTTCAGTACAAAGAAATATCTAAGTCTTTCCCTCAGAGTGCATGCTGACATATGATGCAGCTTATGAACAGATCGCCCGGAACTTACGAATCTTACTACTGAGTCCTAATACTGAACACAGTAAATTTAAGTGACATAGCAGCTAAGAGGTCTTCGCAGGTGAAAATATGTCCTAGTACTCTAAACGGAATAATTAAACTTAAATTTTATCACAGTATCTCGTGTCCATTAGGTTTTATCTGACGTTTTAGTTATCCCTCATATAGACTATACGAATGCGTGCAGTGGATTTCGGACTATATATGAAATTGCGAAATTACAATAAACATTTCGTGAACAGCCACAATGAACGTTATTTTGCAATGGTGCCGACACTGCATACTACTCTCTCTGCACCGCAATCTAAAATCAGCACCAGAAATTAGAATTTAAACAGTTCCGTTCAGAGAATTAACACGTCTTGAGGTTTTTTTCTGAAGTTAACATGCATAAATATAAGCCAAAGGAAGTGAGGATTTATTCGTGTACAGTTTCACTGCGGAAACGTCGTTGAACATACATTGACTCATATATAATTAGAGCGTTTTATACAATATGCTTGGGAAGATTGCAGAATGACCTTTCTATACTGAAGGTAGAGGAAAGTGGACAAAACCGCCTGTGTCTGTCAGCAAAGTCGAACTCTTGTGGAATTTCATATACTAGTCACTTTGTGCAGTAAGCTCCTCGTTAAAACTTTTCCTTCAGTAAAGGAGATTAAACGAGGAAGATAGAGCGGCTGCAGATACTTTCTCTCTGGAAGACCTGGCTTTTACGAACATAAACAACGGAAGCCACATCGTTTCGAAGGTATTATTCCCCGCCACAAAGGGAGAATTTTCCATCGGTGTTTGTTTACTTCGGGCTTCGAGGAACGGATGTTCAAGAGAATGTTGCTACATCTGTGCAGTAATAGTCCAATTATGTTTTTTCTTCATTTGTTTCTATAAAAACTGGGCTTTTAGAATTCCTATATTACTTAACCCGTTAACTGTGAGCGATGTATTTAGCAGTGCACAGTCGTCGTGCCCGCAATGTCAGACAGTCTAAAAAGCTTGTAAGGATTCTACAGAGTAGGTATTGATAGGAAACAATTGTTAAAAAAATTCGATACATTGCGTCGTTTCCGAATTAATTAGCATTGAAGTCAGCCAATCACGCCTTAGTGGTTTAGAGACGTGGGAAGAAAGAGCGTCAATTGTAGAGCTCTAAGCGGTTTTTAGGATTGTAAATGGGTTCTCGATGTGGCTGAGGTGACAAAAAGCGGTAGTTTGTTGGAGTCGTGACTCGCTTTGTATTGTTTCGTTGTGTTTGAAAATGTGTAAGAGAATGCTGTCAGACGAGGAAGTAAAACGTATTCCCAAGGAAAGTGGTAATGAGAGTGACTTTTCCCCTTTCCTCGTCTGAAACTGAGGATACGGTACCTCTTGATTCTCGACCTTTGACATCTGAAGGGCTGAAAGACGTTTTGTCTTTGAACACTTTCGTCTTCCAGAAGTAAGACAGTGGTAATGAAGATGTGGATGATGTGACCACAATAGAGAAACGCAAGCCAGTGGACAAATTTCAGAGGTAAAGGAAGGAGCTGAATCCCACTGTTGATGAATTTCAAACAGCACATTATCGCGCTACTCTTACGCTTCCGGAAAATCCTAGTGCGCTGCGAGTTCCTCATTGTTACAAAAGGAATAAGACTCAATTGTTGTCTAAGTACGTGCAGCATTTATTACTTGTTCGGCAGCGGTTAAATGTGATATAAAAAGTGGATTAGCACAGGCAAAGAAGACTTTCCTGCCCAAGAGAAGTCTGTCAAACAACTGGGAGTGTACATCTGGAACAAAGCATCGTATTGTCGTAAGTTATGGCCTGTTGGAAAACTAGTAAATAAGAAAATCAAAGCATTTGACATGCGTTGTTATAGGAGGATGCTGAAAACTATAAGAACTGATAAGATAATAAATCAGGAGTCCTCCGCAGGATCGGCAAGGAAAGGAACATAAGGAGAATACTGATAAGAAAGGATATGATGATGGGACCAGTGTTAAGACATCAATGAATAAGTTCCACGATACTCCAAGGAAGGCAGATACAGTATTGGAGTAGATCCAATAAATAACTGAAAACGCCGGGTGCAAGTGCTAGTGTGACATGAAGAGGCTAGAACAGGAGGGCAATTCGTGGAGGGTCGCATCGAACCACACAGGAGACTGTTGACCCGAAAAAATGTCTTTAATGAGATCCTGTTCAATCTTACTGATGTTTTTTGCTGTTTCTACTTGTTTTCCTCGATGACAGCTACATATTTTTTTGCAAATTGTTTGCAGACCTTAGTGTCGTTTCTCGCCACCTCGTATCCGAGCCTCTCGATAATTGTACAGATCTTTCAAATTTCCTCATTGTATATTTCCCTCCACTTTATATTTCCATTCTGAACATCCCTACCTCTTTCAATCGAGGTTGCCAATAAAGTACATTTTTCGGTCATCGTTCATCACCTAATTTCGTTACATACTCATATAATTTTAAACATCGTTTACCTACTTCTTCGCTAAGGTGCGTTTGAGTTTTAATTCGCTTTTTGATATCTTTATTTGGGGTCTTCTCTCGCCCTCAGACTCTACAACTTCTCAAAAAATCCGTTTGCACGGAATCAAGTCTTCTGTCTTGTTTTCTCATCTGCCAAGAATGCCTTTCATGTAAGCTAATTCTTTGTATTGTTGATTCATACAACCTGTTTTGTCATTTTCTGAATTTTATCCGACCAGAGGATGGAACTCAGCTTGTTAGTTGTTGTTTAGCTTGTCCTATGCCTTATTTCTTGTTAGCTTGTATCCTAATCTACGATTATATCTTCCGGATATCTGTACTTTTGACATGCTTCAACAGTATTCCCATCTCTGATAATGTGAAATTTACTTCCTACAGAGATATTTTGTTTCAGAAAAATTATTGTTGGTGAGGCCTCACTGTTTGTTTCTAAGATTTGATTCACCGTGTCCTCTATATCATAGTCATCTGCACCCAATATTATATGATCGTCGGCGATTAGCAACTTAATAGGCAATCCACATCTGTGTCCACGCCCATTCCGCCGAATTTTTTATCCATTCTGTGTGAACTTCGTTCGTATAAGATTTAAATAGATTACTGCAGCACCCTTCTCTAAGGGCTTTGGTTGCTTGTAGTACTCGGGAGATTTCTTTTCCTTTCTTAGTTCTTGTCTCTAAAGTGGTGTTAATGACAGCAACATATAAATTCAAATGGCTCTGAGCACCATGGGACTTAACATATATGGTCATCAGTCCCCTAGAACTTAGAACTACTTAAACCTAACTAACCTAAGGACATCACGCAACACCCAGTCATCACGAGGCAGAGAAAATCCGTGACCCCGCCGGAAATCGAACCCGGGAACCCCGGCGCGGAAGCGAGATCGCTACCGCATGACCACGAGCTGCGGACGGCAACATATAACATATCTGTTGTGCTCTCTCCAAGAGATCGATATTGATTCTTTATTGGCACACTGTCATATGCATTTTCTGTAAATCTTTTAAAATCTCCTGAATGTGTCTTCCCCTGGCTCTTCTTTTTTCAGTTTTCTTATGAATAGGAAAATGTCTAGGCAGGAGCGGCCTGCAGTATAGCAACTTTGCTTTCCATCTATTACAATTTCATTCCGCAGACGTCATTTTATAATTTCAATCATTTATGATAGTCTATATCTCAAGGCACGCTTATTTAACGTTGACCGGTTTCGTGATCATCTTCAGATCTTTAACTGTAAGATAATACGGAATATAAAGTAGAGGGATACTAAAAATAACTTAAGGTGTGCTACAAAATGGTTTTGCACATAGCAGGAATGCTGAATGACAACAGTCAAGTGCTGGGGAGAGCAACACGGCTATTTCTTAAATACTGGAGGCTCCGCTTGAGGCGACAGCGTGATATCACCGTTAGCCACTCAGGTATAAGTCGAGAGAATTATGTACAAGAATATGTTCTTCTTAGTAAATACAATGCCAAAATAATTTTATAATAAATAAGAAACAGATTGTTAATACAGTTTTTGTCAAATAAATATTCTAAGGCTCTGAAAAGAGAACGAGGAAACAAATAAGCATCGCATTCGTTGTGTATAGATTTCACTCTAGGAAATTTGGTTTCTAGGGAGATGGTGGATGCCGTTCCAAAGATGTAGCAGCAGGCGATTGCCAAAGAGATGGCTGTGAGTAACGATAGGTGATGTCCAGCAGACAATCTTCCACAGATGTACGAAGTAGTTGGTTGCTATGATTTTGGACGGTTTCCATTGAAACAGCCACAAACATTGGTAAATGAAGTAGAGAACGCTCCACAGATGTAGTCTCAGTAAGTAAACAAGAAGTAAAAGTCATTGTGCGCATCGATCTATAATAATAGCTGTAGATCGTAATATGCTAGCTAAATTCTTTTTATGTACCCTAATATATATCCTGTATTATATCACAGTTGTAGGTCTGAAGATATCATATGATGACCGAAACTGGCCACCTTTTAAAAAACACGCCTCGCGATATAGACTGTTATAATTAATTTCGAATATTGTATTGTGATCACTGATTTCTCCAACAATGTTGTCAAAAATACCAGATTCTTTTATAATTTGACCGCAGTCATTCCACTGATTCGGCAATCGTAATGTCACTGTAATTGTTGCAGTCTCATTTGATCCTTTCTTAAGAAATGATATCTATGGTTTTTCCAATCTTCTGAGGGCCTTCTCTTTTGATCAAAAATCTTGATGTTAGGTTGGATTATTTTTAGTGTGTCTCCTGTTTGCGTTTTTGGTCAACTCAATGGGAAACCCTCCTGGACCTGGAGATTTTCTATTTGACGTTTTTTTCTTGATTTTGTAAGTCTTTTCGGGACGCACCTGAAATTATCCCCTCCTTGGTCGTATAGTATTTAATCTGTAAGAAGTTTTTTCGATCATCTGTTAATATATGTTCATGACATTTCACACAATCTTCCATCTTCAAAAACAGTGGTATATTTAGGTTGATCTTTTCTTTCGTATTGCCCAGAGCCTTTTTTATCTTGTTCCTCCTACGTATCTCGATAAATCCTCACATTTATTGTCCCAGAATTCATTATAAGCTTTTATATCCTTTTTTCACACCTCTCTTCTGACTCTAGCATACTGTTTACTGTCATTCTGATTTTTCGTAGTCAAAACCTTTTTCAAATGCCTTCTGTTTATGTAGCACGTGCTTTTCCATGTTTTGACTCCGCCAGTAGTTGTGTTACCTGTATTTTTGGAAGAAACCTAATGTTTAACAGACGGCCTCATATGATCCATGCGTCAGCAAATCTTATGCTTTTAATTTCCACTGCATTCAGTTTTATTCCTTCTGTATCTCCATTACATTTGTCGTTGCTGTGGTGTAGTCAATAGCCGATCGACGCCACAAAGATGTACCTTGTTATCGGAGCTTCGCTAGCCACACCAATGAGGCTGAAGTAGTAAGACACGCCCACAGAAGTTCTCTGCACCACCGTCTTGTCTTGAAACTAGACCGATATACAGACACGAGAGTAGTTCTACGCCAGGCTACGTTCCAGTCAACGCCTAGTCCACAGTAAATAACGAGAAGGTTACCGCGTCTGGAAACAATAGAGACCATAAATTAGACTCTACAAGTTACTCTTCAAGTCGTTGCATATGTTTATGAACTTTGTCTTTGAACGGTGCCACGAGAAAGAGTTTCTGTTGAACAGTGCTTCGAGTTGAATTACCACGATTTTATTTCAACACAATAGTTAGACGGGTTCTGTCAATGTATATAAATGTACTTACTATCTGATTCACATTACAGCAAAGAAGGTGTAGCAAAAGATAAGTGTTCATTTGACTGTAAATACGAGGGTGAGTCAAATGAAAACCTTAAATTTGTAATAACAAATCGAAATTTCACGCCGTTATCCTGTGAGTTGGTAAGCGTGCTACAAACAGCGTTCAGAATGTCCTGTAGGTGGCAGCATAGTGCTGTACAGGATGGCCGGTATGGGCAGGCGGTGGGCGTTATGGAATAATAGTGTAATTTTTAGAGAAAGGCCATTTATTGGCTAAAGCATGATGAAAGGGGCTACATAGGCCTAGGGAGGTGAGGGCGAGCCAGAGCTTACAATTTGGCGAACATTGTTCGCGAAGCTACCGAAAGTTGTTGTCTGCCAAAACTAAGTCCACAGTGCCGCAGCACCGGGAGAAGCGGGAGATGTTCAAAGCTACAGGGCGCGCATCCGCCTCGCGGGTGAGCAAGAATACAAGAGAGCGGGCCCGGCGACGGGCGGCCGGGTATGTTCGACGCACCACGCGGCTTCCTCCACCCTGATTGGTCAGGACCGAGCAAACCGTGCGGGCGGCATGGATCTTTCCAGAGCGTTGCCTGCTAAGCGACGCCTGGGACGGCGTTACCTCGTCAGCACACGAGAGAGGCGCGTGAACAAGGTGCCCTTTCTCGGTGCTGACTTCCTGTTACTAGACCGTGGGACGAAAGAATTTACAGGCAGCTAACACTGCCGGCCGTGGCTTGGCCGTAATGGAGTAATGAAGTTACTAGTTGGAGGCTCATATAATAAAGTAAAATCTCCTATTGTCTGGCTCATCCTTTACAGTGCATATGCATACATACCGTCGCAGTATCAGTATAAAGATGGCCGCCCCACATGCGTTCTGTTATTTGGTTTTTGCGTAGTGAATGTGTGAAACCTATTGAAATTCATCGACGAATGAAGGTTCAGCGCGGTGATGGGTGTTTGACATAGCAGCAAGTTTACGAATGGAGTAGAAAGTTCGCAAATGGTGTGACTTCAGTGGAAAATGGTTTTCGTCCAGGTCAGGCACAACGAGTTGTGACTCCACAGAAGATTGCAGCAGTTGAAGCCATAGTGAAGGAAAACCGCCGAGTGACACTGAATGACATTTCAGCATGTTTAGAGATTAGTCCTGGGTCAGCACACCACATTGTGCATAATGTGCTCCAGTTTCACGAAGTGTCTGCAAGATGGGTGCCACGGCAGCTGACTCCTGAAATGAGAGAACGACGTGTTGATGCTTATGAAGAACTTCTTCGGTGCTTTGAACGAGAAGGTGATGGCTTCCTTGCAAGACTCGTTACTGGGGACGAAACCTTGGTTCACTTCCACCAACCGGAAACGAAGAGAGCGAGCAAGGAATGGCGCCATTCCTCATCACCAAAACCAAAGAACTTTCGAACAGAACCATCAGCAGGGAAGGTTATGCTGCTGACTCTCTTTTGGGACGAAAAAGGCGTCATTTTGGAGCCTTACATGCCTAGAGGGACCACCGTCACCAGTGCATCATACACAGATCTCCTAAAACATCATCTGTGGTCTGCAATCAAATCAAAGCGACTTAGATTGCTATTAGTAGGTGTCCTTTTGCAACATGACAATGCAAGGCCCCACACTGCCAGTACAACAGTTGCAACAATCACATACCTGCATTTTGAGTGTCTTGCTCATCCGCCATACTTAACGGACCTTGCCGCAAGTGATTTCCATATGTCTGGACCACTCAACGACGCAATGGGAGGAAAGAAGTTCCGTTCTGATGAAGAGGTACGCCACGCGGTGCACGAGTGGTTGCGCGGACTACCAAAAGAATTTTTTTCTAAAGGAATTTACGCACTTTGTAAGCGCTGGAGTACATGCATTGAGCGTGGAGAAGATTATGTTGAAAAGCGATACAGCTTTGTACCACTCCTGCACAAAAAATAATATTTAAAAAATATTTAAGGTTTTCATTTGACTTCTTTCTTTCTTTCTTTCTTTGTCGTCGCCTTGTCCCACGTCACGTAGGGTCGACGTTGCTCTTCTGGATCCTTCTCCTCCATAGTACTCTATCCAGTGCCTCTTCCTTCTTCCAACCTTTCTCCCTTAGGTCCCCAGATATCCTTCCACCTCATCTTCGGTCTTCCTCTCCTTCTCGCTCCTTCAATCTTTATATCTTCAGCTCTGTTCCCGATATACTCCTCCCCTTTTCTCTGCAAGCGTCCGTGCCACCTTAGTCTGCTTTCTTGTATCTTTTTCCCCATGGGTTTCACTTTCACAGCTCCTCTAACAAATTAATTTCTAATCCTGCCCTTCCTTGTTACCCCACGCATCCACCTCAGCATCCTCATTTCCGCCACTTCCATCTTCCTTTCCTGGGCTACTGTGATTGGCCATGTTTCTGCCCCGTATATCGTAGCAGGCCTTACCACCGACTTGTACCCTTTCCCTTTCAACCCAATGCTCCCCTTCTTGTCAAACAACACTCCACTCATTTTCCTCCAGTTGTTCCAACCGCAATTTATTCGGTGTTGTATATCGCTTTCCAGTCCTCCGTCCCTCTGTATGTACGACCCCAGGTACTTAAATTTGCAGACCTATTTCAGCTCCTCATCCTGGATCTTGCAAGACCTCATCTGCACATCCTTCAGTGCTAAATATTCTGACTTTGTCCTGCTAATTTTCATCCCTCTTTCTTCTCTTCTCCCCATGAACCATGGACCTTGCCGTTGGTGGGGAGGCTTGCGTGCCTCAGCGATACAGATAGCCGTACCGTAGGTGCAACCACAACGGAGGCGTATCTGTTGAGAGGCCAGACAAACGCGTGGTTCCTCAAGAGGGGCAGCAGCCTTTTCAGTAGTTGCAGGGGCAACAGTCTGGATGATTGAATGATCTGGCCTTGTAACACTAACCATAACAGCCTTGCTGTGCTGGTACTGCGAACGGTTGAAAGCAAGGGGAAACTACAGCCGTCATTTTTCCCGAGGGCATGCAGCTTTACTGTATGGTTAATGATGATGGCATCCTCTTGGGTAAAATATTCCGGAGGTAAAATAGTCCCCCATAAGGATCTCCGGGCGGGGACTACTCAAGAGGACGTCGTTATCAGGAGAAAGAAAACTGGCGTTCTACGGATCGGAGCGTGGAATGTCAGATCCCTTAATCGGACAAGTAGGTTAGAAAATTTAAAAAGGGAAATGGATAGGTTAAAGTTAGATATAGTAGGAATTAGTGAAGTTCGGTGGCAGGAGGAACAAGACTTTTGGACGGGCGAATACAGGGTTCTAAATACAAAGTCAAATAGGGATAATGCAGGAGTAGGTTTAATAATGAATAAAAAAAAATAGGAATGCGGGTAAGCTACTACAAACATCATAGTGAACGTATTATCGTGGCCAAGATAGACTCGAAGCCCACGCCTACTACAGTAGTACAAATTTATATGCCACCTAGCTCTGCAGATGACGAAGAAATTGAAGAAATGTATGATAAAATAAAAGAAATTATTCAGATAGTGAAGGGAGACGAAAATTTAATAGTCATGGGTGACTGGAATTCGGTAGTAGCAAAAGGGAGAGAAGGAAACGTAGTAGGTGAATATGGATTGGGGCTAAGAAATGAAAGAGGAAGCCGCCTGGTAGAATTTTGCACAGAGCATAACTTAAACATAGCTAACACTTGGTTCAAGAATCATGAAAGAAGGTTGTATACATGGAAGAACCCTGGAGATACTAGAAGGTTTCAGATAGACAATATAATGGTAAGACAGAGATTTAGGAACCACGTTTTAAATTGTAAGACATTTACAGGGGCAGATGTGGACTCTGACCACAATCTATTGGTTATGAACTGTAGATTAAAACTGAAGAAACTGCAAAAAGGTGGGAACTTAAGGAGAGGGGCCTGGATAAACTGAAAGAACCAGAGGTTGTACAGAGTTTCAGGAAGAGCGTAAGGGAACAAATGGCAGGAATGAGGGAAATAAATACAGTAGAAGAAGAATGGGTAGCTCTGAGGGATGAAGTAGTGAAGGCAGCAGAGGATCAAGTAGGTAAAACGACGAGGGCTAGTAGAAACCCTTTGGGTAACAGAAGAAATATTGAATTTAATTGATGAAAGGAGAAAATATAAAAATGCAGTAAATGAAGCAGGCAAAAAGGAATACAAATGTCTCAAAAATGAGATCGACAGGAAGTGCAAAATGCCTAAGCAGGGATAGCTAGAGGATAAATGTAAGGATTTAGAGGCTTGTCTCACCAGGGGTAAAATAGATACTGCCTACAGGAAAATTAAAGAGACCTTTGGAGAAAAGAGAACCACTTGTATGAATATCAAGAGCTCAGATGGAAACCCAGTTCTAAGCAAAGAAGGGAAAGCAGAAAGGTAGAAGGAGTATATAGAGGGTCTATACAAGGGCCATGTACTTGAGGACAATATTATGGAAATGGAAGAGGATGTAGATGAAGATGAAATGGGAGATATAATACTGCGAGAAGAGTTTGACAGAGCACGGAAAGACCTGAGTCGAAACAAGGCCCCGGGATTAGACAACATTCCATTAGAACTACTGACCGCCTTGGGAGAGCCAGTCCTGACAAAACTCTACCATCTGGTGAGCAAGATGTATGAGACAGGCGAAATACCCTCAGATTTCAAGACGAATATAATAATTCCAATCCCAAAGAAAGCAGGTGTTGACAGATGTGAAAATTACCGAACTATCAGTTTAATAAGTCACGGCTGCAAAACACTAACGCGAATTCTTTACAGACGAATGGAAAAACTAGTAGAGGCCGACCTTGGGGAAGATCAGTTTGGATTCCGTAGAAATATTGGAACACGTGAGGCAATACTGACCCTACGGCTTATCTTAGAAGCTAGATTAAGGAAAGGCAAACCTACGTTTCTAGCATTTGTAGACGTAGAGAAAGCTTTTGACAATATTGACTGGAATACTCTCTTTCAATTTCTGAAGGTGGCAGGGCTAAAATATAGGGAGCGAAAGGCTATTTACAATTTGTATGGAAACCAAATGGCAGTTATAAGAGTTGAGGGGCATGAAAGGGAAGCAGTGGTTGGGAAGGGAGTGAGACAGGGTTGTAGCCTCTCCCCGATGTTATTCAATCTGTATATTGAGCAAGCAGTGAAGGAAACAAAAGAAAAATTCGGAGTAGGTATTAAAGTCCATGGAGAAGAAATAAAAACTTTGAGGTTCGCCGATGACATTGTAATTCTGTCAGAGACAGTAAAGGACTTGGAAGAGCAGTTGAACGGAATGGATAGTGTCTTGAAGGGAGGATGTAAGATGAACATGAACAAAAGCAAAACGTGGATAATGGAATGTAGTCGAATTAAGTCGGGTGATGTTGAGGGTATTAGATTAGGAAGTGAGACACTTAAAGTAGTACAGGAGTTTTGCTATTTGGGGAGCAAAATAACTGATGATGGTCGAAGTAGAGAGGATATAAAATGTAGACTGGCAATGGCAAGGAAAGCGTTTCTGAAGAAGATAAATTTGTTAACATCGAGTATTGATTTAAGTGTTAGGAAGTCGTTTTTGAAAGGATTTGTATGGAGTGTAGGCATGTATGGAAGTGAAACATGGACGATAAATAGTTTAGACAAGAAGAGAATAGAAGCTTTCGAAATGTGGTGCTACAGAAGAATGCTGAAGATTAGATGGGTAGATCACATAACTAATGAGGAGGTGTTGAATAGGATTGGGGAGAAGAGAAGTTTGTGGCACAACTTGACTAGAAGAAGGGATCGGTTGGTAGGACATGTTCTGAGGCATTTAGTATCGGAGGGCAGCGTGGAGGGTAAAAATCGTAGGGGGAGACCAAGAGATGAATACACCAAGCAGATTCAGAAGGATGTAGGTTGCAGTAGGTACTGGGAGATGATGAAGCTTGCACAGGATAGAGTAGCATGGAGAGCTGCATCAAACCAGTCTCAGGACTGAAGACCACAACAACAACAACAACAACATTCTTCTAGTGCCTTTCTCCAATCCTCCAGCTTTTCCTCAAGTCTGTCGATGCTCTGCTCACAAAGAACCACATCATCCGCAAACATCATATTCCACGGCGCTTCCTTCTTCACATATGTCACCAGCACATCCATAATCAGGTCAAAGAGGTAAGGACTAAGCGCAGACCCTTGATGTAACCCTACTTTTACTGGAAATTCCTCTGTCACGCCCACACTACTTCCCACCTGTGTCATTGCTCCTCTGTACATTTCCTTCACTAACTTCACATACTTCTCTGGCACGCACTGCTCTCTCATGCTTCTCCATATTTCGCCCCTTTGGACTCTGTCATATACTTTATCCAAATCAATGAAAGCCATATGTAGATCGGCTTGTAGCTCGCCGTGTCTCTCCACTATCCGCCTTAAAGCATGTATTGCATCTGTCGTTCCTCTTCCAGGCATTAACCCAAACTGTTCTTCACACACCACAATCTCCTTGCGTAGTCTTGCTTCTATAACTCTTTCCCAAATTTTCATTGTGTGTGCCATCAGTATGTAAGAGGTCCATGATTAAGGAATTTGTTGCTAGCGCACTCGAGCAGATGTAATTTCGATGGATTGCTCATGCGCTGCCTGCGATATGTAAGGTTCAAAATGGCTCTGAGCACTATGGGACTTAACATCTATGGTCATCAGTCCCCTAGAACTTAGAACTACTTAAACCTAACTAACCTAAGGACAGCTCACAACACCCAGCCATCACGAGGCAGAGAAAATCCCTGACCCCGCCGGGAATCGAACCCGGGAACCCGGGCGTGGGAAACGAGAACGCTACCGCACGACCACGAGATGCGGGCCGATATGTAAGGTATAAGAGAATCTCAGACCAGAGAGCAGTGTTGTCTGCAGTAGGAACTGTGTAGCAGTTGGAGTAAGTTGTTGCTAGCGAGCACTCGTGTGTGTCGAGTTGGCTGGGCCGGTCGTGAGGAGCGATGGCGGTGCCTAAGCGTTGTAGTATAAGGTAAACGCAGCCTCGCGCATATATAGTATTGTTATATCAAGTCCTATGTAAATGTTTAAAAAAATCTGTTAATAATAATCTTTCTCATAAAAATTAACTTTTGACAATCATTCATCTCAGTTTAAAGAATTTACTGATTTCTTCAATCCATGGTCATCCCGATTATTGTAAAGAAAAATCAGTTGTTTCTTTTTATGCATGTTGGCCAGCATTGCACTGAGCTGTGCCAGAAAAATTTCTTATAGGAGCAGATATATACGCGTTATCGGGCAACATTATTGAGGTAAGATTTTTCGATTTATTCAGTATGATCTTTCAGGGCCATGACGCAGCACTGCTGACGCCCAAAATTTACCATTTTAGATTCACAGTCAGTTAATTATTGAAAGGTTATAAGTAAGCCACAATTTGATTCAGAAATTACTTACGTTATTGTTGTGAGGTTACGGAATAATAAAGTGTTGATAGGTTATGAAATTTATCTATTGGCAGGTTACGAAATTTTTCTGTTGCTAGGTTACACTAAATGTCAATGCTATACATATTTTTTACTGAGGGGAGGTTACAAGTTTAATACCTCTATAGTTACTGCAGTCCTGCACATCACCTTTCCCCTTAAATATTGGGATCAGTACATTAGTTCTCCACTCGTCTGGCATCTCCTCCTGTCGCCAAATCTCCTTCATTAAATCCCAAAGGAGCTCAATTCCCTTTTTACCGAGACACTTCCATACCTCAACGGGGATCTGGTCTGGACCAACTGCCTTCCCATTTTTCATCTTTTCAACTGCCCGTTCTATTTCATCTCTACTTATATCCATCGTTAATCCTTCGTTTGCCCCTCCTTACTCAGTTTTCACTCTTACATTTCCTTCATTCAGTAATTTCTCAAAATAATTCAACCACCTTTGGATTATTTTTGCAGAATTTTTCCTGTTTCATCTTTCATTTGTTTTATTGCTGTTAGATCCTTAGATCCTTCATTTGACTCACCATCGTATAATCAGTTCTCACATTTTACGCGTCCAATAATCCTGTCAATTACCACCTGTTTAGGACTCAGTTCATTTGTGACAACCCGTCACAACAAAACAAAGAGTTCGTTTCAAACGTCCTTTGTGTTCAGCTTAAAAAGGCCTACACCTGGAAGTGATGAAGCTTTCTTTTACCTACGCCTCTCCGCTGTTTCGCTGTCCTTTGTGCGAGACACTGCCGTCGGAGAACGAGAGCCACTCCGCTGCGCAGTCGTGGCGTGTTTCTCAATCCCGCGCCTCACGTCGGACTTCAAAGCGCAGCGTCGATTGTCCGGGCAACGCGGCAGCAGACGTCAGACGCCTAATGGCGAGGCCGACGGCCGACTTTGAAGGCGGAGCCAGCCACAGGCAGTCAGGCAGTGGTGGAACACACAGCGCTCCCTGGAGAACGGCGGAGCGAGGCAAGTGCCCGCGGAGGAGATCGCCGGGTTGGCGCCGCAGCGAGAGGCAGAAGCCGCGCGCGGTTGGGACACTGGCTACCTTTGTCTACCACCACGATGGAGCCGCACACCTCCTGGCGACACTCGGCCCGTCTTTTTGGACGTCGCGTCCGTCTGCGGGCACCCGCGCCATGAATATGCAGCAGATCTTCCTCGCCACACTCCCCCTCCCTCCCCCCCCCCCCCCCGGGCACACAAGCCACAGGGCACGACCGCGAGACGCCGCCCGCGACTCCCACGCCGCAGGGATGTTGACATCCCTCGGAATCTGCGGAGACTTTTCCTTTCACCGGCGACGAGTCTCTCTCTGTGAGAGTGAAGTGCAAGTCCTCGCTGTGAACAGCGCAGGCGAAATGAAAAATTAATTATTTTGATGCTACGCGGAGAAAGGGGGGTCGGTTCTCCTTAATATTACACGAGTAGCAATTTCCAGAGCAGGACTGTTTTCATCCTGACGGTGGACTTTCTTAAGAGAGAGACACTTTTAAGATGGTGAATTTTGATAGTGTAATGCCGCCGTGGAAACAAATTCCAACGACACCGCTAGAAAATGGTTGGAGCTCTCGACCCCAACATATGAGGAGCATTCAATAAATAATGTGGAATTTGGTGTGGAACAGCGAGGAAACTCCTAACTAAGGTACGAGCGTATGGGATTGGTTCCCAAATAAGAGTATGTGAGTGGCTCGAAGACTTCTTAAGCAATAGAACCCAGTACGTTATCCTCGATAGTGAGTGTTCATCGGAAGTGAGGGTATCATCTGGAGTGCCCTAGGGAAGTGTGATAGCTCCGCTGTAGTTTTCTATCTACATAAATGATCTTTTGGATAGGGTGGATAGCAATGTGCGGCTGTTTGCTGATGATGGTGTGGTGTACGGGAAGGTGTCGTTGTTGAGTGACTGTAGGAGGATACAAGATGACTTGGACAGGATTTGTGATTGGTGTATAGAATGGGAACTAACTCTAAATATAGATAAATGTAAATTAATGCAGATGAATAGGAAAAAGAATCCCGTAATGTTTGAATGCTCCATTAGTAGTGTAGCGCTTGACACAGTCACGTCGATTAAATATTTGGGCGTAACATTGCAGAGCGATATGGAGTGGGACAAGCATGTAATGGCAGTTGTGGGGAAGGCGGATAGACGTCTTCGGTTCATTGGTAGAATTTTGGGAAGATGTGGTTCATCTGTAAAGGAGACCGCTTATAAAACACTAATACGACCTATTCTTGAGTACTGCTCGGGCGTTTGGGATCCCTATCAGGTCGGATTGAGGGAGAACATAGAAGCAATTCAGAGGCAGGCTGCTAGATTTGTTGCTGGTAGGTTTGATCATCACGCGAGTGTTACGGAAATGATTCAGGAACTCGGGTGGGAGTCTCTGCAGGAAAGGAGGCGCTCTTTTCGTGAATCGCTACGGAGGAAATATAGAGAACCAGCATTTGAGGCTGACTGCAGTACAATTTTTTTTTTTTTTCATTTATTGAATTTCAATTCCCCCCGAAGGGGGCGGGCTGGCAGCAGCTTAGTATGCCGCTCTTCAGCCGACAGATTTTGTGACAAAGGTCAAGAGAACAAATAATAAAAAACAGGCGATAAAATCGGAGACTTAGAGAGTAACAAGGCGAAAAGAAATCGTGGAACTTAAAACAACAACACAGGGATGATGACGCTAATAAAAATACATACGAAGCAGACAGGGAAAACAATAGACAATTAAAAAAACACGGCGACAGTCTGGATTCTGTTCGCAAAGGACATAAAATTCACACCTAGCGACAGCATGGTTTCCGTTCGCAACACGAGAAAGACAAACAACACTGAATAGTCACTGGAACACTGCACTAAAAAGTTGGCAAAAGTGACACCACAGTCGAGAGCAGGTGGGGGGAAACTGGACAGAAGATGGGAAAACAAAAAAAGGGGGAAAGGAGAGTAAAAGCGAAGGGGGGAGCCGGGAAAGGAGCTGAAGGAGGATGAGGACCCATAAGAGGGGTGGGGGGCAGACGCGACAGGGATTGGGGTAGGCAGAGGAGGGGAATACAAAAGGACTGGGGGGGAGAAGGGAGGTAGGGAGAGGTTTAGTGGGGAGAAAACAGGACAGAAGGGGGGGGGGAGAGGGAGCCCAGGGAAAGGACAGAGGAAAGGAGGGGGATTGAGGATCAGAGTTGATAGGAAGGATAAATGGAGGGAGAGAGGGCATCATCTGGGAGGGGGAGTTGACAGAAGAGGAAAGGAGATGGAGGGTGTAGAGATGGAGGGTAGGGGAGACACAACGGTGAAGACGTGGCAGGGGGCGGGGATGGGAGAGGAGAGGAGCAACGAGGGGGTGAGGGGGTTCAAGATGGCGGGAGGTGTAGAGGATGCGGATATGTTCGAGGAATAGGAGCAGATGGGGGAAAGGAATGAGATCATAGAGGATCCGCGTGGGGGACGGGAGGCGGATACGGAAGGCGAGGCGGAGTGCATGACGCTCAAGGATCTGGAGGGACTGATAGAATTTGGGGTGGGGGGGGGCAGATATCCAGGCAGGACTGGCATAACAGAGGATGGGACGGATGAAGGATTTGTAGGTGTGGAGGATGGTAGAGGGGTGCAACCCCCACGTCCGGCCAGAGAGGAGTTTGAGGAGTCGGAGGCGGTTGTGGGCTTTGGATAGGATGGAGCGGAGATGAGGTATCCAGGTGAGGTGACGGTCAATGGTGAGGCCAAGGTAGGTGAGGGTGGGGGTGAGGCGGACAGGATATGCGCAGACAGTAAGGGAGAAATCCAGGAGCCGGAAGGAGCGAGTGGTACGACCTACGATGATTGCCTGGGTCTTGGAAGGATTGAGTTTCAGGAGCCACTGGTTACACCATGCAGCAAAAAGGTCAAGGTGATTCTGGAGAAGGCGTTGGGACCGTTGGAGGGTAGGAGCGAGGGCGAGGAATGCGGTGTCATCAGCATATTGCAAGAGGTGTACTGGAGGGGGGGTTGGGGCATATCTGCCGTGTACAGGAGGTAGAGGAGAGGGGAGAGGGGAGTGCCCTGGGGCACACCGGCAGAGGGGTAGAAGGTGTGGGAATGGGCATGATGGATGGTAACATAGGAGGGGCGGTGGGAGAGGAAGGAGGCCACCAGACGGATGTAGTTGATAGGAAGGGCGTAGGTTTGGAGTTTAAACAGGAGACCGGGATGCCAGACACGGTCGTAGGCCTTTTCGAGGTCAAGTGAGACAAAAATGGCGGAGCGACGGGAGTTAAGCTGGAGGGAGAGGAGATGAGTGAGGCGGAGGAGTTGGTCATCAGCAGAGAAGGAAGGTCGAAAGCCACATTGGGTGTTCGGGAGGAGGTGGTTTTGGTGGAGGTGGAGATGGATGCGCCGGGAAAGGATGGATTCCAGGAGCTTGCTGAACACCGATGTGAGACAGATAGGACGATAGGAAGAGGCATCAGATGGAGGCTTATTGGGTTTGGAGAACATCAGGATATGGGAGGTTTTCCACAGGTCGGGATAGAAGCCAGTGGCAAGGATGACATTGTAGAGGGTGGCAAGGAGGGAAAGGAAGGAGGGAGGGCAGTGTTTGAGGTGGCGGTAGGTAACGCAGTCGTGGCCGGGAGCAGTGTTGCGTTTAGTTTAGTGCGGAGTGTGAGGCTGATGTCCTGTGTAGTGATGGGAGTGTTAAGTGCAGAAGGTGGGGTGTCGCCCAAGTACTGGAAGCTAGGAGCAAGGGGAGGAACAGAGGTACTCGTACGGTCCATGACATCAGGGAAGAGGGATTAATCAAAGTGGGGATCATCTGGGATGGAGAAAACATCAGAGAGGTGGGAGGCAAAGTGGTTGGCCATACTGAAGTTGTCAGGAAAGGGACGGTCATTAAGGAGGAGAGGGTACTGGGGGGTGGGGCGGTTCCCAGTAAGGCGGTGGAAAGCAGACCAATACTTGGAAGAGTTGATGGGGAGCGTGGTGTTGAGTTGTGTACATGTCTGGCGCCAGGCTCGGCGTTTCTTCGCAACAAGCAGGTTGCGGATGTGTCGCTGTAATTGCCGGTGGCGGGTAAGTGTATCCCGGTCACGAGTGTGGAGAAAAGAGCGGTAGAGGCGGCGGGCAGTACAATTTTGCTGCCACCAACTTATATTTCGCGGAAAGACTACAAAGGTAAGAGAGATTAGGGCTCTACAGAGGCATATAGGCAGTCATTTTTCCCTCGTTCTGTTTGGGAGTGGAACAGGGAGAGAAGATGCTAGTTGTGGTACGAGGTACCCTCCGCCACGCACCGAATGGTGGATTGCGGAGTATGTATGTAGATGTAGATGTAGCTACAGCCTCTATAGTTTCACGAAGTTCCGATAGATGGCAGCGCTATACGTAGCCTTCAAAACGGCGTCTGTAACGGACGTGCATCTCTACATCTACATCTACGTGGTTACTCTCCTATTTACAATAAAGTGCCTGGCAATGGGGTCAATGAACCACCTTCAAGCCGTCTCTCTACCGTTTCGCTCTCGAACGGCACGCGGGAAAAACGAGCACTTAAATTTCTCTGTGCGAGCCCTGATTTCTCTTATTTTATCGTGATGATCATTTCTTCCTATGTAGGTGGGTGCCAACAGAATGTTTTCGCAATCGGAGGAAAAAACTGGTGAATAAAATTTCATGGGAAGATCCCGCCGCAACGCGCAACGAAAAACGCTTTTGCTTTAATGATTGCCACTCCAATCCAAGTATCATGTCTGTGGCACTATCTCCCCTATTTCGCGATAATACGAAACGAGCTCCATTTCTTTGTACTTTTTCGATGTCATCCGTCAGTTCCACCTGATGCGGATCCCACACCGCACAGCAATACTCCAGAATAGCGTGGACAAGCGTGGTGTACGCAGTCTGTTTAGTAAACCTGTTGCACCTTCTAAGTGTTCTACCAATGAATCGGAGTCTTTGGTTTGCCCTATCCACAATATTATCTATGTGATCGTTCCAATTTTGGTTATTTGTAGTTGTAATCCCTAAGTATTTTGCTGGCCGAAGTGGCCTTGCGGTTCTAGGTGCTGCAGTCTGGAACCGCGAGACCGCTACGGTCGCAGGTTCGAATCCTGCCTCGGGCATGGATGTGTGTGATGTCCTTAGGTTAGTTAGGTTTAACTAGTTCTAAGTTCTAGGGGACAAATGACCTCAGAAGTTGAGTCACATAGTGCTCAGAGCCATTTGAACCATTTGAACCCTAAGTATTTAGGTGAATTTACAGCCTTCAGATGTGTGTGACTTATCGCGAAATCTTAATTTAGCTGATTTCTTTTAGTACTCATGTGAATAACTTCACACTTTTCCTTATTCAGGGTCAATTGCCACTTTTCGCACCATACAGATATATTATCTAAATCATTTTGCAAGTCGTTCTGATCATCTGATGACTTTACAAGACGGTAAATGACAGCATCATCTGCAAACAATCTAAGACGGCTACTCAGATTGTCTCCTATGTCGTTAATATAGATCAGTAACGATAGAGGGCCTATAACACTTCCTTGGGGAACGCCGGATATTACTTCTGTTTTACTCGATGACTTTCCGTCTGTTACTAAGAACTGTGACCTTTCTGACAGGAAATCACGAATCCAGTGGCATCGAGTTTCTTGTGGCAGAAAACCAGAGCATAGCAAATATTCACAGCCGCTTGCAGAATGTCTACGGAGACCTGACAGTGAACAAAAGCACGGTGAGTCGTTTGTTAGCATCACAGCACGGTCGCGCCAACCTGCTGTATCTCCCGCCTGGCGACCGGCCGCACATGCCTATGACTCCTGCAATGCTGCAACGTGCGATCACACTCTTTCGACGTGATCGACGCATCGTAATCAAACACCTCGCTGCTCAACTAAACTTCTCTGCCGGTAGTTCTGACACACTCGTCCACCAGTTGGAGTACTCAAAGGTGTGCGCCCACTTTGTTCCTGACGGAGCAACAGTAAACCATAAAAAGCAACGAAGAACCATCTGTGCGTAGTTGCTTTAACGTTACGAGGCTGACCGTGGTATTTTTTTTTTTTTTTGTAGAATATCGTCACAGGAGTTCATCATTTCGAAACGGAAACAAAACGGCAATCCACACCACCTCTCCTCCCAAGAAGAAGCTCAAAGCCGCACACTCAGTTGGTCTCTTGGGATTCTGAAGAGGAGAGTCTGTTTCATGCCTTCCTTCACTCTGAAGGGTATTGTACTAGCCTCAGCAAACTGAAAAAGCGCCTTCAACGTGTTCGTCGCCACAAAAATGCGAACGAACGTCTCTTTCACCGTGACAACCCAAGGCCTCACACAATTCTGCACACTCAAAAAACTTCATTGGACTGTTCTTCCTCATCCACCCTGCAGCCCGGATCTTACCCCCTTCCGTCTTCCATTTGCAGGATCCAGTGAAGATGCACTCCACGGGATGCAGTGCGTGCATGATGTGTAGGTTATTGACACGGCAAGGCGTTGGCTCCGGCGCCGACCAGTAGAGTGGTACCATGCGGGCGTACAGGCCCTTTCAGAAAGACGACGTCAGGCTGTTGCATTGAAGGGAGATTACGTTGAAAAATACTGTTTTGTAACCAGAAGAGGGGGGGGGGGGGGAGTAATATGTTTGTAATCCTGAGTAAAACCGATGTGCTTTCAGAAAAAAAAATGTGTTGCATTACTCATTAAACGCCCCTGGGCTGTCGGCGACTCCGGCCTGTAGCTTAGGAATACATTTTGTAATTAATACAACGTCTTCAGTCACAATATACTAACAAGGGAACCTCCCCATCGCACCCCCCTCGGATTTAGTTATAAATTGACACAGTGGATAGGCCTTGAAAAACTGAACACAGATCAATCGAGAAAACAGGAAGAAGTTGTGTGGAACTATGAAAAAATAAGCAAAATATACAAACTGAGTAGTCCATGTGCAAGATATGCAACATAAAGGCTGATGATGGCCGCTGAGCGCCGTGGTCTCGTGGTTAGAGTGAGCAACTGCGGAGCGAAAGGTCCTTGGTTCGAGTCCTCCCTCGAGTGAAAATTTTGCTTTCTTTATTTTCGCAAAGTTACGATCTGTCCGTTCATTCATTGACGTCTCTGTTCACTGTAATAAGTTTAGTGTCTGTGTTTTGCGACCGCACCGCAAAACCGTGCGATTAGTAGACGAAAGGACGTGCCTCTCCAAAAGGAACCGAAAACATTTGATCGCAAGGTCATAGGTCAACCGATTCCTCCACAGGAAAACACGTCTGATATATTCTTTACGACACTGGTGACGGCATGTGCGTCACATGACAGGAATGTGTTGTCGGCCCACCTAACTTGCACACTTGGCGAATGGGTAAAAAGATTCTTTTTCCTTGCCCGATTTAGGCAAGTGATGAAAACATAAGAGTTTGTCACATAAACTGCATCAAATGAATGCAACAGTTTCAGAGTCGCACAGTTTCCCCTGTGCTCTGTCAAAACATATGTTTTTTACGTTTTCAAATGTTTCTGTGCGTAGACCGTCAAATTCTGTATATGTCCAAGCAGATCTGAACATGTCCTGGAATTTTGGAGACTGAAGTTGGTTATGTGTGAGTGCCTAAACTTTGATAATTATCTGAAAATAAAAGATTAAAATTTTCGCCCGTGAGAAGGTTTGAACCAAGGATCTGTGGTTCCACACCTGCTCACGCTAACCACGGGACCACGGCGCTCTTATGCTATCACTGTCCATGACATTGCATACGTTGTGCATGGACTACCCAGTTTGTATATTTTGCTTATTTTTTTCATAGTTCACACAACTTCTTCCTGTTTTCTCGATTGATCTGTGTTCAGTTTTTCAAGGCCTATCCCTGTGCCAACTTATAACTAAATCTGAGGGGGGGTGCGATGGGGAGGTTCCCTTGTAAGTATACTAACTGTGTTTATCGAATTCCCTACCACGGAAGAATAATTGTTGTACTGATGGTGCTATGGTAACTCGCTTGCAGCTACAGTCGACGCAGTTCATTATGAAACAAGTAACAATCGTTTACTAAAATTATGTACATTATAAATACTCATCTTACAAGGGGACCACAAGGAAATCGGATTTTTGTAAATTTTTATATTTACGGTACATGAAGTCCAGATCTCAATTATCAATCCACCAAAGCTGTTTGATGCAACTCTTCGATAATTCTCGAGGAAATAGGCTCTGAGGTTTTCCCAGTATCTTTAGCGCCCTAAAGTAAGGCCGATTTTACGACAGGCACCGTGGCACTGTGGTAGGGCGTCCGCCTGCGACATGAGTAGTCTAGGTTCAGTTTCCGTCCAACGCAAATCTTAAACATAAGTGGATGTTCCACGAGCATTTCTGTGAAGTGCAGAATACGTAAAGATGAAAGAAACAATCAGTACTGCTCCAGGCTGGTAATCGCTGGATCGCTCGTTCGAGTCTCGTTTCGGTTATTGTCTTTTTCGTTGTTTTCTTTTTTACGTTCAGTTCGATACCTAAGTGGTTTAAATAAAAAATTCATCAAATATATGCTAGTTAAAAGATATTTATCATTTCCATGAAAAATGCACGTCTTCTTATTTCTAATTACGAATCACACACAAAAATCCGGTTTTCATTACAAATAATTCTTAAACACCGATCTTACATAAATAATTGTTAATAAAGATCGTTTAAATTAAAAAAAAAACATTAAAAATTCAAGGTTTTCGTCTTTATGTATTTTACTCTTCAACAAAATACTCGTAGAACGTCCACTTATCTTTAAAAATGAACCACTTTGCAGGCAACCATTCTACCACAGAGCGACCCATCGAAAAAATAACCTGATTTTGTGGTATTAATGACGCACGGAGGATTTTAAAGTTGACTTTCAAGGGAATTTTTGAGTTCTGCATCTAAATTCTTCGACAGTTTCATATTGACTTCTGAACTTCACGTACAATAAACAACAAAAAATACAAAACCCTTGTGGTCGTCTTATTAGTCTGAAGAAGATGTGAAGCACTGAAGCGAAGTTACTAACTCCGTCGCAGGTTCGAATCCTGCCTCGGGCATGGATGTGTATGATGTCCTTAGGTTAGTTAGGTTTAAGTAGTTCTAAGTTCTAGAAGTTGAGTCCCATAGTGCTGAGAGCCATTTTATTTTTTTGCGAGAAAGAAAACAAAACAAAACATTTTGTAAGCAATTTCTGTTTAAAATTGTATGAAAGGAGAATGTATATGTATATATTGAGGGCAAACAATTTGTCAGTGACATAAATGGCCTGCTCCATTAGAAAAAACCGACTGTGAGAAAGAAAACGAAACCGCACATTTTCAGTGTATCGCATTTTCTTTCTAGCAATCGGTTTTAGTAGATACCTGTACATTGTTGTTTTAAAAAATACGTAGTTTTAAAAAATACGTAGCCAAAGTCCGCGAGAATGTTTATTAGAACAACGTGTAAAAACTTGAAGTAAATCGTTCAAGAACTTTTCCAGTTTTTGGAAACAAACTTTCCCATTTACATGTCACATATATTCATATATTACATGTCTTAAAATTAGTGTATGTATTAAAAAAAAATGGTTCAAATGGCTTTGAGCACTATGGGACTTAACATCTGTGGTCATCAGTCCCCGAGAACTTAGAACTACTTAAACCTAACTAACCTAAGGCCATCACACACATCCATGCCCTAGACAGGATTCGAACCTGCGACCGTAGCGGTCACGCGGTTCCAGGCTGAAGCGCCTAGAACCGCACGGCCACACCAGTGTATGTATTAGAACATCGTGTAAAAATCTGAAGTAAGTCGAACAAAGACCAACAAAGGCCTGCTAGGCCAGTTTGAAAATGATGCTTAACGCAATGCGCGCAGCAGTACGCATGCCACCACATTGACTCCATGTGTGCACCTCGAAAGCTTCCATCTTAAGCACTAGACACAGGTCTGAATAACTACTTGATATGGGGTGCTGCGACCGACAAACCGGGCGTTAGACAGCGCGCTAGCCTCTCCGAACCAGGACAAACCGAGCAGAAGAACAGAACAAGAGGGGCTCTTGTCCGCGAGCCGCGTAAGGGAAACAGGCGAAAACTACCGCTGGCAACCGCTCAAATACTTCACCGTCTCAGAAGAGATTACTGCATCCCCACACTAGCAAAAATGCACTGATTCTCCGTTCTGCAGTCGATACGCTAATCGACAGCATGCCCAACTAAATGGCAAACGCAAAGCGTATTGCAGATTCAGAAGGAGTGGAAAGGCTCTCGTTGTCAAGCGACCGCCTTTAAAAGTGTCAAAACGTATCTGTTGTGACGCAGATAAACTCTGGTTTTCGAACTGCCGTCGTTTATTAATATCGAGACAACCACAAACTTCGCAGTTCCTGTTGCGGCAACGTGCTTAAATCCCTAGTGGTGTCATATCTTTAAATTGATAGTCTGTAATTCCCAACAAACCAGCAGATAAACGGTAACCGTTCTTACACGTGAAAATCAGAGCTGCGAGATAAACCAACATTCCAGATTAGTTTTCACTTAAGAAGCTGAAAAGAAACTAGCTTAAACAAACCAGTAAAGTACTTGTACAAAAGCCATTTTTATCTGGTAGCAAAGTTTGTTTAAGTGACCAGATTAGAAGTTTCTCTCCTGTAAAGTTGTTTGTTGCAAAGCTTTCACCGAGCGAGGTGGCGCAGTGGTTAGCACACTGGACTCGCATTCGGGAGGACGACGGTTCAATCCCGTCTCCAGCCATCCTGATTTAGGTTTTCCGTGATTTCCCTAAATCGTTTCAGGCAAATGCCGGGATGGTTCCTTTCAAAGGGCACGGCCGATTTCCTTCCCAATCCTTCCCTAACCCGAGCTTGCGCTCCGTCTCTAATGACCTCGTTGTCGACGGGACGTTAAACAACACTAACCTAGCCCCTAGCAAAGCTTTCGTAATCGAGACAGAACCACAGTATATTACACACACTATGTGTTTAGTAATACTGTTTTATTTTTGTCAAGGAATTTTTGTTCAAGCAAAGTAGTGTGCGTAACATAAAGCCTTAGAGATAATGGACATACAACGAACAGTATGCCCCGTACATATGTAGGTATCTTCCAAACACGAAGAAATCACAATATTCATGTTACGTAGGTAACGGTCCACACAACTCAACCACAGTGTAACTAATACGTCTGTCATGTACTGATCACTGTGTTTAGGAACTTCGTGGCAGTGGCAAATCAAAACTGTACGCCAGACTAGGATTCGAAACTGGGGCCTCCGACTTTTGCGTGCAATTGCTCTACTGACTGAGCTATACAAGCACGACTATGCCCTCCCCCCACCCCCCGCCCCCCCACCCCTCCTCCTCACCACTTTCTTCCGTCAGTTCCTAATCTCCTACCGTCCATACCGCATAGCATGCGGAACTAGCGCTCCTGAAAGAAAAGATATTGCGGAGACATGGCTTAACCGCAACATGGGGGATTGTTCCCAGAATGAATTTTCATTCCGCAGTGCACTCATTTGAAATTTCCTAGGAAGCAGGTTCTAAGACCTACTTGTGTAGCTCAGACGGCAGAGCACCTGCCTGCGAGAGGCGAAGATCCCAGATTCGAATCCCGGTTAGCATACAGTTTCAATTTGGCTGGGAGCTTCAAATCAGCGCTGGAGTGTGAAAATTCATTCTGGGAACACTGGACGGAGGTGTTAGACTTCCTGCAAATATAACCAACAAATATTTTTGCAGGCATTTTGTAGACGATATTTGCGTTTGAAATTACATAGTCTAGCGTAGAAACAGCCGAAAAATACGAAGGATCAAAACTTATTTACCGTATTTTTTCTGTTTAGTTTTGAATATCTTTTACGTTTGTCTTATCTCCATTTGGGTTGGGTTGGGTTGTTTGGGGGGAAGAGACCAAACAGCAAAGTCATCGGTCTCATCGTATTAGGGAAGGATGGGGAAGGAAGTTGGCCGTGCCCTTTCAAAGGAACCATCCGGCATTTGTCTGGAGCGATTTAGGGAAATCACGGAAAACCTAAATCAGGATAGCCAGACGCAGGATTGAACCGTCGTCCTCCCGAATGCGAGTCCAGTGTGCTAACCACTGCGCCACCTCGCTCAGTATGTACATTTGTGTCTTTGTTTTCTATAAAGATAAAGTAAACGCAAGCAAACGAATTTGAAAGGCATGCAGGAGTCTCAAAGAATTAAAATTAACGAAGAATCAAAATGAAGCAACAATCTGAAGGGTTGGATCAATAATACGTCACCTTCAGTGTTTCAGCCGCCTGCAAACAAATAAAAACATAGATAAGGCGCGTGTTTAACCTCACATCATTACGCTTTGTTCAAATTGAAATACTGCAGGTCTTTATTACGTGATATACTCACCAGCGAATCTTAAATCTTACGATGGTTTGCGTTAGTGGATCGAAATTGTTTCTTGCTGGCTCTCTCCTTTCAGCAAGAATCCTGTAAGTTTTCTCTCCATTTTAGATCCAAAAGTGCAGCCGTAAACACAGCCTACTTAAACATGAGGGCTCTATAGAACTGTCTCTAGATAACAGTACTCTCTTGGAAATCGGAAAATTGTTCTTCCATCTTTTCACTCCCTGAGCATTCTTACCTACGTGTGCTTTCTTATACAAAACTAATGTAATATCCTCCCTGAAACAGAAACGTATACGAAACACTGTGCGTAAATTGTGATCGAAAATTGCAGTTTTCCGTCTGCATATACGTCGTAGATTCTCCTTTTATAAAGGTAGTTACAGATTACGCAAAACTTAAGTGACTCTCAGATACCGATAATTTTAACGTTTAATAGGTATTTTTTGGTACTGCCAAAAATTTGGAGGCCTACTCTAAAGAAACTGCATTCTCATTTAATTAATTTGTGAAGAAGCATTAGTAACTCATTTTCTCCATAGGAAAAGAGCATTCGTTAATTTGGTACGAGTGAGGTTTAACGAAAAAAAGAAAATGACAGTCTCTAATGTTAAGCGTTGATTTCGTTAACGTAGGAAGAAAAAGGTGACAGTATTGTATCGAGAAAGTGTCAGCGAACCTCACAACGAAATAAAATAATTAACTAGTAGATAAACACAACAGAAGCTGAAAGGGTTGCTTTGTAAGCATTAGCTGTCTTCTTGCAGACACTTACAAGCATGGCTGTCAGGACACTGAATAGCGAGGCGGCTGCTCCTGACAGAGCAGAAGAGAAAATGGAGCCAGTCCTGACTGAAGCCATTGTGCGGGCGACACAGCAGATTGGTGCGGCGCTAGCAGACGCCCCGCGTGTAAATGTCGCTCCCAGAGCTATCTGCTTTTACTGTTAATAGAATTTCCGCGCAATCAGATGTTCTGAGCTGAGTACGATGGACATTGTGAGACTAAAAGTATTTGAAGGAATCGTGACAAGGAAGAACTACACACAGTCCGATGGAAATACTATTGTCTACTGCAGAACGCTCAATAGGAGAGATTGTGCACTTCCAAACCCATTATTTTTTCTGCGTCTGTCTTTGTCGGTGTTGTCTGATGCAGTCGTTGTTAAGATGTGTTTCCTCATTGACGGTTTTGTAAGCGGTTCAGTACTCAGCAATTTCTAATGAACAGTGACAGGCCAACAAAAGCAAAAATGAATGCCTCATCAACGCTAATGTTCCAGATAAACAGAATCTATTTAACATGTAGTATCAATAACGCTCTTCGACGTTTTTTGAATATGATAAAAGCCTACACTATTTCGTTACTCGCTGTCCCTTTCAGTGTGTATCTCTTGTATTGGTCCTTCTGCCAATGCGCAGGTGCATTTTTCTAACACAGTATCAGAGATCACACTGAGGACGCTAACCGTGTCTATAATAGTAGCGTCATCATTAATCGTGCTTAACACACAGTACACTCGCTGCATGTGAATACTCCAAAGTCCTTCGATAATTTTATGTATAAAATTTTCTTCTATTCACAATTGTCTTGATCGCATTTGTTATATACATTGCAGTTAACCGCTTTCGGCTCTAATGAGTCACCGTCAGAACTAAAATTCCGTTATCTTTTACGAAAGAAACACGTCAAGACGTCATAAAGTTGATTTTAAGCAGCCAAATGAGTGCTTGATGACAATTTCCCGTGTTACTTTCGTAACAAGATATTGGACTTTTATTTCTAGCGACGACTCAGTATAATCAAAACCTGTAAACTGTAATCTGTCCACCAAAAGCGACCAAGATATTTATGATTATAAGAGTATTTGAAATAGGTTGAGTGCTCCAGTTCGACAATGTCAACTTTCATTGTTTGAAATTTGATTGAAAGCAGTCGATTACCAGAAACTGCCCGTTTAATTATCACAGGTTTCTTTTTTTCAGACAATAAGACATATGCGCATCTCTTCAGATCAATATTGCTCCAAGCGTTACTGAATTTGCATGTCAGCCGTTTCTACCACCATTCCCATCCTCAGATGCTGTTAGCAGGACTCTCACCAATCAGTCTGCTGGCTTCGAAAACTATGGATTCGTCACAAATATTGCACGTTTTCGACGATCTTAGCCAAACAGTTTACTCTTCTAAATATCACGTCATACTTGTATTATGTTTGGTTGAAACCTCATCAGGCTGAGATATGTGTACATGTCACTCTACTTCCTTGCCTCCCATTTCCACATATAGGCTCCTAGGAGTATCTTAGCCCAGCTGTAACCGTCTCCTAGTACTATGCCATACGTGTAGCACTTTGGATTAAAATCACGCCATTCGATGCAGAACTGTGCTGAAACGTACAAACTTACATTCATTATTCGTATATACAGGGTGATAATAATTAATGTTAAACTTTCAAACCGCTGTAGAAATAACACCACTGTTCAGAATGACGTCAAATTGCAACACAACATTATCGGAGAAGGGGGAAAACGCATGGCACAAGAAAAATAAATAGTTACAAAATGTTGCAATAGATGGCGGTGTAAGCATCATAATTTAATAGAGGTCGACTACAAACGACAAATGAATCATAAAACAATGCCCAAACTATCACTCAATGTGTATGGGTGTACAGGTGTGCTACTGTTAGTTATGTAAGCTCATCCATCGCGGCAAGGTCGTATTACATTGGATGGGAAAAATCGGTTTTTAATTGTCCTGAGGCCAAAAATCGCATAAAAAGCATCAATAAAAATCAAATCAGATTATTAATTTCCGTATGACTGGCGCAAAACATGTTCAGTATGCTGTCCACCATTTTCTGCAACAAGTTAAAATCGAGAAACAGCATGTTCCACTATTGATCGATGTGTCTCCGGGGTCACGTCACGTTTAGAGTGTGTTGCGCAATGGGTGCCTTCAGTGCAGCTACGTTTGCAATCGGATCACTGAACACAATATCTTTCAGATAGTCCCACTCTAGAAGTCACACGGATTAAGATCAGGTGATCAGGACGGCCAGGTAGTAGGGAAATGGCGGCTGATAATTCTAGCATTTCCGAAATGGCGCTTCGGCAGGTTCTTAACTGGATTTGCAATGTGCGGAGATGCGCCATCTTGCATAAAAATGATCCCATCCTCACATCCACCCTGCTGGAGAACTGGAATGACGTGGTTGCGCAAAAGACGCTCACAGCACTTACCAATGAGGTTACAGGTAACAGGACCGGAATGACCTGTCTCTTCGAAAAAATATGGTCCTATGACAAATGGTACCGTAAACCCGAACCACACAGCGACCTTTCAGGATGAAGTAGTACTGGTTGATTTGTGTGTGGATTTTCCGTTGCCCATGTTCGATAAGTCTGTGTATTGACGTATCGGATGGAAGTGGGCTTCGTCTGTCCACAAAATCTTCCACAGCCAATCATTCTCCACTTCCATGCGAGAGAGAAATTCTAAAGCAAAGGTCTCTCTCGCTGGCAGGTCAACAGGAAGCAACTCCTGCACATGGCTAATTTTGAATGGGAAGCAAAGAAGGACGTTTCGTAGGATTTTATGCACCGTGCTCATTGTTATGTCCAATGTTCGGGCAATTTTCCGTGCACTACGCGTTTACACAGCACCACTTGTCTCCTCCTGCATTCTTGTGGCCACTGCTTCCACTGACATCGAATCAATTCGTTTCGTCCCCCTACCAGGTTGCCTACCAAAAGAACCCATCTTTTCCAATTTCCAAATCATTTTCTCCAGAGCCATGGCTGTCATTGGACCGACGCCTTTTTTCAAACCCTTCAGTGTTCGGAACTTCTGCAGAGCGACGTGTGCACAGTCATAATTCTTGTAATACAGTTTTACAAGTAGAGTGCGATCCTGCATTGGGACAGTCATGGCGAACGTCGCAGACGCGAAAGGCGGAAAAGCCGTGTACCCGGCGTGTTTATACCAGCTTCAATAGGTCGTTCGCATGACAGGTGTTTTCATTTACGTATTCTGACACATACAGCGCCATCTATTGATCAAGTTTAACACTATTTTCTTTTCTTATGCCATACGTTTTCCCCCTTCTCCGATAATTTTCGGTTGCAATTTGAAGTCATTCTGACCAGTGGTGTTATTTCTACAGCGTTTTGAAAGTTTAATTATAATCACGCTGTAGAATACATACAGTGCAAAAGTAAAACTCCATTTTGAAATCTGTTTCACACAACACCATAATACGGTAGCACAATTCTTCAGCTGCAGTGTGTCTGAATACAGCGATTTGGAGTGTAGTTTTATAGTACAAACTGTTAAGTGCAATAATCACTGACAGATTTAAACTCTGTCGAATACGGTCAAACTGGTCCCTCGCCTTTTCGAGGTACACAAGTAACTTCTCCCATACCTGCAACGAGGAAGTGGCAACAGTATTGGCGTGGACTCTGTTGCGAACGATAGTAGGGTAGGAGCAGTTCTGGCTGGGTTCAAATGGCTCTGAGCACTATGGGACTCAACATCTATGGTCATCAGTCCCCTAGAACTTAGAACTACTTAAACCTAACTAACCTAAGGACATCACACAACACCCCGTCATCACGAGGCAGAGAAAATCCCTGACCCCGCCGGGAATCGAACCCGGGAACCCGGCCGCGGGAAGCGAGAACGCCACCGCACGACCACGAGCTGCGGACTAGGAGCAGTTCTACTGCGGAAGAAGTCACATATCGCTTATCTTGTAGAGCTGCTAATCTACAGTTGCCTAGTCTGGAAACGATCGTATTAACGGTATATGTCAGTTCGACCACTAATTCGATAAGTCAGGTTTATGAACTCGTTAGTTTATCATTAGTGTCGGCATGAAAGAGTTCAGTGGGTCTGCGACCGCGTTTGGCTCACACAGTATACTCCTATCTTAACCGCTTAAATTCTTTTCTTTTTACTTGTGTCGCGTTTTGCAGTACAGTATCTTCAGATATATGGTACAAGAGATGACATAATAATGATGGAAAAACATTTTATACACAAACAAGGTGTAGCGTAAATCTCGTTGACTCCTTAGGTTGAATTACTTCCCTTAATGGGTAAACAGTATCTAGTCAGAGCTAATCGCCTTACTTAACATTAGCGGTGAAAGTGGCTAACACAATATGGCGTCATACAAAGTAATCATATTAAGCCACCAGGAGGAGTAAGAGATAAAATCACACATTGAAATATTTCCTCCCATGTACATTTCAGCTAAGAACAAACTATAAAACTTTCTTAAATATATTAAAATTTATAAACGTTCCTTAATTTTAACATTATATTTTTCACGGTTTATTCATGACTTCTACAGGTAATTACTGTACATAGGCTCTGTACAAGGGTGTTGCTATAGTTTGCAGATAGCAATTGCAGCCCTGCTTATGGTCATCAACTACTTTCACATTAGGTTAGTGCAATTATTACATACGATTCCGATTCCCCTCATTAGGAAGTCATAAAAAAAAGAGCCCTTGTCTCCTTCTCCTGGTGTCCTATTGAAGTTTCCATTTCCCATACATTACACTTTGATCTTTTGGTGCTTTTTTTAGAGACTGTATTTTGAAATGTTGTAGCCAGTACTGATTCATGTTGCACAGGTCATGACGCACTTTAGCACTCACCCAAACAAAAATAATAATCATTCTCACTTATAATGTAATATTTAAGGAAGGTTTATAAAATTTTCATAATTGAAATGTATACGAGAGACCATTATTAGACTAAGGTATTTGCCTCTAATGCCAGGCGCTGCTTAATATATTTACTTTGTAACAAGATATGCATAGTGGCCGCTGATGTTAAAGAAGGATGTTCAATGTTGATTAGATACTCTCTACCCTTCGAGTTATGTAATTCAGCTTACCACGTTACGAACACATAGCTACAACTTATTTCTGTTCAAAATCTATTTCCATACATCCTTTGTCGTGCTGTATAGTGAAAACGTGTATGGAGTAAAAATAAAAGAATTTTGGCGACTATGACAAGAGTGAATTATTCGAGACAATAGCATGTCATCAGAGTGGTGAAAAAGAAATAGTTGCATAAATAAAGGACCAACAAAACAAAACAGATGTGACCAAGTGCCGCCAGAAGGACATCTCATAAAACAAACAGGTAAAAAACTGTGTCATTGTGGACAACGTCGGTTAGTATGTTACTCACAATGCTAAACAAAGAACATGTGTCACATGGAATTCTTGTGTCAGTCCCCTGACAACCTATTTGTTAATATTACCTAAATATAAAATTTTCTTCTCCTTCTTCTGCAGCTTTCTTGAAGGAATGAAGCTATGAGAGGTACTTGTAGCTAAGCTTTCCCTCTCATCCTTTATTCTCTTAATTGTAAAACTGGAAAAGCTAGCGCTTCCTGCTACCTTCTCAGGCATTTTGTTTATTGAGATCTTTGCTTCCACTGCCATAAATTCCGTGGCGTTGTGCAAAATCACACGTACCCGATTATGAAAAACTTTCGTGGCAGCTACAGTGTCCTTTCACTCCAGCTGCATAGAAAAGAGATAGAAAAGAGATCGGTGTAAGTGTGCAGGTCAGATGGTGAGAGGCAACTGAGGCAGCTACCCCTTCGGAAAATACGGATAAACTCGCCCAGTGCTCACGACGATAACGTGTGCTGCGTTGTTTTCCGCGAGCTCTAATGATCTTACCAGCTGAGCTACCCACGCACGATTTACGAATCACTAAAACAGCTTCTAAAGCAAGGGCTCTGGGATCGATTCTCGATCTCGTGCAGAGTTTCATTGTGTCAATACATTCTGCTGTAGCGTAGAAGATACATTGTGGATTCGTACTCGTGTAACCTACTATAGACAGAAGATATGTTAATACTCTCCACTATAGAATAGAAATATTCTCGACGTGTAGTTACGTTTGAGTGACGTGGCCCGCCTGCCGTGTGTGTTGCAGAGGAGGAGTTGGACGAGTTCAACATCCACGTGGCCAGGCACCGGCCCGAGGAGCTCGCCAAGCTGGCCAAGACCACCAAATTCACACGCAAGGAGATCCAGCTCATCTACCGCGGCTTCAAGCAGGTCAGTTGCCACGTCGGCTGGGCCAACAAATATTGCCAATATTGCGGAGCCAACATTTTGCTTCGTTACCACACAGCCGAGGTGTATTAATCAGGCAACATACATGCTTGGAGGGTTTAGATTTAAAGTGAACAAAACCCATTGAACTTAATTTTCAGGTTATGTTGTTGGTCTTCAGTCCGAATACTGGTTTATTGGAGCTCTCCGTGCTACCCTAACCTGAGCAAGCCTCTTCAGCTCCGAGTAACTACTGCAACCTACATCCTTTTGAATCTGTGTACTGTATTCATCTCTTGGTCTCCCTTTACGTCTTTTACCGCCCGAGCTTCTCTCCAGTATCAACTGGCGATCCCTTGAGGTTTCAGAACGTGTCCTACCAACCAATCCCTTCTTTTAGTCTGATTGTACCACAAATTTCTTTTAAAAATTAATTGGTAGAAAAAGAAAAAATATTCAGCTACATGGCCTCTTTCCCATCCGTTTACGCCGTGTCTTTTGCTAATAGCATGACCTGGATGCAATCACAGCCCTCTGTAAAAAGATCGTTATCTCCTCTGTTGCATCCATTTCGAACTTTTCAAAGAATGCCCATAACCTCGCTAAAAGCCTCGTGCCCTCACAAATATGTTTTGTACCCGACTCTGGATGTCTGGGCGCCACTGACCTGTCGCACGGAAATTCGCAGAACCACACAGTCGTCTCATCGGCTCCCTGCCTAACAAGGGCCCATCATCTGCTTTATTGTCAGTCATCAATGCTCTGGCCGTAACAGCGGCGACTCCTCGGCGCTAGTCAGCCTACCTGGACGTGGCCGCCAACCGACCGGCGACATCCAACGGATCTGCACAATGAGACCGAGGAGCTGGGCAGTCTGCAATATTTTCACCCCAGTTTCGCAGAAAAAACTCTCCCTTCGGCCCTCAGCCGCCGTACGCTTTTACTGCAGCCGCTTAAATCGGCACCCTCTTCCTTTGAACGCAGGTAAAGCTTACCGCTGTTCCTTCACTAGAGCACACAAGCAAGAGCATTAACTACTGCCGTCCACTTCATCATGTGAATGAAGTCAGATCGTGTCCAGGTATAGCAACCAAGTAATAAAGATCAACTTCCCTAAGAACATGACGCAGCATAACACGGTATCAGAAGTGAGAGTGCCCTGCATCTCTCAATGTGATCTACCCATCTAATCTTCAGCATTCTTCTGTAGTACCATATTTCAAAAACTTCTATTCTCTTATTGTCTAGACTATTTATCGTCCATATTTGAGTTCCATGCATGGCTACACTCTGTATAAATACTTTCAGAAAAGACTTCCTGATGCTTAAATCTATACCTGATGTTCGCATATTTCTCATGTTCAGAAACACTTTTGTTGTCATTGACAGTCTACATTTTATATCCTCTCTGCTTCAACCATCATCAATTATTTTGCTATCCAAATAGCAGAACTTGTCTATTGCTTTAATTTCCTAATCTAATTCCGTCAGAATCACCTGATTTAGTTCGACTACATTTCATTATCCTCGTTTTGCTTTTGTTGATATTCATCTTATATCCTCCTTTCAAGACACTGTCTATTCCATTCACCTGCTCTTCCAAGTTCTTTGTTGTCTCTGACAGAATTACACTGTCAACATAAATCTTCGGATACAAGGCTAAAAAAGAAAACAATGGTTCAAATGGTTCAAATGGCTCTGAGCACTATGGAACTTAACATCTGAGGTCATCAGTCCCCTAGAACTTAGACCTACTTAAACCTAACTAACCTAAGGACATCACATACATCCATGCCCGAGGCAGGATTCGAACCTGCGCCTAGAACCTCTCGGCCACACCGGCCGGCAAGACAACAATTTTAATTAATTAATTGTGTTGTTTAAATCGTTTTTAAGTCTTAGGTATGTACCAGTAACCTGTCCCTCGCCCCTCTCGAATTGAACACCCAGGTAGAAAACAGCTTCAAATGTCTGATCACTTTATAAGTGAGTTAATGTTTCAAATATTAGACATCAACCATGTGAAATCTTTATGGTTAAAGACAAGAAACGCTCGGTATGTTTTATTAGCTTCGAATTATTCCCTAAGTACACTAACGAAAATCTAAGCGAACATTTAGTAAGTGACAACCTCTTTTCACCTCTTTGTTTTGTGAGGCTGAAAGTGAAAAAAATATAAAAGTATTGAAATTATTTTTAAAGTTTGTTGGAAGTGACTAAGTGCTGTCAGGTTTGATGGAAGTCATAGGTGCTCTCTTTACCAAGCACTGGTTGAGTACTTTCTGGGTAATATGGACTCCATTTTAAGAAAAACTTTTTTCCCCAGTGTCAGTATTTATGAGGGCATATCTCCTCAACCATGTGTCCTAAAATCAAATAATTTTGCAGGTACTCTCAAAGGTATGTGTGGATAATAACTGCAAAAATGTGTTGTGAATATAGTGAGTAGTAAGGAAGTAATAAAATGCTGATGTTTTACTGCATGAATAACGAAAATTTAGTAACCGTTAAACGTCCTTCCTTACATTATTTTGCGGGGAGAGGACGAGAAAAAGTTTCAAACAGCGTTTTAATTATGCATAAAGATGGTTGAAGATGCTAAATGCTCTCATTCTGAAACACTGGATGAATATTGTCTGGGTAATTTGCATGACGTGAGTTGTACTGCCTTAGTACATACAAGCAGTTTCTAAATTTAATTCTTGATAAAGTAAGAGTGTACCCCAGAATGAGTAGATTATAATTGCATTTTAAGTTTTTAACGTCGGTCAGTAATCTAAGTCCTTGAAAAGAATTTTTGTTGCCACTGGAAGCTGTTAGATAGGCAACATGCAACTGGGATTGGGTGAGCGTTTTATCAATTTAGTAGCACAAATGTTAAATGTTGTAATACTTTATATCCTCTAGCTCATAACACTTATTGTTTACAAGTATAAAATTTAGCACAATATTGGTCTTTGTGCACTTTATCTTTGCAAAAATGTTTTACGTAAGGTTTATTATCAGTATTGGTTTTAAATCATAATATACCCAAATCTGTTCCTTGCTTTATTAAAATATAAGTCTCTCAAATCGTTAATGGTACTTATATCCTAAAGCCTGTAATATTATTACTCTCGCCACAACTGCATATTGATGTATTTCTTAACATTTTAGTCAGAAGCAACCTCATTGTCATCCTCCTTCTGAAAAATTACATTTCTGAAGCATGCGTTCAGGTGAAGGGGAGTGGTTTTGAAATACACGTGATGTATCAGTTGCATCATGTTCAGAGCGATTTTATCGTTTTTCTTCTGCACACTGGAATGATAAAGTAAATCTTGATGCGCATTTGCTAAAGTCTGCAGAGGTATTCCTTAAAGTTTTTTCTCCACAGTAATCTCTCGAATGGAAGTTCTATTTCGTTGAAAGTTTCTTTGAATTTAATTGATAAGAACAACCCATTTCCAAATTTCATGCAGGACGTACATACACCCAGTTGAAGAGGGTGTCCCTGTGTGTCCAGTTTGCTGCTAGTTGTGTAGGTTTTGTGAGTTTTGGTGCTTAGAAATTTATTTCGAACATTAAAACGACTGTTAATTATTCTTCTCTAATGATTTTTATCATTCTGCTGTAGTCTTTTGGCAGGTAAATATTTTTTTAAATTTTTGCTTGCTTTTTCTATCACACCGGAACCAGCATCGTTAGGGAAGAATGGTTGAGCAGTCTGTAGAAACTTCAACTCTATAATATTTATTTCCATGTTAGCAGCTCGAGTTCCGTTTGATAGAGTCAGGGTCATTTTGATGATTATAATTTCCAGTGAACGAATCGAAAACAGACGTACATGTTTGAAGTTCCGCGCTTTATCTACAAGTGCTTGCCAATACAGGATGTTGTTGACATTTTTACGTCTTCCGCCACTTCATCAGACTATTAAAACATAAAAGAAGTTCCGCCGTTTCTTTACAAAATATGTAAACGATAAAGATGCGTCATGAATCTGTAAGAGTTATAAAATAAAACTACCGTGGATTTGGTTCACTAAAGTTTTGAAAACTATTGACGATGATTCGAAGGAAAGAAGTTGAGTGCCATCTGTTGGATGAAATGGTAGCAATGGATTTGGTTCTACCCTACACTGAACAGTAACACGTTTTTGCGATACAATGGTACATTCTATTATAAAACAATAAAACTGACTTGGTTTACTTCAACACTGAAACCTATACTTACAGCTAAATTTCTTTGAGTATTTCGTAATGAAACTGTAAACAGTTGAATGGTATAGTTTAACAAATGGCAGCTACAGTTGCACAAAATAGTACAGATTATCATGAGCAGTTTCAGCACCTTTGCAATTATCAAATGTTCAGTCCTGAATATGAAAAAAAAAATTAATTACGAATATTGTTGAATAACAACTCGTCATAAGTAAAGTGTATATCCAAACAAACATAAAAAAATTTACTCAACGGGAGTCGTGAGTCGAAGTGCTCAGGATACAATGGCGGAAAATCAGAATTATTGCAGTTGTAAGGGGAATCCAACAGGAGGCAGGGTAGTTTAGTCGACTAAAGAAGAGCTGAGCAGAAATAAAATCCTAAAGGCTATATTTCAAAAGGATATACGCAATTCATATCATGCATCCTGTTTCCACAATTTTTTTATTCATGACCAGCCAAATTAGCAGGTTGTCTGTTGCACTCTCTACTCAGCTTACAGCTCTTAAGTCGAGCTACAGCCACAATACTGCTGTTCAGCACTGAAAGTGCGGTCGAACTGTCTGTAAGCAATATTTCGATTAATGTGAGCAGCTACTCTTGCGAAGGAGTCGTCGAGAAACATTAGTCCGGCGACCGCCTATAGTTCATTTATCTGAGAGCCACAGGGACCAGTCTGTTGAAGTACTTAATGAAGAATGGGCTGTTAATTAAGCTCAGGAGGCGCCGAGGAGCGGATCACATCTCACAAACCTTGTTGCAGTTTCCAAAAACCACTCCAGCTGCAATTTCCCAAAACCGACTGATCACTTATACACTAATGTTCAGGTCGGTTGATTTGGGAGAGGGGACCAAACAGCGAGGTCATCGGTCCCATCGGATTAAGGGAGAATGGGGAAGGAAATCGGCGGTGCTCTTTCAAAGAAACTACCCCGGCATTTGCCTGAAGTGATTTAGGGAAACCACGGGAAAGCTAAATCAGGATGGCCGGACGCGGGTTTCAACCGTCGTCCTCCCGAATGCGAGTCCAGTGTGCTAACCACTGCGCCACCTCGCTCGATACTGTCGTTCAGGACAGGGGAGTATTAGTTACGTATAAAATTCTTATATGGGAGACATTTTCCTGGGTAGGCTATTATTTTATTTTGAAATAAACACATCATTTCATTATTTAGCAATTAGCTATTTTCTCCCCCTTAGGCATGATCAAGCCCTTTTGGACGTCTTCAATAAAATTGTGGAATAAAAATTGTTCCCCTTATACTGTAGAACATTCCACGCATCAGTATGGAGAGAAAAGCAAGATATGATGGCGTCCCTAATACGAATTTGTACAGCAGTCCCATATGTGAAGGCTTTATGCAAAACAGAAAAGGTACAACTCTTATATGAGTTTTTCCACAGTGTCGGCTTACGTAATACAATGGAGTACAGTAGCATATCTACTGAACTGGAAACACACGACTTCCTTCCAAAAAACTGTGCGGCAGCTGTAAACCTACACATTAGAGAGGCTACAAAGTGGACATAATTTGTTCCTGCTGGATTCCACAACTGAAACACCATATTGTATGAAAAGCTTACTTATTAGACCAACGACGTGTTCGAAAAGTAACGCAACCTGTTGAGGAAATAACTAAGTTACACAAGTTGCCGAAAGTGTCCTCCATTATGTGATTAACGTAATTGAGTATAACACAGTACGTTCTTAAACACTTGCTATACCGTTTGTTGAGGAACTGCAGTAACACACAGTTCTCTATATCCGAATTCCATAAAATACTGTTCATGATTAAATCGCTGAATGTATATGCAAATTCAGCTTATACAAGGAATATCAGTCTGGCTTCCATAAATACGAACTCCACCTTAACTAAGATACCTCCGCCTTACCTAAAATAACTTCGCCTTAACTAAGATAACTGGTGAAATGAAATGTGCCATGGGCAACAGTGAGGCCGTAAAATTGACACTCCCAGACTTTGTCAAAGCATTTGATATCTTCAACTCTGACTGAGCAGAAAAAAGCGGGACCTAAATTTGTCAGATGGTATCCTGAGGCAGTTTGAAATTTTCTTAAAAAACAGCCAGTGACATGTTGTCTGTCAGTATAGAAGCATGTTCTCTCAGCAGCGCATGGGGGTCAGTTCCAGGCCAATTATTGCTAGCCTTTTATGATAACGCTATCTCTTCGGTTCTGTTCTCTTGCAGGTAGCACTTCTATGCCGACGATCTTCAGTTTTACGCCAGTGACAGACCAGAAGAAATCAATAGTGCGAGCGTCCTGGTGAATGATGATTTGTCTTCACCAACTTAGTAAGATGGTTGCAAAACCTATGACTTAAACTAAATGCTAAACAGACCCCGCAAATTTAGTGTCTCATTAGATTGTGTAGTTCTCAGTTCTGCCAACAACTGCCTCCTACTTTTCTTGACGATATTCTATAATCTTATTAAAAAAAACAGTAAAGAGCTTGGGTGTACCTTTCACGGACCATCAATGCCCTTAAAAAGTTTCAGAACGTATTCATACAGGAAGTGAAACGTATAACTATACAATCACTCATCCTACCGAAAATTACGATATTACAATATTATCAAACACGGCACGAATAGTGAGAATATAGACAAACTGACCATGAACGTTTGTGTGCGCTAAACCCGAAATATCTGTTGGGAATGCAGGAGTACGGCGTATGTTATCTTCAGTCAGAAAGATTCCCAACATTTAGCAATAAAACGATATTTATTAAATATGAAGCTGCTTCTTGTGAAATGTCCAGCACAATCAGACGTTTGAAATGATTATAAGTCCTCTAACACATTAAAGTACTGTCACTGTGCCTCAGAGTGATGCCCACGTAGAGCCCAGAGCTGGCCTACGACGCCCACGGAGCCTAAGCCTCGGAGACGACGGACGAACACTGCAGCTCGTAGACTTGAGGAACTTCAGGATCTGGGAGGTTTTCCACAGGGCGGGGTAGAAGCCAGTGGACAAGCCAACATTATAGAGTCTGGCCAGGGTGAGGAGGAAGGAGGCGGGAGCTTCACGGAGGTGACAGTAAGTAACATGGTAGTGACCGAGAGTGGTGTTGCGTTTCATGCGAAGTGTAGCTATGATATCTTGAGTGGTGTTTGGGGTGTTGAGTTCAGTGTGTGTAATGTTGTCCCCAAGTACTGGAAGCCAGGAGCATGGAGGGACGGAGGTGTCAGTTCGATCACGGTCATCAGGGATGGTAAAGATATCGGAAAGGTAGGAAGCAAAATGGTTGGTCTTACATGAAGGAGAGGGTAGTAGGGTACGGTTTAGACCTGGTAAGGCGGCGGAAGGCTGACCAGTACTTAGACGAGTTAATAGGTAGGGTAGCATTAAGGTGGGTGCATGTCTGTCGCCAGTCCCAGCGTTTTTTGGCTGCGAGCAAGTTTCATACATGTCGTGAGAGTTGCCGGTGGCGGTGTAGTGTATCCCGGTCCCATGTGTTAAGGAATGCATGGTATAGATGGCGGGATTCGCGAAGGAGGAGGGTGGCCTGTGGGGGTAAGGAAGGCGGTGCGGGTGGATAGCGACAGTAGGAATGTGTGCATCCACGGCCTCAGACAAGGTCTGCTGGAGAAAGGAGATGGCATGGTTAATGTCAAAAGGGTGGTGGTAGGCGAGGAGGTGGCAATCGATCCGGGTACTGAGGGTATTCTGGTAGGCATTCCAGTTGTCACGGGAATAGTCATGGACATATTTCAGGGGAGGGTCGATGCGAGGGTCTGAGCGGTGGCGACGACCATCTGATACGGTGAGGAGGACAGGGAGATCGTCTCTGCCAGTGGAGTCAAGGATGTCCACCGTAATGCGGCCAAGGAGGTTGGGAGAGGCCAGGACGACATTGGGAGTGGTATTGGATTCGGGGTGGGTGTTGGGGAATGGGAAGGAGGTCACCTTGGAGGGAGGTGAGGAGCCGATGTCACCGTCGTAGGCGGGTGGCGGAACGACTACGGATGTTGAAGTCGGTGGCAAACATGTAGGAGGAGAACTCCGTCCTTGTGGTTGGAAGTTCGCGTTTGTCGTCTGTAGAACACAGAGAGGAGAAGACAATATTAGAGTATATTAGTCAGAGGACCGCCTTCTGCCGTCCTAGTGTCTGAAACAGTTTATTTGTGGCCGGAGTTCTTCCATCGTCGCAGATGAGTGCGTTAACCATCACTTCGACGCACTGGACGCAGTACAAACGGTGATATTGCAAATTGCTCCAGTTTATAGGGCTATAAAAGCTAAACGGCTGTGATCACGTTAGTTCATTTCGACTGAGGTTCTACATCACGGTAGATCATCTTTGAAGGTAGTGTCTTCTAGTGTTTGGTACGTAGATGATGTCAGTCATTTCGTGTTATTAATATTAGACAACGCAGTCATAATAAGGGGCAGAGTTGGGCAATTGATCAGTAATTTTACTTAGGAAATGTTAACTTTGTAATATAAAGGGTTTTCTAATCTACAATAAATATATAAACAGGATCAACGTTTATAATTTAGTACGTTTAGTTGCCTTCATCATTCATTTATGTTTAGATTGTTATTTATAGCATTAAGGGATCCTAAGATCTGCTTCAGGGGATAGCCAGACAGGACCAAATCTTCATTTTCGCGTTTGTTATTTTCCATTGCGCACATTCATTTTACACCCGCCAGGAGTAGCATTTTGGATATTTTTTGAAATAAGTGTTCTACAGTTTTTTATGTTGATTTTGAAAATCACTTTCATTTTTTAGAGTCACATCAGGATTTTTCACAAAATGAGTTACCATAGTTTAAAAATTTAAGTATATGAAGCATAAATAATAAAATTTTAATCAAAGCCTATATTTATAATTATTTTAGGCGTATAGTAAAAGTACTTCAAACACTTGTCATAGCAACAATAGCAGTGCTCTGTTACTTTTATACGCAGACTTCATCTTTTTTGACTTCCTTGGAGAATCTTCATCTTTACTGTCCCTCTTCTGCAGACACATTCGACCATCATATTTTCATTCCATGTTCCCAAGTACCTCCACCTCCTTAACGTCGTGGTGGAACTGTTCTCCTAGCTCTTCACTGCAATGTCCCGTATCTTCTAGGAAGTAGCAACATGTGAGTGTAGGAAACGTACTTTCACACTCAACTTGCAACCCAACTTCTTAAAATTTTCGAACATTGTTTCGACATTGTTCTTGATTTTTATTATATAGAAAGTTTTCATTAAAAATCCGAAGGCATCCCTCAAATATTTCTCTAATAATGATTATATACTCAGATTCGTGTTGCTTCGCCAGTTTGATGAAGATGAGTGCCAATAGAAGCTCCAGGCTTAATTTTTTCGCCGGCCGTTAGGCCGAACGGTTCTAGGCGCCTGAGTCTGGAACCGCGCGACCGCTACATTCGCAAGTTCGAATCCTGCCTTGGGCATGGATGTGTGTAATGTCCTTAGGTTAGTTAGGTTTAAGTAGTTCTAAGTTATAGGGGACTGATGACCGCCGGCCGGAGTAGCCGAGCGGTTCTAGGCGCTCTAGTCTGGAACCGCGAGACCGCTACGGTCGCAGGTTCGAATCCTGCCTCGGGCATGGATGTGTGTGATGTCCTTAGGTTAGTTACGTTTAAGTAGTTCTAAGTTCTAGGGGACTGATGACCTCAGAAGTTAAGTCCCATAGTGCTCAGAGCCATTTGAACCATTTTTTTTGACTGATGACCTCAGATGTTAAGTCCCGTAGTGCTCAGAGCCATTTGAACCATTCAATTTTTCTTGACTGATGAAGGGAAATTTCGCAGAAAGGTTCTTAGAGGATCCGTCTTGCGGAAGAGACCTTAAAGGTTGCTACATCATTCCCAGTTTGATATATAGTTTTGGAATCAATATTTTTTGTGGACTAGAAGCGATTCATGCTCGATGTTTCTAGTCCCAGGCATTAAATGTCTCCGATATGACCGAACTTTCACATTCTAGTGCTTTTATTTTGTCCAGCCACCATACTCACATAAAAACCAGAGCACTTTTGTGTACACTTCTTGCTTTCCGAATAAAATTCCTATTGCTCATTTTAAAAAATCTATTAAGAAGGTGTCCACTATAACATAAAACTATTTTGAAATAAGATCAGAAATTGTTAAAGAATACATATTTATTTTCACTCATTTGACATTATACAGACTGGTTTTACAGCTTGGCATTTGGTGGTCAGATTATAATATGTGGAACACAGCTTGAATGGTACAGGATAATTTGTGATAGTTTCGTATGTCAAGCACCTATTTTCAAATTTCTATTAGCGGTGGAGCCACCACTCAAGTGACGAAATGGTGGCCTCACCGCTAATTGAAATTTCAAAATGGATTCTTGATATTCGATATTCTTTCTTTCTCTCTTTCTTTTGCTTGTGCCGTTGTCCAGCAATGACGCAGGGTCGGCGTGGTTAATCGCATTTGGCAAGGTTAATTGAAGGGATGGCGGGATGCCCTTCCTGCCGCCACCCCATACCCGCCGGGACGGAATTAGTGTACCCCAACTGTCGGTGTCTAGTGTAATCCATGGAATAGTGCAAATGTGTTCAGATGTCTGCGAGCCGTATAACTGAGGCGGGACGTGAGGACCAGCCCGGTATTCACCTAGCGGGATGTGGAAAACCGCCTAAAAACTACATCCAGGCTGGCCAGCACACCGGCATCCGTCGTTACACCGCCGGGTGGATTCGATCCGGGACTGGCGCGCCTACCCGAGTCCAGGAAGCAGCGCATTAGCGCTCTCGGCTAACCTGGCGGGTACTTGATATTCGATATTGTTGTTGTTTAATAAATTTAACTGCGCAAATGGGACCGTGTATTGCATACTTTACGAAGGAGTTGGTCCTATTGGTGTGTCCCGACAGCAATGTTGAAGTGTGGCTTAATAAGCTGCAGTATTACTATGTAGCGGGAGGAGCTGTAGGATCGTTCGTTACACTATTCCGCAGAACGAATTTGAGGAGTCAACGGTAATGACGAGGATTTCCCGTGATAACGTAACGTGCAGTTCCAAGCCGAGTGTGCTTGCGTGCCTGGTAGGAGCAGCGGCCGGTGGTTGTTTATTTGACAGGAATTACCGCCGTAAGAGGCGACTCGTTGCCGTAACGCGCCGCAGCGCGGTCCAGGCCAAGTTGGTAAGAAGTGTGCGCCATCGTTACCGAGTTTCCGGCCGTTACGCCCACCTCGAGGGCCGTAGTTGGTACTGACGGCCCGGAAGGTTCCCATAGCGCGTGGTAACGAGCTCTGCACCCGTCAACCTCCCACTGCCGCTCGCGCAACGCCCTTGGTCAGCTTCTTCCACAGCTGTGCTTCAGTAGCTATTCCCATCTGCAACAAAACTGTTTTGTTGTGGAGTCAGTGTTCTGACTGTTTTGATTTGCCCCGCCACGAATTCATCTCCTGTGCCAACCTCTTCATCCCAGAATAGTACTTCAAACGAATATCGTCAATTTTTTATGATATACGCTACTGGCCATTAAAATTGCTGCACCACGAAGATGACGTGCTACAGACGCGAAATTTAACCGACAGGAAGAAGATGCTGTGATATGCAAATGATTAGCTTTTCAGAGCATTCACTCAAGGCTGGCACCAGTGGCGAAACCTACAATGCGCTGACATGAGGAAAGTTACCAACCGATTTCTCATACACAAACACCAGTTGACCCGCGTTGCCTGGTGAAACGTTGTTGTGGTGCGTCGTGTAAGGAGGAGAAATGCATACCATCACGTTTCCGACTTTGGTAAAGGCCAGATTGTAGCCTATTGCAATTGCGGTTTATCGTATCACGACATTGCTGCTCGCGTTGGTCGACATCCTATGACTGTTAGTAGAATATGGAATCGTTGGGTTCAGGAGGGTAATACGGAACGCCGTGCTGGATCCCGACGACCTCGTTTCACTAGCAGTCGAGATGACAGGCATCTTATCCGCATGGCTGTAACGGATCGTGCGCCCAGTCTCGATCCCTCAGTCAACAGATGGGGACGTTTCCAAGACAACAACCATCTGCACGAACAGTTCGACGACGTTTGCAGCAGCATGGACTATCACCTCGGAGAGCATGGCTGCGGTTACCCTTGACGCTGCATCACACACAGGAGCGCCTGCGATGGTGTACTCAACGACGAACCTGGGTGACGAATGACAAAACGTCATTTTTTCGGATGAATCTAGGTTCTGTGGTGGTCGCATCCGTGTTTTGGCGACATCGCTGTGAACGCACATTGGAAGCGTGTATTCGTCATCGCCATACTGGTATGATGGTATGGGGTGCCATTGGTTACACGTCTCGGTCACCTCTTGTTCGGATTGACAGCACTTTGAACAGTGGACATTACATTTCAGATATGTTACGACTCGCGGCTCTACCCTCCATTTGATCCCAGCGAAACCCTACATTTTAGCAGGATAATGCACGACCGCATGTTGCAGGTCCTGTACAGACCTTTCTGGATACAGAAAATATTCGACTGCTCCCCTGGCCAGCACACTCTCCAGATCTCTCACCAGCTGAAAACGTCTGCCGGCCGAAGTGGCCGTGCGGTTAAAGGCGCTGCAGTCTGGAACCGCAAGACCGCTACGGTCGCAGGTTCGAATCCTCCCTCGGGCATGGATGTTTGTGATGTCCTTAGGTTAGTTAGGTTTAACTAGTTCTAAGTTCTAGGGGACTAATGACCTCAGCAGTTGATTCCCATAGTGCTCGGAGCCATTTGAACCATTTTTTTGAAAACGTCTGGTCAATGGTTGCCGAGCAACTGGCTCGTCACAATAAGCCAGTCACTACTCTTGATGAACTGTGGTATCGTGTTTAAGCTGCGTGGGCTGCTGTACCTGTACACGCCATTCAAGCTTTGTCTGACTCAATACCCAGGCGTATCAAGGCCGTTTTATGGCCAGAGGTGGTTGTTCTGGGTACTGATTTCTCAGGATCTATGCACCCAAATTGCGTGAAAATATAATCACATGTCAGTTCTAGTATAATATATTTGTCCAATGAATACCAGTTTATCATTCGCATTTCTTCTTGTTGTAGCAAATTTAATGGCCAGTAGTGTATTTATTCAAGAGAAAGAGCTTCACAATTTGAGCAAGTCAGTAACGTGTGGGCCTACCTCTGGCCCTTATGAAAGCAGTTATTCGGCTTGGCAGTGACTGATGGGGTTGTTGGATGCCCTCCCGGCGGATATAGTGCCAAATTCAGTCGAATTGGCATGTTAGCTCTTCAAATCCGTAGCTGGCGGGCAGGTACTGTCCATTATGCTCCAAACGTTCCCAACTGGGAATAAATTCGTTGACCTTGCTGGCCATGTTAGGGTTTGGCAAACAAGACAAGAAGTGGAAACTCTAACCGTATGCGGAAGGGCATTATCATGCTGGTATGTAACTCAGGATGAGCGCCTCCTATGATGGTCAACAGAACAGGACGTAGACTATCGACGACGTACTGCTGTGATGTGATAGTGCCGCAGATGAGAACCAAAGAGATCCTCCTGTGAAATGAAATGTCTCCCCAACTCATCATTGCTGGATGTTGGGCCATATGACGGTATCCCATCGTTGTCTGGGGCGTCTCCAGACGCGTCTTCGATGGTCATTTGAGCTCAGTTCGAAGTAGAACTCATACTGAAGATAATTCGACTACAGCCAATGAGATTCCAGGCCAAATGTGCCCGAAACCACTAGAGACTGGCTTGTTGGTCTACAGAGGTCAATTGTAGTCGGTACAAGTGGCGCCATGAGCTCAGACCCCCCCCCCCCCCGCCCCCTTTTCCTGTGAGTCACCTGTTAGTTGTCCTTGTGGTCACTGAGGCAAGAGTTGCACTTCGTATCGATGATAATGGTGGCTGCGGGGCTCTGAGCACTTCCGTGACGATTGCTTGGTCCTCACGTTCTGTCGTTTCTCTAGATCGACCGCTTCGTTCTTGACACTGCGTTCGGCCAGGTTTCACCCATTCCTGCCTGCCAATATCATCGAATGGCGCCACCCCTCATATCCAAATGTCGAGGGATTTGTCGGCTACTCCATCCGGCTCCGTTGCGCCCAACTACACGTCCTCTCTCAAATGCTCACAGCCATGTATATTGTTCACGCACTTATCTGTGAGGCTTAGGTAGTGTCCCGCTGAGTACGCGGCCTTATTCCCTGGCATCTACATGTACCCTGTTTACTATCCTTGCCTGCTGCACGGTGAAAAGCACTGCAACGTCACATATTCATCCATCGGCCGCCTAAGTTTACTATTTTGCATTTTCCGTTGATAGCTGTATGAATATCAATTTCTGATCGATTTTTATAACTCCTTTGTTGTCTTAGGATGTATTCGGGCACAATAATAGGTAACTTCGGTACATGTGGCAAGGATATTAGGTCCAGAATAGTACTGGGGAAGAGGGCTAATAAAGAGCTGCATGTGATAATGTGGAATAATAATATTCGGCAACACACTCTGAAAAGAATACTTCACAATATGGTGAAGAACTTAGTTCAATATGTAGCTCAAATAAGGAAAGTTAGAGAGAAAATTAGAATAGTGGAAATGTACTTAACGGAAAATGTCTGTAGTTAACGAAGCAAGATAGGATACGAAATGAGGAAGTCTTGAGTCAAATGGAGATAACTTTGCAATATAGAGCGCTTCAGTGATACGGGCACTTACAGAGAATGTCCAACGGTAGGAGGTCAAGGACAATTTTAAACTGGGGGCTTCTACGAAGAAGGAGAGAAATGCCAGTGTAAGATGGGAGAAATACATAGGGGAATCAGTGGAAGACACTGCAGAGGACTGTAACTGTCGAAAACGGCTGACTCTTGGGAAACGCCGAACAAGAAGACTTCTCGGTGTATGCACTCTATAGTAGAAAAATACATAATTAAACACGTAGGTGATTGGGACTGCTAGATTTAGTTCACAAAACTACCACCTCTGGAATCAACAACGGCTCTAACCCGACTGTGCATTACTTCATGCTGCCTCAACTCCTTGCTAGAGTTCGTCAATCGCATCGGCTGGCCATTGGTCGCATGTCAGATCCTTGGCAACCCCTTACTAGAGGTATTCGAGAATATTTTGGCCACGACAACCATTAACATACCCTCGAGGTAGGTCGGGACAGCATTGTAACCATGCGGTCTTGCTTTGCTCGTTCAAAGATAAGCTGACACGGACCTCAAAGATGGCGCACAACCACTGAGTTAACCCGTCAGAAATGTAACTGCTTAATGAATACAGACTCTGACGTGACGTGGGAACACGTCATAATGCGCCTGAAATAAAAATGCAGTACAGGGTTTTGTGCGCATATGTTTATATTGAGCTGACGTGACGTGGGAATGCGTTGGATAATGCATTCAGACGCAACACGCGTTATGACCCGTGGGAAGAATATAAAAAGATCCAGATTCTTCATCAGTAGTGGGAAGGCGTCAGAAGAGTCAAGTGGTTTATCCTGTACCGTTTCCAGTTATTATTTGAAGATGGAGGAGAAGTTGATTGAGTACCTTCGGTCAAATCCGGTGCTGTAATTACCCTACAAACCGGGAATATCGTAACCAGCATTTAAGCAACGAGGCTTGGGACGAAATAGGAGAAAAACTCGGCATTCCAGGTTAGTGAAAACATTTAGTTTTCCCATGTACATTATTAGTTTGTTCTTTTTACAATTTATAATAGTTTAATAGGCGTTATATTTTATATTGATAGGAAAAAAGTATTAATCAATATCAAATAAAACCAGATATGAATATAACAGATATTTATTATATAAATTAGGTTATATGAATGTATAACTAAAAATAACACCCAATATTGAAATTGAAACTAGGTTCTATTGATCTTAAAACGGTCGGTTATAGCGAATGCGCCCATTAAATAAATAATACTGTATGTGTCACGGAGCAACTCTACCCTTACGAATGGAGTGCCATTGCCAAGGACAACTTGCTGAACCATAATCAGAAACGAAGTACTTTTTGAACTTATCTCTGGTGAAGGCCGCTTCTCTTACGCAATGTCTGCGAATGGGTTCGAGGTTGGCTATGCCATGAATGTTTTCACTTTCCATTCGGATTTGTTTCTCGAAAGGGGAAATATTGGTGGATGTATTCCGAAGCACGTTGTGTAGACAAGTGGAAGCTAAAACTATTATATCGGCAGTTTCTGGTTTAGTTTCAATAGACTTTAGTAATATCTCCAGACCCGGCTAGAATTCCGAACGCAATTTCTACAATCCCTCGAGCTCTTGAATGGCGGTAGTTGTATACCTTCTCTTCGTCACTTCTAATGGCTGCTTTGCTGTATGGACGCATCAAACAGGTTTTAAGAGGAAAGGCTTCATCTGCAACAATTACATAAAGAAACTTCTCCATTGCTGTTAGTAGCTCATTGTCTTGGGTGATAACGTGCTCGCCTCCCAAGCAAGCGGGCCCGGCTTCGATTCCCGAACGGGCTGGAGATTTTCTCCGCTCAGGGACTGGGTGTTGTGTCGTCCTCATCGTGTTTTCATCCTCATCAACGGCGCACAACTCACCCAATGTGGCGTCGACTCAAATAATACTTACACTTGGCGGCCGAACTTCCCCGGATGGGGTCTCCCGGCCAACAATGCCATACGCTCATTTTCAGTTTAGTGCGTAATTCTAATTCTTATCATACTCCTTGGCGATCAATTTCCATTTGTCTTTGTTTAGTTCTGGCATGTAAATCGGTTGTAGAATTTTCTAAATTACCTCGCAACACTAACTATTTCTCCAACAGTTGAAAAGCCAATCCGAAAAGAAAAACCTAATATTCTGTAAGAATTTACAGTTGCCAAGTATCTGTGAACAGTGAAAAAAAGCCAAATTCTTGAAGCATTACTCTTTACGTTGTCCTTTGGCAGCTAGGTCACCTTTTATTGTCTTTGGGCGCCTGAGGAGAATAAATGAATAGCTAATAGACAATTAAAGACTAACCTAGGATTCTAAACTAATTTCTCTGTTCTAGGTAATGAATGTAAAGACAATTGGAATAATCTACGGTATGCGTAGATCCAGGCTAAACACCGTAGAGCCACAAAATCAGGACAGGCAGCGAAGAGTTAGAGCAAATGGAAATTTCACAATGAATTGGCTGTTTTGAATCCAACTCTCATAACAAGAAAACCTCGAGGACATGAGGAAGACAACTCCAATAATGAAGATTATGATGGAACGCGGGAAGAGATTGACTTACGTCCGATTGATGAAACAGATTCACAAGTCGTCTCGTCAGAAAGTTCCCTATCCAACCCACCAAGAAACGACCTATTGCAAAGTGCAATCCCTACAACGGCGGAGCCTATCGACAGTCCCATGGCCAATGTGCCAGATTCTCCAACAACTTTTACTCAACCTTCAGCGAAGCCCGTAAGGCCTTATGTTGGAAAAATACGTTTGTTGTCATCCGTACAAGAAATGGTTAAAATTGCGAAAGACAACCAACGCTTGCGCTCCCAAGTACTTCTTCAAAGTGCACCCGCTGCATCAAGTAACAACGTGGTCGATGAATGCGAAGTTTTTTTTCCTCAGCATGGCGAAAATTGTGAAAAAATTTCGTCTTGATGAGCAAATCGGAGTGAAGGTAAAAGTGAGAAACATTGTTTCGGGGGCAGCGTTGCAAGCTGCACGTGGGAGATCAATTCAGGTGAACCCTGGTTGCCACATTACTCTTAATACAGATCCATCATCGTTTCATCAGCCCTCCTTACCACCATCTCCTCAGCAATCGGAACACAGCTTGGACTGCTCAACGGACTCAACGTTCTCCTACACTTGACAAGAGAAACAGCAGGAATACTTTACTAATTTGTAACTACTTTTCTGACGTATAACAAAGTGCACTTAGTGAAAAGAAACTCAATAAAAATTTCTAAATGACACTGTTATAATTTTTTTCCGTCCCAGATATATTATAAAATAATGTGTTAGCACTTACCTCAAGCAAACGGCAAGGCGTATCTCAGCCGAAATGCTTGTTCTGAATTGAATGGAGCGTTTCTCTATTATCGGACCCACCAAGCTCAGGAGATGGTAGAATCCAGTTTTTGCCATTCTGTAATACCACTTAAACCGCTCGTCATCTTCTATTAGTTGAGGTATTAAATTCTGGAACTCCCCGAATTCGTCTCACCCCATATTGATAGGATGCTCCCATTCTCTAGAAGAGCAAATGGATGCAATACACAGAGCAGCCATTTCTTCTTCTTCTTCTTCTCCTAGCATATCAAAAACACAGAGTATATTCGTGGCTTCAGGTTCAAATCAGAGTGTCGGGGAATGTAACGAACACGAAGTAGTTGTTCCATGTCATGTTGCTATACGTCAGGCCAATGTGAACACCGCTTCATGTCTGACGTGGTCCCATGGTGCCCGTCTGTATTTACCCTGCAGGAGTTACTTTTCTGGCGTGTTAAAGCGGATTAGCAGCTATGTGCACGGGAGAGAATTGTGTGGCCTACAAAATAGCATCGGCTACAATACTCCGAGTGTCGGGTCCGTATGGCGATAACGAACGCAATCAGGTCACGTTCGCTGTCCTCGAGGCCTCCACACTCGGTTAGAATCATCGTGAAGCTTGCGGCAGAACCGGGACACACTTATGTGTCCAGTGCTGACATTGAGCATACATGTCGGCGCTTACCTCTCTGTACACGCGTCAATGACAGCTGCGAGAACAGCCGTCACACTGTCCGTGTGGGTACTTGTCTTGTGGCAAAAAAGCCTATTCCCTGACTCATGGAGTACCAACCTGAAAATCAGTTCGAACAATATGTCTGCCCTCTCGGGCACTAGCGGCGTTGCACGATTGAGATCCTGAACGACGTTGAATATTGGCCTCTTGAACCCGTTCTGATTCGTATGGTAGTCCGTAGGATCTCGGTGGGCCACGATCCTGCTACCGTCGATCTCCTACAGGTGCAGGTATGAATTTCTCCTTCATACACGAGGCATAACACGAACTTGTGGCAGATAATCAACTGATAGACGCAAATACTGAATGAGATATTAGACTTCCCTTCAAGTAGACTCTCCCAACATTCCACTGTTTCGTTTATCTCGGCCAGCGTCAGTGGTATCGTTAATGTGTGTCGTTACGTGTTGATGTGAACGTTTAAGTTTAGTTGCTTTGCTCGTTTGTTTCGTTTTCATCACTGTTAAAATGCTAACCAGTGAAGAACGTGTGTTTTTAGTCGAACAAGTATTCAAAGCTGGCGGTAAATACACAGTTTCAGTTCGTCGAACGTTTAATTCCGTTTTCCCGGAGATAACACTCCTATATCGCGATACTGTGCGAGATTTGATTAACAAATTTCGAAGTACGGGTTCAGTAACAGATGCACCGAGAAGTGGTCGTCCTAGCGTTTTGTCTGAGGATAAACTACTCGATAAAATGTCCATGAGTTCGAAAAAATCAGTAAGGAAACTCGCCCAGGAAATCGATGTTAGTGTCTGAACGGCCCACACAGCTGCAAGGAAAAAATTAGAACTTTTCCCATACAAAGTGACAGTCGTGCAAGAACTGAAAAACACTGATCATGGCAAAAGACCGCAATGGTTCAAAAGTTTCGTTCAACAAAATGGAAGGGATATTCTTAATGAAACGTTTTTCACTGATGAGGCGTGGTTTCATTTATCCGGGTACATGAACTCGCAAAATTCTCGTATGTGGAGTACTGCAAATCCATTGTGTATTCATGAGGAAACACTTCATTCTGTGAAAATAGGAGTTTGGACCGTAATTTCTAGACATTGGATTGTGGGTCACATATTTTTCAACGAAACAATAAACGCACAACGATACTACAGTGATATTCATTCATAGGAGAACTTGTGTTAAGTGAAATACTGAACCGTTATTTTCAACAAGATGGTGCAACCGCGCATACAGCTCGCGATTCAATGTCACTGCTTGCTGATGTTTTTGGTGATCGCATAATTTCACAGTGACTTTGGCCTCCACGATCGTCTGACCTAACACCAGCTGACTTTTCTTTCTGGGGTGCAGCGAAAGCCACTGTCTATAAAAACCGTCCAAACTCCATCGATGAATTGAAAACTGCAATATCCACTTTCACTGCTTCTGTTACAGAAGAAATGTTACAGCTTACAGTACCCTTAACTCCATACTTAGCTCAAGCATATGAGGTTTATCGACCAGAACGATCTTCTCCATGCCAAGAAGGACGGATTACGAAAATATGATCTCGTAAAACTCCATTCCCACTTTCCTCAAGTGACATCGTCAAAGCCATGAATCAAAACAGTCAGTTAGATGCAGATTTCAAAAAAGGCATTTGACTCAATACCACACTTACGCTTGTAGTCAGAAGTAGGATCGTATCAGATATCAGGCTAAATTTTTGAGTGGATTGAGGATCTCTTGGAAGGGAAAACGCAGCCTGCTACCTTGGATGGAAAGCCATAGATAATGTAGAACTAATATCGTGTGTATTCCAGGGAAATGTAACTGGTCCCATTCTGTTCATGTTGTATATTAACGACCTTACGCGGACTATATTAATAGTAACATCAAATTTTCGCAGATGATGCAATTATCTACAGCGAAGTACCGTCTGAGCGAAACTATACAAATATTCAGACAGACATTGCAGCTTGCTTTAAATGTTCAGAAATGTAAAACTCTGCACTTCGCAAAACGAAAAGAAAGAACAAACTCATAGATACCTAGGTGATGTAGAATGTAGACTGGCAACGGCAAGAAAAGGCTTTCTGAAGAAGAGAAATTTGTTAACATCGAATATAGATTTAAGGGTTAGTAAGTCTTTTCTGTAAGTACGGGGTGTTCAAAAAGTCTCTCCGCAGTGCCGTATGATTGTTAGCCGCGCGTGTCGTATGTCGCAGAGAACATACCGAAATGAAACTCAGTGAAATATGTTATTAATTTATTGAATATTCATTTTTACAAATTTTCACATTAAATGTTGAAAGTGTCCCCCCTGTTGTTGCATACACAATTCAATTCGTCTAATCATGTTACAAAACACAAGCTGTAACATTTCTTCAGTAACAGAAGCAGTGAAAGCGGATATTGCAGTTTTCAATTCATCGATGGATTTTGGACGGTTTTTATAGGCAGTTGCTTTCGCTGCACCCCAGAAGAATAAGTCAGATGGTGTTCGGTCAGGCGATCGTGGGGGCCAAAGTTACTGCGAAATTATGAGATCACCAAAAACATCAGCAAGCAGTGACATTGAAACGCGAGCTGTATGCGCGGTTGCACCATCTTGTTGAAAATAGCCGTTCAGTATTTCACTTAACACAAGATCTCCTATGAATGGGTACAGAATATCACTGCAGTATCGTTGTGCGTTTATTGTTTCGTTAAAAAATACGGGACCCACAATCCGACGTCTAGAAATTGCAATCCAAACTCCTATTTTCACAGAATGAAGTGGTTCCTCACGAATACACAATGGATTTGCATTACTCCACACACGAGAATTTTGCGAGTTCATGTACCCGGGTAAATGAAACCACGCCTCATCAGTGAAAAACGTTTCATTAAGAATATCACTTCCATTTTGTTAAACGAAATTTTTGAACCATTGCAGACTCTTGCCATGATCAGTGTTTTTCAGTTCTTGCACGACTGTCACTTTGTATGGGAAAAGTTCTAATTTTTTCGTTACAGCTGTGTGGGCCGTTCAGACACTAACATCGGTTTTCTGGGCGAGTTTTATTACTGATTTGTTCAGACTCATGGACATTTTATCGGAAATATCGAATAGTTTATCCTCAGACAAAACGCTAGGACGACCACTTCTCGGTGCATCTGTTACTGAACCCGTACTTCGAAATTTGTTAATCAAATCTCGCACAATATTGAGATATGGGAGTGTTAACTCCGGGAAAACCGAATTAAACGTTCGACGAACTGAAACTGTGTATTTGTCGCCTGTTTTGAACACTTGTTCGACTAAAAACGCACGTTCTTCACTGGTTAGCATTTTAACAGTGACAAAAACGAAACAAACGAACAAAGGAACTAAATTTAAACGTTCACGTCAACACGTAACGACACACACACCAACGATACTACTGAGATAAACGAAACAGTGGAATGTTGGGAGTCCACTCAAAGGGAAGTAATCCAGGCACGCGAACAATCATGCGGCACGCGCGGCTAACAATCATACGGCACTGCGGAGAGACTTTTTGAACACCCCGTATTTTTATAGAGCGTAGCCATGCATGGAAGTGAAGCGTGGACTATAAACCGTTTAGACGAGAAGTGAATGAAAGCTTTTTAAATACGGTGCTACAAACGAATGCTGAATAGGTGGGTAGATCACGTAAGTAATAAGGAAGTACGGAATAGAACTGAGGAGAAAATAAATTTGTGGTGCAACCTGATTTGAAGAAGGGGTGGTTTGGTAGGACTCGTTTAGAGATATCAAGGTATTACCAGTTCAATACTGGGGGGGAAGTGTTGGGAGAGGGGAGGTGGATAATAATTGTAGAGGGAGATCAAGATATGAATAAGGTAAGGAGATCCAGAAGGATGTACTGTAGGTTTCAGTAGCTATTCGGAGATGAAGAGGCTTGCACAGGATACAGTAGTATGGAGGGTGTCATTAAACCACAACAACAACACTACCGAGTAGAGACATGAAGTGGACTGATCACATAGGTAGTCTTGGGGAAAGCAGTTGGCAGATTTCGGTTTATTCATAGAATGCTATGTGCATGCTGTGGTGTCACCGCCAGACACCACACTTGCTAGGTGGTAGCCTTTAAATAAGCCGCGGTCCGTTAGTATACGTCGGACCCGCGTTCGCCACTGTCAGTGATTGCAGACCGAGCGCCGCCACACGGCAGGTCTAGAGAGACGTCCTAGCACTCACCCCAGTTGTACAGCCGACTTTGCTAGCGATGGTTCACTGTTTACATACGCTCTCATTTGCAGAGACGACAGTTTAGCATAGCCTTCAGCTACGTCATTAGCTACGACCTAGCAAGGCGCCATTATCATTTGCTATTTATCTTGTGATGCATGTACCGTCAGACCGATGTTCACCAATTATGGATTAAAGTTAAGTATTCCACAGCTACGTCCTGTTTTTGCTAGTTCATTTCCGTGTCCTGTTCCAGACCTCACGTCAGCCTGCGTGAGCTTAAACGCGTGCCTTTCGGGTTCATCTCGTAGTGGCTTGGCTGTCTTGCCAAGTCACAACACATGCAATCAATCTACAGTCGAGATTACTTGGAAATCACTCGTGCTGCCCATCCTAGAGTATGGCTCAAGTGTGTGGAACCCGTACCAAATAGGAATAGCAGGGGATATTAAATATGTACAGAAAAAGGCAGCATGGATGGTCACAGCTTAGTTTGACCAGCGGGAGAGTCACAGAGATGATGAAAGAATTAAACTGATGAACTTTTTAAGATAGACGGAAATTATCCGGAGTAGTTCTATTAACAAAGTTTGAAGAATCGTCTTTAAATCTCGACGATTATAGGAATATACTACAACCCCCTACATCAGGGCCGGCCAGAAATTCTGCACGCGTGCGGTGCTCCTGCACATGTGCAACTTCCGGGTCACAGCGTGCACGCCGCAGCCGTCAGCGTTCATGTAGTGCATGTTTCTACACATACAGTTGTCGCCCCTCTGTTACACAAAGTGCGTTATCGACACCTCATATGTATATCACAACCTGGGCTGTATCTGTAAGATCTGTTGCTTCATCGAGCGCAACAGAGAAACAACAAAGTATTTAGCCTTATTTATTAGCTGCCTGTGCAGATCGCCGGCCATAGCACTGATACGTCTTGTCACTGTTTGTTTGGATGGACTGATTTCTTGAAACCTGCTAACGTTCGTGGGACACACAAGTTCGGCAGCATCAATCAGACACCCTTTCACAAAGTCCCCTTCGGAAAAGCGTTTCCCAGATTGTGCAATTCTTAATGCGATTTTAAAACTTGCTCGCAGTGAAGATTTAGTGTGGTTGTCATTCTGGAAAATCGAAAACAGTACATTGTATAGCGTACAGTAAAACAGACATAAATGTAACACAAGAAACTAAGAGTTCAAGAAGCATCAGTTACTTTGACGTACAGTAAAATCGAGTTGATGTGTCTCGCCCATTTTCTGAAGGACATTTAATTTTGCTTGCCGTTCTACTCTGTTGAGTACACTCGTCTTTGTGATATGTATTGTAATGTCTTTCAATTCAAAACTTACGCTGGACGCCTATTATTCGGCGGCACAGCAATCACTGTGAGTTTTCACCAACGGCTACGAAAAAGAATTGCAGTTCCCAGTCATTTTTAAACGACTGAGAACGTAGATCTCCCGTCCTTTGCCTTTTCACAGTACTTGCCATTTCTCAGTACTTCTCTGTTAAGGTTACGATCACCAGGGGTAAACGAGACTGGATATGTTGGGCTCTTGCTTGTACCACAGGGAAGTGAAGCCGCCGCCGTTCATTTAGGACACATGTCTAATAACAGATGTCGCTGTCGCTCGCTGTTGCACACGTGCGCACATGTGCAACACTTCCGCACGTCTGCACACTGTGCAGCGTTTGGCCGGCCCTGCCCTACATATTGCTCCAAAGCAGGAATCGTAATTACAGCATGCACAGAGATATTTAAACAATGTTCTTCGGCGCTCCATACGAGCATGGAACGGGAAAATGCCATAATAACTGTCACAGTGCGACGTACCCTCTGACAAGTACTTCACAGTGGTTCACGGAGTATAGATGTAGATGTGAATACCGGCTACACACTCTTTCTTTATGCACAGATGTAGACAGCATTATTCCCACATCCTTTTTGCGGATGTGCTGAAATGTTTCTCATTTTCGTATCCAAGCATGCAGTACATTTGTTGCATGCTGCCTTAGAGGTACTGCAGTTTTAATGGACAGCAGTGTACCTGCAGTGTGCTGAAATCTTCATGTGGCTGGAACTGGTGACAGTGTCTGTGAGACGTGGAGATTTATAGCGTTCGAGTGATGCCGGCTTTCCTGCGTTAACGGCGTTGGTTGTTGCGCTGAGAGTAATGGTTACTGTACGGTCTGCAATGGCTGTTCCGTGTCAAGGGCCGCTACAAGCCCGCACGCGTTGACCTGCGTGCATGCAGATGTGGCCGTTACTTATGTAAATGGGCTGTCCAGCCATTACAGAAGTCGACGGCACGGCTGAGCATTACTGCTCGCACGCGGCAACCCTAGCAGACGTGCCAGCCGTCGCGTGAGACATGCTGTCCCCGCTTATTTACGCGCTGGACTAAGTTACCCACGCATCTCAGGCGTTAGATATACTACCCCGTAGCGGTCTGACTTATCAAGACATCGCGCATAGAAACACAGTGTGTAGAACAGAGCCGGCCGGGATGGCCGAGCGGTTCTAGGCGCTACAGTCTGGAACCGCGCGACTGCTACGGTCGCAGGTTGAATCCTGCCTCCGGCATGGATGTGTGTGATGTCCTTAGGTTAGTTAGGTTTAAGTAGTTCGAGTTCTAGGGGACTGATAACCTCAGAAGTTAATACCCATAGTGCTCAGAGCCATTTGAACAATTTTTTGTAGAACAGAAATTCGTTGTGCAGGTGCAATTACTCTGAGTCTCGACAAAAATGTACATTGCTTGTCAAAGCAGAAATAACACACCTTTATTGTCATCGATCATATGATTGATTTGATGCCCCCACGGGTTGTTTTCTTCTGCAACCTCTTCATCTCACCATATCAATTACAATCAACTTCATCAATTACACTGCCCAAAACAAAAATTAGTACAACTGGAAAGACGACTTTGATTTTGGTCCCATGACGACATATTCCACCTGTGGGATAGTAGATGTACCTACAATGGTTTCAGCGTCGTCCGCCAACAAATAGCGCAGTGGAATAGCTGCCAGAGCCCCTTTAACTGGGAATGCTCACAGCCATATGGCTCAATGTGGCACAAACGTATGAATCTGGCAAGCAAAGCATGCCATGGAGATGCATTCGCGCTCCTTACAGCCAGCTGAGCGAGTTTGAAAGCCTCAAATTGCGGCCTCCACAGCGGCGGCATGGTCTTTTGGGAGAATTGCCACACAAATTGGATGTGCTGCGTTAGTTGTTGAACGATGCTGGTGTCATACGTCACATGAACATTCTAACATCCGTAGGCGACATTCCAGACGTCTACGCAGTACAGATGTCCGCCAGGATCGTGGTATTGAAAGGGCAGCAGTGTCAAACTGTAAAGTTACCATAGCACAGATAAGAGGACATGAGCCCAGTAGTGTCAACACGAATTATTCTAGCCCATCTTCCACTCACGCCACAGCATCGACGAGCACGGGTCGACTACATCTACATCTCCGTGATTACTCTGCTATTCACAATAAAGTGCCTGGCAGAGGCTTCGATGAACCACCTCCAAGCTGTCTCTCTACCGTCCCATTCTCGAACGACACACGGGAAAAACGAGCACTTAAATTTTTCTGTGCGAGCCCTGGTTTCTCTTATTTTATCGTGATGATCATTTCTCCCTATGTAGGTGGGTGGCAACAGAATGGTTTCGCAATCGGAGGAGAAAACTGGTGATTGAAATTTCATGAAAAGATCCCGTCGCAATGAAAAAAGCCATTGTTTTAATGATTGCCACTCCAATTCACGTATCATTTCTGTGACACTATCTCCCCTATTTCGCGATAATACAAAACGAGCTGCCCTTCTTTGTACTTTTGCGATGTGATCCGTCAGTCCCACTTGATGCGGATCCACACCGCACATCAATACTTCAGAATAACGCGGACAAGCGTGGTGTAAGCAGTCTCTCTAGTAGACGTGTTGCACCTTCTAACTATTCTGCCAATGAATCGCAGTCTTTGGTTTGCTCTACCCACAATATTATCTATGTAATCGTTCCAATTTAGGTTGTTTGTAATTGTAATCCCTAAGTATTTAGTTGAATTTACAGCCTTCAGATGTGTGTGACTTATCGCGTAATCGAAATTTAGTTGATTTCTTTTAGTAGTCATGTGAATAACTTCACACTTTTCCTTATTCAGGGTCAATTGCCACTTTTCGCACCATACATATATCTTATCTAAATCATTTTGCTAGTCGCTTTGATCATCTGATGACTTTACAAGACGGTAAATGACAACATCATCTGCAAACAATCTAAGACGGCTACTCAGATTGTCTCCTATGTCGGGACATAGGAACAATAGAGGGCCTATAACACTTCCTTAGGGAACGCCGGATATTACTTCTGTTTTGCTCGATAACTTTCCGTCTAGTGCTACGAACTGTGACCTTTCTGACAGGAAACCACGAATCCAGTCGCACAACTGAGGCGATACTCCATAGGCATGCAGTTTGGTTAGAAGACACTTGTGAGGAACGGTGTCGAAAGCCTTCTAGAAATCTAAAAATATGGAATCAATTTGACATCCCCTGTCGATAGCACTTATTACTTAATGAGTATAAAGAGCTAGTTGTGTTTCACAAGAACGATATTTTCTGAAACCGTGCTGACTGTGTGTCAATAAATCATTTTCTTCGAGGTACTTCATAATGTTCGAATACAGTATATGTTCCAAAACCCTACTGAAAATCGACGTTAGTGATATAGGCCTGTAATTCAGCGGGTCACTCCTACTTCCCTTTTTGGATATTGGTGTGACTTGAGCAATTTTCCAGTCTTTAGGTACTGATCTTTCTGTGAGCGAGTGGTTGCATATAATTGCTAAATATGGAGCTATTTTATCAGCATACTGTGAGAGGAACCTGACTGGTATACAATCTGGACGAAAGACCTTGCTTTTGTTTAGTGATTTAAGCTGCTTCGTTACTCCCAAGATATCTACTTCTATGCTTCCCATCTTGGCAGTTGTTCTTGAATGGAATTCAGGAATATTTACTTCGTCTTCTTTGGTGAAGGAGTTTCGCAAAAAAGTGTTTAATTACTCTGCCTTAGTGGCACTGTCATCAGTGACTTCACCATCGTTATGGCGCAGTGAAGGTATTGATCGCGTCTTGGCACTGGTGTACTTTATGTATGACCAGAATCTCTTTGGGTTTTCTGCCAGATTTCAAGACAGATTTCGTTGTGTAAATTATTAAAAGCATCTCGCATTGAAGTACGCGCCGTATTTCGAACTTATGTAAAACTTTACCAATCTTGTGGATTTTGCGTTCTTTTAAATTTGGCATGCTTTTTTCGTTGCTTCTGCAACAACGATCTGACCCATGGGGGATCAGTACCCTCGCTTATTAATTTATGTGGTAAATATTTCTGAATTGCTCTCGATACTATCTCTTTGAAAACATTTCTACAGTTACATGATCAGATCGGAAGGAGTGAACACTGTGTCTTAAAAGGGCGTTAAGAGCATTTTTATCAGCCTTTTTAAATAGATATACTTTGCGTTTCTTTCTGATGGTTGTAGGTGTTACGGTATTCAGGCTAACAGCGACTGCCTTGTGGTGGCTAATCCCTGTATTCGTCACAATACTTACTATTTCTGCAGGATTATTTGTTGCTAAAAGGTCCAGTACGCTTTCGCAACCATTTACGCTTCAAGTGGGCTCATGAACTAATTGTTCAAAATAATTTTCTGATAAAGTATTCAGTACAATTTCGGATGACGTTTTATGCCTTCCGTCGGCTTTAAACGTATAATTTTTCCAGCATATCGAGGGTAGATTAAAATCACCACCGACTACAATTGTATGAGCGGGCTACTTATTTGAAATGAGACTCAAATGCTGCTGCTACATGATAACGTGGAAGATGGAATGGCACTTCGTGCTCTTCAGCGATGATAGCAGATCCTGCTTACGTGCAGGTGATGGTCCTTTGCTCGTAAGCCATAGACCTGGTGATCGCTGTCTCGTAGAGGGCATTCGCCCAAGCCACACTGGTCCTACCTCAGCCCCTATGGTCTGGGGTGCGATAAGTTACAATTCTCATTTACCTTTGGTGTTCCCGGAGGGGACGCTAACCAGCGCTCGGTATGTGCAGAATGTTGTCAGGCTCATTCTTTTGCTGTTCTTGCAACAGGAAGGTGAAGCATTGTTCCAACAGGCTAATTCTCGCCCCTGAAGTTCAACCACGCTCTGCAAGACGTGTAGCAACTTCCCTAGCCAGCACGAACACCAGACATGTCTATAGTCGAGAGCGTGTGGGACATGATAAGACGAGAAGTGACTCGTGCGACTTGCCAACCAAAACCTCTTACAGAACTACGTGAACAGGTCGAGCAGGCGTCGAATAACGTATCACAGGACAATATTCGCCGTCTGTGCGATCAACTGGATACCAAAGGTAGAACGTGCATTGCTGCCCGTGGAGGCGACAAGATCTACTTATAACAGGTATCTTAGCATGGGTCCATTCCTGGTACGTCAGAATCAAAAAATGGTTCAAATGGCTCTGAGCACTATGGGACTCAACTGCTGTGGTTATCAGTCCCCTAGAACAGAACTACTTAAACCTAACTAACCTAAGGACATCACACACATCCATGCCCGAGGCAGGATTCGAACCTGCGACCGTAGCAGTCGCACGGTTCCGGACTGCGCGCCTAGAACCACGAGACCACCGCGGCCGGCACGTCAGAATCGACGGTGCTGTTGGTCTGTAAATAAAATCATTTAACGTACTCCATACACACTGTCGCAACAATAAATCTTGAGTGAACTGTAAACCTCTAAAAGGGTGCACTAATATTTTTTTCCGACATATGCTGGATCGACTCCAGTCTCTCCTTTCTCCCACTTTCCCCAACGTCTCTATAGCTCTAGAAGTTATTCCCTGGTGTTTTAACACATGTTCCATCATCCTGTGCTTCCTTTTAGTCAGTTTTCCACATAATCTTTTCCTCGCCGACTCTACAGAGAACCTTCTCTTTTCTTAGTCTCTTGAATTTCAGTACTCTTCTGTAATGCCACAACTCAAGCGCTCCAATGCTCTTCTTTTCCAATTTTCATCGTGTTCCTGACATATTTCCTGACAAATTTATTTCTCAAATGAAAGCTTACATGTGATCAAAAGCGTACAGTACGAATTATAGGTGGAGCAGCGGTTAGCTCACTGGATTCGCTTTCGGTAGGACGACGGATCAAACCCGCGTCCAGCCATCCTCATTTAGGTTTTCCGTGATTTCCCTAAATCACTTCAGGCAAATTCCGGGAGGGTTCCTCGAATGGGCACGGCCGACTTCCTTGCCTAACCCGTTGGGACCGATGACCGTGCTGTTTGGTCCCTTCCGCATGGAGCGGCAGCGCGGTTAGAGGCGCCATATGACGGATAGCGCGGTCCCTCCCGCCGGAGGTTCGAGTCCTCCCTCGGGCATGGGTATGTGTGTGTTGTTCTTAGCATAAGTTAGTTGAAGTAGTTTGTAAGTCTAGGGACGTTGACATCAGCAGTTTGGTCCCTTAGGAGTTCACACACATTTGAACATTTAGGTTGGTCCCCTCCCCCCCAAACCAGCCATCTAACCACAAATTATTTGTGGTGGGAAGTCGATAAAATCTCTCAGAAGCCAGTACAAACTACTGGGCATATTAACTAGTGCTTCTCAGTGCGTTTATTGCTTCATTAACTTTATCATAAGCAACAGAGCTTCAGAACCGTGCGATTATTAATATATCTCCTATGAAAGCTAACTGCGCAGTTCACGAAATCAATACCAAAAATAAGAACAGTCTTCATGAAGACAAGTTACCCATACAAAGGTAGTTCGTTTGGTACCTGAATCTGCTAAACTTTAAGTGACGTGTGGCCGGCACTTACGACTTGTATTCAAATTACTACAGCAATACTGTGCGTACGTGTATTGTAATTAATACGATTGTAAATTGTCATTTTGCCGCGCGGGGTTAGCCGAGCGGTCTCGGGCGCTGCAGTCAAGGACTGTGCGGCTGGTCCCGGCTGAGGTTCGAGTCCTCCCTCAGGCATCGGTGTGTGTGTTTGTCCTTAGGAAAATTTAAGTTAAGTAGTTGAAAGGTGGCTGCACTGAGCCACAGCGCCAGAGATTGCGCCAAAGAGTATTATTCCGCCGCCTCCACTGGCAGTGCTTGTCGAGAACTCGTAGTGGGCAGTGCTTGCTGAGATGTCGTAGTGAAAATTTCCTGTCGTGAAGTCGTGGTGGAGAGTGCTTGTTGAGATGTGGTAGTAGTGAGTCGGTGTTGATATGTTGTAGTAGGGAGTGCTTGTTCCATGTTTTATGCAGTTGTTTGATGGGCTAGACAGCAGATGTTGTTCGAATGGAGATATTGTAATGATCAGAGTGCTTTTCGTCAATATATATGAAGGTAAAAAAAAAATTCCCTATTCTTTTTATTATTTCAGTGTCTTAAATAATGCGTCATTACAGGTTCAGTCAACAAAGCACCTGGCTTGTGTTCTTGTATTAGAGTGTAATTCTGGTTTTCTTGCGCAATTATACTATTTCTTTTTTTCAATTACTTCAGTATAAATGGTATTTAAAATTTCTTGTCTTGTTGAAGAAGAACCGTGCCAGATGTGTACGTTGAATCACACTCCCACACACAGAACAATTACACTTGTGTTTTGGTTTCGTAGGTTTTATAGTTGCTGGGGACTTAATTAATTAATTGTGTTAACGAAAATTTTCTTTCATTCCTTGTTGTTATTCTATGCAGTCAGATTGCGTACTAAAACTAGTCAGGGCCAACCGGTTACGAGACTTCGTAATCGGACATACAGCTACTAAAAATTTAAAAAATTTAAATTATTTGCATTATATTTGATTAAACCCCCATGCACGTGGCGACCGTTGCTTCGGATCGTCCCTTGGAATTCTTCTGATTGTAAAAATAGTAGACAGTAGTATTGTTATAGTAATTTGTAGTTTAGTAATTGTAGTCTACTTTGCATGTGTAGATTTGGTAATTGTCATTCTTCTAATGGTATTTTTTTTTCAGAATTTAATTTTGTTGTCTTGTATACGCGTTTGACAATTTAGTGCAATTATTTCAATTGTTCGTTAATCGTGTTTGAGGGAAACATTTCGTGTGAATGGTATTGTTGGAGATGAGGAGTCATTGTGTGTAATTTTCGTATAGTGACGAGTTTTGTATGTTTTGTAAATAATTACGCGATCGATGAAAAAGGCAAAAATGATGAATAGTGAGAATGACGAAATTGTTAACATGGCGAACTCGCCAACACAGGGGAACAGGATTATGAATAATGAAGTGCAAAACAATTTAATAAGTCGGGAAAATGGTCCGGAAACAGTTCAAAATTTTTCACAATCGAAAATTTTCAGAATACGTGGTTAACGACAGAAGATATGGAGCAGTTGATGAGTGCAATATTAAATTTGGGATCTGAATTAAAAACACGGTTAGACACACTGGGATCACGGATGGAAGCAATGATAACACGGTTAGGCTCACAAATAGGAACAAGTAAAACCGAGACGGAAACAATGGAAACACGATTAGATTCACGAATAGGGACATGTTTCAAAAACATAAAAGGTGAATTAAAGAAAGAAATTGGAGAAGAAGTACAACCGATTTTGAATGCTCACAATAATAGATTAGTTTCAATAGAAATCAAACAAAAGGAACAGGATAGAGAACAGGAAGAAAGAGATCGCGTGATAGTACAAAAATTTTCAGAGTTAAATTTACAACGTGCACACGATAAGGAGGAAATATTTGAAAGAATCGAGGAATCCGTACCAAATGACAGATTAAACAACCTAACACAACAATATGAACAGTTAACTAATAAATGTGTCAATACCGAAACCCGAGTCGCGACACTCACAGAAGACGTAAATAAACAGGAAGATCAATTAGGTGACTCATCGGAAAGAGTTGAGGAGATCTCAGATAAACTGATAAGTCTTAGTTTACATGGGGACAGAGATTCGGATGATACAGCTCCATTACCATTTGCAGAAACCGAAGAGTACCAGAACATTAACAAGCATGTTGAAAAACAGGGAAAATTTAATGAACGCGTTAAAAGGGAATTTGAGGCATTACAAAAGGAAGTTAAACAAATTGAAGGCGAAATTGTAGGAAAAGACAGCAAAAGAAATTTAGAATCACAGTTAGCAGAGGGGTTTGAAGAAAGCAATTTGTTTCATTTACGGGATGCAACTAGAGAGCGCCAGGCGCGTGAATTTGACAATAATCGTCATTGGGACTGGGACAGACGCGGTAGGTCTTTGTCGCCACGAGGAGAAAACTTTGACTATAAACACCTCTTAACTGATCGGAAATTTAAGATCTTTCGCAATTCTAAGAACGACATACATCCATGTTCATGGTTAGATCAATTTATGTACGCACTCCCGCCAAATTGGCCACTAAGTCACAAACTAGAAATTATGTGCGGCTATTAATGTCCTCAGGGGACTCACTACACTAAGTGAATATGTGCCGTAGCGTGCATAGGGCCCCGAGCTGTAGTGGTGCTATTTCCCTTTTAGTTTTCTGCACCGCTGCCTACTCTTTTACTATTCTTTGCATCTGTCAAAACAACTCTTCTACTATCAATCTATCTAGAGAATCGTTAAAGAATAACCGGATATGACTATTTTACCCAAAAGTGATTTCGGAAATTACCATTTGGACTTACTGTATCTTCATCAGCATTCATTCGTAGTTTAAACGAAATTTTACGTGTTTATCTTCGTGACAATATTACTTCATATGTTGACGATATTCTTATTGCTAAACATTCTTGGAGTGAGCACAACAAAATTTTGGATTCATTATTACGTATTTTTGCAAGAGTTGCCATTACAGTGAACTTGGAAAACTCTGAATTTGGTCGTTCTCAGGTGAAATTTCTCGGTCACATTATTTCTACAGAAGGTATTCTTCCTGATCCAGAGAAACTAGACGCTATTCGTAATTATGCTGTTCCTACCACAAAATGTGATGTTCGTAGTTTCCTTGGTGTCTGTAATTTTCTTAGACGCTTTGTTAGATTGGACGATTTGGCCACATCTCGTTTTTGCGATCTATCTGGAAAGTTCTTTTTAAACGAAAATCGGTTGACAACTCTGTTTGGTTAGTTTGTATTCCTGATGAGTGGGTTAATAAGCTGATTTGGTATACGCATTTCAGTTATGCACACTTTCGTCCCAGAAAATGCTTTCATAAATTACGAGAAAATTGCTACTTCAGTAATATGGAAAAACGTATTCGATCTGTTCTTGCCAAATGCAAATTATGTCAAAAGGCAAAGCCGCCAACTATTTCTCACAGAGCAACGTTGTTTCCTATCATTCCAGCGTTATTAAAAGACGTGGCTGCAGTCGATTTGTTCGGTCCAGTGGTTCGTTCTACTAATGGTTTTGCGTACATTTTGGTAGCAGTGGAATTGACATCAAAATATGTGTGTTTTACACCTTTACGCAAAGCAACAGCTCGTTCAGTATCTAACGCTTTCGTCAAACATTTTCTTAAAGAAGTGGGTCATGTTGATAAGGTTATATCAGATAATGGATCACAGTTTCGCTCTAAAATTTGGCTTCGTACTCTACGGCGTCGTAAGATTAAACCAATTTTCATTTCACTTTTTCACCCTCAATCTAACGCTTCAGAGAGATGGATGAAGGAAATCAATAAATTGTGTCGTCTTTATTGTCATCAGAATCACAGAACTTGGGATCAGTATCTTCATATTTTTCAAAACATTCTGAATGAACTTCCTAATGACTCAACTTCTTTACCGCATATACTGATATTAAAAAACAAAGCACCGACAAATGGCATTTCTGAAATCGTTCCTTTTCCGCATACACGGAAACTGCGGCATTCTGAAGTTGTCAACCTGGCTCTACAAAATATTGCATCTGCGGCTGCTAGAAGAGAGAAATCAGCTAAGCGTCCTGGTCGTTTAAAAACTTTTTCAGTTGGTCAAAAGGTGTTAATTAAGTCTCATCGTTTGTCTCACAATGGAAAAGGCTTGTGTCGCAAATTTTTTCTGCTTTATAACGGTCCATGTAGAGTTCGCAAAATTATTCATGATGACACTGTCGAAGTAGAAACTCTTAAATCTCGACGCTCTAAGGGAATACATCACATATCAAAAATTAAAATTTTTGTGGAATGACATACTTTTGAGAAACCAACAGTTATACGTAAACATGCGGAGAGTACAAGGATACCGCGCCGTGTTCCGGCGGCGGCACAGACTCAAAGCAACAGTAAAGTCTGCGCGGCGCACAAGGCAGTCGTTGACCGCAAACAATCACTTCCTACGTCACGCGCCTACAGATGATCGAGCACTCAGTGCGAATGCACTGACAGCCGTAAACAAATACACAGTCTAATTTCTCCGATTAAATTCAGTATAAAGCTATAGTGACTTGATGAATTATGTTATTAACGTTCAGTATTTTTCAGGATACGGTTCTATAAAATATTTAAGAACTTCAGGTAAATTCTGTGCGTGTCCGACGTTAAGACGACTTGCTATCGAGAAAATTTCAGGAAGAATGTAATTTCGAAGAAGAAACTAATATACTAAAAAGGTAACTATTAATTGAGTTTATTTTTCAGGTAACATATTTCCACTTAGGTACGTACTTTAGACGTAATTTGCTGCTCGCGATTACGTGATTCAGACTTTGTGCTGAATTTCATGTTCTATGAATTTACTTGTGAAGCGACGTGCTTGCGTACATTAACTGATTTTGACAATGATTGGTTAATGAACAGGGTTGTTAATTATGTATATTATGCATCGCTTGGCTGCTATGCTTTTTCACTGATGTCATATTTTTCTATTATGTGCCAGCTGTGCTTATTTATTTAAATTATAATTGTCACATGATTAATTGTGCTGATATAATTATGTATGTAAGTTATACTTTGTGATTTATCTGCTTGCGCCTTCATGTTTACTTATTAAGATTACATATGAACACTTATTTGCTTATGCTCATATGATGCTAATGACCTGTTTATTATGTAAGATATATATTTGCTGCTTGGCGTATGGATTGCACATGTACACATTTCTGTTTTGTTGTCATAACTACTCTTTAATTTGGTATATAGAAATGCTGATATACTGTGTACGAACATAGAGTGTAGGTCACACTATTGTATTAATTATAGATTGTTCGCTTGGCAGAGCCTCGTTGTAAGAATTGTGCTGCATCCACTTGTTGACATTCTGTTCTCCACTGGTATATTTACTCGCTATTGCATGTTTTGCTTACGCTCAGTGCCTTATATTTTTAAGATAAGAAAATGAACTGCTATAATTCGACGAACGACATTGGTACAAGAAACTTCGTTGAAGTCATATGAGCTGGAGGTTTTATGAAAGCTGTATAAATTTATGCTAATAGGAAGGAAGCTAACGACATGACATACCAACACTAGGTTTAGACCATTGACAGTTATTACACTGCATTCTTCGTGAGCAATTGAAATAGGAAGTGACACTTGACACAAAAAATACTCCACATGTTTGCTTCTGCCATGATTCTTGAAGTGGTGTACACACTGTGAAATATTATGATCATTCACACTCCGTAATCGTACTTAATAACTGAGAGTTATTCGAACTAAAGGCTGTTAGAGGTCATGTATGCATTTCTTTTGTTTAATGATGGACAAGGTAACCAAAATGTATTTTATAATTCATAATGAGTAGAAGATTTGGCTCAGGTGGACTACACAGAGGTTGTGTGTGGACATTGTGTCTTCGGATTGTATGGGATGATGAAGTTTGCATTAGGATTTTATTTGTACTTGTTCGAGGAAACTGACTAGAGGAAAGAGTTGTTATGGAAGTGAAATGATATTGGTAATAAGGTTTATATGTATCGACGTATTGAAGAGGTATTATTGAGGTATTGAGATTATGTGAAGTTGATGAATATTGGAGTTTTGGTGGACAAGAGGTAAGGTAAATGATATTTATGATAAGGTTTATATGTATCGACGTTAGAGATATTATTGAAGTATTAAGATTATGTATGCTAATGATTATTGGAGTTTTGGTGGATAAGAGGCAAAGTAAGTGAGGAGCATTTTTTTTTTGTTGGTTTATATGGAACAAGGAGGATGAAGATAGCAGACTAGAACACTCAAGTAGAAGGAAGATTGTCTACACACACACTTTGTTAAATCACTAAGTAGTATATACTTTTTTATGAGAGAGGAAGCATTTGCATATCTTGGCACACTGACAGTTGTTCAGCAACCGTACATTTTGATTTGGCTTGGCAAACATTGGTCTTGACATGATGACTGTGACGTTGACTAACTATTATTGACTGTTATACATTGCTGCCACTACTACTTGATACACATGATGAACATCAAATTTTGACAGAATTGCATTTACACAGTTAACACTATTTAATTACACAGTAGTACTTAATGTGGATGAAAGATGAGTGAGTGTGTTTTGTGTGTTTTCCCTTCCTAATCCCAGAAAAGTGGTACCGACTTACCTCCTAAATATTATTTTACTTGTTTGTTGTGGCTTGCACTGACACCCATAAATATTACATGTTTACTGATATTTGTGTATTCGTAATAGTTAATATGACAATTATCTGATATCATTTGTGTGTTTCTTATAATTTGTGTGTTTAGTGTAAGAGCATTGATAATAATTTTGTAAAAGCAATTATGTGTGCATTCAAACTATTGTTCATGCCTGAACTGTCTGATTAGTGATGGTGAATATTATGGACTGTTACCTGCACTTTTTCAACATAATGGGTGCCACTTAGAAATGATTAATTTCTGCTGATGAACTGTGTGATTAGGATAGTGAATATTATGGACTGTTACTTGCGCTTTTTCTACATGATTGGTGCCACTAGGACATGTTTAATTTCTGCTTATAAACTCTGATGAACAGTGGGATTAGTGATAATGAATATTATGGACTGCTGTCTGGACCTGCTCTTCACTGCTACGTGCCACTGATGAACTGCTTCTACTGAAATGATGTCACTTGTTGGTGTCTGCACCTGTTCAACATTACTGGGTGCCACTGATGGACTGCATCTATTGAAATAATGTCACTTGTTGGTGTCTGCAACTGTTCAACATTGCTGGGTGCCACAGGTGGAACTGCTTCTACTGAAATGTTGTCACTTGTTGCTGTCTGCACCTGTTCAACATTGCTGGGTGCAACTGATGGAACTGCTTCTATTGAAATAATGTCACTTGTTGGTGTCTGCACCTGCTCAACATTACTGGGTGCGACTGATGGAACTGATTCTACTGAAATAATATCACTTGTTGCTGTTTGCACCTGCTCAACATTGCTGGGTGCCACTGACGGACTGCTTCTACTGAGATAATGTCACTTGTTGGTGTCTGCACCTGGTCAACAATGCTGGGTGTCACTGATGGACTGCTTCTACTGAAAGGATGTCACCTGTTGGTGTCTGTACTTGCTCAACATTGCTGAGTGCCACTAATGGAACTGCTTCTGCTGAATAATGCCACTTGTTGGTGTCTGCACCTGTTGACCATTGCTGGGTGCTACTGCTGGAACTATCAACTACTTGTTTTCTTTTTTTTTTTAAATCATTGAAAGCATTTTGTCTGAACATTTGTATAAACTGATTTTTTGTGTATTGTGTGAACTATTATGTAAAGTCACATGTATGAAAGAAGTTGTATTGCTTACTGTATTTCATATATTAGATTATTGAAAGGTCAGTGCAAAGCCAAAATTTTATCTAATTATGTGATATTTACGTATTAACATTATCTTTTATATTTTTGTCTGTATTTTTGTGGACGAAATTGGTGGAATTTTCACCACCAATGCTGGCAAAAATAACATCAAATTCTGGCCCGTAGAGGAAGGGCATATGAAAGGTGGCTACACTGAGCCACAGCGCCAGAGATTGCGCCAAAGAGTATTATTCCGCCGCCTCCACTGGCAGTGCTTGTCGAGAACTCGTAGTGGGCAGTGCTTGCTGAGATGTCGTAGTGAAAAGTTCTTGTCGTGAAGTCGTGGTGGAGAGTGCTTGTTGAGATGTGGTAGTAGTGAGTCGGTGTTGATATGTTGTAGTAGGGAGTGCTTGTTCCATGTTTTATGCAGTTGTTTGATGGGCTAGACAGCAGATGTTGTTCGAATGGAGATATTGTAATGATCAGAGTGCTTTTCGTCAATATATATGAAGGTAAAAAAAATTCCCTATTCTTTTTATTATTTCAGTGTCTTAAATAATGCGTCATTACAGGTTCAGTCAACAAAGCACCTGGCTTGTGTTCTTGTATTAGAGTGTAATTCTGGTTTTCTTGCGCAATTATAGTATTTCTTTTTTTAATTACTTCAGTATAAATGGTATTTAAAATTTCTTGTCTTGTTGAAGAAGAACCGTGCCAGATGTGTACGTTGAATCACACTCCCACACACAGAACAATTACACTTGTGTTTTGGTTTCGTAGGTTTTATAGTTGCTGGGGACTTAATTAATTAATTGTGTTAACGAAAATTTTCTTTCATTCCTTGTTGTTATTCTATACAGTCAGATTGCGTACTAAAACTAGTCAGGGCCAACCGGTTACGAGACTTCGTAATCGGACATCCAGCTACTAAAAATTTAAAAAATTAAAATTATTTGCAGTATATTTGATTAAGCCCCCATGCATAGTGTGTAAGCTTAGGGACTGATGACCTTAGCAGTTAAGTCCCATAAGATTTCACACACATTTGAACATTTTGTAAATTGACATTTCCTTTAGGATGTTATCACTGTAATTACCGTGTCCGACTTATTCGTTTGAATTCGATACTGCATGTCTGTATCCTCACCAGAAGATGACCATTTAAGCGGTTGGAACTAGTTATCACTATTTTCTACATTCTAGTCTTGGCCAAATAAAGGTTTCAATAAAATCTACAACAATATAGTGTATAGATCGCTGTCTCCAAGCTATCTCAGGCACTATAATGGCGTTGTTGTTCCTGTTCTCTTTTGTCCGAGATCTGGTATTTTTCCGCCTCTTCGTCTCTGAGTAACTGCACCAACATACATCTATTTGAAACTGCTTTCTGAATTCATGCCTAGGTCTCCCTCTATAGCTTTTACACTCACACTTGCCGCCATGGCCATATTCATGATCAACCGATCGCTTCTTTAATTATATAGCCATCATTCGGCCGCTGAACGGTTTATTACTTCCTACTGCTTATTCGATCTACTCATCTAATCTTCAGCATTTTTCTATAGCATCACATTCCCAAAGCTTTAAATCTTTTCTTGTCTAAACCATTTACCGTCCATGTTCCGCTTCCGTAGCAGGCTACACCAGACAAATATCTCCGTAAATACTTCATAACACACAAATTTAAACTGCATGCTCAGAAATTGGTTATTGCCAGTCTGCGTTTTATATCTTCCCTACTTTGATCATCATCAGATACTCTCTCGCCGAAACAGCAAAACGTATGTATTATTTTTACTGTATGATTTCCTAATCTAATTCTCTTATCATAGCCTTATTTAATTTGGCTATATTTCATTACCTTTGTTTTACATTTGTTGATGTTCATTTTATAATCTATACTAACGGAAAAATATCTCAACACGAAGAAGGAATTGAGCGACATAAATGAAAGTCGGTAGGCTTGTTTCTACATCTGAAATATGATTCCCATTCACATTTCACGCCTGTCGTATAAGAGTGGCGCAATTGGCTCCAGTATGAGGACGCAATTCAGGTTCTTTTAAGAAACACTCTGTAACGGTCGTGAATGATAGTTACCTTTGAGATTGGACGTGTTGAGTTGATGTTAGTCAACAATGCCCTTAAGGAGATAAAGAAGCCGTTATCAAGACCTCTTTGGTTTTGTATGGGGTCATGTAATAGGGCTAAGAGAAGCTGGATGTTCCTTCTATGATGTTGCAGAAAGACTCGGTGGAAACGTAGCCACTACTTGACTGCTGGCAGCGGTGGTCACGAGAATATGTTCCACTACCGCCCCGGTCCGGACACCGTCTCAAGTATACTTACAGTGTACTATAGGAAAAGAGTGTAAGAAGATCTCACCGCCTAACTTCATTGATGCTTACGCCCGGCAAGAGCGTGAATAGAGCACTTATTTGGCGGAGTTGACACAAGAAAAAATGGGGGACCAGAATCTATACTGTCGTAAAATAGTCCTCTGAGCTCTAATTACATAACTGCGCGCGTTTCACAGCCCTGTTCTAGGTGCTTCAGTCCGTAACCGTGCTGCTGCTATGGTCGCAGGTTCGAATCCTGCTTCGGGCATGGATGTGTGTGATGTCCTTAGGTTAGTTAGGTTTAAGTAGTTCTAAGTTCTAGGGGACTGATGACCTCAGAAGTTAAGTCCCATAGTGCTCAGTGCCATTTTTTTTATGCTGAAAACCTTATAAGTAACATTTTTATTTCTGCATGACGGTCACTAGGCATATGAAACAAAAATGCACAATCAACATAAGTTGCTACATATTATTTAAAATTCAGAACCTACAATGCGAAATGGTCATCGTAGCGTATTTTATCTCCAAGGCTAGAACAGAGAGTGAGTAATAACTCTGGTCTTTTTAGTTTCTTTCGCCAGCGAGTAAAGGAACAATTAATTACCACAAAGATCCTATACAGTAATAGAGTCTGTTTGTACCATTATTATTTCATTTCATTATAAATTACCGTTATGACAGCTAATTGCACGCACATTTTCAGAGTTTTTTACAATTTTCATTTTACTTTGTTTTGTGTCCGATTTGTAGTCGCACGATTTAATATTTTGTACCGCCTATCGGTACAAATGTACGGTCGCAAGAAAGCCGGGCTCCGGACGGACTCGTGGCGCTACCGGGAGGGAACAAAATCGTGTTCGGAGTATGGCTCTGTGGCATTCTACTGCAGCGGGAAGCAGAACAGCAGTTGTCACCAAGGAGTCACAACGAACTGTTCCACATCGATTACTTCAAGGACAGCTCCGAGCCAAATTCCCTTTCACCCTTTCGACATTTCTCCACAATTACCTTTACTGCTTGTGTAATGTACAGATGGAATAACGTCGGGGATAGGCTACAGTCCTATCTCACTGCTTTCTCAACTACTTCCTCCCTTTCAAGTCATCTCTCTAATAACAGTAGTCTCGTTCCTGTACAAGCTGCAAATAATCTTTCGCTCCCTTGTTTTATCCTTCTACCTGCAAACTCTGTTGTTTAGTGTAGTTTAGTGAACACAGTCTCTCTGGGAGAGATGCTACAAAGATAGGTTTTCCTTTGTGCAACCTAGGTTGTAGCGTCAGTATTGTCTTCTGTGTTCCTACATTTATCTAGAACCCAAATTGATCTGGCCTCGTGTTAGTTTCACCACTGCTTTTGCGTTCCACTGTAAATAATTGGTGTAAAATACAACACTGAATAAATTACTCATACTAAAATTCGAACCATAGTCATGAGTGTTGAATCTTGATACTCGTGGGTAAGGTATCACTCAATTTCACAACTCGCTTTTACATTTTTGCAATGTCCTGGTGGCGCTGTGGGAAATCTAGGTGAATGTTATTAAGGCCTTCCTCCAGTTACGAGTTGGACTCCAACGAAGGCTGGCGCAAGATCCCATGGTTAAATCGTAGCCGGTAATTTGTCACTAAGACACTTAGTGCTACCCCACTGCCTACGCCGTTAGGTAATTAGCCTGTATCGGTATGTAGATCCCCAATGAAGACTGTAAACTAACATTTACTATACAAGGATATTTTATTAAAGCAAAATTATGGCCCCACAGACTTCGAAATATGTTAATTTTATTATCAGGTGAGATATGCACGTAATAAAAGTCAAAGTTAAGATAAGTTCTATTGTTTATTATAAATCCACACACAAAGCGAGTGCAGTAGTTGTACTGAAGTATAGCATGAACATTTTTAATAACATACTATCCACTGAAAGTCCGCCCTGATAGCTGAGTGGTCAGCGCGGCGGTCTGTCACGCCAAGGGGCCCGGGTTCGATTCCCAGCTTGATCGGAGAATTTCCTCCGCTCAGGGTCTGGGTGTTGTGTTGTCCTCATTGTCATTTCATCATCGTCAGTGGAAGGCAACGGGAACTCACCACTGGAATTAGTCCCCTAGAGGCTCGTGCGGTGGACGTCTGTGGCGAGGCTTCACCCATGATGAGACCTGACGTAAGGCAGAACACAAAGTTTATCCACTGAAAAATTATCACAAGAACATTACACAGTTAAAAGTAATGAAGGTAAGTGCAGATTCAAGACCGATGGGTAGGTTTCTACATTATTAGCACACTGGTCCGTTTCCGCCATCTGACTACAGTGATTGCCATAATTTGAGTTCGTAAAAGTATGCATGCCAGAAGGGAGTCTTCCTCCTACTCATTAACACTCTAACTTTTACTGAGTATATTGAGAGAGACCTATACACGCCAAAGACAATTGCCGATCTTACCATTTTTCTTAACAACGTCGTTGCGTTGACTGCGAGTGTTGATGTCGGCGACGACTGTGTCGAACGATGCCTGTGAATCCGAAAAAGCTACCTAAAGCGAACTTCACACCAGTCGTTGAATAACAAGTGCCAATTCTCCTGAAGCATCCTACCACTTCTCAAAGACTTTACCAAACTACTGCTTGAGACCAGGCTGACCACTGAAATTCCCACGTTTTCGTGCCCAGATAGCTATAGTTTCGTCTCTGTCCTGTCGGTGTCTCAAAGGAGTACGTTGGCATGTTTTTTGCTGTGACCCTCCTAAGATTCCTATCGGCTTTATTTGTATAAGGGGCTAGGTACTGATATTTTTGGGATGAGAAAGTTGCAATCTCATTCTTATAGATACCTCCCGCCTCTCCTGCGAAGTTCTGCCGAGAGCATGGAGCCATAAATACCTGTAGCTTTCACAGAGCCTGCCATATGTCCACTGGTATATTGTTCTCCTGTAGGCAGACTGGCCCTGTCTTCGAATTCTCCGTCCAACACTCATTGTTTACTGCCTTCCGGGACTTTTACTGTACTTTACAACGCCCTCACCGCGGAAAAACACTTTAGGAAAGTGGGAGCGGCGGTCATCTCGTGCAGCATTCCAACGACTCCTCTGTGACCATCCAGATGGCCACGGCATCAGCCTTAGTCTCCATTGTGTCGACTCGTGACGGGCGCCCCTTCATCCTGTCCAGTACACACCACAGCCTTTTTGAATGCTGTCCTACCTGGTGTCAGCGTCAGCTATTACGCCTGCATTAAGTTAATGGTGCCCTTCGGCCGGCTTTGATTTGCTGCCTGTCTATGATCTTGTCAGCTCAGTCAAACATAATTCCCAACAAATAAAACGCCTATAAGTACTTCATGTATTGGCAACCACTATGGGATAATCTTTAATAAGAATAATATATCGATAGTGTGAAAGTTGACGAAATCATCAGTTTCACTATCTCTCACTACACCGCATTTATGTTTGAAATTTTGTGAGGTCTGTGACAGACTTCAGTGCGTTACAGACTGACGGAAAATTTGAGCATTCTATCGGCTGGGTATCTGGAAACAAAATTAATTGCGGCTCCTGGGAAGGGATGCATTGCCAACATATAAGTGAATGCATAATGTTTACTATCACACTCACATTTTTTAGAACCACCCTCATCCAAACTTATTTGCTGTCTGATGTGCAGAAGACATCTATGTATATTGCAAGCCATACATAGTTCATGTTGTGGATTGGCAAGAGAGCCAACCCACCATGAGAGGAAGCCGAAAGGCACGCGTTTTAGCTCACGCAGGCTGGCGTGAGGTCTGGAACAGGTCAAGGAAGTTAGACTTTAGCAAAAAAGGACGTAGCTGTTGGAATACTTAACTTTAATCCGTAAATGGTGAACATCGCTCTTGACGGTACATGTTTTACAGCATCAATAGTAACTGGTAATGGCGCTTTGCTAGGTCGTAGCAAATGACGTAGCTGAAGGCTATGCTAACTATCGTCTCGGCAAATGAGAGCGTAATTTGTCAGTGAACCATCGCTAGCAAAGTCGGCTGTACAACTGGGGCGAGTGCTAGGAAGTCTCTCTAGACCTGCCGTGTGGTGGCGCTCGGTCTGCAATCACTGATAGTGGCGACACGCGGGTCCGACGTATGCTAACGGACCGCGGCCGATTTAAAGGCTACCACCTAGCAAGTGTGGTGTCTGGCGGTGACACCACAGTTCAGTTTTTGGATGACAACTACAAAAAATAAAACATGCAGCAAAGAAAATATGGTCCAGCTCTCTTCAGTGAAAAACAAACAGTTACACTTAATTTGGCAAAGAGTGAATTTTGCTACGGTATCAACTGTTTACTCTTCCATATCAATATGGTGGTATCCTCTTAATGTTAGTTTACAAAGTAACAAGATTTGACATTAGCTACATACACACACACACACACACACACACCTGTTACTTCCATTCAGACACTTTTACTTGGAATGAAATATGAGCAAACGAGAAAAGTAATCGATCAAAAAAATTTTGTTATATAAAAGTGAACATCACAAGCGAATTCATAAATACAGTAGTAATTTACAAAGAGATCTAAAGAGTTATGATTTGAGATTCCTACTTTTAGAACAATTCAAAAATACAAACAATTACAAAATCATAATGATACATTTACAGGTAAATGATATAGCATAACAATGAGGAAAAACTGAATTACAGAGTATTAAAACAAATAAATTACACAGGCATAAAAGACAAACTTTACAAAGAATTCCAGAACAGTCTTTCGCTAAAAGACAGAACGTTCATCAAAATAAATAAATAAATTTAATTCACAAACTCTTTTTCCTACACTGAATTAGAGGTGGCACATAATACACAGGACAACACTTTTTTCATGCTTTTGGAGACACAGAGCTAACGCACTTATTACGGGAACAATGATTCATTCAGGCTCGTCTGGAGGGGGAGGGGGGCGAGGGGGAGGGCGCAAGTCAGGTTCCCCAGCGAAAAGGCGTGACACAGTCCTTGCTTCTTGGCGAGGAGAAAAACGTCACCGTTGTCGTCGTTCTACGGCCACCGTTGCTGTCATTCTCCGTTGCATCTCTTCCGTTAGTGATAGCTGCCGTGGGCGTACTCAAGGCTCATTACTGAGGAGCCATTTTTTCACTGTGACGTTGCATTAGCATACACATACGTCTTCGTTGACTGGACTGCAGAACTCCACTCTGGGGTTCTTGTGCTGTCTGATGTTGCTTTTAGCCTATTCATCAAGAAGATTTATAGGTTGTTGCATCTTGCATAAACTAGTGAAGAGCGTAGTTACACGAGGTATTGATAAGGATATGGTGCAGGAAAATAGCTATGCATGTGGTATTGGAATGGGTTAACCGGATGTGCTGTTTCATCCCATAGTTCACGGTATGTCACAAATTACGGGGTTGACACTGATTTCGGAATATGGACTGGTTAGCTCCATTTCATGTGATGCCATCTGGTGTCGTTGCTTGACTTCTGCTGTCGCCTGCAGACTCGTTTTTGTCAACGTCCAAACTCCGCCGTCGGCGAATGTCGTACCTCCTACCCCGTCGTCAGCGTCTGCCTGGGTGGGTGAGTCGCAGGTTTTGCTGTAGTCTGGCGGCAAGGAAACCGACTGTAAAGATGACACGCCCCTCCATGTCAGACAGGGTGGCGTTCCTGATGCCTTGTGGTGCCCACTTTCCGCCTCTGGGGTCTCGTCCCACAGAAAGTGGTGCAGCCAGTCCCTATTTTCGCTTTCGTAGCCGCTGGCCATATTACCGTGGTGTCCTCGCTTCCTCGCAAACATAAGGGAGACCTGCTCGCCAGTCCTGTGTCCTCCGCTGGGCCATCTGCACGTCACTTCCAAGTAAACATTAGATTCTTACAAACACTTTGTACAGACATAGTGTAGGAAAGCAGCCTCTTCATGCCATATAAAATTGATATGCTTTCCACTGTGTGCCAGCCTAGTCCGCTGAAACTAGCTATGACGTCACGAATGTTGCGCAATACCTTAAAAATAAAATAAATAATCTGAAAAGTTGAGAGCATGTCAGGAATGATGCTAAAATAACAATGTGTTAAGTTTCAGTTTGGTAGCATTAACAGTTTTCGAAATTTGGATGTTTTACGTGAAAATCATCGGCGCAACAGGAAGGAGCTAGAAACTTCAAAATTTATATTCGTATTCCTTTTTCATTGTAATTTAATGGAAACAGCATGCTGGATCTCACAAAGTAATATTTTGGTTGAACTTCATGGTTTTCTGTTTTTGTGTCCTAAAAGTTCGGAAGCAAGATAGATTAAGTAAGTGATTAGATAAAGCTAGAATGTTTAGATTTAGGTGGAATGGAGATATCCTATAGTAACAAAGATGTGAGAAGTTTCAAAAAGGTAGCTATAAAACTATAACTGTAGCGTCTCTCCAAAGGGCAAGTTCAGAGCTCATCTATTGCGTGCAGTGCATCTAAAATAATTCTCTCGCCAAAAGTATTTAACGTAGTCACATTAGAATTTTATTATAGATAACTTACCTGTGTGCTGATTGCACAATTAAATCGAGAGCTTCATGGCCTTCAGCGAATGAAGCAATTAATTATTTAGTAAATTGAAGTTGTGTTTTGCTAGCCGAGCGGCTAGTCAGTAAGGCAAATGTTGTCGGCTGTGCCTTCGGCGGTCCGCACCGCGGCTATATAAATAGGAGCATGTGAGCTAGAGTGAGTCCATCCTCACCCACCGCATCCACCAGCATCTCCGCCAGCACCGCCTCCTTCCCGTTACCCAGTGTGGTTTTCGGCCGTCCTTCTCTTCCGACGATCTTCTCCTTCACCTCACTCATCTCCTTTCCGAACAGCTCAATTCCCGTCGCTCCGCAATCTTCCTCTCCCTTGACCTCGAACGCGCTTATGACCGCGTATGGCATTCTGGTCTCCTCTTCAAGCTCCAAACCTTCGCCCTTCCCATTAACTACGTCCGTCTGATCGGTTCCTTTCTCTCCCGCCGTCCTTCCTATGTCACCATCCATAACACCGATTCCTACACCTTTTTCCCCTCCGCCGGTGTGCCCCAAGGCTCCGTCCTCTCCCCCCTTCTGTACCTGTTGTACACGGCGGACATGCCACCGCCGTCACCCCCCGTCCACCTTCTCCATTTTGCCGATGACACTGCCTTCCTTGCCCTTGCCCCCACCCTGCAACGCTCTCAACGCTTTCTCCAATCCCATCTTGACCGGTTCACCGCTTGGTGCAACCAGTGGTTGCTCAAGGTCAATCCTTCCAAAACCCAGGCGATCATTGTAGGCAAAACCACCCCTTCCTTCCGCCTCCTTGATTTCTATCTCACCGTCTATGGCCGTCCTATCGCCCTCACTCCCACCCTTAAGTACCTTGGCGTCACCCTCGACCGTCGCCTCTCCTGGACTCCCCATCTCCAGACAATCCAAGCCAAGGCACGTTCCCGCCTCCGTCTCCTCAAGCTCCTCTCCGGCCGCACGTGGGGTCTGGACCCCTCCACCATCCTCCACACCTATAAATCCCTCATCTGCCCTATCCTTTGTTATGCCCATCCAGCATGGATCTCCGCTCCCCCTACCTTTTATAAATCCCTCCAAATCCTGGAACGCCATGCTCTCCGCCTCGCCTATCGCATTCGTCTCCCCTCCCCCACACGGATCCTGTATGATCTCATCCCCTTCCCCCACCTCCTCCTTTTCCTTGAAAGGATACGGATCCTGTACACCTCCTGTAAACTAGATCCTCCTCACCCGCTCGTCTCCCCGCTCCTCTCCCCACCCCCGCCCGCTGCCGCGCCTGTATTCCCACGTCCCGCCCGGTCTCCATCTCTCCACCCTCCTTACCCTCTCCCAAGGTGGCTTCCGCCAGCTCCCTCTCCCTGATGATGTCCTCGTCCCCTCCATCTACCCCTCCTATCAACTTTGACCCTGCCCCGCCCCCCTCTCCCGGTGTCCTTTCCTTTCGGCGCCCTCCCTCCCTTCTCTTCCCTTCCCTTCTCTTCCCTTTTCCCCTGTCCCCTACCTCCACCCCTCTTCCCCTGGGCTTCCTTTCCCCCTTCCTCCCTCCCCCCCTTTTCCCCTGCCCGTGGCATCTCTGCTCTCCCATCTCGCTCTCCCACTCCCCTTCCTCCTCCTCCTCCTCTATTGGCAGGTCCCCGGACTCGCACACGCTCAGTGGACATTCGCGCGCCGGAGGTCACCGCCGTCAGTGTATCGTGTGTGCTGTCATGTTTAATGTTCAGTGTTTCACCGTCACACTCCATCGTTCACCAGTGCCGTCGTCTTCTTCAGTGTTTGTGCATCGTGTCAACCGTTCGTCGTGTGGATTGTCATCAAGTGTGAACGGCTTCTTGTGTTTTTATGTTCATGTGTCTACTGTTTTTTCCCGCCGATTTTTTACGTGATGTCTCTTCTCTGTTTATCTCATTGTACTCTCTTCGGCTGAAGAGCGGCGTATTGTGCTGCTGCCAGCCTACCTGATTGTTCAGGTGTCAAAATAACAATAAAGTAAAAAAAAAAAAACTAGAGTGAGGCCCCAGTTCTCTTCTAGATTCGTATCAGCGCGCACTCCTTGTCGGAAGCCGCGTCGTGTTTGTGCAGTTGCCAGGAACAGCCTTGGATGCTGTATTACGTAACTCGATATGCACTTAACAATGAGTTCGCATTGGGGTAAAGTGTTAATTACGGAACGACTTCAGTGATTTATTCTCAGATTGCTTATGTCGTATTTTCACGTGTCGTCGCAGGACAGACTTTCTACCATTACCAGCGTGGAGTTTGATGAGTATTAACATCAAATTTTGGCGAGCATTCATTTTGAACATTTACATCGATAACGGTTATGGAACAGTTTCGTTATCTAGGGATAATAGGATCCGCGCAATAGACTCTGAACAGCTCTGATAGTACAATAGCTGATATGGATAATCATTTGTCTGGAATTTTTCAAAATATAGTGAAAATCGTTATACTAAACTGTATTTTCTATGAATCCCGGACATCATCCTAAATCCTCAGAGAAATGAACTTCAATAATCAACAACTTTATGTCTCTATCAGAGTGGGCACAGTGAACTTTAATTGCAGGCATCACGTTTTTGCTAATCACTTTCTGGTTGCCAACATTGTAGTTAGAGAGCCTGTGTTGAGAACGGCAAACAAATAATATAATATATAATAAATTATTTTCCACTCGCCGGCCCACAATAGTAAATCAGAAATTATCCTGATTAAACCTCAACCAAAAGTATCCCTCAGGAAATTATTTACGAAATTATCTTACATATTCAACGGCTCTATGTCTTTCAATATTCTCTGTTTCTTTCATAAAAACTAAATTCTTTGGCTCAGTGGCCTACAATCATTCCAAGAGATTCAAGAAGCTCTATATTTATGTACTACTTGCAATAATAGGAATAGATTACAAGGTGGACGTTTACGCCTTTATCGAGTTTACTACACAAACGTTTCCAACAGTTTAACATGTTTCAACCCTTCATCATCATCATGCTGGTGGCATCGTACATGTTTGTAATTTTAACCTAATACAAGTTCTCTCACTTTTAGACAAGAAACCGCAATCATGCTTTTCTGTCTACATCAATTTATCCGTTCGTCGAGGATTTACCCTTTTGGCAGTCCTTGCAAGTAACCAACACCTCTCTAATACTCGGTTTCTGTATGGTACCTTCCCCTTATTACCTCTCATGTGGTGTTTTTTTCGAACTGGGTGCCGATTTTGCCTTAAACAGACTCACAACAAGGAAAACAGAAATATCAACAAATAAATAAATCCTCCCCTCTGAATTATTCAAATGTGGCGTGGAATAAACGTTAGACAGAATGATTGTAAATATAAATTTAAAATATAGAGAGAGTTTCTCTGTACATCTGTATGTTTCCTTTGTCAACCTTTATTTTCCGTGACACGTTCCTGTCCTGCCATCTGATACGGGTATTTTCTTTCCATCTTATTTATCCTTTTCGCTCTTTCGTCAATGGCGTCATATTCATCTGTCTAAGAAAATAAATTCATTAAAGCATAAGTATCTTTTGTTTTAATTGGTATACGTACTTTTATAGCACAATTTATTGGCTGATGGACATCCAACGTCTATCGACCCTTACCGTACAGCCTCTGTTTCTAGCTGTCCTTGATATTCCACTTCTTCCAGTAGTCACGTCCTCATAAACAAGTATAAAAAAGATTCCAATTTCTTTCTTCCCTAATTCCTTTAATATTCAGCACAAACGCACCTTGGCACGACCTACATATCTTTTCTTTCCTTCCCTACTTATATCTGGGTGCAAGCGCTCCTCGCCATCCTCCTCCCCGTTGTTCTACTCTATTAACCTGTGTCCAAATGCAACCTCGGCGTGAACCTTAATTACCGCAAATAGCAACACTAGTTCCCTCTATTCTAAGAACAGCCCTATGAAACATCAACCGCATAGTCGCTCTCGATACTCTGAGTAGTAGAAGCCTTCCCCACGTTATATCCAATTATCACAAAAAGATACGGAGGCTTTCCCTTTTCTATTGCCATCTACTTACTGCTTCGACCTTCACATTCTTCGTGTAAACCCTATTTTTATTCCTCAGATAAAAATCTGTTACTGACCTCATACAGTAACGGATCACTTCTTTTGCAATGGCTCGACACCTTTTAGAGCTGCACCATTTTTTAGCGGCCGTGGCTGTTTTTATTATTGCTTAAATAGCATCCATGACAGAAGAAAACATCACAAAAGTCTAAGTTAACTATCAGCACTCCTCTGTATTACTAATCTGTCCTTTGACTCCTTGATAATTTATCCAACCAACTGTTTTCCACATGAGTTAAAACTATTTACAAAAGAAAAAGTAACGTCGACTTTTGCTCCATTATGCCATGCCGATTACCTCCATCTTGTAATTCAATGTTGTATTTGTTTGTTCCACACACGAACTCCCTCTTACTCCGTGAAGGGATTGACGTTGCTGATATGGTGGACACCAAATGATTTTCCTGTTTTCAACGATTCCAGTTCAGCGCGTTGTCGCGCGCAATTCTGCGGATTCGCATGGGCCCTTCAGAGACCGAAAATAATTTGTGACACACCGGTTTTTGTTTGTTCGACCAACGGTGAGAACTTACCAATAGCTTCCGTCCTAATTGTGTCTAATCCTCGCTTTTTTGCCTCCTCTTTCCTTCCTTTTCACGGCTGCCGCCATGAGATGGATTATCGCTTGTTTGACAACGTTGTTGCGTCGCTCCTTTTCTCTCGGCGGGTAGGCCACTTCTTCTCTCATCCGATCTTGCGGTTGTCGGTTCTTCAGTACCGTGATAGGCGGAAACTTGGTGCAGCCGTGCGGCAGTTCACTCACGACATTCTGGAAGTCTGGCAAGAATACGTCCCAGCTCGTGTGCTGTTTCGAACAACAAATCCTGCATAGACTTCCTAAATCACGCATTATACGTTCTGAAGGGTTGGATGCAGGTCTGCAAGATGAGATTAAAACAGATGTAATCTTGTACCTTTTTAACGTTTCAATCGATCGTTGCGATCGAAACTGTGGACCGTTATCCGAGATTTTCCAAATGACCCAACTGTGCCAAGAAATCCATCTCGAATGCTTTAGAAACCGTCACTGCTGTTGGTTTGCGCAGAGGCGTGAATGTCATATATTTTTAAGTTAATTCTCTAAACACGAAAATATAACAAACAAATTGTTTTGACCTGGGCTGTGGCCTAGAAGGTCACTGGCCGCGAGCTGCTTTAATTTCTCCGGAATAATCGAAAACATAGGTACCTGCATGCCTTGTGTCGAGGGTTTACCCTTTTAGCAGTCCTCACAAGCAGCCAATACCTTTCAAACCCACCGTTCCGTACTCTTAAAATAAAATATCTTTCATTCCAAAGAGCATTTTCTTGGTCGAAAGTGAGTGTATCGTATCGCATGGTCGATAAAATCTTTTGGAAGGCAGAGCAACCATATCGACTCGTCTGTGTTCTCCTACAGAATAATATCCCTTTTCTCAACAAGTAGAACTACCTGATATTCGCTTGGCTCTTGTCCTTCCATCCATTCTTGATGACTAGTAGTACTGGGTCTTTACCTTGCCTTTTTGGAATATCCTTTAGTCACGTGAATATGAGGTTTTCCGCGGCTGCCCTTTTAAAATAAAACAAACTGAAGTGATTTTCTTCAGCATTCTGATTCGCATCTTCCGTCAACCGTGATAATGCGTCTGCCACAACAGTCGTCGAACCAGGTACGTATGTTATTGAAAAATCTAACTCCTGAAGATATAAGATCCAGCCGGTAAAACGATCATGTCTCAGTTTTGTCGAAATCAGAAACTCTAATGCTTTATGATCAGTATGGACATTTTTCTCCCGAACACAAAATAGCGAAATTTCTGGAAGGCCCACACTACTACCAATGCATCTAGTTCTGTCACGGAATGGTTCCGCTCAATCGTAGATAGCATTCTGCTGCCGAACGCTATTGTTTTCCTAACCATTCTGCCACCTTCTTCATATTCTTGAAACACATCCACACCAAGTCCCGTTCTTGCCGAGTCTGTGATTATGCAGAAATCTTATGACAGATCTGGATGGGCCAGAACCGATGCGTTAATCACTGCTGACTTCAAAGCTTGGAATTCTTCCTCTACTGTCGCGTCCCGTTCTCACGGCGTGTTCTTTTCTGTCAACGCACACAGGTGTGAGGTCGCTAGTGTTACAATCTACACAATTTTGTTTAAAAAATTAATGTCACCAAGAAAGCTTCTCAATCTTTTCCTTATGTTTGGGGAAAGGAGTTTAGCAATTGCTTGTGTTCCAAAAGCTTTACACGCAGCGATCCAAAAAATGATTTATCTACATTGACGGTAACGCCATGACTTTTCAGTGTGCTAAGGAGTGTCCTCAGTACCTCATTGTGCTCTCCCCATGAGCTTTCCGCTATCAGTATGTCATCCACGTAGACGGTGATATATTGCTTCAAGGTACCATCCAGTACGCTATCCAAACAACGAATAAAAGCAGCTGATGATATATTTAATCCAAACGGTAGACTTTTGAACTGGTTTGATTATTCCTTCATTTAGCATCCTATTCAGTTCCTTACAAACGTTTTTTTCTGTTTACAAGCAATGTTGTGTATGGATTTCCCCAGAACGACTGATGGTCACTGACTTCGAATTTGTACTGGAGAGTTCTTTTGCACATCACTTGGGCAAGAATCTCTCTCCATTACGCTGTAAAATACTATATAATTCTTGCTTAGGTTGATCCTCCACGTTATGCTTTCCCTCCTCTATTTCCTCAATCTTCTGATCTATCTCACTCCTCATCTGTGTCTCCTTTTGTCGGAATCGCCGCAGCTGGTTCCGATAAAATTCTTCGTTCGATTCTATCTTCGTTGCTGGTTCCACAAGCAATCTTAGACAACTCGCTGGGATCTGTGTCCTAATGGCTTGTTATTTAGCAGTTATTTCTGTCTTTGAAACGTAATTACGCCACGTCCTGTGCGTAATGTGGCGTCGTTTTCCCTCAAGAAATCTATACCGAATATCAATTCTGTGGCGAGCTTACGCACAATAATGAAGTTGCACAAGTTACACTCCAGTTCTTGTCCCTGACATGTAAATTCTGTTCTAGTCTGTCTATTTATTTCCGTGTATTTGCCTACAATCGCCCCCTTTATGCGTGTCTTTTTTAAAGACAGCACCGACCTCCGAGACTCCTTGTAACATCTTTCAAAGGCGAAATCGGAAATCACTCAGATTTTACTTCCAGTTTTACATTCCTCACTCTTATCTTTATCACTGGGCGTAGCTCCTGTGTGCATAACGCTTCCTTTTTTTCCAATAGAATCTCCGACATGTGACACTGTTAATCACTTCCTTTTACTCCCTATGCTTGCTGGATATTTCTGTGGGATCACCTCTTTGATCGCAACTTACTTGTTTCCAATCTCTTCTGCTCTGACTTGCGTTTTCCACTACATTTGGTCCAGCCTGTGTTTCCGAATTCTCCTCATCATACTCGAAATTTTCTTTCCAAATTCCTAAATATGAATCTTCATCTATGTCTTGTTCATCGTCTGGAATTGACTCCCAGTCTTCGTCGTCCTCTTCTCTCTCATTTTCCTCTTTCTCTACAACGTGGCTTGACGTATAGATTCTTATTCTCTGATTCCCGTCATTATTTACAACTCGTTCGTCTTCGTTACTGCCGTCGCACTCATATTGTGCAACTGTCCCATCATTTTCATCTCTCCTTTGCTGCTCCCCCTTTGACATATTTACAGAATCTACAATTTCACTCTGGTCGGCTCTTAGTTGTTACACGGGTGTTCTAATGACAGATCCCGCTTCTTACATTTGTCGTTGTTGATTGTGATCTGCTGTGTGACCTTTGTCGCGAGCATCTGGTGGCCTAATCTCCGTGTTTCCGCTTCCTGTACCATTTCACTAAGTTGTGGCCAAGTTGCCACATATTGCGGGCGATTGTTCGGTTGGTAATAGTTTACGACAGCCCTGTTTGGTGGCAACATCTGGAACTACCCATCCATGTCAGGTGGTCTGTTCTGTAGTTTCTTTCGTTACTCTCCCATGGCGGCGATCCACGAAAATTATTAGGATTGTTCTTATTGTTACCCGTATACGTCCTTCTTTCCTTTTCCTGATGCTCATTGAAATCAAACTCCAATTCCCTTAATCTGTTTCTGAATGCTTCTACGTCTTTGTCACACCTGCCGGCCAATACTTGCTGATAACTGATAGGTAATTTCATATAGCAAGATCATATGATTTCGCTCGCTCTTTATGGCGTGCCAAGTACTGGTTTTTGGGTAAAACACTGTCAAAAAACGTCGCCGGACTCTGCTGTTATGATTATTATAAATATTTGTGCATCGCAGTTTCTTGCTTGATGCGTTCTTGAGTTTCGTTTGACCCACATATCACAAGGAAAGCATCTTTAAACTCCTGATATGAACTACACGTTTGTATAATCTTACTCATTCCGACTACCGGATTCCCTTCAAAATGTGCACACTAGTAGTCTAGTTGGTGTTGCTATGGTGGTAATGATAAAATGAACTGCTATACCCACACCTTGGGATGGATAGATTTGTCCATATATGTTTGGAATTTCCGTACGGAAAGGATGAGCTTAAAATCAAATGATTTTTCCTGCCGAGTATGTGACCTGTCAGCACTTTTTGTTTCTCTGTCTACTGCTAGAGGTCTTCCGTGTGTTCTTCACTCACTGCTTCTACTTTGCATTGCGACAAACTCTTACACGTCCGCTGCAAACGTCTTCATGAGGGGAGTACAAATATTTCGTGAGTAGTCATCCGTCTCCAAACGTGAACGTCGCGCAACCGCCTCACGAGAACTATTCTCTTTACTAATTCTTCTTTCCTGTTCTGTACTCGACTACAGCAATGATTGATTTTCCTCATTTTCATTGGTTGTAGCTATAGTCGAATTTCCAGGATGCTCGCATCTCTTCTGTATTTCGCGTGAGATTAATTTCTCCTTGCGCGATTTTAACAGTACGGCAGCTTAATCTAATTTCGTGACACTATCAGCATCAGTATTGTCCAATCTTTTCCCCTATTTCTACCCTGCGTGTTTCTTGTTGTGTGTGTTTCTGCCTTCTGCTTATATTTTACGGTTCCTTTTCCAGGACTGGAAGTTGTTGTAATTGCGTATTTATTCCTTCCTGTGCCTTCTCTGCGTCTTCTGCCAACTGTTTAGTCGATTGCGCTATCTTCTTGGCTTCCGTAGCATTATCCTTTGCTTTTGTCGCTAATCTTTTTACATCTTTCAAATTTTCCGTCAAAATATCCCATTTTTCCTTTATCTCTTTCCTAGTCACCTTCTTCCGCCTCGGTCTTCTGTTACATTTTTGGCAAAAATTGCAATAAAGCTAGTTGTGAGTTACTTTGCTCATCTCTTCTACTGGGAACTGACGCTTCTGAATTCAACTGACAATGTGTCTGCAGCGGTGAAACTGCCCTGCTGCTCCCATCTGTCCCTTCTACGCGGTAATCTCTGATCATTTTAACTGCACCCTCCTGTCCTGAAGCGACAGTGGCGTCCTCTTTCTCGTTCTGCCTGTCATATCTGATAACACTCTGACTTAACATGCTCCGTCTGTTCAGTTTGAGGCACAGATGGACACTGCGTACCGTGGGAAACATTATCTGCTCCTCCCTCACCCCTGATAATTCCCTATCTTGATCTCGCTCCATATTCGAAATTTTCAATAACATAAATAACTCCCAGCTCCTCTCGTCTGATTCCTGCTCCTCATTCGAACATTTATTGAAAACACCTCAAGACTCATATTATTAAACCGATGCAAAATAATTTCGACGCTATATCAACGCTGGCAGATTGATAGTATGTGGAGCAAATCGGCACAAACCAGAGAAACCTGAAACATCTCATACATGCATTATTTAATTCGCGCCAGCCAAAGTTTTATAACTAACGTGGATTTATGTCTCTAGAAGCGTGATTATAAACAAATCTAATTGTAATTGTGAAAAATTTTACTTCTCTGTTTGCTACGTTGGGAAAACTGTTTTAAAAACATTTCTGAAAATTTGAAAGTGCAACTTCTTATTCCTGACTACATCACAAAGTCTCCAATCACTGTTTTGATCCTGGAACAAGTACTCCAAAAGTGTAATACTTCACCACGTATACCTTTAAGTAATTAAGCTGTATCGGTATACAGATGTCCAGTGAAGATTGCAAACTATCATTTGATATGCAAGGATTTTTTATTAACACAAAATTATGGCCCTATGACGAGGTGAGATACGTACGTAATGAAAGTCAAAGTTACCGTAAGTTCGATTGTTTATTTTAAACTCTCACACAAAACGAGTGCGGTAGTTGCACGCAAGTATAACCTGAACATGTTCAATAGCATACTGTTCACTGAAAAATTACCGCGAGAACACGAAACAGTTACAAGTAATGAAGGTTAGCAGAGATTCGAAACAAGGAACCGATAGGTAGGTGACAACATTATTAGTATATTGATCTGTTCCCGTGATCTCACGACAGTCATTGTCAAATTTTGGGTCCGTAAAATTTTTCCTGACAGAACGGCATCTTCCTACTACTCATTAAAACTCTAACGTTTACTGAATACATTGCGACCTATTTTTTTGTAACAGCATCGCTGTGTTGTCTGCCAGTGCTGCTGTCAGCGGCCACTGCTTCAGACGATGCCTGTGAATCCCGAAAAGCTGCCTAAAGCGAACTTTTCATCATGCGCCAGTTGGAGTAGTCATCGATTGATAAGCGTCATATCTACTGAAGCGTCCTCCCACTTCTCAACAATTTTTCAAAACTACCGCATCAGACCAGGGTGACCAATGAAACTCCAACGCTTTCGTGTCCAGAGGCCTACAGCTTTGGAAAGGAATGTGTTTAGGCGCCGTCCTGTTGGTGCCTCAGAGGAGGAGCGCGTTACCATGTCGTTCTCCACGACCCTCGTAAGATTCCTATCTGCTTCATCTATATATGAGAGGCCAGCTACAGGTATTTTTGAGATGAGAAAGTTTCAGTCTCAGTGCTTTGCGAAGAGCATAAAGCCACAAATACCTGTAGCTTTCACAGAGCCTGCTTAGTGTCCACTGGTATACTGCTCTCGTATCGGCAGACTGGCGCCGACTTTGCATTCTCCACCCAAGGCTTGTTGTTGCACATCTTCCGTTAACTTCACTGTACTTTACAAGGCCGTCACCACAGAAAAACACTTTAGGAACGTGTGAGCGACGACCATCTCGTGCAGGATTTCGATAACTCCTCTGCAGCTGTGCGGACGTCAGCAGCATTACCTGCAGTACATATTGTGTCGACTTGTGACGGGCATTCCTTGATCCTGTCCAGTATATAAACAACATCCTTTGGTGAGTGCTGTCCTATCTGGTGTCGGCGTCATCTTTTGCATTTGCGTTAAGCTAATGGTGCGCTTTGGCCCGCTTTGATCTGCTGTCTGTCTGTCTGTGAAATTGCTATGCCAGGCAAACGTAGTTCTCAACAAATACAACGCCTACAAGTACTTGATGTATTTGCAATCACTATCGGATAATCTTTAATTCAAATAAAGGCATACACTATATATAGATAATGTGAAAGTAGACAAAGCCGTCAGTTTCGAAGTCTATCAACCTTAGCTATACTTCTTGTTCTCATCTCGCAGGAAACAGAGTCCTCTTAATATAGCTTGGTATTTTAATGACTGCTTCACACACACACACACACACACACACACACACACACAGATATATATATATATATATATATATATATATATATATATATATATATATATATATATATCTGTGTGTGTGTGTGTTCAGTTTCTATGTTCAGCCTTGTGTGTTGCAAATGTAGTGGAACTAAGGCGCTTCAATAATACTAGGCAGCGCGTAGTCTTAAAAACTTGACAATACCTGCCTTATGTATTTAATCTGTTGTCAAAACGAAGTTTATAGCTTCTCTATTAATATATGACTCACAGTCTGTGAGAGTTAGCTTTTATTTAGCCTAACAGTTATACACCAGGTATAATGTTCCCACCGTCGAATTACGTGTTGCTTCTTCTCTATATGGGACACGAGTGAGGGTGGAGTGCTGAGGTCCAGGGAAAAGGAGTGCTCCCGATGTGGAAGTATATCTCGCACAAAATAACGTGGCACATCGCAGAAACGCATTCTCATCGTTAGAGTTGGGCTATGGCATCATGTTGTTCCGAAGACGGTTAGGGATGGCGCTTACCGCTGAAACAATCGGTTCTCGGTTTTATCGTGTTTTTCCTTTCAATGCAACTTTAACCGTACTGTTAACTCGACTCAAAATAAGCAGTTTCTGAAATAACCGATTTTCGGTTTATTAAACCTATTACTACCTGTAATAAAAATAAAAACATATTGAAAACATCTTCAACTTTTGTAGTCCTGTCTTCCTCAGTATCGTGAAATATTACGGTTTATTGATAGTTTTTATTTTTGGACCGTCTAACTGCAACTGAATGAAACACAATTTCCGTGCCATAAGCGTTTCACCCTATTATCTGCAAGGCATCTTCAGTAACCTAGAATATGTACATACTCTTATTATTTACTTAACATTTTGGGGCAATGTACCTATAGGTTATAAACAGTTCTTGTAGTTGAAACTTTCTGGCAGATTAAAACTGTGTGCCGGACCGAGACTCGAACTCAGGACCTTTGCCTTTCGCTGGCAAGTTTCATATCAGCGCACACTCCGCTGTAGAGTGAAAAATTTCATTCTAGAAATATCCCCCAGGCTGTGGCTAAGCCATGTCTCCGCAATATCCTTTCTCTCAGGAGTGCTAGTTCTGCAAGGTTCGCAGGAGAGCTTCTGTAAAGTTTGGAAGGTAGGAAACGAGGTACTGGCAGAAGTAAAGCTGTGCGGACGGGGCGTGAGTCGTGCTTGGGTAGCTCAGTTGGTAGAGCACTTGCCCGCGAAATGCAAAGGTCCTGAGTTCGAGTCTCGGTCCGGCACACAGTTTTAATCTGCCAGGAAGTTTCATATCAGCGCAATAACATCCGACAGTCGGCAAAACAATGAAAACATTGCATCAGAACAAGTGCTCAGTTCCTAGTGCTGTAAAGTATGGAAAACAAAAACCCCAAGTGGCAATTCTAAGAAGAGGAAGGGCACCAAAAATAGAACAGAAACATAAAATGTAGAAAATCGTCCACGCAACCTGTAAGTAGAACTACAGCATGGAAAAAACCAACGACCAGAACTGTTTATAACCTTCAGGTACAGTGCCCAAAATGTAAACTACATAGTAAAAATATGTGCAGATTCCAGGCCACTGAAGATGCCTTGCAGAGAACAAAGGGTAAACGCGTATGGCACGAAAATTGTGTTTCATTCTGTTACAGTTAGACGGTCCAAAAATAAAAATTATCAATATACGATAATAGATTGAAAAATTTGGACACTCTCATTTCAAGATACATGAAATCAAAATATTAAATTAAATAGGGAAATAAAAGAAAACTTAGTCCATCCATCGTTGCTTTTCTCGGAAAGTGATAAGTGGTATTCTCCTACTGATTCTAGTTTTTTGAAACTCTTTTCAAAAATCATGTTGTAATCAGGAACCACTCCATTATTTGGAAATTACGACTGGTCAGTGCAAAAAGGTGCAAACTGAGGCTGAAGAGCTATTTTTCGTGTCAGTTTGTCGTTCTCAAGGGCTACAACCGGAGGCATGTTATGTAGATACAGCCAGCATATCAGTTGCTTTCTATTTTTATTGTAACTGTTGATTTTTAAGTTTCCTCCTTATATTATGTCACAGGTTTGTTATGCCTTTTCCCGTTTCTATTCTTTTAAAGCAAATGGACCATTGTACTTCGCTGATGCTGCACTTCGTAAAATACTTCTGAACTACATTTGATGTCTGACGACGACAGCGAGAAACTACCATATATAGCAGATGGGGCAAGTCTTGCACACTGCATGTACACACCTAATTGGCCACACCATATGGTGACAGGTACATTGTCGTCTCAGTAATGCTATACCAATTCTTATGCCGTGTGTTCGTTGCTCGTTTCTGTCACTATTGTTATTAAAGTAGCATTGATCGCATTTCCCATTTTCTATAATAAAGTAGTATTTCAAATCAATGCAGGTTTTGCAGGCAAAAAGTACTCTTTCTTTAAAAAAGGTTTATTTAAAAACGAAAAATGTTAGCACTGCCGCTAATTGACGTTCCGTTATCTTACTTGGTTATTAGCAAAAAATAAGAAGCACTTTTCATAAGCGAGACCAAACAAATACCGGTATTCATAATTAAAATACCAGTATCGGTTTTAATCGGTCAGCTTTTCGCATCACTACTGTCGGCTGCCCATGTGGGCACTTGAAACGTTGTTATTGTTTTCTCTTTACAACATCATACTGTAGTTGCAGAGAAAGTCCTTCATAATAAGGCACGTGTAGTTGTGTGTAATGCTATTAAACTTTTGACAGAAGAGAAAATGAGGAAGTGACATTCTCATTAGAAACTGTACTTGGCAGCGTTGCAGAACTAGTGCATTCGCTCAATAATGGGAATAAAGGAGGGGGGAAAACATGGCTACAAGAGCTTCCCGCGGCTTCGCTTCTGAGAAAAGGCGCAGAAGGAGAAGATGAAAATTTTATTTTTAGCAATACTGATGAGCAGGTGTATTGTCCCCAGTTTAAATATTACAAAAACTTGAAAATCGTATTTAAAAAAAACACTTATATTGGATTATACGTGAACATTAACCGCTCAGGCGATATGTAATTTTCTCTCATTGTTATTATTATTATTATCATCATATAAAATTCTGTGCGTCATTTTCGAGTGCAAAGAATAAAAAAGATGCATTCTGACAACAATGCACCACGTAGACGGAAGTGGAACCATTTTTTTTCATCTTTTATCCATTATCACTCTCTCTCTCTTGTCTTCGATGCCAGTAGTCGGACATTTTGACGAGTGCTGTTGAACGTAAGCATTATTGTACTTGTAATCAGATAATATATTATTTTCATGCTATTATTCACTTTTAATTGTAAGAGGTGAGCCCTATCTCATGTCCGCTTCCTTTGAATATCAGTCATTCAAGTTATTTTCAGCGCAACAATTGCAGCCACTGCCGCCATTACGTGGCAATTTTAATTTATGAAATTAGCGGAAGCGAATTATTCGCCCGCTTCAATTATAATACACATTTTTTCACAGCCGCTAGCCACTGCAACGGAAGACATAGCTTTATAATTTTTATTTTCCGTTTAGCAGCCAAGATTCAGAGCCAGCACCGAGCGAGGTGGCGCACTGGTTAGACACTGGACTCGCATTCGGGAGGACGACGGTTCAATCCCGCGTCCGGCCATCCTGATTTAGGTTTTCCGTGATTTCCCTAAATCACTCCAGGCAAATGCCGGGATGGTTCCTCTGAAAGGGCACGGTCGACTTCCTTCCCCATCCTTCCCTAATCCGATGAGACCGATGACCACGCTGTCTGGTCTCCTTCCCCAAAACCAACCAATTCAGAGCCACGACTCAGACTGCAATGCATTAAGAAAGAAAATGGTAAGAAATTATTCTCTCGCGCGTGTGTGGGCAAGTGCAATCAATAATCAGAGATCTCATGTTTGAGCAGAAACATTTAGCCGAGGCAAGAACCTAAATAAGTTTATTTAAATTTTCAACTTACATGTGACGTGTTACAAGATCAGTGGGTCTTATAATTATTAACGTGATTAATGATTTTGCTAAGGATTAAGTTTCATGGAACAAACCGTCTTACAAAAAGCAATTTAATTCAAATCAGAGAAAAAATCAGAATTAAACTAATAACCAAATCAGCAATTAATTTTGAGAGATGCCCACCACGTAATAACGACATTCATATAAAAAGAAAGAGAAAAATATTTTACGTTATCATAAATCACCCGAGACAGGTTAACAAGTTTAAATTGTTGCTGTCATAATAAGTGACGTTTTTCTCTACTCTACATTTTTGAAGATTTTTTGTTTTATGAGATATCCTTCTCACAGTGTGTGGTCGATCTTGTTTCTCTTCGATTTATCCTTTGTTTATGTGAATCTTTCCTTTTCAATACTCCAGTGAAAACCTATTGACTTTGAATGTCTATATTTGTCACATTATTTGTTGTAGTGATACAACCTGTTAAAACAATATTGTCTGAAGACTCGATAACTGTAGGTGAGATTTGATACGAGCTACACGTTTGTGCATAGGCTTCAGCTGTCGGATATCACGTGGTGGCCCTTCCCAGCGGAGACCCCTCCACTACCATTGTCCCATACCCTACTGTGTCACCTGCACATCTAGAAGCCAAGTTATTTTGCGCGCCCTCTAGCACTATGATTCGTTGCCAGCCTGCTCAGGCGACACGGAAAGTGTTGTTCTTGGCGAAGTCAACGAGCCGACGAAGACGGCGCACTGTCTCTTAACGTGCGTACCTTGTACTGTTCCGTCCACTGAAACGTCTCTCAGTAATGTATCCATCTGCATCAACGGACTGGAGGACCGTTTTAGACCAAATAGCTATTGTAATGTCCGGAAACTATGTTGATTAAAATTACTATCTCATTAACAGTTAAGGCTGCCAGTCTGAAATTAGACAGCCAGAAACTGCTTGCCTAATGGACACGTTAGTGACTCTCATATTCTCTCAACGGATGGTTGTATAAATTCACAGATTAATATTAATGAGTTAGCCACCAACTGCTTCCCGAAAAATCTAACTGCTGTAAAATTTTCTGTTGGGTCTGTACATCATAATTCTGAGCCTCCAGCTGTGTAAAATATTCCGGTCTCTGACGTGGGAATAGATTGCAGCACCACATACTAAACTGTATGTTACACAGTCTTGGAAAAATCTAATGATAATTCATTTGTCTTCACCCGACACTTTATTTTCAGATCTTTCTTTAGCTGCTTTTCTGTAAGGGCACTAGTACTACTATTTGTCTTTAATGTGATATAGACAAGAACAACTTCTAATCAGTACCGAATCGTCGGCCGGTGTGACCGTGTGGTTCTAGGCGCTTCAGTCTGGAACCGCGTGACCGCTACGGTCGCAGGTTCGAATCCTGCCTCGGGCATGGATGTGTGTGATATCCTTAGGTTAGTTAGGTTTAAGTAGTTCTAAGTTCTAGGGGACTGATGACCTCAGATGTTAAGTCCCATAGTGCTCAGAGCCATTTGAACCATTTTGAGTACCGAATCTTTGTATATCGCTATTGGCAAACGCGGAAAAGCTTTTATCTGCGGTTTTGTTTCAGTCGTCAGAAACTGATACACATTAAACATCACTTGTACAATTCATAGCGAACAGTGCACATTAGAATTTCTACACAGCGTCCACAGAGTATGACTACTGCTGTGTAGTACAGAGTGTATTTTTCATGTCTAATAGGAATTATAAAAATGGTTCAAATGGCTCTGAGCACTATGGGACTCAACTGCTGAGGTCATTAGTCCCCTAGAACTTAGAACTAGTTAAACCTAACTAACCTAAGGACATCACAAACATCCATGCCCGAGGCAGGATTCGAACCTGCGACCGTAGCGGTCTTGCGGTTCCAGACTGCAGCGCCTTTAACCGCACAGCCACTTCAGCCGGCTATGAATTATAATAAGCTTATACACGGTGTCACAGAAGGAATGGTAAATGCTTAAGGATTTGTCAGAAACGATCATCCAGAGCAAGAAAGACTATTAAACATCGCCTCTAGAATGCACGCGATGAGAGCTATGAACACTTACACATCTTCGACACTATGAAGAATCTCTTCTACTGCAAACTCTTTCCTTTCCGTATTTTGAGAGATAATGATATGGACGAAAACAAGAAAAAAATCCAGTAAACATGCGCTCTGAAGTGGACACCTTAAGAGCGATATTTACTAGAGAATACCTCCTCTCAAAATATGAAAAGCGAAGAGCTTACAGTAGAAGACATTTGTTTCATGCTATCGAATGCCTCCTCCCAAAATATGGAAAGCCAACACCTGACAGTAGAAGAGATTTGTTTCACGGTATGGACGATGAAGTACTTTTCATAGCTCTTAAGGTATGCATTTTAGAGCTCATGGTTACTAGAATTTTTTTCTTTGTATGATCTTTCTTTCCAGATCACTGAATACTGACCATTCCTCCTGGATCATCTTGTATAGTTAGTGGCGAATTTTAAAATTGTTACTTGTGTTTTGCTTGTAGTCTTCTTATGCAGAAAATCACACATATGTAACTTCTCTTACACAATTCACAGTGCACAATACACATGCTAAACGGAAACGCACAGTAAACAAACTATCATAGATATTTTACGTATTGTCAATAGAGATGCCACATCTCGTCTATAGAGAATGCATGCTGTTCTATACAGCAGATGCTGTTTTTCAAATGTTGTCGGTATCAGTATTTGCTTATGTATTAGTTACAAGGGTACTTATTTCTACATATCACTGTTTTATTTGCTCATTTAAGGATACCATCAAAGCATATGAGGGAATTCACTCACTTTCCAGGTTTTAATATTTCTTGTTTATACTTTTTAACTCTCTCTCTCTCTCTCTCTCTCTCTCTCTCTTTCTATATATATATATATATATATATATATATATATATATATATATAATTAGTGGTGGCATAGCAAAATTTTAGTTTGTAACAAATACGCCAAACAAATATTTGCTAATAGTAATTAAACGTCAGAAAGTCCAGGGAAAGGCAAGGTTCATACTTTTGCCTATTTAGCCGGCCGCGGTGGCCGAGCGGTTCTAGGCGCTTCAGTCCGGAACCGCGCTGCTACTGCCGTCGCAGGTTCGAATCCTGCCTCGGGCATGGATGTGTGTGATATGTTCTTAGGTTAGTTAGATTTAATTAGTTCTAAGTCTAGGGGACTGATAACCTCAAATGTTAAGTCCCATAGTGCCTAGAGCCATTTTGCCTGTTTCAGATAATAATAATTTCAGTAAATCGATATAAGTAAACCTCTCATATAACGGTAAACTTCTGAACGTAACAAAAGAGCGTGATTTAATCGCATGTTAAAACAAACTAGTATCAAAAGTAGTAGCAGTAATGTAAAATGCGCCTGAAAACACAAAAGATGAGAAATAAAATGTATGCGAAAGAAAGGTAAAATGAGCTGCAGGCGCCTAAGGTGCTCACGGTTGTATCAGTGCGGGGGCAGTCCCACCAGCATGCTGCAGCCGTCGAATGGGCAGTGAGTCAGGCAGTCCTTCATCTTACTACATATTGGGAGCCGCCGGCTCGTGTTGATATACATGGGCTGTGGGAACGTCATCGTCGCCGGAAGCAGCTCAGACTGACGAGAAACGCTTGTGACAGGAACCACTATAGCGCATCTGGATATCTCCACTGGCCGACCCGGTTCTAGGCGCTTCAGTCTGGAACCGCGAGACCGCTCAGAGCCATTTGAACCATTTTTGATATCTCCACAATCTACACTATTGTAGTAATTCTTTAAAAAGGTCGAAGTAGGTACCTGAAGGAACTCACAGGGTTCACTAAGGCAGTTAACGCGATAATTTTTCAGATCTGTGTAGATTTCAATGTGCGATGCATTTTTGTTCGTTATGCAAAATATTTACATCAAACTGAATACCGGACATGCTATCACCATTAGTGACAATGGCTCCACCATATAGTTTTGGAGTCTCCAACAGGCTTGGAAATCTGTTGAAGCAAGATAGATCACGTGACCAAAACAACAATTATTAAATTTAGAGAGTGTGTCAGCTGCAGTAAGGTAGATATGGCAAGGTATAAAGTGGCGAAACAGTTAGAAATTTTATCAAGCGTTCCAAAAATAGTAACAAGCTGGCGTATGGCGAGTACTTCGGCACCACTGTTACTACAATTCATTCTTATTCAAAGATTTTTATCTTTTCAGATAAACTAAATGTAACCAAGACAGCGAGTTGTGTAGTTTGTTTAGTTAGCAAGATCACCAAAGCTTAAAGCGAACACACTTCAGTTTCTTTTTTTAGTATGAAACTTCACTGAATTGAGCATTTCTGTTTGTTTCAGGAGTGTCCCACTGGCATGGTCGATGAGGAGTCCTTCAAGAATATTTTCTCTCAGTTCTTCCCGCAAGGAGGTGAGTCCACTACCAACACCAGCTACATTGCCTAAAAATGAACGATAGATAAGAAATATGTCACGGTATGACATATTTCACAAGACTTCATGATGTTCAAAATGCGGAATTCTTATATCCCTTTAAAAAGCTGTTACGGAATTATTTGTAGTTGGCAATCTGTTGCTGAAAGCTGTAAAGTGAACATTGTGATTTTCAAGCGCTCTTCGACGTAATTAATCATTGTATAGGGTCAACATTCTTCAGTCTTACGTGCTTCATGGTTCAGAAGGTGATATCAGTCGCTCTGAGAACTGCACTGATTTCATTAGTGAATTACAAATTTCTGCATTTCATGCAATTTTAGCACCTTACTCAGTTTCAAAGTGAAGAGAATCTCGTGGAATGGTAAACTTCTGAATCTAACAAAGGAGAATCTTTTACTAGTACACCGTAATTAAAGCTACTCCAATCGATTCGTTTTATACAACCCACACTACTTCTGTATCACGAACTGTATCCAGACAGGCGACAGCGTCTCAGAGCTTTGTACAACTGTTAGCAAACGACATGTACTGTAAAAAATACAAGTGAAGATTGGCAAAGAGTTATACAGTATTTTTGGACCAAGATACAACCTTACTTCTACTTTATTATCGAGGGGTCTCCATTCGTTCTTTATGTAATCAGCGGTGTTCAAAAATGGTTCAAATGGCTCTGAGCACTATGGGACTCAACTGCTGAGGTCATTAGTCCCCTAGAACTTAGAACTAGTTAAACCAAACTAACCTAAGGACATCACAAACATCCATGCCCGAGGCAGGATTCGAACCTGCGACCGGAGCGGTCTTGCGGTTCCAGACTGCAGCGCCTTTAACCGCACGGCCACTTCGGCCGGCAATCAGCGGTGTAAGCATACAGATTTTGGATGTGTCTACTAGTTTATTCCGTTTATAGTACTTAATGGTTCAGGATTTATATACCGTAAACTTGTTATTTCTACACTAGTCATTTTGATATTTCCATTAATTTCCTAGTTTCCAATGGTGAAAACACTTTATAAGTCAACATTTGTGAACCATTTGCGATAGATTAAGTACTATAAAAGGGATAAATTTACAGAGTCATCAAAAACCTGTGTGACTACACTGCTAATTACGCAAAGAAAGATTGGAGACATTTTTTGGCGGAAGTATGGTATGTCTTGGTCCAAAAATACTGTGTAACTCGTGGTCAATTCTCAGTTGTATGTTTTACACTGTGAATCCGTTTGCTAACAGTCACCCAAAGCTCTGAGAGGGTACTTATGTAGATTATCGGGCTGTCGCTTGTCTGGATACTTTCCTGATACAGACGTATGTATGTATTAAACCTGGGACCTAGAAACGATGAAGAGGCTTCATCCCGCCGTAGCCCTCAATGGTTCACTACCCAACAACAGGCCACAGCAGTCCACCCACCCTACCGCTGCTCCACACCGGGTTAAGGTGCGGTTCGCCACCCAATGGACTCCCCGGGAACGTCTCATACCAGACCAGTGTAACCTCAAATGTTTGCGTGGTAGAGTAATTAAGGTGTACGCGTACGTGGAAACGATGTTTGCGCAGCAATCACTAACACCGTCTAACTGAGGCGGGAAAAGGGGAACCAGCCCGCATTCGCCGATGTAGATGGAGAACCGAATTAAAAACATCCACAGGCTGGCCGACACACTGGACCTCGACATAGCGCAGGGTGCACAAAACGAATCCGTAGGGACAGCTGAAACACCCCGTACAAAAAAAAAGCAAATTGGTATCTTGAACGTATATTTTTTTCCAATCTTCTGACAGGATTGATGTGGCCCACCACGAATTCCTCTGCTGTGTCAATCTCTTCATATCGGAGTAGCACTTGCAAATATACGTCCTCAATTATTTGTTGGATGTATTCCGATCTCTGTCGTCGTCTACAGTTGTCACCTTCTACAGCTCCTGCTAGCACCATGGAAGTTATTCCCTGGTGTCTTGATAGATGTCTTGCCATCGTGCTCCTTCTTCATTGATTCTGTGGAGAACTTCCTCATTTCTCACCTTATCAACCCATCTAATTTTCAACATTCTTCTGTTGTACCACATCTCACACGCTTCGATACTCTCCTTCTCCGGTTTTCCCACCATCAATGTTTCACTGCCATACAATACTGGGTTCCAAATGTACATTCTAAGAAATATCGTCCTCAAATTAGGGCCTATATTTGATACTAGTAGACTTCTGTTGACCAGGAATGGCTTTTTGTCAGTGCTAGTCTGCTTCTATGTCCTCTTTGCTCCGTCCGTCATGGGTTATTTTGCTGCCTCGGTAGCAGAATTTCTTAACTTCGTATACATAGTGATCCCAAATCCTGGCGTTGTTCCTCGCTGTTGTCATTTCTGCTACTTCTCATTACTTTTATCTTTCTTCGATTTATTCTCATTCAGTATTCTGTACTCATTAGACTGTTCATGACATTCAACACATTCTGTATTTCTTCATCACTTTCACTTAGGATACCAATATTATCAACGAGTCTTATCGTTGATGTTCTTTCACCCTGAATTTGAAATCACTCTTGAACCTTTCTTTTATTTACGTTATTGCTTCCTCGATGTACAGACTGAATAGTAGGGGTGAAAGACAACATTCCTGTCTTACACCCTCTTCAATCCGAGCACTTCGTTGTTGGAGTGCCACTCTTATTGTTCCCTCTTGGTTCACGTACATATTGCACCCGTCTTCCCCTACAGCTTACCTAATTTTTTTCTCAGAATTTCGAACAACTTGCATCATTTTCCATTGTCGAACACTTTTTCCAGTTCCACAAATCGTAAGAACGTGTCTTGATTCAACCGCAACGTCAGAACTGCCTTTTGGAGCCTTTATCTTTCCTAAAACCAAAGTGATCATCCACCACATCCTCAGTTTTCTTTTCCATTCTATTGTGTATTATTTTTGTGAGAAGTTTGGATGCACGAGCTGTTAAGCTGATTGTGCGATAATTCCTGCGCTTGTTGGCTCCTGCAATCTTCGAAATTGTGTAAATTATGTTTTTCCGAAAGTCAGATGGTATATCGCCAGACTCATACGTTCTACACACCAACGTGAACAGTCGTTTTGTTGCCGCTTCCACCAATGATTTTAGAAATTGTGATGGAATATTAGCTGTCCCTTATACCTTATTTGATATTAAGTCGCCCAAAGCTCTTTTAAATTCTGATTCTAATATTGGATCCCCTATCTCTTCTATATCGACTCTTGTTTCTCCTTCGATCACGTCATTAGACTTTTCCTCTCCCTAATATCGGCTTTTAATGCACTCTTTCCAACTATTGGCTCTCTCCTCTGAATTCAACGGTCGAATTTCCGTTGCAGACTAAATGTTACAGCCCTGGCTTTCAGTTTCATCAAAGGTTGTTTTAACTTTTCTATACTCTGTGCCAGTCGTTACGACTATCATTTCTATTTCGATTTCTTTCGCATTTTTCAAGCAACCATTTCGCCTTACCTTCCCTGCATTTCCTATTCATTTCATTCCTAATAGACTTGTACTTTTGTATTCCTGAATTTCCATGAGCGTTGCTGTGTTTCCTTCTTTTATCGATCAGCTGCCGGCCTTGTGCCCGAGAGGTTCTAGGCGCTTCAGTCCGGAACCGCGCTGCTGCTACGGTCGCAGGTTCGAATCCTGCCTCGGGCATGGATGTGTTTAATGTCCTTAGGTTAGTTAGGTTTAACTATATCTAAGTCTAGGGGACTGATGACCTCAGATGTTAAGTCCCATAGTGCTTAGAGCCATTTGAACCATCGATCAGCCGAAGTATTTCTTCTGTTATCCATGGTTTCTTGGCAGTTACCTACTTTGTATCTACGATTTTCTTTCCAGTTTCTGTGATTGCCCTTTTTAGAGATGGCCATTCCTCTTCAACTGAACAGCCTACTGCATAATTCCTTATCGCAGTATTCGCTGCCTCGGAGAATTTCAAGGATACTTCTTTATTCCTTAGTACTTTCGTATCCCACTTCTTTGCGCGTTGATTCTTCTTGGCCAGTCTCTTAAACTTCAGCCTACTCCTCATCACTACTAAACTGTGATTTGAATCTTTATGTGCTCCCAGGTACATATTACAATATACACTCCTGGAAATTGAAATAAGAACACCGTGAATTCATTGTCCCAGGAAGGGGAAACTTTATTGACACATTCCTGGGGTCAGATACATCACATGATCACACTGACAGAACCACAGGCACATAGACACAGGCAACAGAGCATGCACAATGTCGGCACTAGTACAGTGTATATCTATCTTTCGCAGCAATGCAGGCTGCTATTCTCCCATGGAGACGATCGTAGAGATGCTGGATGTAGTCCTGTGGAACGGCTTGCCATGCCATTTCCACCTGGCGCCTCAGTTGGACCAGCGTTCGTGCTGGACGTGCAGACCGCGTGAGACGACGCTTCATCCAGTCCCAAACATGCTCAATGGGGGACAGATCCGGAGATCTTGCTGGCCAGGGTAGTTGACTTACACCTTCTAGAGCACGTTGGGTGGCACGGGATACATGCGGACGTGCATTGTCCTGTTGGAACAGCAAGTTCCCTTGCCAGTCTAGGAATGGTAGAACGATGGGTTCGATGACGGTTTGGATGTACCGTGCACTATTCAGTGTCCCCTCGACGATCACCAGTGGTGTACGGCCAGTGTAGGAGATCGCTCCCCACACCATGATACCGGGTGTTGGCCCTGTGTGCCTCGGTCGTATGCAGTCCTGATTGTGGCGCTCACCTGCACGGCACCAAACACGCATACGACCATCATTGGCACCAAGGCAGAAGCGACTCTCATCGCTGAAGACGACACGTCTCCATTCGTCCCTCCATTCACGCCTGTCGCGACACCACTGGAGGCGGGCTGCACGATGTTGGGGCGTGAGCGGAAGACGGCCTAACGGTGTGCGGGACCGTAGCCCAGCTTCATGGAGACGGTTGCGAATGGTCCTCGCCGATACCCCAGGAGCAACAGTGTCCCTAATTTGCTGGGAAGTGGCGGTGCGGTCCCCTACGGCACTGTGTAGGATCCTACGGTCTTGGCGTGCATCCGTGCGTCGCTGCGGTCCGGTCCCAGGTCGACGGGCACGTGCACCTTCCGCCGACCACTGGCGACAACATTGATGTACTGTGGAGACCTCACGCCCCACGTGTTGAGCAATTCGGCGGTACGTCCACCCGGCCTCCCACATGCCCACTATACGCCCTCGATCAAAGTCCGTCAACTGCACATCCGGTTCACGTCCACGCTGTCGCGGCATGCTACCAGTGTTAAAGACTGCGATGGAGCTCCGTATGCCACGGCAAACTGGCTGACACTGACGGCGGCGGTGCACAAATGCTGCGCAGCTAGCGCCATTCGAGGGCCAACACCGCGGTTCCTGGTGTGTCCGCTGTGCCGTGCGTGTGATCATTGCTTGTACAGCCCTCTCGCAGTGTCCGGAGCAAGTATCGTGGGTCTGACACACCGGTGTCAATGTGTTCTTTTTTCCATTTCCAGGAGTGTATTATCTGATTTCGTAATCTCTGCCTGACTATGATGTAATATAACTGAAATCTTCCCGAATCTCCTGGCCTATTCCAAGTATATATCCAACTTTTGTGGTTCTTGAACAGAGTATTCGCTACTATTTGCTAAAATTTATTGCGAAACTCAGTTTTTCTCCTCACTCATTCACATTGCCAAAAGCGTATTCTCCCATAGCCTTTTCTTCTACTCCTTCCTCTGCAGCTTGTAACCTCCCCACATAATTCTTTCTCATTTGTAACCTCCCTACAAAATATAATAAATAATATGAATAATGATTCTAATTTAGTGTAACCTCAAAACAAAATTCTTTCACAGTGTAACCTTCCCACAAAATTCTTTCTGACTTAATCTAAGCTCAAAATTCATTCACATTTAGCGTAACCTCAAAACAGAAAAATTCCTAAACCTCTATATAGTAAAAATTATAATTATGTCGTTCACATTCAGTGTAACGTCCCAATAAAAAAAAAAATTCAGTAACCTGGTAATAAAACAATGTAACTAACCTCTCAATTAAATTGTCGCTCACTTATGACTTTTCAATAATTCACTGTGAATTTAACCTGGTAAATTTTGGACGACAGCAGTGCTGCGTCATGGCCCTGGAAGATCATCCTGAATAAAAAAAGGAAAAATACTTACCTCAAAGAAGTCGCCGGATATATCTGCTCTTACAATAAATTTTTCCGGCACAACTCTGTGCAATGCTGGCCGGTATATCTGTCATTTATGAAAGGAAGCAACTGATTTTTCTATTGCAATAATCGCGATGATCATGGATGAGAGAAATTAGTAAATTCTTTAAATTGAAATGAATGGTTGTTAAAAGTTATTTTTTATGAGGAAGATTATTATTACGAGAGTTTTAAAACATTTACATGCGACTTGAGATAACATTACTACATATGCGCGAGGCTGCTTTTTTTTTACCTTATACATTAATACTCAGGCCCCGACATCGCTGCACCGCGACCGTGCCAGCCAACACGATACACCAGACCAGACCAGAGCAGACTCCAGACTAGCAACAACTTACTGCTACAGCTACACAGTTCCTACTGCAGTCAACACTGCTCTCTGGTCAGAGATTCTCTTATACCTTGCATATCGCAGGCAGCGCATGAGCAATACATCAAAATTACATCTGCTCTGACCTCTTACAATCTGCATTCCAGTCCCTCATGACCATTAGATTTTCATCTCCCTTTACGTTCTGAATTACCATTTACTGTTGTTGTTGTTATTGTCGGCGTTGGTTTGCCGTCGATTCTGATGAGAACAACCGTATCACTGAATGGTTCACAGTAAATCACTCTCTGCCATTCCTTCGTATTCATAATAAATCCTACTCCCATTATACCATTTTCTGCCGCTGTTGATATAACCTTACACTTTTTTTTTTTTTTTTTTTTTGAGTCTTCTGATTGGTTTGATGCCGCCCGCCATGAATTCGTCTCCTGCGCCAACCTCTTCACTCAGAGTAGCACTGGCAACCTACATCCTCAATTATTTGCTGGATGTATTTCAATCTCTGTCTTCCTCTACAGTTTTTGCTCGCTACGGCTCCATGTACCATGGAAGTCATTTCCTCATGTCTTAACAGATGTCCTGTCATCCTGTCCCTTCTCCTTATCAGTGTTTTCCATATATCCCTTTCCTCTCAAATTCTGCACAGAACCTCCTCTTCCTTAGCTTTCAGCATTCTTCTGTAGCACCACGTCTCAGATGCTTCGGTTCTCTTCTGTTCCGGTTTTCCCACAGTCCATGTTTCACTACACATACAATACTGTGTTGCAGACGTACATTTTCAGAAATTTCTTTCTCCAATTAAGGCCTAGATTTGATACTAGTAGACTCCTCTTGGCCAGGAATGCCTTTTTGCCAGGGCTAATCTGTTTTTTATGTCCTCCTTGCTCAGTACGTCTTTGGTTATTTTACTGCCTGGGTAGCAGAATTCCCTAACTTCTTCTACTTCATGACCATCAATCCTGATGTTAAGCTTCTTGCTGTTCTAATTTCTGTTACTTCTCATTCCTTTCGTCTTTCTTCGATTTAATCTCAATCTATACTCTGTACTCATTATACTGTTCATTCCATTCAGCAGATCATGTAATTCTTCTTCACGTTCACTCAGGATAGCAATGGCATCAGCGAATCGCATCACTGACATCCTTTCAAAGACTACGTCCCTGTCTTACACCCTTTTTAATCCGAGCACTTCGTTCTTGGTCGTCCATTCTTATTATTTCCTCTTGGCTCTTGTACATATTGTATGTTATCTGTCTCTTCCTATAGCTTATCCCTATTTTTCTCAGAATTTCGAACATCTTGCACCATTTAACATTGTCGAATGTTTTTTCCAGATCGACAAATCGGATTAACCAGTCTTGCTGTTTCTTTAGTCTTGGTTCCATTATCAATCGCAATGTCAGAATGGCATCTCTGGTGGATTTATTTTTCTGTATATAGTTCTTGTCAGTAACTCTGATGCATGAGTCCTCCAAAGCTCTCTTGAATTCTGATTCTAATACTGGATCCCCTGTCTCGTCTCTATCGACTCCTGTCTCTTGAAGTTATCACATCAGACAAATTTTCTCCTTCACTGAGGCCTTCAGGCTACTCTTTCCAGCTATCCGCTCTCTCCTCTGCATTTAACAGCGGAATTCCCGTTGCAATCTTAATGTTACCACCCTTCCTTTTAGTTTCACCGAAAGTTGTCTCGACTTTCTTATACGCTGATTCAATCCTTCCCACAGTCACAGCTTTTCGATTTCTTCATATTCTTCATGCAGCCATTTCGTCTTAGCTTCCTTGCATTTCCTGTTTATTTCATTACTCAGTGACTTGTATTTCCGTATTCCTCAATTTCCCTGAACATTTTTGTACTTCCTTCTTTTAACGATCAACTGAAATACACTCCTGGAAATTGAAATAAGAACACCGTGAATTCATTGTCCCAGGAAGGGGAAACTTTATTGACACATTCCTGGGGTCAGATACATCACATGATCACACTGACAGAACCACAGGCACATAGACACAGGCAACAGAGCATGCACAATGTCGGCACTAGTACAGTGTATATCCACCTTTCGCAGCAATGCAGGCTGCTATTCTCCCATGGAGACGATCGTAGAGATGCTGGATGTAGTCCTGTGGAACGGCTTGCCATGCCATTTCCACGTGGCGCCTCAGTTGGACCAGCGTTCGTGCTGGACGTGCAGACCGCGTGAGACGACGCTTCATCCAGTCCCAAACATGCTCAATGGGGGACAGATCCGGAGATCTTGCTGGCCAGGGTAGTTGACTTACACCTTCTAGAGCACGTTGGGTGGCACGGGATACATGCGGACGTGCATTGTCCTGTTGGAACAGCAAGTTCCCTTGCCGGTCTAGGAATGGTAGAACGATGGGTGCGATGACGGTTTGGATGTACCGTGCACTATTCAGTGTCCCCTCGACGATCACCAGTGGTGTACGGCCAGTGTAGGAGATCGCTCCCCACACCATGATGCCGGGTGTTGGCCCTGTGTGCCTCGGTCGTATGCAGTCCTGATTGTGGCGCTCACCTGCACGGCGCCAAACACGCATACGACCATCATTGGCACCAAGGCAGAAGGGACTCTCATCGCTGAAGACGACACGTCTCCATTTGTCCCTCCATTCACGCCTGTCGCGACACCACTGGAGGCGGGCTGCACGATGTTGGGGCGTGAGCGGAAGACGGCCTAACGGTGTGCGGGACCGTAGCCCAGCTTCATGGAGACGGTTGCGAATGGTCCTCGCCGATACCACAGGAGCAACAGTGTCCCTAATTTGCTGGGAAGTGGCGGTGCAGTCCCCTACGGCACTGCGTAGGATCCTACGGTCTTGGCGTGCATCCGTGCGTCGCTGCGGTCCGGTCCCAGGTCGACGGGCACGTGCACCTTCCGCCGACCACTGGCGACAACATCGATGTACTGTGGAGACCTCACGCCCCACGTGTTGAGCAATTCGGCGGTACGTCCACCCGGCCTCCCGCATGCCCACTATACGCCCGCGCTCAAAGTCCGTCAACTGCACATACGGTTCACGTCCACGCTGTCGCGGCATGCTACCAGTGTTAAAGACTGCGATGGAGCTCCGTACGCCACGGCAAACTGGCTGACACTGACGGCGGCGGTGCACAAATGCTGCGCAGCTAGCGCCATTCGACGGCCAACACCGCGGTTCCTGGTGTGTCCGCTGTGCCGTGCGTGTGATCATTGCTTGTACAGCCCTCTCGCAGTGTCCGGAGCAAGTATGGTGGGTCTGACACACCGGTGTCAATGTGTTCTTTTTTCCATTTCCAGGAGTGTATATCTCCTGTTATCAATGGTTTTTTGGCAGTTACCTTCTTTGTACCAATGATTTTGTTTCCAGCTTATGTGATCGCCCTTTTTAGACATGTCCATTACTCTTCTACTGAACAGCCTACTTGCGTACTTCTTCATTCCTTAACACTTTCGTATCCCACTTCTTTCCGCGTTGATTCTTCTTGGCTAGTCTCTTAACCTTCTTCTACTTCTCATCACTACTAAATTGTGATCTGATTCTATATTTTCTTCTTGGTACGCCTTGCAATCCAGTATTTGATTTCGGAATCTCTGTCTGATCATGATGTAATCTAACTGAAATATTGCAGTATCACCCGGCCTTTTCCAAGTATACCTCCTCCTCTTGTAATTCTTGAACAGGGTATTTGCTATGACTAGCTGAAATTTATTACATAACTCAATTAGTTTTTCTCCTCTCTCATTCCTTGTCCCAAGCCAATATTCTCCTGTAACTTTTTCTTCTACTCCTTCCCCTACAACTGCATTCCAGTCACCCATGACTATTAGATTTTCATCCCTTTTACGGACTGTATACCATTTCAGTATCGTCACATAGTCTCTCTATCTCTTCATTTTCCGACGTCGGCACGTATACCTGAACTATCGTTGTCAATGTTGGCTTGCTGTCGATTCTGATAAGAACAACTCGATCACTGAATTGTTCAAGTAACACACTCTTTGCCCTACCTATTCATAACGAATCCTACTCCAGCTATACCATTTTCTGCTGCTGTTGATATTACCCTATTACACTCATCCTACCAGAAATCCTTATCTTCTTTCCATTTCACTTCACTGTCCACTTCTATATCTAGATTCAGACTTCGCATTTCCCTTTTTATATTTTGTAGCTTTCCTACCACGTTCAAGCTTCTGAGATTCCACGCCCCGACTCGCAGAACGTTATCCTTTCGTTGATTATTCATTCTTTCTGTCATGGTCACCTCCCCGTTGGCAATCACCTCATGGAGATCTGAGTGGAGGACTAGCCCGGAATCTTTTGCCAATGGAGAGATCATGACACTTTTTCAACTACAGACCAAATACCCTGTGGATACACGTTGTGTGTCTTTAATGCAGTGGTTTCCATTGCCTTCTGCATCCTTATGCTGTTGATCATTGCTGATTCTTCCGCGTTTAGGGGCAGTTTCCCATCCTCTGTCCACTCCTTCGCTCTAATCGATAAGGCGATTGGAGGAATGAGGAGTGATTCCTTATGCCGAAGTCTTCTGCCGTCACTGCTAATGATTTTTATTCAGAATTTAAGAGGTGTCGGTGTTCTAACCCGGGGCCGAGGACGTTTTGGTTACTAATCAAGGAAGCTACCCCTTTTTCCCCCAAAGGAATCTTCCTGGCATCAAAAGGAGTGGTGGGGGCAAAGTGAGCAAGGGTCGCAACCCGAGGCCTGGCCACCATGTCAATACATAGCAAGCTCTGGACCACTGGTGCATTGCAAATGGAATTAAAAAACGTAAACAAATATCCCTCAAGGTACAACATAAACATAGGTCAAACGATGTTGTTGCCCAAAATGACGGATTTGTTAAGGAACAAAGGTAACATTGTGCATTATTATACTAATTTCGCATCGTGCTAGGTGTGCCTATAAGTGCTAAAAAGACATAAATAGTCACAATCACTCGATTAGGTACGGTGTGAATGATTTATTGCCGAAGTTCAACTTCGCATGTTAAGTCATCCAAGTGTGACTCTGTCGTACAGTAGTAGTGATGTATTTTAACGGCACTTATGACGTAAAGCGATCGCAAGGATGCGCCATTGTGTGCTAGGCACCAATAAGTGGCTGTTGCTGTATTATGGGCTATAGTACAGCAAGGATGCACAGGTTTTATGACTCCCCATATAGTTACGTCACATGCATCTACAGCAAACAGACAAGACAGGTACTTAATCAATTACAAATTTAAAAAGACAAATAACAGCCCTCATGAATATTATATCAAGTTGGCTTATAAATATCAGTGAACCATGCGTTAGTGTAATGTCTTCAAAGCGAAGGAAAGTTAGGCTGTGATAAAGTACCATTATACGCAGATTATAAGGATTTTTCTCAATCTGAGTTGCGGTTGAAGCAAACAAGAGGGTCCAAAAGCGGAAGCACTCAGTGTTGCGAGGGGGAAAGCTGCTTAGCAGAAGCCGCTTACGAACAGATGAAATCTGTTGACCAGGGCTGGACGGTGGTCTCGAATGTCCTCTACTGGTGGAATCCACCTGGAATCAAATATTCTTTCCGCCGCCGTGTTGGTGCAGGAATTTGGTACTTCGGTTGACAGGAGAATACACCAATGATAGGCAACACAGGTAGTAGTACTACCTCCCTTAAGCTCAGATGTCCAGGGGAATTCCGTTTGGATGCCGACAACGGGAGGCACGAGTTGCAACTACAGGAGAAATGGCATTGTCAGAACTACTAGCATTTTTATGAATGCGATGTGATTCTGTTCACCTTTAAATACAGATCCAATCAAGGAGCAGCTCGTGGGGTAGCATGTGTCTTTGTAGCTCGCCAGCGACACGCGATTCACTTTACAACCCTTCCCCTCCCCCCCTCCTCCCCCCTTGCTGATGACAGCGTATGAATGTAGCTAAGGCTTGGCAGTTAACTACTGCGCAGTTCGGCGCCATTTAGATTGTTATTACTTAATATACGCCAAAAATAGTGTGATGTATGCAGATGTACATGAAAGTAAAGCGTCCTGAGTTTGAAGCCAATGGAATTAGTAGTTTAAAAGAAAATTGGATTTTTTCATAATTCTGAGCTCTGTCAAATATGTAGAAACTGAAACCTTGAAATTTCAACAACAGTTGTATTAACGTAACGAAACATACTCCTGAGAACCTTATTTAATAACCTGCAGTAATTTTCAAATTATTAAGTGTATATTTGCCATTTGGAAACGACAGAATGTAACAGATTATCAACTCTTTTAGCTGATCTTACGGATTATAAATTTCACAAATAATTACGTAATATAAGGATGCTGTACCAATTTTTATGTTTGTAATTATAATAGTCTGAGGTGCAGAGAGTTCTGAATCGTCACTTTTGGAAGAGAAAGTCTGCAACATTGCGTTGAGAAACTATATCTTTCGTGTTTATGTGAGTAGAGGATTGCAAGTAATTTCTTTGTCTCAACAAATCGTTACTCAGCATTTTGGTATTAACGTAGATTCGTTACTCGGGAGAACCATTTAGATTTTTGTACGAGGCGGAGAGGCTTTCTTATACTGTAGTAGAGTGCTCGCTGCAGGAAAATTGAATATTAAACACGCAGTATGCGCCTACGGACGGTACACTATAGTTCTCGAGAGCTATTCACTGCTAGGCAGTCGACGTAGTTTGTCCAGACTAGTCATTGCGTAGATATTGTTATACAAGATCTAACAGCATACCTCAGGTGACTGTTTTTGGTAATATACTATCGACAATGCGTGTGTTTTGTAGAAGTTTACAGAATTTACTGTTTAAAGTTATATTTTTATAATTACAGCGAAAGTGTCTTGCAGATTAACGTATCCCAGATATTTTTATCAATTTTTGTGTGCTTCCTTCACGAAATACTGCGTGGCAAGTGGAGTATTACAACTTTCCACTTTCAGGGCGAGAAAATTGATTTTTGAAGTAACCGCCCAATAATTATTCCAGTTATCAGATTTGAACCTCAAAAAAGAAAACTTAAGTGCTTCAAATGGGGGAACGTTGCAGGTTCTGCGTCTTTGTGTTGTGGAAAGACTTGCTTGCGATGCGAAAAGGATTTTATATACTTCACTTTTACCATATCGAATATTACCGTACCTTATTTCTCGCAAATGATACTTTCTTATGCAGAAATTCTTTTACAACCAGTGGAGCTGAGATGTCAACAAGTGGACTGGCGACTTCAGAAAATGCTTTTAGACTATCTTCGGGTTACATACCCGATCACTCAGTAAAAAGAAGCAGTGCTGCTGCCGCTTACCTTGCGTCCAGCTGTCTACGAAAAATTGACATTCTATTGAATCGTTAGTCATGTGATGGAATCTTCTTTGGTCAGAGATTTATTGTCTTTTCTATGTACGCCATCTGTGTTTTATGGTGCATATAAACTTCTGTATTTGTAGAATGCTGTGTATGTGTATTTTATGTTTGTCTGGATGCTGAGCCGAGAGAGATTGACATCCGCGTAAATTCAGATGAAAAAAGAGTTGAATGAAAATGGAGGGAAGAAAAGAAGAAAGAAGGTTGGCATGAGATTTTCTGAACATCTAATGAATGAAAATAAGGATCTGAACGAATCAAAAACCAACAGATAGTGAAAAAGGACTGCGAAGGTGCAGTAAAGGAAGTGTAATTCCATGTGATTAATGTTGTTGACATCCTCCAAGCGATTTATGAGCCTAGAGGTGGTGATATGCCAGCTGTATATGACGGAAAAATGTGGCTTTATACTGGATTATTATGAGGAATTATTCATTACAAAATAAAATTTTTGTGAAGAAATAGCTATCCAATCTCTTTACGTATGTCTTCTGTTTAATAATGTATCGCAGCCCTCGTTATTTATCAGTGGTTGTGAGTAAATATTGAAAAACGGCGACTCTCAGTATTCCCTCAGATACTGCTCTGAATTTATTTGTGCTTTTTGCAAAGAGTTATTTGATTCAAGCCAGTTTGTCGCCCAAGGGCTCAGTAATAATTTTCATGTATCTTCGCATAAAATCAATCAGTAAGCCACGCCATCTTTGAGGAGGCAGCGAAGGCAGAGACTAAGTCACGAGGTGGAAGAGACTAATTTGCACGTACGTCTGGGCATCTAAAAACATTGACAGCAAAAATAAACAAGACAAACAGTGTGACGCGTACATAGTAAGAATCTCCATTCAATTAAGAGACATTTCTCTTACGTAACGGACAATGTAAAATTATTTACTTAGGAGCAAACTCGCAGGCTAATTTAACTGGACAATTGATATATTTATTTAATTGCTGTGCGTCGTATATTTTTATTAGTTAATATTCACTAAGCATAAGTAACACCATATTTAGTTAACTACTGATTCGTTAGAAAATGTAGATTTAGTAACCGGTTATAAATCAATTGATAGAGTGTAGTATGATAAATTTAGTTAGCAGAACATAACATACTGTGTGTAGTTTAAAGGTCTTCACTGTTTAATGCATGAATGTTATACAAGGGGTCAAAAAGTGTAGTAGTGATCAAAATCACGAGAAAAATTCACAAAACTCTGAAACCAAAGCCAGCTGAGATGTGAGCCGTTTTACTTGTGATGAGTAAGATTTAGTATTCGGTGGTGTAGGCCTTCTTCTGTTACAATTCATCGTGCGTGTTTGAAATGCTTATAATTTACAGAGCACTGATAGCGACAGGATGACAATGACAGAGGCTTATCCACGACAGGGCAGCACCGCATTTTCTACGGATCGTGTGGCAGTGGCTCACGGCAACATTTCATGGGCAGTGGATTGGTGGGGAAGGCCCAGTAGTATGGCCTGCCTATTCATCGGACCTGAAACCGTTGCTATTCTGGCGATGGGGACATTTATAGGGATACGTGTAAGTCCAATCCATGGACAGTAAGCAGACGTTAACAGAGTCGTTTGACAAATGCATGTGACACAGTCCGAATATATATATATATATATATATATATATATATATATATATATATATATATATATATATTTGAAAGAGTGCGTGACTTACTGCGAAGAAGGGCTTGAGCGTATTGTCAAGATGCGTGGAAACCACATGTAACTCTGCTTATAGTGCCTACCACATAGCACAGTATCAGAATTAGAGGAGTCATTGGCCCTTTTCTCCGCAGGTGTTAGTTTCCGGACACATCATTATATGAACCTTTCTTCTGTTTTTAAAAGTACTTCCTGCTGTAGGAACATCTAACACTTCTCTGAACGATCCCTATGTGCGTTGTGAATGCAATTTTGCCACAGAAGTAAGGAGACGCAGTAGGAGAACATTAGTAATGAAGCAAAACAAGAAAAGTGAAAACACCGATGCAGTAGTAGTCTCTTGTGATCAAGTGCGCAGTTGAACTGAGAGTGGCCGTACTCATTACGTACGCAGTAAAATACCAAAGTTCTGAAGACCCATTTATGCGTATGCGTTTGGAATGTTTGTACGCCGGCCACGTTGTAGCATAGGAAACGTTATCCCGTTACTGATCGCAATTCTGTTCAGTGGGCCTTCTCCTACAGCAACGTGTCGAAAAAGGAAATTCAAAGAGTCATTCGTTGAGTTCTGTGGTTCCCAGAAATTAATTTTTGGAACTTTGGAGTACGAGAACGTGTATTATCCTAATTTAATATTATCTGTTAGGGATGTGAGGTAAAGACTGTTAAATTTTTACAGTAATAACTGTTATCATTCAACTGTATTTCTGTCCTACCGTTAAAATAACGTGTTGCGCCGACGGTCACTAAATTTTCTCTTTAATTTCCTGTATCGTATCGTTGCTATCTACATGCGGACGGCAACTTTACTCATAATCATGCACATTCGACCTCTTACTCTTAAACCATGGAAACTACAGGCGCACAATACATTCACTGATATCTTTCGTTCCTTACACAGCACAAATTCTGTGTTGAATATCAACAGATTTGAGATTCGTTCGCTTCTAGAAGCCATTTTACAGAACAGACGCTTCTTCGTTGTCCATGCGTACATATGTTACACGTCCATAGTGTCTGAGGTAGATTATCCCTGTGCCGCACGGGATTAGCCGAGCGGTTTCAGGCGCTGCAGTCATGGACTGTGCCGCTGGTCCCGGCGGAGGTTCGAGTCCTCCCTCGGGCATGGGTGTGTGTGTTTGTCCGTCGGATAATTTAGGTTATGTAGTGTGTAAGCTTAGGGACTGATGACCTTAGCAGTTAAGTCCCATAAGATTTTACACACATTTGAACATTATCCCTGCGATGTAGTATTTTGGAATCTGCGCACTTGTATTAGCCTGATCTTCGTTCTCTTTGATAATAAGTGCGTATGTACACATTAAATTTATGTCGTAGCTTTAAAACAAATTGGCATTTAGATTTGCTTATGCTCCCCATATTTAGCTGATTTTTTCGGATTTGGTGTTCTGTTTCCATTGTTGGATCCTTATCAAAAGGACCTTCATTTCATTTTACGTACTTTTCAGGTCAGTTATTCCCAGGAGATCAACAAATGTTATAGTGGCTCGTTTAGTACGTACTAGGCTACACGTGTACTGGTATTGGTAAATCCTATGGTAAACAACTTTCCACCGTTCAAAATGGTTCAAATGGCTCTGAGCGCTATGGGACTTAACTTCTGAGGGCATCAGTCCCCTAGAAGTTAGAACTACTTAATCCTAACTAATCTAAGGACATCACACTCATCCATGCCCGAGGCAGGATTCGAACCTGCGACCGTAGCGGTCGCGCAGTTCCAGTCTGTAGCGCCTAGAACCGCTCGGCCACTCCGGCCGGCTTTCCACTGTACATCAGTGAGATTAGTATATCGCAAATAGAAGGTTTTTCAGCCGCGTTGTTAAGTAGCCACATCGGCTGGCTCTTATTGATTCCTTTTGTTTCTTGTACATATTGAATATTACCCATCTTTCCTAATAGCTTACCCCTATTTTTCTTAGAATTCCAAGCATCTTGGACCCCGGGTCATGTCGGCATCCCGGATAATGAATGGATTGACACGCTGGCCAAACATGAAGTCGATGGACCGGCCTGGAGATTGGCTTTTCGGAGTGTGATCTCCAGTCAGTTTTGCGGCAGAAGGTCCACGGTACCTGGAGTGGTGATAAATTGCGCACCCTGCCTTCACCCAACAAACTTCGAGTCGCCAAGGAGATGGCAGGTGTGTGGCGCTCCTCTCTCAAGGACTCAGTTGTTCTCTGCCGGCTACGCAATGGCCAACCCTGGATGACGCACGGGCATTTATTGCTCCGCGAGGACCCGCCTCTGTGTCGCTGTGGATCAGCGTTGACGGTGGTCCACATTTTCTTGGACTGTTCGCTTTTCTCTGCTCTCAGGCAGCAGTTTGCGCTGCCTGATTCGCTCCCTGCACTTTTGACAGATGACGCTTCCATGGGCGGCTTAGTTTTCAGTTTTATTCGCGCAGGGGGTTTGTGTCTTCTTTTGTGTTGAGTCTGGCCTTTGGCCTACGGTTTTAGATTGAGATTTTTAGTGTATCTCTTACTGGTTCGCTTTTCCTCTTTTTGTTGCCATGGTCGGTCAACCACTGTAACACTCTGTGTTTTTCAGTTCCTCTTTTCTGGTCATCGTCTATGTCTTTCTTGTTCTGTGTCGTCCCTTGTCGTCTGCATTGCTTGTTCTTTTTCGTGGGTGTTTTTGGTCGTGGAAAAAGGGACCGATGACCTTTGTAGTCTGGTCCCTTCAGGCCCCACAAACAAAGCATCGAACATCTTGCACCAACAGTCTTGCTTCCATTATCAACCGCAACGTCCGAACTGCTGATCTAGTGTCTTCCTATCACCGCTATAAGCACACTGGACAACTGCATGACTAAATGCAGCTACGTTTCCCTCCACCCACCGCCACCCCCACTATTACGCGCATGCTGCATGATAGCGGAAGTTACTCTCCCACTAGCATTGATGTGTGCCGTTCTTGCTGCGAAGAAATGAACGAGCGTATCCAGGGGCAAAGTATCAGCAGACGAACTAGGTACGGTACCTCTGATCGTGTGCTCTCATCCCGTAGCACACGTTTTCCGCTCGCTTGGCAGCGCTCCCGAGTGGTGGTCGGCGCGTGACTGGGAGAAAAGCGGCCACAGCGAGAATGTGCTTCGCCAGGCGCTGTTCCCGAGCGCGGGATCTGCGGCCCCGAGACCGTAAGGGTGGTCGTCTTGAGAAAGGGGCAGCCACTCCTTGCCTTTATCGATACTCACCGGAAGATCGATGTCCGCTCGTGCAGAAACGCGCGCTATCCGTTCGTCGGATGACTATTGTTCCGTCGCTGCAAGTCCACACACGTCGACGCCGAAAAGACGATGCCAAGACGTCTGTGAAACTGGAACAGCACAGATGCTTTACGCTCGCAAATATTCTCATGGAGAGCTACTTTCCGTGTAAAAAAAAAAAAAAATGGTTCAAATGGCTCTGAGCACTATGGGACTTAACATCTGAGGTCATCAGTCCCCTAGAACTTAGAACTACTTAAACCTAACTAACCTAAGTACATCACACACATCCATGCCTGAGGCAGGATTCGAACCTGCGACCGCAGTGGTCGCGCGGTTCCAGACTGCAGCGCCTAGAACCGCTCGGCCACATCGGCCGGCACTTTCAGTGTACATCCGAATACTAACAAAGGAAGCAAGATACTGTGGGTGACGATAACAGTCAAATAAGTGAAGCAGGTTTAAGAGTCGTGACCTGCTTTACCAACATTTCCGTGAACTGATAATTCGAATATGATAAAGAGCATTGTGACAACGAGACCCCTTCACAACTAAACATCAGCTGTGTTTTGTAAATACAGGATTATTTTAAAGTCTCGAACTATTCCTAATATTCGATGCATTTACGTAATACGTAATTTTGATCCGTTTCTTTGATAACGTTGGCTTCTTTATTTCTGGAATAATCAGGAAGAATGCTTACGAACGAGAATGTGTCGCTGTTGTTAGCACGGTTTATCTTATCTGGAGATCCATCAGAAGTTCACTCGGAAATTTCACAAGCCAACACCAACAAGAGCAAATATAATGTTACTTGCCAATAATTTCCCAAGAACTGGAAATTTGGCTTATGAATCATGCTCCTGGAGACCTCCTGTGTCGTAAGAGGCTGTTCAGGCAATCAGAGAAGAAATTGAAAGATGTCCGAAAGCATCAACTAGCATTTTAAACAACGACATTGACGCGCCGGCATCAAAGATTTTGAATGTTTGTCACTTTACGCTAGAGAGAAAATCATGCTACATTCAGGTGCTCCGCAAGTCATACACGAAGACTGCGCAGCTCGCTCAGCTGCATGTAACAATTTGATAGAAGGTGCACACAACAAATACTTCATGGATCACATTTTGTTTCTTAATGCAGCCACATTCCACATCTTCGATAAAATTAAATATAATTGCCCCAGAAGGAGTAACGAGCCACCTCACGCTACCACTGAATTGCTAAGAGATATGCCAAAAGTGAATGTTTGTGTTGGCGTAAGAGACAATTACAAGGAACGTTGACCTTGATATGCTGTAGTAATTCCTAGGACAACAACTTCAACAAGAAGGTATTGCTGACACTGTTGTGTTCCAACAGGATGTAGTACACATTTTTTTTTTTTCTTATTAGCTGACCATCTAAATCGAAGATTCGCCAACAGATGGATAGGCAAAGGTTCAGTAACTCTGTCGCCCTCACAGTCACCTCATTGTACACACTTGGTTTTGTTAGCTCGGTGGTAAATAAAATCAGGGGTGAACAAAACGAAGCTAAGAGACCTCCAGGATACATAAGCACGAATTCGGGATGCAATGTTGGCAATTTCATAAGATATGTTTCAGAATGTATTCTGGTCTGCCCCCCCCCCCCCCCAATGATGCAGCAATACTTCGATATGGACGGAAGCTATAATTGGAGTGCGATGAAAATGTGTACATAGGTTCACGATAAACACACATAAGTATTACTTTATCATTACCCTGTATTGTTTCTTGTCGCTGTGCTATTTTAACACAGTCTGAGATGTCAAATCGAAGTCATTATTTACAGCTACGTGGTGGTGGATGGAGGGGGGAAGACTTCTTACCATTGCTTCTACCACACTCTTCTTTTACAGTTGCAAGTGGAGGGAGTTCCTTGTAAGGTGAAAAAATCCTCAAACACCGCACTTGTTGCCTTACATTTTTATTAACACACATTGTTTTAGTTATTAATATTTAAACTCAATTGTTGCCTTATACAGGGTGTCCCAAAAAGAATGACGTCCCCATCTGTTGACTCAGGGATCGAGATGTGGCTGCACGATCCGTTACAGCCATGCGGATAAGATGCCTGTCATCTCGACTGCTAGTGATACAAGGTCGTTGGGTTCCAGCACGGCATTCCGTATTACTCTCCTGAACCCACCGAATCCATATTCTGCTAACAGTCCTTGGATCTCAACCAACGCGAGCAGCAATGTCGCGATACGATAAACCGCAATCGCGATAGGCTACAATCCGACCTTTATCAAAGTCGGAAACGTGATGGTACGCATTTCTCCTCCTTACACGAGCCATCACAACATCGTTTCACCAGGCAACGCCGGTCAACTGCTCTTTGTGTATGAGAAATCGGTTGGAAACGTTCCTCATGTCGGCACGTTGTAGGTGTCGCCACCGGCGCCAACCTTATGTGAATGCTCTGAAAAGCTAATCATTTGCATATCACAGCATCTTCTTCCTGTCGGTTAAATTTCGCGTCTGTAGCACGTCATCTTCGTGGTGTAGCAATTTTAATGGCCAGTAGTGTAAATATTTACAATAAATTATTTCACACAAATTCAAATGTTTCAAATGGCTCCAAGCACTTTGGGACTTAACATCTGAGGTCATCAGTCCCCTGGACTTAGAACTACTTAAACCTAACTAATCTAAGGACATCACACACGTCCATGCCCGAGGCAGGATTCGAACCTGCGACCGTAGCAGCAGCGCCGTTCTGGACTGAAGCGCCTAGAACCGATCGGGCACAACGGTCGACTATTTCCCACATCCCTCTGAACCAATTTAAATCCATAGTACGCTTACAGGAACGCTTTATAGTTGGATTAAACACGTCAAGTCGCAAATAAATGCACTGTGCAGCACCACAGAAAATCTTAATTAAGTACTAATACTCACTAAGCTTATTATTTCGCTCTTTGTGAGTGTCTACACAGTCTATCATCCGCTTACGGAATCCGATACTCATCCTGCTGTGCATGAAGCACAAGTTACACATCACCAAGGATCTAGTTGAGCAAGACGTGCTCTGCTTCACCAGAAGTCCATCTAGTAGCAGACTGACATTGCCAGCACTTAGTAATATCTCACGTCCGGTCTCTGTAATGCTCGGCTGCTCAGCTTTAAAGCTCAGCTAATCGGCGTTCGTGACACTCCCACAACCAGACTAGCTCCCTCCTCTCATTATGTCTCACTATGTTAACATGAATTTTTGAGACTGTAAGTCTGTAATCAATTCACTGTCGTCTGAGAGGTATTCTGATAGCTTCATTTCAGAAATGTGTGTGAATTTCTGAGGGACCAAACTGTTGAGCTCATCGGTCCCTAGACTTACACACAAACTAACTTATGCAAAGAACAACACGCACACCCATGCCCGAGGGAGGACTCGAACCTCCGGCAGAAGGGGCCGCGCGATCTGTGACATAGCGCCTCAAACCGCACGGACACTCCGAGCGCCCTTCGTTTCATGTATAGGTCGCTCACCAAGTGTACTATTTAATATAAACGTAATTGGTCGATTTGCGCCAAGTTTGTTCACTTGCGGTTCTCTGTTACGTCAAACTCGTCGCTCCAGCTCAAAAGGTCGCTGAAGCCCTGCATTCGCTCCCTCGGAGCTTCGAAAGCGCCTCACTGTCTCGCGCGACTTTCTGCGACTTTCTGAACGGTATACTACGCTACATTATCCGTTGCCGTATCTTCAGACTTAAAAGAAATCGGTCTTAACTAGCTTGGCCGAAATATTACGGTTGCGCACATCTATATTACCTTAGACAACTACGAGGGTGAGTCAAATGAAAACCTTAAATATTTTTTTAAATATTATTTATTGTGCAGAAGTGGTGCAAAGCTGTATCACTTTTCAACATAATCTCCCCCACGCTCAATGTAAGTCCTCCAGCTCTTACAAAGAGCAAAAATTCCTTTAGAAAAAATTCTTTTGCTAGTCCGCACAACCACTCGTGCACCGCGTGACGTACCTCTTCATCAGAACGGAACTTCTTTGCTCCCATTGCGTCTCTGAGTGGTCCAAACATATGGAAGTCACTTGGGGCAAGGTCTGGTGAGTATGATGGATGAAGAAGACACTCAAAATGCAGGTCTGTGATTGTTGCAATTGTTGTACGGGCAGTGTGGGGCCTTGCATTGTCATTCTGCAAAAGGACACCTGCTGACAGCAATCCACGTCGCTTTGATTTGATTGCAGGCCGCAGATGTTTCTTTTAGATCTGTGTATGATGCACTGGTGACAATGGTCCCTCTAGGCATGTAATGCTCCAAAATGACGCCTTTTTCGTCCCAAAAGAGAGTCAGCATAGCCTTCCCAGCTGATGGTTCTGTTCGAAACTTCTTTGGTTTAGGTGATGAGGAATGGCGCCATTCCTTGCTCGCTCTCTTCGTTTCCGGTTAGTGGAAGTGAACCCAGGTTTCGTCCCCAGTAACGATTCTTGCAAGGAAGCTATCATTTTCTCGTTCAAAGCGCCGAAGGAGTTCTTCACAAGCATCAACACGTCGTTCTCTCATTTCAGGAGTCAGCTGCCGTGGCACCCATCTTGCAGACACTTTGTGAAACTGGAGCACATCAGGCACAATGTGGACTGCTGACCCATGACTAATCTGTAAACATGCTGCAATGTCATTCACTGTCATTCGGCGGTTTTCCTTCACTATGGCTTCAACTGCTGGAATGTTCTGTGGAGTCACAACTCTTTGTGCCTGACCTGGACGAGGAGCATCTTCCACTGAAGTCACACCATTTGCGAACTTCCTACTCCATTCGTAGACTTGCTGCTGTGAGAAACATGCATCACCGTACTGAACTTTCATTCGTCGATGAATTTTAATAGGTTTCACACCTTCACTATGCAAAAACCGAATAACAGAAGGCTGTTCTTTGGGTTGGGTTGTTTTGGGGAAGGAGACCAGACAGCGAGGTCATCGGTCTCATCGGATTAGGGAAGGACAAGGAAGGAAGTCGGCCGTGCCCTTTGAAAGGAACCATCCCGGCATTTGCCTGGAGCGATTTAGGGAAATCACGGAAAACCTAAATCAGGATGGACGGACGCGGGATTGAACCGTCGTCCTCCCGAATGCGCTGTTCTTTCCTGGGACAAGTCGCAAGTGGGGCGGCAATCTTTATACTGCGACGGTATGTGTGCATCTGCGCTATGCTGCCACCTACAGGCCATTCTGCGCGCTATTTGTAGCACGCTTACCAACTTACAGGATAACGGCGCGAAATTTCGATTTTTTATTACAAATTTAAGGTTTCCAATTGACTCACCCTGGTAGATTTAACTTCTTATCTAAATCGTTTAAAGCGAAACAGCGAATGTGAGACGCATTGTTTTCTTCGAATAGAAAGCATCTGCTTTATACCACCCCCTCCTCCCCCACTGTCCTCGCCTCACAAGCGCTTGTGCACCCTTCAATAACTTCACCGACGGTTCGTTGAAACTTAATCTTCTTTCATTCTTCCTTGCAAGGAAGTGTTTCACTCACTGAAACGAAGGTACAATCGTAAATGTCTACTAAACACAGCATCTGCTCGCATCAACTTAAGCGTCTTCTTCTAACAACCAGTATCCTCATTTCATTCTACAGCGAGTATCCGTCTGTATGAGGGTGATACATCAAAAAATAAATTCTTGCTCTTTTGGCTTCAAAACTTAATGTCAGTTCACTCGTAATAATTTTATACAAAATTTCTCAAGCCGCGATTTTAATAAGTCATTATTTCCAAGTTCTGACACATTTTATCTGCAGAAAGATAGAACTACTAGTAACACCGGTACTGCAGAATATTAATCTGGTCTCCGAAGAAATGAAGGAACAAGAAAGGGAATATCGACTCTAAAGCTTGTTACAGAAGATAGATTTTAAAAAGGCAGAAATACATTTCTAGTATTCTTAGATTTAGAGAAACCTATCAATAATGATCTTTAGATTACACTCTTTGGTATTTTGAAATCATCAGGAATCAAACACAGGGAACAAAAGGTTATCAGCAAGTCATACAGAAACCACAATGCAGTTATAATTCAAAAGGGAGATATTAATTCCGGACATTAGCAATAGGTAAAATAATGTCAGTAAATGTAGAAAAATTTAAGATAATGCAGATGAATAGGATAAACAATCCCATAACGTTCTAATGCAACATTAATAGTGTGCTACTTGAGACAGTCAGGTCGATTAAATATTTCCGCCTAAGATTGCAAAACGATATGAAACGGAACGAGCATGTAATGATGGTAGAAGGGAAGACGAATAATCGACTTCCGTTTATTAAAAGATTTTTGGGAAAATGTAGTTGCTCTACAAAGGAGACCGATTATAGAACTCTTCTGCGACCCATTCTTGAGTACTGCTGGATCGTTTGGGATCCCCACAAGATAGGATTAAAGAAAGATATCCCAGAAATTTAGAAGCGTGCTGGTAGATTTGCTACTGGCAGGTTCTTTGATCATCACGTCAGTGTTTCCGAGATGATTCGTGAACTCGAGACGACTTTCATTTCGCGAAACAGTGTTCAAGAAGTTTAGTGAACCGTCATTTGCGGTTGACTGCAGAACGATTCTACTACCTGCAACGCAAATTTCGCGTAAAGGCGCCGAAGACGAGAGAAATTACGGGGGCGCATAAACAGTCGATTTTCCATCGCTCCATTTGCGAATGGTGTAGGAAAGGAAATTTTTAGTACGCCGTGCACCCAACGGTGGTTTGCGGAGTATGTATGAAGACGTTCATGTAGATGTAGAAACCAAGGAGAAATTCGGAACATACGGAAAACCGAGTGTGGGACACATGTTTAAACATTAGACAGTAACTTCCGTCGCACTAGATGGAGCAAAGAGGGCAAAACCTGTAGGCAAATACAAGCACTGGAGTATATAAAAATATTCGACAATTAACTGAAGAAGTTACTCTGAGATGAAGAGGCTGGCACAGGAAGAGCCAGAATCCTGATGACCCAAAATGATGTCGCCGGTAAAAATGGTTCAAATGGCTCTGAGCACTATGCGACTTAGCTTCTGAGGTCATCAGTCGCCTAGAACTTAGAACTAATTAAACCTGACTAACCTAAGGACATCACACACACCCATGCCCGAGGCTGGATTCGAACCTGCGACCGTAGCGGCCGCTCGGCTCCAGACTGTAGCGCCCAGAACCGCTCGGCCACTCCGGCCGGCTCGCCGGTAAAAATATGACTTTTGAACGTAATGCCTATCATGATGACTGTAGCAACCGTCCACAGAATCGGAACACTTTTTAAACAAATGACAAAATATTGACCAATCTTCGCTATCCGATTATGGAACAGAACAAATGAAGCAGTGTTTGGTTATTGTGCTCATCGTATAATTGTACACATCCAGTGTTTGAAGCTGGTGATGAACACACCGACCATCTACTATTGCTACCCTCTCTTGATTCCTCTAACAATCAGGATTAAGAAGACAGGCGCCATTCAAACTGTAGAATGCGTCAAAGTAAATGAAACAGGCCAGTTTCTTGTTATTTTCAGTAGATGTAGAATAATAACATAAGCTTAATTGACAAACTGCCTATTGGCTTCTGTCTCGGGTTCTTCGGCCGACGTTCATCTAATGATTTTTCTGACGTTTCGCCAGCACCAGTGGCTGGCATTGTCAAAGCTTCACCCTCCATTGCCGGTGGTGAACTGGAGGCGAGCTCGCGGCCGCAGACTGTATGTACCTGGCGCGCCAACGTCCGAGGGCTGCTCTGCGGTCATTTCCGGTGCGGTTCTCCTCTTGCTACCTGCGACGGTCGTTCGCTGCAGTACAGGCAGCCAGGATCCGTTTACCTTAAGGCTTTCTTCTTTCTTGTTGAAACTGTTCGCGTGTTTTTGGATTTCTACAGCTTCTCTGAACAAGCGCGTGTGATAGTGCTTCTCTACAGCCAGAACTTCCGTGTCGGCGAATTTATTACGTGGTCGGTCTCATTCAGTGCATGCTCTGCCACGGCCGATTTCTCCACCTGCCCCAACCTGCAATGTCGCTTATGCTCTTTGATCGTGGTGTTAATTGATCGTCCAGTCATCCCGACATAAACTTTTCCGCATGTGCATGGTATACGGTATATTCCCGACATTGCAAGTGGGTCTCTTTTCTCCTTCGCCGATCGGAAACCGACACACACGGACCGATACCTGCACAATCTGTCAAACCACCACCCGAGCCAGAAAAGAGGCATGATTAGTACGCTCGTAACGAGAGCAGGACGAATATGTGAGTCTCAACACCTCAAACGAGAAATGCAACACCTGGAAACTGTTCTGCGGAGCAATGGGTACTCCACAAATTACATTAGAAGTGTAACAGAGCCAAACACTCGGCGAAGTAAGGAACCAGAAAAAGAAATGTCGGGTACGGCTTTTCTGCCATACATTCCCAGAGTGATGGACAGAATCGGCCGTATATTGCGCAAACACGGCGTAAAGACGATTTTCAAACCGACAAGGAAGATCAAAGAGTGTCTTAGATCGGCGAAGGAGAAAAGAGACCCACTTGCAATGTGGGGAATATACCGTATACCATGCACATGCGGAAAAGTTTATGTCGGAATGACTGGACGATCAATTAACACTAGGATCAAAGAGCATAAGCGACATTGCAGGTTGGGGCAGGTGGAGAAATCGGCCGTGGCAGAGCATGCACTGAATGAGACCGACCACGTAATAAAAATCGCCGACGCGGAAGTTCTGGCTGTAGAGAAGCACTATCACACGCGCTTGTTCAGAGAAGCTGTAGAAATCCAAAAACACGCGAACAGTTTCAACAAGAAAGAAGAAAGCCTTAAGGTAAACGGATCCTGGCTGCCTGTACTGCAGCGAACGACCGTCGCAGGTAGCAAGAGGAGAACCGCACCGGAAATGACCGCAGAGAAGCCCTCGGACGTTGGCGCGCCAGGTACATATAGTCTGCGGCCGCGAGCTCGCCTCCAGTTCACCACCAGCAATGGAGGGTGAAGCTTTGACAATGCCAGCCACTGGTACTGGCGAAACGTCAGAAAAATCATTAGATGAACGTCGGCCGAAGAACCCGAGACAGAAGCCAATAGGCAGTTTGTCAACAAGTGGCCACGAATGCCTTAACAATTTTGTATAAGCTTAATTACTGAATTACTTCTATAAAAAGCTGTAATTCGTTGCATCATTGCATTTATTTGCTTTCACATATACATTTAACATAGAGAACTGATCGTGCCAGACTGATGTAATGGTACACTAAAAGAGAACAGATGAGCGACCCCGTGAGAAGCAGCTGGAAGAAGCTGAAGTGACAAGAAATTAAAAGAAACAACAGACTAGACTGAAGAACCCCTCTGTAAGTGGGTGCTGTACTGGACAGCAGGAAAAGAAGAAAACCAAAACAGAAGTAATTTAAATGTCATATGACATTGTTGGCTGGGGCTCAGCCGCCTCTCGGATAGTGCGTTCTTCCTCTGTGATCACTGGTGCCTTTCCTCGCGCGTGTGAGAGCTATGTCGTATGCCTGTTTGAGAATGTAGGTTGGTGTAATGGATGAGTGTATTGTGTAGTGTTATGTCGGTTTTTGATGATGGTGGTGATGATGATGATGATGAGAGAAAGAGAAGGATGAAACCTAGCGCCTGCACATAGGCTACGCCTCTCGAGTAGCGCCAAAGAGCCAGCCAAGGATGGACGGATCACCATCAAAAGTATCATATCACTACCTAATCAGCAATGTAGAATCTCTGGAGAAGTAGGTAAAGAAGAGGGACGTTCAATAACTAATGGTTCAAACGGCTCTGAGCACTTTGGGACTTATCTGAGGTCATAAGTCCCCTAGAACTTTGAACTACTTAAACCTAACTAACCTAAATACAGCCCGCCCGGTTGGCCGTGCGTCCGGGCGGGAAGGAGCGCCAGTCCCGAGCTCGAATCCGCCCGGCGGAGTTGTGTCGAGGTCCGGTGAGCCAGCCAGTCTGTGGATGGTTTTTAGGCGGTTTTCCATCTTACTCTGCAAGTGCGGGCTGGTTCCCCTTATTCCGCCTCAGCTACACTATGTCGGCGATTGCTGCGCAAACAAGTTCTACACGTACGCGTACACCACCATTACTCTACCACGCAAACATGGGGGTTACACTCGTCTGGTGTGAGACGTTCCCTGGGGGGTCCACCGGGGGCCGAACCGCACAATAACACTGGGTTCGGTGTGCGGCGGCGAAGGGATGAAGTGGACTGCGGTAGTCGTCGTGGGGTTGTGGACCACTGCGGCTGCGGCGGGGAAGGAGCCTCTTCGTCGTTTCTAGGTCCCCGATTAACGCAACATAACATAACCTAAGGACATCCCACACATACATGCCCGAGGCAGGATTCGAACCTGCGACCGTAGCGGTCGCGCGGTTCCAGACTGTAGCGCCTAGAACCGCTCGGCCACAACGGCCGGTGGTTACGCACAGCGCCGCCAATTATCAGAACTATAGGGACTGAAGCGGGGATCTTCTGCGATCTCCCACAACAAATACTGCATTTTTTCAACCGAAATTGGCCAAGAAAATAAAGTGTTCCATTACTTATTGAATGCCCCTTGTAATGCAGACGTGTTGTGTACTCTGCTTGGAATCACATTACGTGTACTGGAGAAGACACCCAAAGAGTACGTTTGCCATGAGTTGAAAAGTGAAAATGAATGTGATTACACATTCTACGTTAGCGTTTCGATACATCTCAATATTTTAATTTCCCAACGGAAATTTCCAGAAAATTTAAAGATCTGTAATTTGAACTCAACTACATTTAATATCAACTTCCTTTCTAAGCGTATAAATCCCCAACCACTGTGGATAATTGCCCCATGGGGTGAGGAAACTTGCTCAATCACATCTTTGTGATGTATGCATTTAAATGTATTTGCTCTCCTTTTTTGCATTTAAATACATCTACACTACTGGCCACTAAAATTGCTACACCACGAAGATGACGTGCTATAGACGCGAAATTTAACCGACAGGAAGAAGATGCTGTGATATGCAAATGATTAGCTTTTCAGAGCATTCACACAAGGTTGGCGCTGGTGGCGACACCTACAACTTGCTGACATGAGGAAAGTTCCCAACCGATTTCTCATAGACAAACAGCAGTTGACCGGCGTTGCCTGTTGAAACGTTGTTGTTGAATATGGAATCGGTGGGTTCAGGAGGCTAATACGGAACGCCGTGTTGGATCCCAACGGCCTCGTATCACTAGCAGTCGAGATGACAGGCATCTTATCCGCATGGCTGTAACGGATCGTGCAGTCACGTCTCGATCCCTGAGTCAACAGATGGGGACGTTTGCAAGACAACCGCCATCTGCACGAACAGTTCAATGATGTTTGCAGCAGCATGGACTATCAGCTCGGAGGCCATGGCTGCGCTTACCCTTGACGCTGCATCACAGACAGCAGAGCCTGCGATGGTGTGCTCAACGACGAACCTGGGTGCGCGAACGGCAAAATGTCATTTTTACGGATGAAACCAGGTTCTGTTTACAGCAGCATGATGGTCGCATCCGTGTTTGGCGACATCGCGGTGAACGCACATTGGAAGCGTGTATTCGTCATCGCCATACTGGCGTATCACCCGGCGTGATGGTGTGGGGTGCCATTGGTTACACGTCTCGGTCAACTTTTGTTCGCATTGACGGCGCTTTGGACAGTGGACGTTACATTTCAGATGTGTGACGGCCCGTGGCTCTACCCTTCATTCGATCCCTGCGAAACCCTACATTTCAGCAGGATAATGCACGACCACATGTTGCAGGTCCTGTACGGGCCTTTCTGGATACAGAAAATGTTCGACGACTGCCCTGGCCAGCACATTCTCCAGATCTCTCACCAATTGAAAACGTCTGCTCAATGGTGGCCGAGCAACTGGCTCGTCACAATACGCCAGTCACTACTCTTGATGAACTGTGGTATCGTGCTGAAGCTGCATGGGCAGCCGTATCTGTACACGCCATCCAAGCTCTGTTTGACTCAATGCCCAAGCGTATCAAGGCCGTTATTACGGCCAGAGGTGGTTGTTCTGAGTACTGGTTTCTCAGTATCTATGCCCCAAATTGCGTGAAAATGTAATCACATGTCAGTTCTAGTATAATATATTTGTCCAATGAATACCCGTTTATCATCTGCGTTTCTTCTTGGTGTAGCAATTTTAATGTCCAGTAGTGTATTTAATATCAACTTCCTTTCTAAGCGTATAATTCCCAAGGCACTGTGGATAATTGCCCCACGGAGAGGGGAATCGTGTTCAATCACATCTTTATGATGTTTGCAGTTAAATGTATTTGCTGTCCATTTTTGCATTTAAATGCATTTAATTTAGCATTTACGAACATTTTAAAACACTAATTACTGCTTAAGTGAGCACTATTCCCTCACTTTCGCTTAGTTTTCAGAACAAATAATGCGTTGTAGATTGCATTGTCCCCTCTTTAAACTTCTATTGTAATAATAACTTTCAATTGTAATGGACATAAAAATGCCCAGTTTCACTTTCGAGAAAGTAGTAAACATCTTTATCCTCTTTTTAAAGGCAGCTAGTATGAGTACCTCTTCCAGATGGTGAAATGAATAGGTCCTCCGGCTCAGTAACAAGGGTTGTTGACTGCTAAGTGACTCAATTCGTCGTCGCTGCGGGTAAGAGCGGAGCGCGAAACAGGCCCGCCAGATCCGCCTGGAGCACCCTCGAGATGCCAGCAAGAAAGATGGCAGGAGGAACGCCGCTGACCAGAAAATCCCGGCGAGCGCTCCCCACGAGAAGAGAAAAGAAGAGAACAGCCCAGCCCCCAAGCCGGCATTATCTGCTTCGCTGACTGGAACAAAAGTTTCCCCTCGCGCTCTTTAATCCGCAAGAGTTCCGGGTATATCAATTTGCTTTAGAATCAGTTCACAGTCGCCGCCCTGCAAGAAACAACTTTAACGGGAACGAGAAGGGATCAATATCACTGCGATGCGGTGCTTGTCAATGTTCTAGAAGTAAGGCCATAAGTCGCCGTAACTATTTTGTTCTTAAAACAAAATTATTGCTGTATCTTGCGACGTCTCAGCAATGCTGTTCGAAAGACAAGTAGTGTGAATGTGGTAGGTACTGAGTGAGCCGTGTATCGACGCGTGCTACGCCTTGTGTTTAGATTGCATTGGTTTTCCTTTTCTTCCCCTGACATGTTTGTTTGATATGTTGTCTGTCATTAAGTGGCTGCTTGGTCGTCTTTTCCCTCTGCTATCGATATCTGCGTTATGCTTCCGGGAAACTGCTATGGAGGAAGTGAGATCATTGACCGGTTGTAACCTCGTGTGGTGGCGCGGAAGTAGGGGCGTGCGCGCAGAGAGTGTGGTGGACACAGGAGGGCAGTGTGGCTCTCCAGCGCGAAGCAGACGTGGTCGGTTGTACCGAGTCGCCACGTGATGTATGTCGGTTGTGTGTAACGAGCGGGTCGAGTTGACGGAAGCGCTCCCCGCGTGTTGGTTGTATACATAAGCGCCCCACGAGTAGTTGCTGTTCATTTCGCCTTGGTGGGACGTTAACAAGCTTCTTTAAATCCTCCGTTTCAACACTGGAGTTTAAAAGGAGACACCTAACATGAAGGAGCGGTCACTACCCGTCAACGTTGCAGAGAAGACGCGAACTCCGGTGACAGAGCGTGTTGTCGCGTGACCGTGGCGTGTTGGGTACGCTGGCGACGCGTGCGTGGTCGGATGTGTGGATCCTTGCCATCGGAGGTCGTGTACTGCCTGATCGAGCATAATTGCAAGTTAAGTTCGTGGAAGGTCTAATCATTAAGTAATAATTTTGTGTAACCAGCGTCTCTTCTGCCTTGTGGCCTCCGGCGACCGGGTTTCCTGTCTCTGGCACCGGTGTAATTGAAGACCGTGACATTTCCTCCTCCTCTCGTTACTGTCCGATGGGAGGTGTAGTTTTGGCAGTTTAATTGTTTCGCTATTCTGTCGTGGGTTATGAGTAAATTAATGCTTCTTGTTGGATGATCTTGTGGTCGCTCATTCAGGACTGTGGTGTAATGTTTCCTTGCACGAGGTTAGCTCTAATTCTGTCAGCAAATTGAGCCATCTTATAACAAGTTTTCGCTGGCTAAAGGTCGGTGCAGTGACCAGCCTGAGCAGCCTGAGAGTGGCAATTGTGTTTAAGGGCGCATTTAAATTGGTCAGTATTCTGTCTAGCTTGAGCATCTCTCAGTGGGTGATTTGTGGCCGCCTTACACGGGTCCGTCATATCTGTTATGTTCTAATGATATTCCAGGACACTTTTGTTGAAATTTTTTTTAAATTCCTCCAAGTTTGTAAATTCCTTTTATTGCCATTAATCGTGTGTTTGCTGAGACCTGTTTAATTTTTTTAATGGCGGTGTTGGTAGCTTCACTACCTCACCGTACTTTATTAACAAAGTTCTGTATTTACTTTAGTAGCCTGTTTACTAATTTTCTTTAAATTTTTTTTAAATTGTTGTATTGCTATAAATTACTTTGGTTGGCGTTAGCGGCGTGTTTTAAAAGGTAGTTTTTTGCCGTACTGCTAGCGCCTGTGATTTCTAATTATTATTTTTTGTTATATTGCTATAAATTACTTGATTGCCGTTAGCGGCGTGTTTAAAAGGCTGTTCATTGCCGTACTGCTAGTTTCTGTAAGATACGAATAAAACATTTGTGAAAATCTCGACAGTAAATTACTAGAAATTTGGCCGCGTTTCCCAACTTGTGGTGTGGCTTGTAGTAACCGTAACCACTGCGTGTGTCACTAGGTGTCGTCGAAAACTTTGAATTACCACCTACAAAAACTCAAGCCGTGAGCAAGAAAGCTACATTTTCATCCTGAACCGCCACACATTTTTCGCAGTGACCGTCAACCTGGTGAAGATCTTGGCTGTAGAAAGAATTTTGTGTGGTTACGTCCATAAATCGCGGTGCCTATCGATACCATAGATGTTAGCAAGGTCTCACTGCAATCCGCGACGACTTACGGGAAGCACCCCAGAAGATCATGCCTCAGGTCAATGCAGAGCCGAGGACATAAACGAGACCTTAACTGCTGCTACGGTTGCTGGTTCAAATCGTGCCTCGGGCATGGATGTGTGTGGTGTTCTTAGTTAGGTTCAAGTAGTTCTAAGTCTAGGGGACTGATGACCTCAGATGTTAAGTCCCATAGTGCTTAGAGCCCTTTGAACCATGATGTTGAACCAATGAGTTCATAAAGTTTCACACGAATGTCGAACATTGTACGTCAAAAGAGCAGTTTGTTACTTAGTGCATCAAGTGCTTTAATAGTTAATGACGGTTGTAAACTATCCACTACTCTTGTGGAAAAGTTAAATAAATCTTTTCTTCGTTTTTGTAATAAAGTGAATTCATATATCATGAGTTGCTGTCGATACGTGCCACCTCACCGAATAATCAAAGAACACACAGTTTGGCTGGACGGAAGCAGTTTCGTCCACTCAAGAACATTTTCGATGTACAGAAAATTTTCAACCTTGAACGTCATCTGGTAGTCATTCTGGAAATCCCTTCTGCACTATGGTTCCTTCATGTGAGGAAAGAAGAGCAAAATGTGACAGCCACACATTACTCTGTCCTGTCCAGAATGAGTTAGGGCGTTGCCATGGAGCAAAAATGCCCTATTTGACAGCTTTCTGCGACACTCCATCTTAGCCTCCCGTAATCCCGTCAGGAGATTTTGATGTATGCTCGTTTGACGATTTTCCACTCTCGAGCAGGATCGCGATCGGTTACACTATTTCATGACAGTCCCAGAAAAACACTCAGCATCGCATTGCACAGTGATGGCTGGGTCTTCCTCTCTCACGTGACGTAGGCTTATCAGTGACACCTTCACACTTGGGCAGAAGGATTTCCGTGATCCAACGAAGATGAGGGCTATGCCGGCAGTAGTGTAACAGCTGGTAGAGTCATCCAAGATGGACGAGCCTCAACAGAGGAGCCAGACGAATCTTGTCTTACATATGGAGCGGGGGGGGGGGGGCGGCTCTATAGGCGAAGGGAAGCCGAAGTCCCTATGGGAGTAAATCCCAAAAGAAAATCCTGGTTCTCAGGTTGGGAACTGGGCGTGGGACTAATAACCCCACCTCGTATAATGGAATAGTTGCGGATACCACACGAATTACAGGATGATGACACGGCAGAGAAAAAGCTTATCGAAACGGAAAATTGATATTATGATACCCACCTGGAACATGAGGACACTCAAGAGACATGCCAAATTGTCGGCTGATCATGCACATTGAATGGCAGAAACTCGAAATTTTAATAAGTTGTTTATAGGAAAGTCTGAAGGGGGAAGTAGAAGAGGAAGACACAGGAAGAGGTCGCTTGAAGATATGGAGGGCGACCTCAAAGCAATGAGAGGAAATGGAGAAAGAAAGCGATGGGCAGAGAAGAATGGAGGCAGGTGACAAAGGAGGCCAATGACTGCAGTGGGTAAGTCTCCGCTTGTTTTGGGGGTGGTGAATCCATATTTTTTCGTCTGCTTGCTTTGCTTCTTTGTCTCGAAGTCATAGCGATACACCCAGCATTCGTCCACGGTGATTAGACGTCTAAAGAAGGCGTCTGGACAGGCTTGACACAGTTGCAACATATCCGCTGCTGCCAGCGTTGGCTTGCTTTTCGAATGGATGTGAGTCGCCGTGGAACCCAACGGATTGCGTCCTCTGTTGTTTAAAATTTCGCGGAAATTGTTAAAAACTGACCCATGACTGTTTATTACTTTTACGACTGTCGCCTCGATTTGAATACCACGGGCTGGGGTCTCTATATCTCTTTAAGTTTCCCGTTCTTCACAGAAAGATGTTTCTTCGTCATTCAGTCTTTTTTGACCACAATAGAAGCATCTGCGCTTCTAACCCACCGTGTCGCATGAAACTTCATTGTTGTCGTACACTTCCACAAACTCAGCACGAATAGTTGCAGCGTTGTTTTGCTCCAAATGCAAAAAACGAATTACAGCATGATATTCCACTTTACCATTGTGCAGCGCGATTTTGTTTCGGCTTCTCTAGCAGTGCGGAAATTTCAGTTTTTACTACGTTTGCAGTCATTAACCGCAAAAAGAAACAAAACATTGACAACATAATTTTATTTTTTCGAGGCCATGGCTGCATCCCGTAAATACATCAGCATTTGCAAAAAATGCAACGTCTTAAAAGAACGGCATTAATCGATCTAAATTCGGAGGATGTGTGGAAGTATATGTCCAACAACGCAGAAAGACGGTGTAGACGTAGGTGCAGCAGCGCCCTCGGGATCTGGTGTCACCCCAACTTCAGTCGATGAAGAACCATCGAAACACAAGGAAATGTGGAAGCAATTGTCAGGAATGTTGCTGCTTCCATGGTGCTGGAAGGGATGAGGACGTCAGCGGCTAAATATCTTATTATGGGAAAAATCTATTCATTTACATTACCATTTTCAAGTCCAGTCAGCGGTATTTATTGGTCTTCACACATTGCGACTGTTTTATCTCAGATATATGCAAGGTGCTCTACGAGCGAACTGTAGTGCATTTTTTGGCCGAGCGGTTCTAGGCGCTTCAGTCTAGAACCGCGCGACCGCTACGGTCGCAGGTTCGAATCCTGCCTCGGGCATGGATGTGTGTGATGTCCTTAGGTTGGTTAGGTTTAAGTAGTTCTAAGTTCTAGGGGACTGATGACCTCAGATGATAAGTCCCATAGTGCTCAGAGCCATTACAGCCTTTTTTTTAGTGCATTTTCTGCGAAAGGTTATACAAGTTGTATGCTTAAGAGTAACGTTTGTGGACGCCTGAGCAGCAGCATATCACTACACACTAATATCCCCATATGAAGATACCACTACCGGCTAGGAAAAACAGAGCGACCCTAATGTCGGATGTAATCCACCCCCTCCTTCCTACTTCCATCTATATTCCACATTACACAATGTCTTTTATGAAGATTTGAGAGGAAAAAAGATCACAATAAACTTTCTAGTTTACTTACCTTGTCATGTTGAGTTGGCTCCAGTTCTTCTTGTGTAGGGGTCTGATTCTTGAAGCTGCAAAATGTCACATCAGGTCCTCACGGTTGTTTTGAACTAAATAAATCTGAAGAGTACTTTTTTATGCAAATATATTCACTCACAGTTTAGTATATCATACAGTCTTTTGATTTTTGGCATTAACAAAGCCGAAATTAGATTACTCGCACAAAAATACGTCCGGTCACATCAGAGGCATGCTTACGACCCCTCACTCTGCGGAAATAATAATATTGCAAAGGGTTTATAATTTTTCTTAACAAATGAATTTCTACTAGCTTTAATTTCGATTATTATTTCATAAATTAATCCAGCAATAAACCTAATAAACAGTACAGGATTGCGTAATTAATAATATAAATTTTAAGTGTGCAAATATTTCGTAATTTCAAATTTTTCTAAAAAAGATAATTTTAACTGTACATTCAGAACTAGTACTTATTGATTATAACATCGAAACTAAAATATTTTATAAAGTAATTCCTTTTCATAAATTTTAGCCTGAAATATAACATACTGTGTATAAAATTATATGAAATATAATATACTGACCAGTCAAAAATTCAAAAAATAGTACTGGTATCGACAACTACTTTTGAGGGTAGGTAATGCTAGAGGAGGATGTCCCGTTAAACAGAGTCACTGACGTTGTAATGTTCCTCACTCTTTCTGTTTAACATGTTGATATCTGCTCGTGATTTTACCTAAGGATAAGGCCAAATCAATGCTGTATAGAACTATAAAAATCGAGAACACTATCCGAGCATAAGTAACATACAAAGTCGGGGATATACTTTTACTTCGTATCAAAGTAAAATGACCGGTCGTCAGTCCAAGTAAGAGAAAATAAATTTTTATACTTATTCTGAAATTAATATATTTTACTTTAATGAAAGCAAAGAACAATACATAGTCAACTTTGGTACGCAAATTCACATTAACCAACAGTGATATTGGGTTACTGACTCAGAAAAAGATATTGTATGAAAAACAAAATATTCTTTCAACAATCTGGATTAGATCCACAATTTTATAATTGCAACGCTATTATTACGTCCATCAGTATCAGTTCAATGACCTCTCACAGTAATCTAAGCTGTAAAAGGTAGGCTACACACCCTTTTGTATTATTAATATTACCAAGAACAAGTGACGCCGATACAATGTCATTTTATTCAGACCAGAGAAACTTGACAAACATACATTTACATACAGTGAATATGCAACAGCACTATTTGAAAATGTCAGTTTGTTACATATACACAGCCGGCCGCGGTGGTCTAGCGGTTCTGGCGCTGCAGTCCGGAACCGCAGGACTGCTACGGTCGCAGGTTCGAATCCTGCCTCGGGCATTGGTGTGTGTGATGTCCTTAGGTTAGTTAGGTTTAAGTAGTTCTAAGTTCTAGGGGACTTATGACCTAAGATGTTGAGTCCCATAGTGCTCAGAGCCATTTGAACCATTTTTGTTACATATACATTGTTTCAATTACCAAGAGATTGAAATATACCGTAGCAATTGTTATTGTATCTGAATTCTTTGAAATGTGTATCTTTCACCACAAACATTGATATGACAGATTCTCAGTTCACTTAAAACCTCATACACGTAATACAATTTCGGTTAAAAACTGATTTGCAGAAGTTCAGTTACTTAGTGTTTTAACACAGATTAAGATTCAATGGTCTTGTTCTTTTACAAAACTAACAAAATCGCACTACTGTTCGCTATGATGATGTGCAGCAGGTCATCGTAAGTTTTCTACAGCGTCGAAATGTATTTACAGCAACTGCCACTCGCTCACCTACAGATACAGTTAGCGATATTTTACAGTGGCAATATCCTTCCAATCATTGTGCATCTATGGAGCTTAAATGTTGAAACATTCCACCAGTTTCCCCATAAAACCTTCTGCGTGCTTGAGAGCGTCATACACTTTAGCTCAATTTAGCTGTTGCTGTCTGACAATTTTCGCGCTCCTCTCTCAGATATTATTTTATGAAAGTTTCACCTTCGTCACCTGCTCATCATACCAGCGGCAACAGTAAATTCACAATTCGGTTTTTCAAAGCAAACAGTTTTATAGCACTTGCATTTTCATACCCTGACAGAAAAATATCCCTACTCCAAGAGGGAGCTGTACGATATTAACGAAAGTTGGTAGCCGTGTTTCAACAACCGAAGGATGCCGTCTACTCAGATTTTGGGTCAGTCGCATAACAGTGGCGGCAGTAGCGCCACTATGAGGATGCTAATCAGGTTTGCCTTAAAAGATCGTGTTAGTTTGAGATTAGACGTAGTGAGATGATGTTAGCCAAGAATGTCTTTAAGACGACGAAGACGGCGTTATAATCAGTTCACTGAGTTTAAACGAAGTTGTGTAGTAGGGCTACGAGAACCTGGATGTTCCTTGTGCGATACTGCAAACAGATTCGGTAGGATTGTGGTCACTGTACATGATTGCTGGCAGCGGTGGACACGGGGAGATACAGTCGCAAGAGCACCGGGCTCGGACAGCCACGTGGCGCGAGGAAAGACCATCGTGTTCGACGAATGGCTGTGGCGAATGGCTGCGTCTGCAGGTGCAATTTAAGCAGCAGTTGGGACCACAGTGACACAACGAGCTGTTACAAATCGCTTACTTCAAGGACAGCTCTGAGTCAGATGCTCTGTAGCGTGCATTCCACTGACCCCAAATCACCATCGTTTGTGACTGCAGTGGTGTCAAGCGACAGCTCATTGGACGGCGGAGGGGAGGTCAGTTGTGTTTTCTGATGAACGTCGGTTTTGCCTTGGTTCCAGTGATGGCCGATGTTGGTTGGAAGAAGGCAAAATGAGGCCAGCAACCAACCTGTCTGCAGCCTAGACGCGCTGGACACACGCCTGGACTTAAGGTCTGGAGTGCCATTTTGTACGACAGCACGAGCATGCACTTGATTATGCCAGGCACCCTGAGAGAAAAACTGAATGTCAGTCTGATGATTCCACCTGTTGTGCCGCCAGTCATGGGCAGCATTCCAGGGAATTTTTCCAACAGGATAACGCTTGCCCACATACCGCTGTTGTAACCCAGCATATTCTACAGAATGTCGGTGAGTTGCCTAAGCCAGCTCGATCACCAGGTTTATCTCCAATGGAGCACGTATTTGATATCATCGGGTGACAACTTCAGCGTCATCCGCGACCAGCATTACCGTCCACGTATTGACCGCCCAATTGCAAGAGAAGTGGAACCTCATCCACAAACTTACATCTGGCACATGTACGACACAATGCATGCACATTTACATGCTTCCATTCAACATTCTGCCGGATGCACCGGTTATTTATGTACCATCATTTCAATTTGCAATGGCTTTTCCCGCGCCTACATTAACCAGTGATCTTGCAACTTTAATCACTTAAATGTTTTTCCTAGACAAATGGATTCCCGAATTTTCATTTCTCTACATTAATTATTTCTTGGTCTTGGGATTTTTCCCGTCTGTGTCAATATTTAAAATTAATGACTATCATTTAAAAAACAATAAAAAAATTTACGACCACTTTATGCGTAGAAACTGCGCATTGCCATGTGTATTTGTGTCACAGCGTGTACCTACATCTATCAAGAGTCAATCGATCTAAGAGGGGCTGCTATGCTTCAAGCTCCTAATTGGCGGTATTACTACGTTGAGCATATAAATGTCTATCCCTGGATACTTGATTTGGATCTTACCCTGTCAATGGCTTATTTCAAAGTTTCAGGGTGGGTTAGTCTGTTCCACAAAAAAGTAGAAATATATCAGTTAAATTTGAAACTTACTCATCATTCGATTGCGTTAATAACAGTAGACATAACAGTGGACATTTAAAAAAGTATTTTATGTTAGTAACGTGATTACAAGCCGCTGAACTTTTTCTGTATGAGAAAATTCATAACGGTAAGTCGGCAGCATCTGTCCTCCCTGGCCGACAAGGAACTGTAGACAAGATCTGTCTATACGCCTAAGTGAGAAGGTACCGTACAAAGATATGATTTTCTATCTTACTTGAAAGAATGAAATCACAAACTGAAATATGTCATGAAACAACTGTCGACTGATATACCACGAAGTTAATAATTAAGTACATTCCACTGCTTTCTGTTTAAAAAGAAACACAGTAAAATTTTGTCTTAAATACGAAAGATTTCTTAATAACTGATTTTATTGAAAGTATAAACTTAAACATTAATTAGTTTGTACTAAATAAGAACAAAAATGCGCTTAATTAACCTTTTTTCACTGGACTGAACTGCTATTCATTATAACTCATGTATCTGTGTTGAAGGGCTGAACAATGCAAATGGTGTGGATGCGGAAAAGCTATCTGATAAATGAGTCGCCAAAACTGAAAATGTATAACTGCGCCTTAATTAACTTCAACTAGATTAATTAGAAAGGCAAAACTATAAACTAAATAAGCTATCCTATGAAACTGTATTGTGTAGTACAGTGAGCAGTACCACAGTATGTGACGTCACAACACGTGTCTTGCAGTTCCAATACACTAAGGTAACAGAAATAAATAAATAGTACATAAATTTAGCAAATGAATTTTGAAAGAATACGTAAGCGGAATGTTTCTATAAAAATGCCTTGTGACTCGAAGTGCACAGTCTGGCTAAAAAACACTTTCAAATACTAAATAATAGACACGCAAATGTAACACTGCACTGGGAGAATAAAACTGTCTGCTAAGATATATAATCTAAACTGAATGTCACCTAAATTGAACCTGATAACAATTTTGAAAAGCAAAGCTTCCTGTGTGTGATCTATCTTCAGTGTAATGCAAAACTGGCTCCAAAAATTTCATGGCGTACCTGTGGCAACGGAAGCTCACTACTACTCGTAGCGTAGCAGCAAGCACGCTAAAACCGAAGACAGCCTTGCGCAGTGCAATGCAAGGGGGTGCAAATATTCTAAACAGATAATGCTTCACCTTTTCTGAAACTATTTTCCTCTTTGTGCAGTGCAGCGACACAAACAATCAGAAAATATGAAAATTCATTCGTAATCAGACGGTTGTGGAATTTTAATTTGCTAAATGATTGAAAGTGATTTATTCTTTAAAAAGCTATTACGAAAACTGATAGTCATTCCTCAACAATCACAATGATGCTTACAAAAATTGTCTTATATAAGGAAAATTTCTCTGCCATGAAAATAATTACTTAAAATTGTAAGTGAGTGGTAAAATTAACTTCTGAGTGAAAACGAGGAGAACTGCTCTCTCACTCGCTTCACAAAGAATACAGCAACGACATTATTACTAGCAATAATAGATCACAATGCTTGTTCTCACAACCTTTGTGGAGTAACATAACGGCTATTGAAACGACTGTTTGAAAAATGTTTAACTTGTAAATATGAAATACGAGACATTCAATGAAAATGTAAAGTTCGGATCACTTACCTTGAATATCAAAAATAAACTAGAAACCTTATAATATAAAAAATAGATTTGCGAACAGCTACATAAGTAGATCTGAAAAATACTGTCATTTATGTTAAATTTACGCCAATGTGCCATTTAAACGTGTTAAAGTCCAGCGTGTAGCTGGGTTTCGCACTCATCTTCCATCATTACACAACACATACATATATTTATTTGGCATCATATGTAAGGTCTGCCAGCTAGTGACTATCACAAATCGTGCTATATACTGCACACAAAAGAAAGTTATAGTATAATTTAATACAACAGTCTCACTTGTTACTTTTTTTTTAGTCATCCGCCTTCTTTCTGGCTGTATTGATGCGGCCCGCCGCGAATTTCTCTTCTAAATAATAACTGTCGTGTGACTAGGGCCTCCCGTCGGGTAGACCGTTCGCCTGGTGCAAGTCTTTCGAGTTGACACCACTTCGGCGACTTGCGCGTGGATGGATATGAAATGATGACGATTATGACAACACAACTCCCAGTCCCTGAACGGAGAAAATCTCCAACCCAGCCGGGAATCGAACCCGGGCCCTTAGGATTGACATTCTGTCGCGCTGACCACTCAGCTACCGAGGGCGGACGAATTTCTCTCCTGTGCCAACCTCTTCATCTCAGAGTAACACGTGCAACCTATGTCCTCAATTATTTGCTGTATGCATCCTAATCTCTGTCTTCCTCTACAGTTTTTACCCTCTACAGCTTCCTTAGTACCATGGAAGTCATTTCCTGATGTCTCAACACATGTCCTGTCAGCCTGTCTTTTTTCTTCAGTGTTTTACACATATTCCTTTCCTCGCCCATTCCATTCTCTATAGGTTTTCCTCATTCCTTACCTTATCAGTCCATGTAATTTTACACATTCTTCTTAGCGCCATATCCCAAACGCTTCCATTCTCTCCTGCTCCGGTTTTGCCACAGTCTCTATCTCGCTACCATACAATTCTGTGTTACCCCCCCTGCGGGTTCGGGGGTAAGAATAGGCCCGCGGTATTCCTGCCTTTCGTAAGAGGCGACTAAAAGGAGTCCATCCCCCTCACGGGGGTAGTTCGCGCCTGCGTCCGGAGACGGACGGTTCCACGACCTATAATCGTGGTCTTTTTGGAATTTCACTTCTCGTTTCTTCCTTCCATTTGTTGGTTCCTTTCCTTGCTCTTCTCGACCTCACTGTCTTCCTTACTCATTCCCTTGACTTCTCCTTGCCTTCTCATTGCCTTTTGCTCCTTGCCTTCTCATTGCCTTTTTCTCCTTGCCCTCTCATTGCCTTTTTTCCTTGCCTTCTCCTTGCCTTTTTCTCCTTGCCTTTTTCTCCTTGCCTTTTTCTCCTTGCCTTCTCATTACCTTCTTCACCTTGCCTTCTCTGGTCTCTGCCTCGGCGTTTGAGACAGTCTGTCCTCTTTCTCCCTCTCTCTCTCTTCTTTTTCCTCTTCTTCCTTCCTCCCTGTGCGTGCCTGAAGGCCGACCCACGCGTTCGCACGCGTAGCCGGTGACGGGGTAACGCGTAATTCCCCGCCCTGGGTAGACATGTAAGGCACGCGCGTACCCCTTGGTAAAGGCCAGGCCCGGGGAGGGGCGATTGCCTGAGCTGATACCTTCTGACCATGCCGATTGGTCCCTCCGTCTGTTTCTCGGGAGGTGTGACCTGAGGTGTAAACATTCACCTAAGGCGGGAGTGCCCTCTGAGAGGGTCCCCACAAGGAAGGAGCGCGCCATCGGAGACGCTGGCAATCATGGGGGATTCCTTCGCAATGGATTCTACTCCATCTCTTTCGACTTCGACTCAAAAACGGAAACGTGACCAGCCAACAGTGACAAAAGTACTACCGCCTGCCCCACAGTTCCTCGTAGTTTCTCGATCTGAGGACGGAAAGGATTTTTCCTCTGTCAACCCTTTCGTTATTCAGAAGGGCGTAGATGCCATAGCCGGATCTGTCAAATCTTGTACCAGGTTGCGAAACGGCACCTTATTACTAGAAACTGAGAGTGCCTTTCAGGCACAAAAACTGCTTCGGGCCACCCTCCTGTACACGTTCCCTGTCCGGGTGGAGGCCCACCGAACTTTGAACTCGTCTCGTGGTGTAGTGTATACTAGCTCCCTCGACGGCTTGACTGATGAGGAGCTTCAATCATTCCTCGCTGAGCAGGGCGTGACGGCTGTCCATAGGGTCATGAAAAAGGTCAACAATGACCTTGTACCGACCCGGACAATTTTCTTGACCTTCGATGGTGTTAAGCTGCCATCGCGCATCAAGGCGGGCTACGAGGTTATTTCTGTTCGCCCCTATGTCCCGACACCTACGCGCTGCTACCAGTGTCAGCGTTTCAATCACACTAGACAGTCTTGTTCCAATGCGGCTAAATGTGTCACTTGTGGCAGGGATGCCCATGAGGGTGACTGTCCACCTCCGTCTCCTCGTTGTGTGAACTGTCAGGGTGACCATGCCGCATCCTCCCGCGACTGTCCTGTCTATAAGGAAGAACGCTGTATCCAAGAAATTCGGGTCAAAGAGAAAGTGTCCACCTCGGCTGCTCGCAAGCTATTGGCTAGTAGGAAGCCCACGCTGCTCCCAGCGGGGAAATACAGTACTGTCCTCGCCTCTCCTCGGACTACCAGGGAGGTAGCAACCCAGACATGCGATCTGACCTTCAGCACCACGGTCGTCCGTTCGGCCAGTGCTAAGATCGCGCGGTCGACGTCTCCTCTTCCTCCCATCACCCCACAGACACGAGCACCTTCCTCAGCTTCTGCTAAGGCGAAGACATCGAAGTCAGATGCACGGGCCTTCAAGAAGGAACCATCCCGTGCAGACTTCCTCCGTACCTCGACCTCCCAGCCTTCGACCGGTACTTCCACTACACGTCCTTCCAAAAAGGCGCATAGGAAGCACAGTTCTCCTTCTCCGCCACGGCGCATTCCTTCTCCTGCGCCACCCAGCGGTTGCCGCCCCAGGCCGTCATCTGTTTCGCCTGGCCGCACCGCTGGTAGCCGTACATCTGGCCGTTCACTGGCGGAGGAAGCTCCCCCTCCCGGCCATCCTCCCGAGATGGCCGATGACCCTATAGACCACATGGACGATGACTGTCCGCCTACTGATAGCGGCGGCAGTGCTCGCTCGAAGCCAGGCCCTAAGCGGCCTTCGAGGTGACCACTTCTCTCATCTTCCTTTTCTTACGATGGCACTCATTCACTGGAATATTCGCAGCATTCGCTCCAACCGAGAGGACTTGAAGTTGCTGCTCCGCTTGCACCGTCCGCTCGTCGTAGCCCTCCAGGAAACGAAGCTACGCCCATGCGATCAAATTGCCTTGGCACACTACACCTCTGTGCGTTTTGACCTACCCCCTGTGGTAGGTATCCCAGCTCATGGAGGGGTTATGTTGCTGGTCCGGGATGATGTTTACTACGATCCCATCACGTTGCACACCGGCCTGCAGGCAGTTGCCATCCGCATTACTCTCCCCACTTTTACGTTTTCCTTTTGTACCGTTTACACTCCATCGTCATCTGCCGTTACCAGGGCAGACGTGATGCAACTTATTGCTCAGCTACCTACACCATTTTTGTTAACTGGAGACTTCAATGCCCACCATCCCCTTTGGGGCTCTCCAGCATCCTGCCCGAGGGGCTCCTTGTTAGCAGACCTTTTCAACCAGCTCGACCTTGTCTGCCTCAATACTGGCGCCCCTACCTTTCTTTCAGACACATCTCACACCTATTCCCATTTAGACCTCTCTATATGTACTCCCCAACTTGCACGCCGGTTTGAGTGGTATGCACTTTCTGATACATATTCGAGCGACCACTTCCCGTGTGTTATCCATCTCCTGCAGCATACCCCCTCTCCGTGCTTCTCTAATTGGACCATCTCCAAGGCAGACTGGGGGCTCTTCTCTTCCAGGGCGACCTTTCAGGATCAAACCTTTACAAGTTGCGATCGTCAGGTCGCACACCTCACGGAAGTCATTCTCGCTGCTGCTGAATATTCCATCCCTCACCCTCCTTCTTCTCCACGTCGCGTACCGGTCCCCTGGTGGACCGCGGCATGTAGAGACGCTTTACGTGCTCGTCGACGTGCCTTACGCACATTTAAACGCCACCCTACAGTGGCGAATTGTATCAATTATAAACTATTACGTGCTCAGTGTCGTCGTATTATCAAAGAAAGCAAGAAAGCCAGCTGGGCTGCTTTCACAAGCACCTTCAACAGTTTTACTCCTTCTTCTGTTGTCTGGGGTAGCCTGCGCCGGCTATCTGGCACTAAGGTCCACTCACCAGTTTCTGGCTTGAAGGTCGCGAATGACGTCCTTGTAGCCCCTGAGGCTGTCTCCAATGCCTTCGGCCGCTTTTTCGCAGAGGTTTCGAGCTCCGCTCATTACCACCCTGCCTTCCTCCCCCGCAAACAGGCAGAGGAGGCTAGGCCACCTAACTTCCGCTCCTCGAATTGTGAAAGTTATAATGCCCCATTCACCATGCGGGAACTCGAAAACGCACTTGGCCGATCACGGTCCTCTGCTCCAGGGCCAGATTCTATTCATATTCAGATGCTGAAGAACCTTTCTCCTGCGGGTAAAGGTTTTCTTCTTCGTACATACAATCGCATCTGGATTGAGGGACGTGTTCCCGCATGCTGGCGCGAGTCTATTGTTGTCCCGATTCCTAAGCCGGGGAAGGACAAGCACTTGCCTTCCAGTTATCGACCTATCTCGCTTACCAGCTGTGTCTGTAAAGTGATGGAGCGAATGGTTAATTCTCGATTGGTTTGGCTGCTCGAGTCTCGACGCCTACTTACCAATGTACAATGTGGATTTCGTAGGCGCCGCTCTGCTGTTGACCATCTGGTTACCTTGTCGACCTTCATTATGAATAACTTCTTGCGGAAGCGCCCGACCGCGGCTGTGTTCTTTGATTTGGAGAAGGCTTACGACACCTGTTGGAAGGCGGGCATTCTCCGCACCATGCATACATGGGGCCTTCGCGGTCGCCTCCCACTTTTTATTCGTTCCTTTTTAATGGATCGACAGTTCAGGGTACGTGTGGGTTCTGTTCTGTCCGACACCTTTCGCCAGGAGAATGGGGTGCCACAGGGCTCAGTCTTGAGCGTCGCTCTCTTCGCCATCGCGATCAATCCAATAATGGATTGCCTCCCAGCTGATGTATCAGGCTCCCTTTTCGTGGACGATTTTACCATCTATTGCAGCGCGCAGTGTACACGTGTCCTGGAGCGCTGTCTTCAGCGTTCTCTTGACCGTCTTTACTCCTGGAGTGTCGCCAATGGCTTCCGTTTTTCTGCCGAGAAGACGGTCTGTATTAACTTCTGGCGCTACAAAGAGTTTCTCCCACCGTCCTTACGACTCGGTCCCGTTGCTCTCCCAGTCGTGGAGACAACCAAATTTTTAGGCCTTACATTCGACAGGAAACTTAGCTGGTCTCCACATGTGTCCTATTTGGCCGCCCGTTGTACCCGTTCTTTAAATGTCCTCCGTGTTCTCAGTGGTCTGTCGTGGGGAGCGGATCGAACCGTCCTACTTCGTCTATATCGGTCGATCGTCCGCTCCAAGCTGGATTATGGGAGCTTCGTATACTCCTCTGCACGGCCATCCATCTTACGCCGCCTCAACTCCATACAACATCGGGGTTTACGACTTGCGATCGGAGCATTTTATACCAGTCCCGTAGAGAGTCTTCATGCTGACGCTGGCGAATTGCCACTCACCTACCGGCGCGATATACTGCTTTGTCGGTATGCCTGTCGGCTACTGTCAATGCCCGACCATCCGTCTTATCGTTCCTTTTTTGACGACTCTCTTGACCGTCAATACGGGTTGTATGTCTCTGCCCTGCTACCCCCTGGAGTTCGCTTTCGTCGCCTCCTTCAACACCTTAATTTTTCACTCCCTGCAACCTTTCGAGTGGGCGAGAGCCGCACGCCACCTTGGCTCCAGGCTCAGGTCCGCGTTCACCTTGACCTCAGCTCGCTCCCAAAAGAGGTCACCCCCGGTTCGGTCTACCACTCCCGTTTTTTGGAACTTCGTTCGAAGTTCATCGACATGACATTCATTTATACAGATGGCTCTAAGATCAATGACAGGGTCGGGTGTTCCTTTATTGTCGAGGCACAAAGCTTCAAATACCGGCTCCATGACCATTGTTCTGTCTTCACAGCTGAGCTCTTTGCCCTCTACCAGGCTGTTCTTTACATCTGCCGCCACCGACATTCTGCTTATGTCATCTGCTCAGATTCCCTGAGCGCCATCCAGAGCCTCAGTGATCCGTACCCGGTTCACCCTTTCGTACACCGGATCCAACGCTCTCTTCAGCAGCTGGTGGACGTCGGTTCTCCAGTTAGCTTTATGTGGGTTCCTGGCCATGTCGGTATCCCTGGGAACGAAGCTGCAGATGCCGCGGCCAAGGCTGCGGTCCTCCAGCCTCGGACAGCTTTTTGTTGCGTCCCTTCGTCCGATTTTAGCAGGGTGATTTGTCGGCGCATCTTATCTCTGTGGCATGCCGATTGGGCTGCACTTACCGACAACAAGCTTCGGGCCTTAAAACCTCTTCCCGCCCTTCTCGGCGGGAGGAGGTCATTTTAGCCCGGTTAAGAATTGGACACTGCCGGTTCAGCCATCGCCATCTGCTGACGGCTGCGCCGGCGCCGTTCTGCCCATGTGGGCACTTGCTGACGGTTAGACACATTTTACTGTCCTGTCCAGATCTTAACACACTGCGCCTCGATCTTAACCTGCCAAATACTTTCGATGCCATTTTAGCGGATGACCCACGAGCAGCTGCTCGTGTTCTTCGTTTTATCAATTTGACAAACCTCGCTAAGGACATTTGATGGTGCTGTTTTTTAATCCTATGCCTGTCAGTCTGTCTTTTATCGTGTTTTCCCTTTTAGTTGTTGTGGTCAACTTGTGCCTCGCGGTGTATTCTTAGAGTAGTCAGGGCGCTAATGACCATTGAAGTTGTGCGCCCTAAAATCACAAAAAAAAAAAAAAAAAAATTCTGTGTTACATATATTCTAAGAAATTTCTTCCTCAAATTGTGACCTATGTTTGATACTAGTAGACTTGTTTTGGTGAGGAATGTCCTTTTTGCCGATGCTCGTCTGCTTTTTGTGTCCTGCTTGCTCCGTCCGTCGTGGGTTAGTTTGCTGCCTAGGTAGCAGAATTTATTAATTTCGTCTACTTCGTGATACCAAATTCTGATGTTAAGTTTCTCACTGCTCTCATTTCGCCTTTCATGGATTTACTCTCAGTCCATTTGACATTATCGAACGCTTCTTCCAGGTTCACAAGTTCTATGAACGTGTCTCGATTTTTCTTCACTCTTGCTTCCATTGTCAACCTCAATGTCAGAACTCCTTCTCTGGTATCTTTACATTTCCTAAAGCCAGATTTGCTGTCTTCTAGCAGATCTTGTTACAGAAACCGGTACATAATATATTACTTCTCTGCTTCAAGATATGCATTATTAACTGTTTGTTCGAAATGAAGTTAAAATCACATCTAATTTCTAATGACACATTTTACTCCTAATGCTTCCTTCTCTCAGTAAACTCAGATGCGAACGACCAGAGCCGTCACAGCTGAATTGTTCCAGTTAACAGCGCCATCACTGATTGCCCGCCGCACAAGAAAGGAATTCTATCTACTTTATCTAGTAGCTACTTAATAATAGTATAGCACTCATCGTAAGATTTGTCTCACAAACTAATCTGTTCATCTTTATCTTCGATCGCTAAAACAGCATAATTTCTCATGAGCTGTTACATATTTCACAAGGAAAATTCTCCATCGCAACCCCCTCCGATTTAGTGGTAGGATGGCGCAGTGGATAGCCCATCAAATACAGAACACAGATCAAACATGAAAGTAGGAAAAAGTTGTACTGAACTTCGAAAAATGAAGCAAAATAGAAACAGTGAACAGTCGAAGCTGAAGATGTACGACATCGACCGAATTTGAACAGTCACCTCGTCGTGATTCTGTGGTTATGGTGGTGTACTGCCAAGGGACGTCCGCACGTACGTATCTCGTATTTGTTCTACGCATGTGCTACATGTTATGACTGTGGCGTTCTGTTTTGGAAGTTTTGATTCTTGAAATCCTTTGTTGTACCACAGCTCACACCCGCTTATTTATTGTTTTCATTTCTGTGAGAGGTCTATGCGGCTTCTCGCCAGCTCTCACTTCATCACATTTACTTGTGACGGTAATACATTCTTACCACATGACTCATGTTCTATAACCGACGTATGGTATGACACTTCACTTAAAACTTCCGGGCTGATAGGCCGTGGTCGAAGTATAAAACTCTCTCCTGAAGTTTCGTCTCCGACTGCGGGAGACATCCTCGGAGCAGCAGTTCGCCGCTTTACCTCCGAGGATGTCTCCCGCAGTCGGAGACGAAACGTCAGGAGAGAGTTTTGTACTTCGACCACGGCCTATCAGCCCGGAAGTCTTACGTGAAGACAATACCGGCCGTGAAAGCTTACATTGTATGATATGGTATGGCAGGTGGCAACGTTACAGAAGGAGAACAGACGTCACCACACAGTCACGACACCATGGTTGTTGCAATCCCCTTGATGTTGCACATCGTAAGATTGGACCGTTAACCTACAGTTTTTTTTTCAGTTCATTCACTTTCTTCCTGTTTTCTTACATGATCTGTGTTCAGCTTTTGACAGGTGGACGAGTTTCTCTTGTTAATATCATAACATAGTAGTAGCACAGGAAGCATGTAAACCAAGAGAAAACCTACACAGGGACTGACTTCCCCACATCACCTAACTGCAATTCTCGCTATGATCCTATTTAAAATTATTTCTTAGGCGACTTTCACAGGTACCAATAGATTGTTTCTTGGGACATGCATGAAGTACCAGACCAGAGTAATACTCTTTGTTTATCCACATTCTTTACACCACTTAATAGATTTCTGTTGACATTATACACATACCCACTACCGTCACACACACCCAACAGATATATTTAAGAGAGAACTCTGATACATCGCGAGGGAAGTCACCACTGGAGGAAGAAAACCCTGTCCTGTTAATCAGATAAGCAACCCTTTATGATCTTCCAGCCAACAGACATATATGACCCTTACGTTCTATTCCTTAGTGTATTACATAGCGTACGGTGATAAAAAGTCTTATTCCAGACCATTCCTCTATTCTATTAAAGCCCGCCGCTGTGGCCGAGCGTTTCTAGGCGCTTCAGTCTGGAACCGCGCGACCACTACGGTCGCAGGTTCGAATCCTGCCTCGGGCATGGATGTGTGTGATGTCCTTAGGCTAGTTAGGTTTAAGTAGTTCTAAGTTCGAGGGGACTGATGACCTCAGATGTTAAGTCCCATAGTGCTCAGAGCCATTTTATTCTATTACAAAATTAATCTGACAGGTCATTATCGCTTGTACAACGTATAATCAATTGGTAACTGATGACGTTGTCACCGTCGGTCCTGACAATGTGTCAAGCGGCCCTCGTCCCGTAACTGACATGTGAATAAACACTTCACAAAATTATACCTACAGCTCTCATAAACTCGTTAATAATGAAGAGAAGCCAATCAGCAAAATATGTGCTGCACGACACTGAATAAATGGCGATGAGCACTAGCGGCACTTCAGTTTGATTGCTCACGGTCAGTGCAGTGAAAAGTGATTGTGTTGTTGTTTTAATGCTGTCACTCAACAACAGTGACGTCAGCTTCATGTTGTCGGACTCGACCATTTCTCAAAGCGTTATACAGTTCCTCATTCAGGCATAGATTGCTACTTTTTTATGCTATAAATTTTGCATGACGAAACTATAGTCGAAAGTGAACTGCATTTCCCTTACACAACACCCCTATTAAACAAACGAGAAACGTGACAAACGAACAATTTGTCGTGGCATTGTAATACATGACTGTTTTACGTCTTCCAACTACTTTCTTACTACATAATACGTTTTATCAAACTTATCATTCTTTGGTTGTTAAAGCTCTAACAGCAGCTGTGTTTTTAGACTTACTCACGGCATTTGGGTTCCACCAGATTAGACAAACCAACAAATCATCTCATTGCCAAACATGTTTCGACATATTTTCCTGTCACCACTCAGTTATGTTTTATTGAGCACTAAGTCTCCAGAAGGTTGAGCCATGTAGGCCCTTTATTATTTACTTTCATAATAAACTAAAAAAAAGATAACTGAAGAATTTTAGATGATGTGGCATAGAAGAGATCGAAAATTATGTAGACTGAGAAGACAAAGAATGAGGAACTTCTCCTTACAATCGGTGAGGAAAAGAAACATATGAATCATATAAATAAGAATGCACTGGATGATAGGAGATGTGTTAAGACGCGAAGCAATAATTTACGTGGTACATGCGGGAGCTGTAGAGGGTGAAACTGCAGGAGAAGAAAAAAATCGGCGTACACCCAAGAAGTAGTTGAAGAGATAGAGTACAAGTGCCACTCCGAGATGAAGAGGTTGGCTCAGAAGAAAGATTCGTGACAGGCCGCGTCAGAAACGTTATGGGAGGAAAAAAAGCCTTGTCATAATTCGTGTCTTTGTGAGAAGTACCATAAGTGTTCCACCCTGGCCTGACGCTGAATAAAGGAAAACGTAAATGACGACGAATTCGTCTTTTTGTCTTTGTCCTCGTATGCGGTGATGCACAGCCTTCTGTTATAGATAGAATTCATAGATGAAGTTCTTCACTAAAATAACAGTTACTGATTCATTATATGTCTTGGAAAGAGAGAATCTGTGCATGTGATAACCATACAGACTATAACAATTAGAGATTAGTTGCTCCAGTTGGACTAAAATAAAGAACGTATTAGCTGCTGGAGCAATTATTCATTAATCAGCACAGAGCTGAGAAGCGGATTCGTCAGAAATTCTACTGTTACAGTATTTCTGTAAGAAATGGTTAAATTCAAGCACCTGAAGTTTGTCCCAGGGTATGTTCCGTGCAACCTCTGTCAAACATACTTCGTAAAATTCGCCATTAGATTGCGTCGGCCGTCCCTGCAGCTGTGCAAGTAAAGCCTGTTTCTTTGAAGATATCAGTTTTTTTCTGTCGTGTAGACTGTTCCGTAAATATTCAGTCTGAGATTTCATCGTACGTCCTACATGTTTATGACTAGTTTGGCAGAGGACTGTTTTAACATCAGTGGTGAAAGCACTGTTAACAGAAATCCATGTTTTCAGTTTTATGTAACAACGAAGACGCAACAGGTGCCACGGTTAAATTCAACTGACTTATACAAGGTTTTGAGAACAAGTAAGGAAAGCGCTTAAAACGAGTAATTGTCGTGCCAATCGATCTTCTGCAGTTTAGCTTTGAGTATAATGGGATTGACGAAAATATGAAAAACACAATAATAATTTTTTTCTGTCTTGCTATACAACGAAAACGAATGGGACTTATGGAAACCTATTGTAACTCTGCAATAATATGAAAACATCTAAAATTGTGTAGTATAGTATGAAATTGTATTGAAAAACAACAGATCGCCTGGTATAAACAATATCCCAGCTGAACCTCTGAAGTCTGGCGGAGCAAAACTGAATCAGGAGTTCTTGTTTTCAACATGTACGAGCACGGTAAAATTCCTACAGACTTTGAGAAAAACATTATGATCCCCATTCCAAAGAAGGCAAATGCTACAAGATGTGAAAATTATAGGACGCTCAACCTAGTTACTCACGCCTCTAAAATAGTAACCTCAATTATCCTAAAACGCATAGAACAAAAAGTCGAAGCTACACTCTCCGAAGACCAGTTTGGATTCCGGAAAGATAGAGGAACCAGAGAAGCAATATTTGCTCTAAAACTAATAATAGAGAAACGACTAGATAAGAACCTGACAACATACATAGCTTTCGTAAATGTAGAGAAAGCCTATGATAATGTTAAATGGGATAAGATGTTTGAGGTGCTCAAAAAAGTAGGAATAGACTATAAAGATAGAAAAATGATATGGAACCTGTACAAAAACGAGACTGCAGCTATCCATGACGGACAAAACAAGAAGAGATGCAGATTCGGAAAGGTGTCCGACAAAGTTGCGCACTATCCCATGTTATCTTTAACCTATACATTGAAGAGGCGCTGAAAAAAGTAGGGAAAATTCACAGGCAGATGTAGTAATCCATGGCCAACGAATAGATATGATATAGCTGTCCTAGCTGAAAGTGAAGATCTTGTAGTCCTACTGAATAAAATGGATAAAGTTATGGGGGAACAATAAAATATGAGAATTAATAAAGCAAAAAAAAAGTAATGGCATGCGACAAAAAAGATCAAGTGAAAGTCCAAGTTCATGTAGGCAATGAACTGCTTGAACAAGTTGATAAATTTACTTATCTGGGCAGTAACATTACCAGGGATGGAAGGAGCACTGCAGAAGTGAGAAGTAGAATTGCTCAAGCAAAGGCTGCTTTTAACAAGAAGAAAAACATGTTAACATGTAAGAGCATCAGTCTTGAAATCAGGAAAAGATTTTTGAAATCATATGTGTGGAGTGTGGCATGCTATGGGTGTGGAACATGGACTCTCGGGACAGAGGAAGACCAGGAGCTAAATTCTTTTGAAATGTGGTGCTATAGACGCATGCTCAAAATAAAATGTATCGGCAAGGCCACAAACGAAGTGGTTCTGGAAAGAGCAGGTGAGAAGAGAAGCTTCTGGAGTTTCATTGTTAAAAGAAGAGTGCAATTTACAGGCCATCTATTAAGATACAAAGGACTCCTGAACACAGTCATAGAGGGATATGTCGAGGGAAAAGGACCAAGAGGAAGACCACGGCTGAGGTACATGGACCAATCGTGAAAGATGTGGGATGTAACACCTATAAAGAAATGAAGAGAAAAGCTGAAGGACGCACAGAATGAAGACAAGCTGCCATTGTAGCTGTTGCAAACCAATCTTTGGATTGACCACTACAGAAGAAGTATGAAATACGTATTATATCACAAAATATGTAACAACATATATTTCATAACTTTGAAGTAAGAGTTCTTGGGTCCTTTCCGTATAATTTGTCGACATTTTACTTTTCCTTACAACTAAATATAAAGAAACTTAATATGTAACTACATAAAATCCGGGATCTGGTAGTAACACACTACCTCTCTGAGCTAATCTCACTGTTCTCGCTTTCTTACGGTCCCTTGTATTTTCCCAGAGACACGTAAGATTAGGAAGCCGATATCTCGTACTGCTTCCACTCCTTACTCTTGCAGTCAACGGAATTCATTGCCATTCATACTTATTTCCTTGGCTGATTTGTGCTTCTGACGAGACGAGTTCTTCCCCGCAAGCAGGAAAAAATCCTCGAGGCCACAGTGCTTCTAAATCGTGGCACTAGATAATGCTTGGGGGAAAAAACGTAATGATATTTCTGCTTCACCGCCAGCCGCATTGCACAAAAAGTTATTCACAGCTATCGGGATTCAATTTTACAGACCAGCTGCTGTGAAATAAAAGTACTGTTCCCACTCACAACTTACGCCGCACTTCTGTGCTCTGTGTTCGTTCTCTCTCTCGCCCTCACACACACAACACACATTTCGTGGAAACAATGGGAGTGAGGAAGTGCTGGCCGACGCCAGAGCAGTGTAGAAAATTCGGGCAGCCGTCCCAAGGATTTCTACCACATTCCGGTTTACGCGAATGAGCGATCCGCTGGCGGTTCGTACTCGCAGAACGGACGAAAAACGATCTGCCTCCGAGGCTACGGGCACGGTGCGAGGTGGATTCCTCGCGCTCAAGTGAAGAGGTGGAATGGGCGGGAGAACCGGATTTACACACTGCGGTTGCGGCAGCTGGCCGTGGAGACTGGCTTAGTGGCGTGTGTGTGGAGTGGGGGGCAGGGGGGGGAAGGGGTGGTAAAAGGAGGACCAGAGGGGGGGGAGGACTTGGTTGCGGCACTGTGTCACGGGAACCTCATTACGGCCGTTTAATGAGAGCGCGCGAGGGATTTATCTACTCGGAGCAATTAACGCTTCCAGCGGCCGCGGGCTTCCGCTTCCGGCGGCCGCCAGGGGAGGCCGAAAAAATGCGACCGCTCGCACCCCCGAGCTACGCCTGGCCGCTATCGCAGCCACCCCCAGACGACTCACCCCGAAACTTCCCGCAACTCCGCCGGCTAACATGGAGCTTTCACGTTTTCCAGGCGTTTAATCGTATCATTAAGACGTTCGCTGCCATCGGCGCACCAGTGCGCGCGGCCGATACTGGTGCACATGCCGTGGACGCGCCTGCGCGGCGAGAGACTCAGCTGTTGCGAGGCACTACTGTTTAGTCGGGCACTGCCATTCGGTGTGGTTTACGTACAAAAACTAACGGATGCGGAATTGTTACGAATATTAGAAGAAAGCGATTTGGAAACGGAATTGGCCAGTGGGGAGGACGGGTGGGAATCCAGTGAAGAGTTTGCTTTAGATGAGACTGTAGATCCAAGCGACAGGGAAAGGGCAGAAGGAGTGGTAACAAGTGGTAACGCAGCTGATACAAGTGTTGCATGGGAAAGCGAGCCAGCTGGAATGGTACACTGCCCGTTTATAAAAAATGAGGAACTGCTAATTCAACCAACGGGAAACATTCCCTTAGATTATTTTCGTCTTTTACTGACGTTCGAATTTATATTTAAAGTTGTAGAAGGAACAAATCGAAACGCAATTGAATTATTCCATCCTGTGGGAACCAAAAAACTATCACGAATAAATTGTTGGAAATATGTGACAAAATGGTTCAAATGGCTCTGAGCACTATGGGACTTAACATCTATGGTCATCAGTCCCCTAGAACTTAGAACTACTTAAACCTAACTAACCTAAGGACATCACACAACACCCAGCCATCACGAGGCAGAGAAAATCCCTGACCCCGCCGGAAATCGAACCCGGGAACCCGGGCGTGGGAAGCGAGAACGCTACCGCACGACCACGAGATGCGGGCAAATATGTGACGGTTAGCGTATTGTCTGTGTTCTTGGGAGTTTTCCTTCACATGGGAAATGTAAAGATGAGGAAGTTGCAGGACTATTGGAAAAAGAACCCTTTTTTCACGTGAAAGAAACTGACGATAGTATTTCAAGAAATCGTTTTCTTCTAATACTTATTTATCTGAGTGTAATCGTAAAGTTCTTGATTGTATCTTCTCTGAGATTTGGCATACATTGTATTTCAGTAGTTTGTTCAAGATCTTGTGTTTGTTTTTGAATGCTGTTTTTACTATATTTTTATTCAATAAATATGTCGTTTGTCAGTAGGTTTTTTCGTTTTATTTTTGAATATAAAATAAAAATGTAGTACTCTAAACTGTCACAGTTTTCAGAAAAAATAAACGAGACGCACTAGCGCGTCCATGGTCACCCGCTACAGAATATGGCTTGATATGCCACTGACGCCTTAGTGCGCCTCGAAAAAAATTTGATTCACGAGAGTAAATTTTATCTTTTACTTATAAAATAAATACATTTTATATTACTTTTATCAATACAGTTTGAGATTATATTAAGAAAATAATTGGTTACGTAGCAACGCAGGGCCAATTACAGTGGCAGCGAACGTGTTAATACGAATGTCACACATTCACATTCCATAGCGCACGTGAATTTCTCATTTTGGGAATAAATGTATTGTTTGACCACTGCTGCAGTTGTGTAGTTTAATTTCTCCAATTTTCATCTAAGAGTGGTTCGAACATAGTGAACCACAACTCCACTGACAAATTTTCAGAGCTTATTCAGAGATACCTACTGCGTGTTTCCATATACACTGAAGCACCAAAGAAACTGGTATAGGCGTGCGTATTCAAATACAGTGATATGTAAACAAGCAGAATACGGCGCTGCGGTCGGTAAGGCCTATAAAAGACAGTAAGTGCCTGGTGCAGTTGTTAGATCCCGTGGCTGGTTATCAAGATTTAAGTGAGTTTGAACGTGGTGTTATAGTCGGCGCACGAGCGATGGGACACAGCATCTCCGAGGTAGGGATGAAGAGGAGATTTTCTCGTACGACCATTTAACGAGTGTACCGTGATATATCAGGAATCCTGTAAACATGGAATCTCCGACATCGCTGCGGCTGGAAAAAGATTTTGCAAGAACAGGACCAACTACGACTGAAGAGAATCGTTCAACGCGACAGAAGTGCAAACTTTCCGCAAATTGCTGCAGATTTCAGTTCTGGGCCATCAACAAGTGTCAACGCGCGAACCATTCAACGAAACATCATCGATATGGCCTTTCGGAGCCGAAAGCCCACTCGTGTGCCCTTGATGACTGCACGACACAAAGCTTTACACGTCGCCTGGGCCCGTGAAGACGGCCGTTTGACTGTTGATGACTAGAAACATATTGCCTGTCTGACGAGTATCGGATGGACTTGTACGGGTATGGAGACAACCTCATGAATCCATGGACCCTGCATGTCAGTAGGGGACTGTTCAAGCTATGAACGCTCTGTAATGGTGTGGGGCATATGCAGTTGGAGTGATATGTGACCTCTGATACGTCTAGATACTACTTCGACAGGTGACAGATATGTAAGCATCCTGTCTGATCCCTTGCAACCGTTCATGTCCTTTGTGCATTTCGACGGACTTGGGCAATTCCAGCAGGACAGTACGACAACCTACACGTCCAGAATTGCTACAGAGCGTCTCCAAGCACAGTCTTCTGAGTGTAAACACTTCCGCTGGTCACCAAACCCCGCAGACATGAACATTACTGAGCATATCTGGGATTTCTTGCAGTGTGCTGATCAGAAGAGCTCTCCACCCCCTCATACTCTTACGAATTTATGGACCGCCGTACAGGATTAATGGTGTCAGTTCCCTACAGCACTACTTTACATATTAGTCGAGTCCATGCCACGTTGTCTTGCGGCATTTCTCTGTGCTCGCGGGGGCCCTACACGATATTAGGCAGGCGTACCAGTTTCTTTGGCTGTTCAGTGCAAGTGACCCGCGGTCTCTGGCGACTCATTGCAGAGTAATAACGTGATTATGGATTACTCAGTTTTTTCAGTAACCTTACTCCTTTTAGGGTGCCGTTCCTCAGTCTGAAAGAAACGCAACCGTTGTACGATCACTTTGTTGTCCGTCCGTCTGTCTGTCTTTCTTTCTATCTACCCCACTGTTAAAAAGTCTTTTTTTCAGGAACGGGTTAACTTACCACGTTCACATTTATTTCACATATTAAAGTGCATGGTCCCTTGGCTGTGTAAAAATTTTAAGCCTCTAAGTCAATGCAGTCAAAAGATACGGCCACTTAAGTCGCAAATTTTGATACTCGAAAACTCACTCACTAAATCCTGAAGTCATGAAATTTGGCAAGAAACAAGGTTTCACAGTACAAGTAAAGGAAAAAATCCTAAAATTGTTTTTTCGTAATTACGTAACACAAAGATATTTTTTGTCATTTTTCATCCGTCTGTCTGTCTATCTGTGTCTTCAACAGGTTTGCTTATCAAATATTTATGTCCCATACTATTGCCTACAGCCCCTTGGTGGTGCATAATATTTAAGCTTTTAAATCAATCAAAAGATTCGACCATTTGTGTCACATACTTTGAAAGTCGCAAACCTACTCATCAAAATTTTAGGGTTGCTACTCTTGACGTGAAATCATGTAATTCGGCAACAAGCAAGATTTGGAGTAAAGGAAAAATATAAAAATTGTTAAATTGTAATCATATCACGTAAAAACACACTACATTCATCATCCGTCAAAAGCATCGTACACGAATACTTCCGCATGCAAACATAGAATCCAAAAATGTATTTTCTTAAATGTATCTACACATACAAAGCGAAGTTCTCTGCTCGCTTCTTTTTATATGTCCGGGATAGTTTGAGGAACTACTGTCGAGATTGGGATATGGTCTTGGAATTTCCAGGACCGATGTCTTGCCAGTATCTATATCAAAAACAGTGAAAAATTCCCAGGATGTATGAATTAAATATATATACATGATAAAGTTTGCAGGAAATCTTTACTGCACGTGTCCTTCTCGCACTTGGCCACCAATTATTTTTATTTATTTATTTATTTGGGGGGGGGGGGAGTACCTGCACAATAGTGAAGAAGCCTGTAATACACGATTACGAAAACGTACAAATGGACAACCTGCAACACAGAGTAATGCATCATGTGATGCGGTTAACAGCTCAGCATAGCTTCGTTGTGCTGCTCTTCCATTGCATATAGTGAACCTGTACCCGACGTGCGTATCAGCCTCAGTAAATTTATCCACAGTACTGGTGTGCATCACTGTTAACGCACAACTAACGCTGCATGGAAACACAACCCTAGACAGAAATGAGTAACACTGAATGCAAACTTGATGGCGATAAGTTAAAGAAGGCTTTACTGTTGTGAGAGAATGTAAATAAAACATGCAGCACATAGCTAGGGTCCGTTCCAGTCTCACCATTTCATCCTCAGTCGTCCCACACTTCTCAGGGCCTGTGGTTTATATTGCATTGATAGCTTAGGAAGTCTTTGTGACGCCAAACGAAGTACCTGTTCATTCCATATTTGTTCGTATTGGATTGCCTTTTAGCCTATTGGTTGCTTACCTAATTCTTGTCTTATTGCTTAATTTTGTCTTCCCTTGTGTAGCCTTTCACAGATATTAGAAATTTCATTTCTGATACTTCTAGTTATCATTAATCTTTGTTCATCAGTGTCTAACATTTTGCCCCATATAGGGACAGCAATTACTTTATAAAATTTCAGTTCTTGTTCTGCTCTTGAGTTCTCCTCTTCTTTTTGCTCCTTACATTTTTTCCTTACGGTGCCCCTTGAGTTTTCTTCTTATTGTGCCACATATACGTTGGTAAGTATTAGTCTGTTTCTATATATTCGTATCTATTTCATATTATATGTCACATTCTAAATATTGGTAAAGGGATATCTGTTGTATCGGTTTGTCACTGAGAACTGTTTTTGTTCGTACAGTGTGAATAACTAAAAACGCCATGGTTTTAGTTTTATTTGCAGATATAGTCAGATTTTAGCTTGACCTTGTCTCATTTAGTTTGTGTAATGCATTTTGTAACTTTTTTGTAGAAGGCCTGGACATGAGAACCGTTCGTAGCATTTCCCTGCCTACGCAGTGGGCCTAGTTCAAAAATGGCTCTGAGCACTATGGGACTTAACATCTGAGGTCATCAGTCCCCTAGAACCTAGAACTACGTAAACCTAACCTAAGGACATCACACACATCCATGCCCGAGGCAGGATTCGTACCTGCGACCGTAGCAGTCGCGCGGTTCCGGACTAAAGCGCCTAGAACCGCAGTGGACCTGGTCTTGAATAAATAAAACTATATAAAGTAAAAGTTACTACATGCTTCCGCCACTTAATCTTACTTAAAATCAAAAATAGTACAGCACTTCAGGCGTTAGCTTCTTCATTCACTAGCTTACCAATCTATAGTAAAAATTCATAACCAGTAACCGAGAAGTACTGAAGCGCTGTTCATCTCTTTCACTTTATATTCTGCCGCTCCAGTGTCCTGATAATGTTCTACCTGTTGTTGTTCTACCTCTTTTTGGTTTTCTGATTAGGTCATCTAAGTAGATATTGAATAATGTTGCTGACAAGCTACACTCTTGTTTTACTCCCTGATTTGGCTCCATTTCAGGAGTTCTCTCTTTACCCGTATGCATTCTAATTCTGATGTTCATATATAGGCTTTTTGCGATTTGGATCAGATGTTTAGGGATTCCTTTTTTTCCCTTTATGGTCCTGAGCTGATCTCTGTGAATTCTGTTAAACACTTTTTTATAGTCCACATTTGACAGGTGAGTTTCCAGATTAAGTTCTCGTCTCTTTTCTGTTATCTGTTTCAGTGCGAAGACATAGTTTGCTCATGATCTTTCGTTTCGGAAACCTGCTTGTTCCTCCATTTAAATTATATCCAAGATATTTCGAACCCTTTCATTTATTGGTTTGCTGTTGATTTTGCAACTATAATTGAGAACGATTACACCTCTGTAGTTTGATGTATTACTTCTTCCGCCTTTATCGTACCTTGACGTGACCTTTGCTATTTTCCATTCCTCCGGTATCTCATATTTTACTCAACACATGTCAAGGAGATGTAATGTTCTGAATTCCTCCGTATTTAATCAATGCGGAATTTATCTCATTTAGTTCCTGTAATTTTCGGTTTTTCTTTCCTTTTTTTTAATAGAACTGTTCACAACTCCATCAGATTTGTATAATCTATTCTTTACAATTGTTTTTATTATCTGCTTTTTGATTTCTGGATTGCACAAGGGTCGTTAAAATTTTGTAATTTAGTAAGATTTTGATATTGCGTTTAGATTCATATATTTCTTCATTAATTAGCTTTTTCATTAATTTGTCTGCTATTTCTAGTCTCCCGTGGACACCATGGTCAGTTCTACTTATAAACGTGTCCCACTACGTCCGATGTGCTGATTTTACAATCGATTTTGCTTCATTTTTTTTCAAATGTGACACTCTTTAACTTCTAATGATTTGTTCTCTGAGTATTCATTATATGCCTTTTGTTTATCGTTTATGGCTTTTTGTATCTCTTCGTTCTAAAGATTGAAACCTATTTACCGATTTGCTCTATGTCGTTAACCAGCACTTCACTTGCTATCTTTTTTATAACATTTTGTTTATATTAAAGCATCCTTCACTAATGTCTTCACTAGCAGGTATTGCAATGAGCGGTTGTTTGAGTCTTTTCTGAAACAGATTACTTAAGCTTTCTTCTTAAAACAAATGTACCTTAAGAATTTAGTTTAAATTGTTTTAATCTTTTAATTTTTATTGTCCGCTTTCTCCACCTTGACCAACGCTGGAATTTTGTTTGTACAAGGTAATGGTCTATTTTTATACTTGTTCCTCTATATTTTCAAGTGTCTGTGATCCTTGGAGCTAACTTTTCGTTAATTATTACATAAGCTATTAGTGAAGGAAACCTCGTCCATATCAAGTAAATTTCTTAATGTTGTTTTTGTTTGTTACCTTCAATTCGCTATATTTTCTGTACGCCTCTAGTTTTATTCAATTCTGATTTATAGTAGCTTCCCCGTTAGGACCTATTACATTCAGAACAGGCACTTTTCCAGTTCTAGCATCTAAATCTACCGCTAAAATTACATACTCCTTATGGTCTGTTTTATTTAGAAGTTTCTAACGCCCTTCATAATATGCGTCTTCTTCCTTCTTTTCTTTCACTGGTGTACAGTTTCCTATTGCTGTCGAATTGTAATCTTACTATTATTTTTTCATATACAAAGGATATTCTCCTATTTCAACCATCCACTTCCTTTCTGTTAAAACTGCCATTCCACAACGTGCTGTTATAGTCTGTGTCACTACATTGTAAAGCATGACGTAGTCATCCAAGTCTTTTGTGCCTTTAAGCTTCTTATTGGTTCCTGTGATCACGGTAATATTTATTTTATATTCTTTGAGAACGTTTCTTTCGGTTTCACTTGATCTTAGTCCCTGCACATTTCATGTGGCCACATTCAATACATAAGTCACCCTTTTTTTCATTTCCTTATTCATGCCAGGTTGTTTTCCTTATGTGACCTTGTTACGAGGCTCGGTGTGGGACTTCAGAGTGTGTATCTTTTTGTATGTATGGGTTACCATCCCGTTTAAAATCCCCGTCCAGGAAGGCCAGAGAATTTTTGTTCGAGGTTCCCTCCTTCCAGCCTTTGACGAGTCGACGTCCACCTACAAGGCAGCAGTGATTAGAGCTTGCTTTGAAGATGACTCCTCCGCCAGTTAAGTCGTTCCAGAGGTCTCCTCTTCCGCCCTAACTACAAACAGGGAGAGGAGATACCATAACCAGATGAAGGAAAGAGGGGTTGTTGTGGGACACTCTTCGCCTGGTTCCTTTGCAGAGACCTGACCGGCTTTGGGGGCCCTGCTGGTAGCTACACAACCGCCGGTGAAGCCCTCCACTTCACTGGAGCCCTCAGACCCTCTCGACCGCACAACAGTGCTACGGCTAGGCGGCGTCTCCTGAGAGATACTCCTATACTTTCTTACCTATTACTCTGAAACTGCCTACAGTCAATTAATATTCACTTACCTCATTAATAGTTAAAAACCATTCAACAGCCAACTGCATATACACTACTGGCCATTAAAATTGCTACACCACGAAGATGATGTGCTATAGACGCGAAATTTAACCGACAGGAAGAATATGCTGTGATATGCAAATGATTATCTTTTCAGAGCATTCACACAAGGTTGGCGCCGGTGGTGACACCTACAACGTGCTGAATGAGGAAAGATTCCAACCGATTTCTCATACTCAAACAGCAGTTGACTGGTGTTGCCTGGTGAAACGTTGTCGTGATGCCTCGTGTAAGGAGGAGAAATGCCAACCATCACGTCTACGACTTTGATAAAGGTCGGATTGTAGCCTATCACGACTCCGGTTTATCGCAACGCGACATTGCTGCTCGCGTTGGTCGAGATCCAATGACTGTTAGCAGAATATGGAAGCGGTGGGTTCAGGAGGGTAATAAGGAACGCCGTGCTGGATCCCAACGGCCTCGTATCACTAGTAGTCGAGATGACAGACATCTTATTCGCATGGCTGTAACGGATCGTGCAGCCATGTCTCGATCCCAGAGTCAACAGATGGGGACGTTTGTAGGACAATAACCATCTGCACGAACAGTTCTACGACGTTTGCAGCAGCATGGACTATCAGCTCGGAGACCATGGCTCCGGTTACCCTTGACGCTGCATCACAGACAGGAGCGCCTTCAATGATGTAGTCAACGATTAACCTGGGTGCACGAGTGGCAAAACGTCATTTTTTCGGGTGAATCCAGGTTCTGCTTACAGCATCATGATGGCCGCATCCGTGTTTGGCGACATCGCGGTGAACGCACATTGGAAGCGAGTATTCGTCATCGCCATACTGGCGTATCACCCGGCGTGATGGTATGGGGTGCCATTGGTTACACGTCTCGGTCACCTCTTGTTCGCACTGACGGCACTTTGAAGAGTGGACGTTACATTTGAGATGTGTTACGACCCGTGGCTCTACCCTTCATTCGATCCCTGCGAAACCCTATATTTTAGCAGTATAATGCACGACCGCTAGTTGCAGGTCCTGTACGGGCCTTTCTGGGTACAGAAAATATTCGACTGCTGCCTTGGTCAGCACATTCTCCAGAATTCTCACCAATTGAAAACGTCTGGTCAATGGTGGCCGAGCCACTGGCTCGTCACAATACGCTAGTCACTACTCTTGATGAACTGTGGTATTGTGTTGAAGCTGCACGGGCAGCTGTACCTGTACACGCCATCCAAGCTCTGTTTGACTCAATGCCTAGGCGTATCAAGGCCGTTATTACGGCCAGAGGTGGTTGCTCTGGGTACTGATTTCTCAGGATCTATGCACCCAAATTGCGTGAAAATGTAATCACATGTGAGTTCTAGTATAATATATTTGTCCAATGAATACCGCTTTATCATCTGCATTTATTCTTGGTGTAGCAATTTTAATGGCCAGTAGTGTACATGGAATATGTCTCATAGGTTAAGATGTAACATTTGAAGTAAAGGTTTTTGACTGGTGCTATTACAACCGGAAGTGGACCTGTACATTTACGTACCTTAAAATCTTTTTGTTGTAAAAGATGTTCATTTTACGCTGACATAACATATAATAATATCAATCAATTTTTTTTAGATGGAATGTTATATCTAAACTTATATATATATATATATATATATATATATATATATATATATATATATATATATATATGCGATTTCTTATAGACCTGAAGATGACAGCATAGTCTGCTGAACCCGGTTGTCGTAAATAATAAGCATTTTATGCGATCTTGGGTGTTGAATGGTCCATAACAATTAAACAGATCGCGCTTCAGCTCTCTTAAAATGAGAAAATTCGGTCATTAGTAGATTACCAACACTCAATACGATAGTGACTGATTGATGTAACATCAATCCTATATTCCTACAGTTACAGATTTCATCGGAACTGTGCAGATGTTTCACCATATCTGCCGGAGACTTATCATTTCAACGGCTGACACAATCTTCGCTGCCATAAATGATTACTTCATCTGACCCTACTTCACACCGCTTTATACGCACTCATAAAATCCACTCACTAAAAACCATATTACTTAAATCCTGGTAGCCAGTCTCCATTTTGTTAATTCTGAGCTCGGCGCCACTTTTCTGTGGATCCGAACTTAATATACGAGTACATTTTCGTCAACACTTCGCAGGTCGTCCGCCCGACCAGGAAGATTCTGCCCTTAATATTCACTTACCTCTTTGAACTAGAGATATGGAATCAGTCGAACATTAATAGTTAATGACTGGAACTGATCGGCTGTTGGACCCCCTCCGTCTAATAGGCGTAGCTAATGCATGGTTGTTTACATCTATGGGCGGGTTTAGTGACAAAAAAATGGTTCAGATGGCTCTGAGCACTATGCGGCTTAACTTCTGAGGTCATCAGTCGCCTAGAACTTAGAACTAATTAAACCTAACCAGCCTAAGGACATCACACACATTCATGCCCGAGGCAGCGACATAGCGGTCGCTCGGTTCCAGACTGTAGCGCCTGGAACCGCACGGCCACTCCGGCCGGCTTTAGTGACATCTCTGAACAGTCAAAGGGACTGTGTCTATGATACAATATCCACAGTCAACGTCTATCTTCAGGAGTTCTGGGAATCTGGTTGATGCAAAACTTTTTTTGATGCATGTAGGTACGTCAATCATGAGAAATTACATTAAATGTAACGTAGGTTCGTCTGCTGGAAACATCAGTTATTCTTGATAATAGCGGACATTCGTCGAAATGCAATTTCCACTGCCATAACAACACTTTTAACTTTTATATTCGCTGCGAACTAGAACTCTTTGGAAGAGATGCTGGCGGCCATTGCGTGACGAAGCTTTCCTGTCTGTGAAGCATTAGTCCAGAGACCTCTTGTTTTGTTAAATATTCTCATCGTTCTAAATGTTTGGTTCCTTTGACTCTTCTTTACCTTGAAGTTAAGTGTGAGTTGAGAAACAATATTGCAGTGACTATTCACCTCACTGTGAACGTCTTCATACATAAGATTCGAAGTTGATTATCTTCAGCCTGTATGGTAATAGACTCGAAGTGCAGTTGTTTGTTTAGTATATGAATATTTTGTGAATGTTGAAAATCAGTTGCAGAATATAAATAAAATGTTTTCTTTTTTCATATCATTGTCACGATTTACCAATCAACGACGAAGAATTCAAATAATGTCTTAAACACTATTTTATGTGACGACCTTTCTGCATAGATTACATTTAAATGAAACACCACACTCTGCACTCATTATACACGGCACACAGGCTTGGCAAGTATTGTTCCAAACTTTTCGTGTGATATTCCCACGTGGACTCAAATCGACGTTTCCAGAACGGGGTTAATATACCGCAAATTACGAACAACTAATAACTATCTGTGCATGCTTCGACATATATTTGTTAAATTACGTACGCTGGCCAACGGAAATGAGTGTTTCTTAATTTTGTGTAAAATGAGAAATTGAAAGCAAAACGGAACAAAGTTACAACGACTGATGAGTATTTGATGCGCTGGACGTTCATTTAAACGATAGCCTGTTTTTTCTGCTTCATTAAACGGATATAGGTTTTCTGAGTAATTAGGCTACAACAGGGACAAACTTGCTCTACGAAATAGACATTACGAACGATGAAGCGAAATTTAATTTCCCAGACAAGTCATTTCTTCGTGTGATTACCTAGTCGATTGAGCTACTACAGTTGCTAATTACGTCATAAATAATATATTTTTGTGTGTTATTACAGTGATGTACACCGCTGCTTTAAGTACGCAGTAGTTTTGTTGAGTATGTATGTATTCGTAACATTCCAAAACCGAGTGAGGTGGTTCAGTGGTTAGCACGATGGACGCGCAATCGGGAGGACGACGGCTCAAACTTGAGTCCCGGCCATACATATTTAGGTTTTCCGTGATTTGACTAAATCGCTCCAGGTAAATGCCGGAATAGTTCCTCTGAAAGGACATAGCCCATTTCCTTCACCATCCTTCATACTCTCTCACCCTATGCTCCGTCTCTAATGATCTCTATGTCGACGGGACGTTAGACCCAGATTTCCTTCCTATTACTTTCTAACAATGAACAAATCACAAGAACCACACGAAACCAATGAAATTGTTTCACACATAAGAATTTGTGCTGATTACTCTAATTTAATTTAGTTGGCGTTTCATGCAGCTAGCGCCATATTTCATTAGCACTATCTGCTGACTCGAAGTAAACTGTATTAGTATATACGGAGTTGATTACTATATGTTTTAGCGGTCAAATTATTATTGTTCTTGTAGCGGTGAAAGTATTATTCTTTTGCCATTAATTAGTTTTAGTTTAACCTGCACTTGAGTGCGATTTTGCATAAAAAATAAGGGATTTCGAGTGCCAGTTTCAAAAACGTAATTAAACTGTCACAAAACTGATTTTGACAAACCAAAATTGGAAAACGCTAGCGAACGAGGAGCTGAGAGTAGTAAATTACAGAGCCACAAAAAACATAACATTTCACCCAGAAAATAAAATGTTATTTCAGAAGTTGTGATATATACCAATGCTAATTGAATATAAGGAAATGAGTAATAAACAGTTAATATTTCTAATTCGAGAAATTTTCAGTTGAAGCTTGACAGCATCACCTTGCGTAGAGCCTCTGTCTAAAAATAATTTCAGCGAGACACAACTTGAATTCAGGCAGAACACACAAAAAAGATTGGAGTTTACACATGTCCCAAAAACACGTCAACCAACACTAATCATTTAGTTAACATCAGTTAACACCTATAAGCGTAGCAGATCAGAACAGTCAATGAGCAGTGGTAAAACCATATAAATTTTAACCTTTAGGTAAATCGGAGAAATGTTATTTGGACTCTTTAAGTACAGTACAAATAACTTGTTCTTTTCTCTAAAAAATGTATAAATAAAATCTAAACAACAACGCGTTTCAACATTTGCTATTATCAGAATTCCTGGAACTTCAAATATCTGGTGCACATAAATAATACACTCCTGGAAACTGAAATAAGAACACCGTGAATTCATTGTCCCAGGAAGGGGAAACTTTATTGACACATTCCTGGGGTCAGATACATCACATGATCACACTGACAGAACCACAGGCACATAGACACAGGCAACAGAGCATGCACAATGTCGGCACTAGTACAGTGTATATCCACCTTTCGCAGCAATGCAGGCTGCTATTCTCCCATGGAGACGATCGTAGAGATGCTGGATGTAGTCCTGTGGAACGGCTTGCCATGCCATTTCCACCTGGCGCCTCAGTTGGACCAGCGTTCGTACTGGACGTGCAGACCGCGTGAGACGACGCTTCATCCAGTCCCAAACATGCTCAATGGGGGACAGATCCGGAGATCTTGCTGGCCAGGGTAGTTGACTTACACCTTCTAGAGCACGTTGGGTGGCACGGGATACATGCGGACGTGCATTGTCCTGTTGGAACAGCAAGTTCCCTTGCCGGTCTAGGAATGGTAGAACGATGGGTTCGATGACGGTTTGGATGTACCGTGCACTATTCAGTGTCCCCTCGACGATCACCAGTGGTGTACGGCCAGTGTAGGAGATCGCTCCCCACACCATGATGCCGGGTGTTGGCCCTGTGTGCCTCGGTCGTATGCAGTCCTGATTGTGGCGCTCACCTGCACGGCGCCAAACACGCATACGACCATCATTGGCACCAAGGCAGAAGCGACTCTCATCGCTGAAGACGACACGTCTCCATTCGTCCCTCCATTCACGCCTGTCGCGACACCACTGGAGGCGGGCTGCACGATGTTGGGGCGTGAGCGGAAGACGGCCTCACGGTGTGCGGGACCGTAGCCCAGCTTCATGGAGACGGTTGCGAATGGTCCTCGCCGATACCCCAGGAGCAACAGTGTCCCTAATTTACTGGGAAGTGGCGGTGCGGTCCCCTACGGCACTGCGTAGGATCCTACGGTCTTGGCGTGCATCCGTGCGTCGCTGCGGTCCGGTCCCAGGTCGACGGGCACGTGCACCTTCCGCCGACCACTGGCGACAACATCGATGTACTGTGGAGACCTCACGCCCCACGTGTTGAGCAATTCGGCGGTACGTCCACCCGGCCTCCCGTATGCCCACTATACGCCCTCGCTCAAAGTCCGTCAACTGCACATACGGTTCACGTCCACGCTGTCGCGGCATGCTACCAGTGTTAAAGACTGCGATAGAGCTCCGTATGCCACGGCAAACTGGCTGACACTGACGGCGGCGGTGCACAAATGCTGCGCAGCTAGCGCCATTCGACGGCCAACACCGCGGTTCCTGGTGTGTCCGCTGTGCCGTGCGTGTGATCATTGCTTGTAAAGCCCTCTCGCAGTGTCTGGAGCAAGTATGGTGGGTCTGACACACCGGTGTCAATGTGTTCTTTTTTCCATTTCCAGGAGTGTAATTACTGATGTGTGCACAGCGTGTTCGCGGTTATCGATCCCGTCTGGCGCAAAGTTTTCCTATATACCGAGCGCCAGAGGCGAGGCACGTGAAGAGAGAGTGAATACGGAGCCGCTAGGAGGCGTGAGTCGCGCATGCATTGTGTTTGTAAGTACGTTGGGCGGCAGTACAAGCTGGCAACGCGTAGAACTGAGGGTGTTGGTAGTGGCGTTGGTGATTCTGACGTTCATTGGTTGACGGAACTCTGAGCGGACAGCCCTGCTTCTGCTCACGACTTCATTGGAACCATGGATAGTTTATTTTTGGGTGACCAAAATTTCAGCCCACGAACTGTGCTAACAACGTGTTTTAATTTATTGCTGCTTCTTGTTGCCTCATTCGAAATTCTCGTCAGCTAATTCAATCTGTACTATGGGTACTGCCAACTGCCAGTCTTGAACGATTTTCTTAGTAGTGAAATGCCCCTGTTTTGATGGTTTATCAAGAGTGGCTAATTATTATTTTATTTTATTTACTGCTCCAATTAGTTGCTTGAAGTTTTCCAGACCGTAGTTTAAATTGTCATTATTGTCTGGCCTGCATTCCCTGAAGTACGTATGAACATGTTTTTGAGGCTTGTTGAATTAACACCATCTGTTATTGTGTTTTAGAAGCTTGTCTTGTTACTTTATGTTCTCTCCTGTGTGTACAACGACCTGCCTGAGGAGACGGGAGAGCTGGGCCTGTTGATTGTTGAAGAGTAAAAGGGCTCGTACCAAGAGCCGCAGTTCATGTGTAACGAAAGGAAAGCTGTGTAGTCCTGCTTTGAGCATACGCCTCTAATTATAACCACTATCTCTTGATGCATTTGTAGTTGCGTGACTGGTGGCTTAATTTTAAAACCACGAGTTTCTTTAATGTTGTTTTGTGATCCTGTGTTGAACTATTGCAGAAGTTAACTCTAAAGTCATTTACTTGTCAGCTTGATTTGTTTTTGAGATTTCTATATTTAATTACAGTCATGTTTTTATGACAAACTTTGTCTCAAAATTTTGTGCTCTGTGCCTTTTTTTAAAGTAAGTACCAAGGAATGAAATTTGCTCGGAGAGTTATATCGTAATAAAGTCAATCGTGTTTGAGAATTGTGGCCTAGTCCTTTCATTAACTGAACCTTTCCTGTGCTAGCGTAAAGTTACGCTACAATTACAAGTTGATGTGGTAACAAGCATGAGCAACGACCTGCCCAGCATTTTCCAGACCACGCATATTTTTCAACATGGGCGTATACCTCCTTAGTGGCTTTATGTCACGGCTGTGTTGATTTATTTGACGTCCGAAAGAGCATGATCATTGGCTTTCAGGCCAAGAGTGGAAGCATTTCCGAAACGTCCAAGTTTTTAAACTGTACACGTGCCGCAGGCCAAAACGGCGCTATCCCAAACTGGCGTCGAGGCAACTGTGGTATACCAAGGGCCATAGATGACGCAAGGGCGATGGACGTGCAACTGCTGAGCAGCTAGTCGCCCAGATGAACCAAGGTGATACTTACAGTGTCTCCTCAACAACCGTAGAGCGAACATTGCTGCGCCTGATTCATAGACCCATGCTGACTCTATTCTTCGACGACGAAGGTTGGAATTTGCACACCGAAAGTGCAACTGCACGTCCACTGAGTTTCTGTATGTGGCCTTTTCAGATGAATCGTGTCGGACGGAATGTCATCGGTGTGTACTGAGTAAAACATCTGAAAGCAAACACCCAGGAACCAGGAGGAAGCGTTATGGTCTGGGAAATGTTTTCTTGGCATTCTCTTGGTTATCTCGGCGTTCTGGAAGGCACAATGGAGCAACAGAAGTATTCATCTATTCCTGGGGAACATGTCCACTCCCAAATATAGTTTGTTTATGCTCAGCGCCATACCATCTACCAGCAGGACAATGCAACGTGTCACACAGCTCGTAGTGTACGTGCTTGGTTCGAAGAACACCAGGATTAAACATCCTGGCAGATTAAAACTGTCTGCCGGACCGAGACTCGAGCTCGGCTCGAGTCTTGGTACGGTACACAGTTTTAATCTGCCAGGAAGTTTCACATCAGCACACTCTCCGCTGCAGAGTAAGAATTTCATTCAGCGCCAGGATGACTTTACCGTTCTCTCCTGGCCGTTAGTACTTAAGTATAGATTTTTACGGTTACAGTTTAATCTAAAAATTTTAGTAAATTTTTTGATAAAGTTCAAGCAGGTATTTTACAAGGCACTCCATCACTTAAGAAGTGTAGAAGAGGTCTTGTTTCGTCTCATCAGATTTCATTAATAAGAAATTTACTGTCTTAACCAAAGAGGCCCGCATGTTGATACTTTGGGATCCACTCCGTCTGGCCTAGCGTATCTCTCTAGCTTAGACGGACAAGTGACACGTTTCACGACAGCTTCTTCTATTTGTGCCAACCGTTCAGACGGCTGCCTCTGAGTATTCGTTTTCTGAACTCACTTCGAAGGGACACAGTCCACGTTTTGTGATTGCTCGAGTTGCTGCTACTTCTGTTTTGCCTCCTGGTAATGGTTCTGTTCGATCATGGTTCCAGGTTAGTATTCCACGCAATGCTGCAGCAAGGCTGTTAGTGAGATGGCCTGATGTTACTGGCTTAAGAAATGCACTGCAGATGTAATCAGCTACATTCATGTGCGAAGAGTTGTTTCCCGTTGTCACGGTTACACACTACAATTCTCTTGCCATTGCTTGTCTCTCCAATTTAAAAATGGAACTTACTTTCTTTGTGTACTGGTTGAGCTTCATGTCCACTTCGACCAGAAAATCCATACGTGATATTGTTGTCCATAATCATGTTAGATTCTAAAACACTCTCGTTCAGTAGCCGGTCACTTCGATTCTTTCAGTTCAAACGTCTATGTTGATTGAGGAGGCCCAACGTACGTATGCGTATTCCACAAAAAAGTGGTTTACTAATAGAGCAACTTATTAACAAATCAGGTGTCTACGCGCTCGTTTCATTTAAAATCTTCTTTGGTACTTTTGGAACGATGTGGCTGTAAAAGCTTACGGTCTACAAAAAACCACATAATGATTATATCCCCTGTTTAATTGAACCAGGACCCGGAAACATCTGGTACATTTCACATTACCACAGCAGTTTGCGTAACTAGTTTCGCAGCAGACTAACGACAAATGCAGAAGCAACGGCAGTGCACGCTGCAGATCAACTTTAACCGAATGCTCAGAGGAAAGCTCTACTTCGTGTGTTCAGAGGTCGGGGCTTTTGTATTTAAGTGAGGTTCAGAGTTTTTGAGACTATACAAATTGCCCATAACATGTGCATTGCACGGAAGATTGCCTGTAAAGCAAATTCCATTATACTCAGAATATCATAATCTTCCCCCCTTTTATTCTATTTCTTTCTCCTTGCAGTGATGAATGATTACTCACGTCTGAAACAATTGAGTAGGCTAGAATGAGATTCTTACTCTGCAGCGGAGTGTGCGCTGATATGAAACTTCCTGGCAGATTAAAACTGTGTGCCGGACCGAGACTCGAACTCGGGACCTTTGCCTTTCGCGGGAAAGTGCTCTACCAACTGAGCTACCCAAGCACGACTCACGCCCCGTCCTCACAGCTTTACTTCTGCCAGTACCTCGTCTCCTACCTTCCAAACTTTACAGAAGCTCTCCTGCGAACCTTGCAGAACTAGCACTCGTTTCTTTGCTTGTCTGCACAGGTACATCACATCTACCGATACCTATCTCATTCTGATAATTCATTCGTGGTCTCTCTCCCTCGTTTTTCTTTTTCTTTTTGTATATTGGAGCGTTGGGGAGTGGCCTATGGCCTTCCTCGACAGCAAGCTGGACAAGTATTTGCCAGATCATGTGCCAAGTGACTTGTTTGAGGGCACATGTTAAACGTCTCGCCTAGCCGACATATTACAATATTTGGGTTACAATCTCCTAACATCTTCGTGATTATTTTGTGGTTGTGATACTAATGGGACATTTGTGTTTCAATTTACTTAATAGAAGCTACGACGAAAGCGAAGTGTCTTTCGTTTCGTCTCAGTAACTTAGTGGCTCTTTCATAGTTTCTCTTCTATAAACCTGCCGTCCTACAAATATTCGCAATCATAATAACTCAAGGAAAGGGTGAATCTATCAGTGATATTGCTGTTATACATTGTCAGTTGTTAAGAACACAGTAATAACTTTTTAGCTCCACGTTTTTGATTTCTTTCACGAAATGTCAGCGACGTAGTTGAGCGGACCAGTGAAATACTTATCAGCCGATTTTACGAAAACTATCTGGCGGAATAATTTGATCTTTCCACAGCTTACAGCATGATATCTTCGCTCAGTAAAGAACTTAATTCCTTTTTGGTCATTCGTCTTAGTTACCGTGCTGCATCTCGTTAAACAAATTTTCGGTGGAATTTTAAGATTTTTGTAGAGATAAAGACACATTGCGTAGACCTTGCTTATGGTTGGTTTTATGTCATTGATTGCAGTGTATAGAATATAGCTAACATTTCGAAATTGTATTTAAATCTGAGAGCAGAGTGATATATACCACAGTCCTCAAGATAGAGGTTTCTATATCCATGGGAGGGTTGCGTGTATTGTGCCCAGTGTTCTGGCCATGCGCGACGTGCTTCATGTAATCATAATACCCGCCGTATTTCATAAACGATTCAACATTCTGAAACGAGTCTCATTTTGTAAACGATAGCATGCAAAGAGGTGCGCATATTGCCGTATGATACATATTCGAAATTATTTTATCTATCCAGACATAAACGTAACTACAATTTTTTCTGTCGAAAGATGTAGTTGTTTTAACAGTATTTAATATCTCATCAGAAACGAATTTTGCGGCATTGCACATCTTAATATTTACGATATTCGATGTGGGATATTCAGCTTTAATCGAAACATATTTGTTGGAATATCACAAAATTTAAACGCTAAGTAACTAAATCTTTAGTTATTTCAGTTTCCAGCGAGATCTTTTGTTTATTTACAACCGGTAGAATGCATTATAAATACGTGCAACGACAACACCTTGCCAGCTAGTCTCTCCAGCAACACCATTGCTGAAGACGTAGACGCAACTGATAGTATACTCCAGTTTCTTTTATACCGTGACGCCAGGTACCAGATGTAACTGCCTGTCACCATCTCCATGATTTCTTCCTCTGCACAGCCATAATGACATGCCACTTTCTCGGTCAATAACGAAGATTAAAACAGCAGCCCAAATAAGATCACAGCAGCAAATGCACACAGGCCGAACGGTGGAAAGCCGCTGAGTACTCAGGGTGGAAATGTGGCTGCTTGGCTGCTGTATCTGGCCACTAAGTACCTCGTTTGTTAACGCGTCCAAAGTACGCAGAGACCGAACGGCTGGCCGAGTCAACACGATGAGAGCACTAAGACGGCAGTAATGGCGTGCGGGTGTACACGTGTAGAACTCCTGGCAGAAGTGTCAAAGGCGCGTGTAAATGCGTCCTCAGCACCTGTGTACAGCAGCAGCGGAGCGCTGGCGCGCGTTAACTCGTCCAGAACAGTCAAAAGTAAACTTCTGTTGTTGAGTAGCGCAAACAAGTTGGGAAGTCTCTAACGCCTGAGTTGTGGTTGCGACGTGGAAGTTTCTATGATGGAAACTCATGCTGAGGTAACCTATAGTCAGCTGCATGTCCAATCTGTAAATTACGAAGTTTCTACAGGATCAGGATAAAAATTATCGGTACAATACTAACGGCACCTCTTCCATCGTATAACTTCCTAACCTTCCTTCCTTTCGTTGCATGCTTGCATTTGAAGTAATCTGGGCCAGCGTTCTTCGCATCTTTTGTGAGGCGCTCCCCATAACCTTTTTCCTGAAGGCTGCTATATTGTGCACGCATAAATTGTTATATTATTCTGAGTAAAAGTTCACAACATTTATTAAAAAATAGAGTATATTCAGTACTTAACTCCCTTCTGAACAGCTCCGACATTTGACGCATTTTGTGACTAGTAGTAACTTAATATCAAATGCCACTTCTAAGAAGTCCCAAATCCATTTCACTGAGCAATAAATGTGGAGGGCGAGTGGCTGTCAAGCGGTTGGACATTGTATTATCTGACAGGACGCTGGCTCCGGAAGTAGACCTGCTGACTCCCCAGTTGAACTCCCAGCTAATTCTGCATTTTTGCTCCTCTGTCGTCGGGCCGTGCATCGGCTGTAAATACTCGGCGGGAGAAGGATACTGAACAATTTTTTAATTCCTCCATGTAACCGCGCTGAAAAATAGTGAAAAATAGTGCGGTAAGGGCGGCGCCCTTTATGTAACATGGTGTCGTCTCGCCTCATATGCCTCCTGCGCAGGCAAACCCACTGACCCTGCCGTGTCGCTTAGAGCTAATGCCCCTGGATACTACAAAGGCCTTGGTGTTTCGATGGAATCCAGAGGAAGTTCACCGACGGTCTTTACTTCCGCACCTCAACCTCTCCTTGCATTATGTTCCGAAGATAAACTACGGTTTCCGTCCGTACTGTTAATGTATTAAGAGCTTACTGCACGCTTCACAAGTCACGCAGGATCAAGTGCTCTTGTCGGACAATGAACAAGAAAAGCATTTCACTCCAATGGAGAAATGGAGGGTCTTAATTTCTGATCTGTTAAGGCTTGATATGACGTCAAGTTGCTGCATTAAATTAGGACGCAACAAATCAAAAACCTTGTATGTACATAATGAGCTCGTTCTATCCTGACGGACTCTCGGTGACATCAAACGTAGTCTCCTCCTCTCGTCAATGAAGTAGCTCCTTCTTACACTACACTACACCTTCTGATACTGACGTGTTAGATGACTCTCGCAGAAGTCGTATTGGCTTTACTCAAGAGAAAACCGACTCTAACGAATAGATTTTCCGTCACACCGAGGCTTGCCTAAGCAACGTCATCATTTTACATTAGAAAGACTGCAGAAAGAGTATTAAATGATTTGAAGTAGTTTCCACAGCAACAGTTGAAAATAGGACCACTAGAAGCTGACACACAACTCGGTTGTAACTAGGAGTTGCAAAATTTTCTTTCGATAAATTATCTGAGTGAGACTGATGCTGACGATATATATCGTTTTGCAGCATCATTCCCAGAACCGATCGCGGTCCTCTGGTCCGGAGTCAAGTGGAAGTCTTAAAACAGACAATCAGACGATTCTGTGATCTTGGATGAGGATTTCTTCGCCTGTGCTATCGGGTGGAGAACTGTAGGAAATTTCAATAATATCTAAAGTGATGCACTGTATTGATCATTGCCTTATTCTTTTGTGTGGTCTCAGTCTTCTATATGTATACACTATTTTCCCTTACATTTTGGTATGCTTCTTTTATTCCTGGTAATAGACGTAAAATTATTTAGCCTATATTTGTTCTTTTTTGCCCTACGGCAGATCAGATGATGGCGGTCTGCCAAAACACGTAATCTACGTGAATAAATATAAGTGCTATCAAGAGAGTTAATTTTGTATAAGTTTTTTTTTAACACACCTTGGGCCACTTGTGTATTGTGATAATACTATCACAATGGGAAACGCGATTCAAACGCGCAATCAACAAGCTGCCAGAACCTGCGAAAGCTAAGCAACCCTGAAAAGATCACGAATGCAAATACAAGGCAGGAAATAAGCTTAACCATAACCAAAGGCCTTGCTTCGCTGAATAAAATGGAAATGGTCATATCACCGAAGTTAAACAACGCCAGACGTGGCCGGTACTTGGATGGGTGACCAGGCGAAGCTGGCAGCGCCCCTTCGCCCTTCCGGAAAAAGGTAGGAAGGGTGGTGGGGTATTGTTCCTGATTGCTAGACTTAGCGAGGTGGCGCAGTGGTTAGACACTGGACTCGCATTCGGGATGACGACGGTTCAATCCCGCGTCCGGCCATCCTGATTTAGGTTTTCCGTGATTTCCCTAAATCTCTCCAGGTAAATCCCGGGATTGTTCCTTTGAAAGGGCACGGATGACTTCCTTTCGCATCCTTCCCTAATCCGATGAGACCGATGACCTCACTGTCTGGTCTCCTTCCCCAAACAACCCAACCCAACCCCAACTTCGCGTCAACGTCCTGAATTAAGTTCCAAACCTCTGCACAGTGTCTTATGTAATGACGGCACGTGACACTTTCGACTGTGATTCGTCCGTCGGAGGGCGACGTAATATAATACGGACCCTCGCTCAATATGTCCATCGCCTTTCCACAGCAAGTGAAACGCGCCCAAATCGTAGCATTTGTCTTTTTTCCATTATGTATTCCCTCGCGAGGCTACATACAGGTGCCAGCCCATAAATGTCGCACTAATGATTACATCAAACATCTTATATCGACGACCTGCTAACGTGATTTCCAACCCTTCTTGACTTGATATAAAGCTAAAGAAAATCCATTGACTACAATAAATAATTAAACGAGAGTACTACTTTATGACAACGCTCGATATCGCAGTACCTCGTCCTGTTGCCACAGAGGCGACCTTCCCATGGCTACGTCGCCACGACCACCTCTCGTGCCACGAAAGGTCTGCTTGCGCAACGAATATTTTAGAACGTCCAGGATACACAAAGCTTTCCACACACTGGAAACTTGATCTACCCTTCGAGCCAAGTGCGTTTACTACAGGCTAACCTGCCAGGAGTGGCAAATCAGCTTCAAAGGGTTCAAATGGCTCTGATCACTATGGGACTTAACTTCTGAGGTCATAAGTCCCCTAGAAATTAGAACTACTTAAACCTAACTAACCTAAGGACATCACACACATCCATGCCCGAGGCAGGATTCGGAACCTGCGACCGTTACTGTCGCACGGTTCCAAACTGAAGCGCCTAGAACCGCGCGTCCACCCCGGCCGGCCAAATCAGCTTCTCTATGTGGGTTCCACGCATGTCGGCATCACTCGGCCCTCTGTCCCCTAAGCATTTCTCTTTGTTGCGAATCAAACAGTGACTAATTTATAAACTTACCGTTATCCTAACTGAATCACTTCACTTTATTAGAGGCGTGATTCTTAATGTATTAAATGCAGATGAACCCTTTAGCTAAAATGTTATTAATATAAATTAAACTTAAACAAAATTATATAAGGAATTTGTGGAGGGCAGAAAAATTTATATAGGCCTAATACTAACTGTAAAAAAAAGGAATAAATTCTGCTACGATGGAAACAAGAAAGATCATGACGGACGAAGCAAAGAGGACATAAAAAGCTGACTAGCACAGGCAAAGAACTACACTATCATCAAATGTCGATCTTAATTTAAGGACGAAATTTCTGGGAATGTACCTCCGGAGCACAGAATTGCATGAAAATGAACATGAACGGTGGGAAAACCGGAAAAGAAGAGACTCGAAGAGTTAGATATGTGATGTTGTAGAAGGGTGTTAAAAATTAGGTGGAATGATAGTAAATGGGTTCTCCGCAGAACCGGTGAGGATAGGTACATTTGGAAAGTAATGACACGAAGGACAGGATGATAGAACGTGTGTGAAGAACTCAGGGAAACCATTCGATGGTACCTGACGGACCTGTAGAGGGCAAAACCTGTAGGAGGAGACAGATATTAGGATACATACAACAAATAATTTGGAACGTTAGATGCAGCTGCTAGCCTGCGAAAAAAAGGTCGACATAGGAGAGAAATTCTTGGCGGGCCGCATCAAACTATTGTTAACACTGGTGACCCAAACAAGGGCAGGCGTAGTTGCTACGCTACAAGTTGCAAGACTTTTTCAATCTAATAATGAATTTAAGTAAATCGCACGCAGTTGTCTACATTTATTTTATTTTTACAACCGGTTTCGATTATCGCGCGTCTTCATATATTAGTTACATGTATCGCCGAAGTTGTGAAAGACTGGATGGACACTTAACAAATGATTACTTTTATTTCGAATATAGGGTCCAAAAGATAAATCAAGTAAATTTGTCTACTTTGAGTACTATATCTTCCGAAAATTTCCTTCTCGAGAAGGGCTTTGAAGCTGGTAGCTCAAGTTTTGAGTATAAGTATTTACTACTCTGACTCCGTATCCAAGTGGTAGGTGCGACAGACCCCTACGCAGGTTACCCGGGTTCGATTCCCGCTACCGCCAGGTGTTTTTCCTTGGTGGGAGGACTGGACCGGGCTGCACTCAGCATCGTGATGCCCTTTGAGGATCGAGAGGTAGCGGCTCCGATGTCGGAATGTCGACAACGGCCGGCAGTATGGTGTGCTGAACCCATGGCCTCCATACCACTTAATGTGAAATGACTGAGGATGACACGGTGGTCTGTCGCGGGATTTTCCTTTCCTTTATCCATTAATGACTTAAGAAAACAATATAGTAAAGGAATCGTCAGCTCTTCACATCGTCATCACTTATCAACACCATTGCAGTCAGCATGGGCGAGGAATCGCGCCTAGAGATAAGAAGCTACTGACAAGAAATCTATCGTACAGAAGGTGGAGTTGTACCATATCTTCACATACATCATCATATTCAAAGCTTCTGCATGGAGAATTCTACCACTGTTTGCTTGCCTCAAATGATCCCTGGCCTTAACTGAGCATTTCATTAATTTCGCAGTATCTTAGATTTTCAAGAGTTGTAGAGTTCATCTGAAAACGTGTCAAAAAAAGTTTGAGTGATTATTATACATGCCAAAGTTACGCTGTAAAGTGTATCGTTATATCTTTACTGAGTCTGCATGACTACCTATAATGCACTGATGATAGATGTGCTGTTAGGTGAAACCTAGATCTGCAATAAAATGCAGATGATGTTACGACCGATACTGACCTTTTTTTGTCCTGAAGAAAAAGTAGTTACATGCTCATTAAAAAAATACATAAATGTGAAATTCTGATCTATTTTGTCAACGTATTGAAAAACTACTTAAGAATAACGATTTATTTGTTCAAAATATCGTTATTTCAGATACATCAACGTATAGTTAACTTCTGTAGTCGTAGCTTTTTTGTGGTGTCATTGGTCATGGTTAGCACACTCTTCATATGGTCGCGAATATACGCTTTCCCAAGTCGGAGCTTCCCTTTCAAGTGGCTACTCATGACGCCGAGTACACCTTGCTCCAGACCTCCCACCACAGAAAAATCCTTGATGATACCAGTAATCTAGCCCTGTCCACCAAGTGGCATTCTGAAATGCAACCACTCTTTTTCGTAAGCACTAGCTTTTGTGCAAATCTTTGAAGTACAAGGAAGTTAATGAACTTTACAAATAATGAAAAATATTCTACCATCCACAGTCTAATAATTAACTATCTGCGGTAATTTGCGAATGCAATTATTCCACAAACACGGTAAAAATAAGGGATAAAAAAGAGAACAAAAGTCCACCACAGTCCGATGTATTCTGCTCATGTGGATGAATGCGCGCATCGGACATGCAAATATCTCAGGACTTGCCAAACATGATTCGTAGTTTCGGTTGCTGAATTTGTCCTCTATTTTGATTTCCAATAAAAAATTTACTTTCAAGTGAAATACGACTTTCAACAGGTAAAAAATTCTGATTGTAGTTTTTCTTATCATTTTTATAGTATTCCACCACATTGCAGTATTTGTAATCATCATTGCTGTCCAGTCCTGTAATACAAACTACTTGCGCAGTTAACCAACTGTTTTTCTTCTGGCAAAGATTAGTCAATCCCTTGATGAAATATCATAGCGCATTCCTGAGAACAATTATGGATTACCTTACCAACTCATCCACATCGGCAGTATAAATATGCATCATTCATTGCTGTTTGCTGATATAGTATTACTAAGCATGTGGGATCGTACAGCAGTTGAAAACACTTTGTCACAGGTATTCTTCCAAATCTATCCCTGCCTCTAGCAGGAGTCTATGTTCATTCAGTTCTCCAATTTAGTTTCTTGTAGTGTATCATCTAGTGTAGACTCTGCTGTATTATCTATATTTCTGTATCTTGATTCAGTTAAACAACTTCTTCCATGATACAGCTTGAAATTTATTGATATTTCATTTGCATAAAGATCTAGACTCTTTTGTTTCTTTATGCAATAGTGCCGTAAGGCTTCTGGGATTCAGCTGAGATAACCGAAAATGTCCGTTCAGTCACTTAATTTTCTATTGTTATTGATTGTCATAAAAATGAGCAAAGGATTATTATTGCATAATAAAGATGTAAGCTGTTTCGTTGTGCCGAAAGTTTTATTACTGAAGTCATCTTTTTGTCCTAAGATTACAGGTTATGTGAAACTTGTTAGTATCTTTCATTCACTGAAGGCGAATGCAGGTAAGGTTCATATGACAAAATGGCCTGAAGTGTGTGTGAACCCCGCTCCTTCGAGTGACAATCTATTATTAGTATCGGCATAAACCCCATTGCCCCGGCTCAGAACGCTGATTAGACTGCACTATCGATTGCTCCCGAAAGCAGTATCAATGGAACGGAATTAAAGAAGTCAAAATTATTTCTTCTCATGATTTCTTTCTCTTATCTCTTAAGGAGTTACTTATCGCACCCGCTAAAATTTGCTGGAAAAATATTTATTGCCTTCAGCCACGTCAGAGCTAGAGTTTATTTAAACGTCAGAGATATCTGGCTGCATGATAAGCTACAACAATTGATGAGTGCTGTTTAAATACCGCCATTAACTCTTCGTGTCAGACAAGTCTAGATGCGGTAAATTTCTGTTTTGTTATCCATGTCTCTTCGGTTTCCTCCAGTAGTTTTGAATTAACTCCTACCAAACGGACGACATTTTCCTTTCTGATACAGTTAACAATGAAATGATTCAAGTGATCTTTTTATTAACTTTAGATACAATCGCAAAAGAGGTTTACAATTATTATCGGTTGCAGCGGTGATTTGGTGATTTTACATTGTAATTTTAATATTTTTAAACTTAATATCATTTCAACACACAAAAGACTTGCGGTTCACATCAGTACGTCATAGATGAGATACGTCAAACAAGAATACGCAACATACTAAACCAGATAGCAACATGTGTGGAATGCACTTCAGTTTCTAGAGCTTCGTCTCACTCTAAAATTCCGCAAGCCACCTTACGGTATATGGCCGAGGGTGCTTCGTGTACCACTGTCACTTTCCTCTGTTTCTTTTCCAGTCACAAATGATTCGCAGAAAAAACGATTGCTGGTAACGAATGTCTGTCATTTTATTTTCCTGGTCTATTCCATAGTAGATTAATTTTGCTCTGCTATATTTAACTATCTTGATGCATATGTCACTGGGAGTTCCTTACCATCCACCCTTTGCCTGGGAATACATCCGACCACCAATTTAGTTGCATCACACCGTAAAATAAACACCTTTTCAAAGTTCACAAGCCCCAATACTGGAATCAATGTTAATGGCTGTTTTAAATTATCAGACGTACTCTGACTGACCATTGAAATTTAAGTCATTTCTCTAAGAAATAGTTTAACAGCTCAGCAATTTCAGAAAAAAATTTAACAAATTTTCGATGATAATTACAAAGACTGAAAATGATTGAAGCTGTTTTGTTGGTGGTGGTAGCAAGTAAACATGTCCTGCATAAAAGAAATGTGGATCGGTTTTCTCAACTTCTTGACTAATTATAAGTCCCACATAATACACCTACATCACTGCAAGGAGATATTTATCTGCACTCAGTGTCAAAGGTGAGATGTACATAGCATCCTGAATGCCTCCTCTCATCGCTGTACATGTTCCTCCATGATTTTAGAAAACGTAATTGTGTCATCGAGATATACCATACACTGTTTAGGTTTTAATCCTCTAAGTACTCTCTCCAGCAACCTGTGGATAGCGGCTAGGGCTTTTTTTTTGAGACAAATGGCATTCTACAATATTAGTAGTGACGCCATGGGCTGTAAGTGCGGTCTTCAGTCGGTCTTCTGGAACTACTTCCAACAGATGATAAACACTTTTTAAATCCCTCGTAAAAAAAGTATTTACACCAATTGTTCAATGTCTCTGTTATGTCTGACACACAATACCCATTGGTGATAGTTCCCGCATTCAGATAACTGCAGTTGTAGCAACACTTACACTTTCCGGTACAATCTGGTACAATTACAACCAGTGCAACCCATGAGCTGTCACTTTAGTAAGGTTGTCACGCACTGCTAGTCGATAAATACCTCAATTATTAATTGCAGATATTTTGGGGCTGTGTATAGTTGTCTCAATACTGGAGCATTATTCCCCATTGGGACCCTGTATTGGGTGACTGATATCACTGGTAATGGACTACTGTCAGGATTAAACAGGTAAGTAGGTCATAGTAACAAAGGTTCTATCGCTGCACTATCAGTTTCTTCCAAATACTTCACCTTTTCATGGAATGCAGATGCACTGATGGTTTGCTTGTGGCAAAGATGTCCACTAGATATATCCAACTTCTCCTCTTCTAGGGTATCAAAGTTGGCAATTGTTAAACCCTCTGGCAGACTTGCTTTCTCCACGCCAAAATTATCCTTGTCCGCCAGGAGCATATACTCACTATCTATTTTCCATACCTGAACTGTGCTTCAGTGTGCAAAACAGTGAACTTATCTAGCTCGTTGCATCGTATTGGCTCTGCAACATATAACACTTCTCTTAGTAGTACTCACACTCGCCCTGACTAACTTCTCTGTACCTCCCAGGTCTTTATCATGTGAACTGATCTTTGGTGCATACATCTGCAGTTCATTTGGTACCACCTTCGTAACTGGTGAACCTTGCGGCTATAAAGATCTTGCTGTCGTCATGCCCTATGGAAACAGTGTCCGACTGAGTTCGATTGTATACGGCAAAAGGTCAATTTTTGTGTGATGCTTATCTAGAAAGTGAAATCCAAGGGTCACACAGTACCTCTCGCCTACAAGTGGCAGCCCCATATATTTCTGAAATCTTCCTGTGTCAATGCTAAAACTGAGTTCTTAATGATTTCATGTCATTGCCATCCACCCCACGTAGCTTGTATCATAGAGACTTAAATTTCTTCCTACCTAGAAGAGCCAGATTAACGACCGACAAGTGGCGCCTGTGTCTGCCAAAAACATGTTCTGTTCCTTTTGCTGTGCCTCACAAGCAGTATTCCGCCTCTGCATACGTTTTTGCAGTATTTCGTTTTACGGTGGATGCTATTTGATGGTTGAGGGATTCCCTTTAACGGACGGCTGTCTTGATGCTCTTTATCCTGTTTCCTACTTCACTAGTCACACACCCGTTGCCCTACTTCCCTGCATTCGTAGCATTGGAGTTTGTGGCATTGCTTCTTAATATGGCCAGTACGTCTACATCTATAAATTTCAGCCCCATGTAGTAACATCAGTTTCCTGAAGTCGTATGGCAATTCTAATTGCAATGGCAAAATTATTCAGGTTTTCCATTCTGACTCTTCTCGATATATAAGTTGGAAGTACCTGCAAAAACACATCTCACTCGGGTTCTCTAAAAATGGAGCTTCTTTCCTCTTCAAAAGCTCACAGCGACTAAGTCCCTTCCTGATGGACTTGTTGCTCCAAAGAAGCTCTAGGATGACTAGTGAGCAGAGGCTCAGCTGACATGCGCCTCACATCTTGACAGGATGGCTGAAAACTGAATATAACTTCACCAGAATAGAAGTAGTATTTATGCAGGATGGGCTCGTTTGCTCTGCTATGGTTACGCAGCAATGACATCACTCGCCCTGCTTTTCTCGTTTGTTGTCTTGCAAGGTGACCAGACACCAGCTTTAAGGAATGGTGGTGGGAGTAATCTGCAGTGTCAGTATGCTGAATAGTTGTTGCATCCATCTATGGCAGTCACCATCATGACGATGACTCTCTGTCACCATTGTATCATTCTATTATGTTGCTGGCTTGGTGCCCGGTTCATTCTCTGCGTCATAACACGAGTAGCTTCAGTTTTTCACAGCTGCACCATCAGCGGTTCTTCCTAGCTCGAATTCCGCGTGACTACTGACCCTTTCCACCCTTCCTCTTGTGCTGATAGGAAGACCTTTGCAATTTTTTGGATACAGGAACTATTCTCCAGTGCAATTAGACTTTTAAACTAAACTTTCAGTTTTCTCTGTAGGAAAACGAACAAGGTCTACACTGGTTCACATTGGCATTGTACCTCTTTCTCCACATTAATGGCATATCAATAGACAGTGTCCGGATATGGAGGCTTCTGCAGAAGTGGTTAGAAAGAGGGTCTGCCCTTCAATTCGAATGTGGAATCCGACGTCACTTGTTTACTTTTCTCCATTTTTTCCTTAGTTTGGTGCATCCCAGCATGACACCATCTCCTGTGCCAGCCTCTTCATTTCATACTAACACATCCATTGTCTTCGGCTGTTCTTTGTATTCAAATCTCTGCCTATCGCTACAGTTTTTGCTCTCTACAGCTCCATATAGTACCTGTGCATTATTGGCATTAATCCCTGATGTTACAATACAGCATCACCCGTCTATTGCGGTCTAACTGTGTTGGTGAGGCGGTAAGCAACAGAACGTACCAGCGTGACTTCAAACACTTTGTTACAGGAAATGTTCAAAATGTCCTCCGTTAGCGAGGATAAATGCATCCACCCTCTGTCGCATGGAATCCCTGATGCGCTGATGCAGCCCTGGAGAATGGCGTATTGTATCACAGCCGTCCACAATACGAGCACGAAGAGTCTCTACATTTGGTACCGGGGTTGCGTAGACAAGAGCTTTCAAATGCCCCCATAAATGAAAGTCGAGAGGGTTGAGGTCAGGAGAGCGTGGAGGCCATGGAATTGGTCCGCCTCTACCAATCCATCGGTCACCGAATCTGTTGTTGAGAAGCGTACGAGCACTTCGACTGAAATGTGCAGGAGCTCCATCGTGCAGGAACCACATGTTGTGTCGTACTTGTAAAGGCACATGTTCTAGCAGCACAGGTAGAGTATCCCATATGAAATCATGATAACGTGCTCCATTGAGCGTAGGTGGAAGAACATGGGGCCCAATCAAGACATCACCAACAATGCCTGCCCAAACGTTCACAGAGAATTTGTGTTGATGACATGATTGCACAACTGCGTGCGGATTCTCGTCAGCCCACAAATGTTGATTGTGAAAATTTACAATTTGATCACGTTGGAATGAAGCCTCATCCGTAAAGAGAACATTTGCACTGAAATGAGGATTGACACATTGTTGGATGAACCATTCGCAGAAGTGTACCCGTGGAGGCCAATCAGCTTCTGATAATGCCTGCACACGCTGTACATGGTACGGAAACAACTGGTTCTCCCGTAGCACTATCCATAAAGTGACGTGGTCAACGTTACCTTGTACAGCAGCAACTTCTCTGACGCTGACGTTAGGGTTATCGTCAACTGCACGAAGAATTGCCTCGTCCATTGCAGGTGTCCTCGTCGTTCTAGGTCTTCCCAGTAGCGAGTCATAGGCTGGAATGTTCCGTGCTCCCTAAGACGCCGATCAATTGCTTCGAACGTCTTCCTGTCGGGACACATTCGTTCTGGAAATCTGTCTCTATACAAACGTCCCGCGCCACGGCTATTGCCCCGTGCTAATCCATATATCAAATGGGCATCTGCCAACTCCGCATTTGTAAACATTGCACTGACTGGAAAACCACGTTCGTGATGAACACTAACCTGTTGATGCTACATACTGATGTGCTTGATGCTAGTACTGTAGAGCAATGAGTCGCATGTCAACACAAGCACCGAAGCCAACATTACCTTCCTTCAGTTGGGCCAACTGGCGGTGAATCGAGGAAGTACAGTACATACTGACGAAACTAAAATGAGCTCTAACATGGAAATTAAACGTTTCCGGACACATGTCCACATAACATCTTTTCTTTATTTGTGTGCGAGGAATGTTTCCTGAAAGTTTGGCCGTAGCTTTTTGTAACACCCTGTATACTGTTATAATAATTATCCATGTAGAAGTGATGCCACTTTCCATAAGACGGTGTCAACAGTTCCATCACTGTTTCTGCTAAAGTTGTCCAGCGCCGGAATATATCTTGAATGAGTAAATTTATCTCGTACTCGAATCACACAGCATCCAAATGAGTATGCCATATTTCGTAATTTTCGACGGATTGTAAACTTTAAAATTTAACTGTCCACGCCACGATATCATTCCTTCATCAATTGAGATGTTTTGACTTAGATTAAACGTTTCTTTAAACTATTTGGAAAAATTATCAATTACGAATTGCACTTTGAAAAACCGGTCGGCATCATCCGGTTTATTGTTGTTAGAAAAATGTAAAAATGGTAATATTTGTCTGAATAGGTTGCGGGACATGGTTTTGCGAAATATCGGTGTGTCTATCAACGGATTCGTTAACCAGTAATCATCGATCCTTGCTTTTTTTTTTTTTTTTTTTTTTACAATTCTAATAACGATAGCAAGTCCATACCCGCTACGGTCGCAGGTTCGAATCCTGCCTCGGGCGTGGATGTGTGTGATGTGGTTAGGTTTAAGTAGTTCTAAGTCTAGGGGACTGATGACCTCAAATGTTAAGTCCCATAGTCCTCAGAGCCATTTGAACCAAGTCCATACCACTTTCTAAGTTCGGGTCCCATAACGTCGACAAATTTGGCATTTTTTTTATCCAGTTTCCTTCTATTGCAATTTTGACTGTAGTACTGGTTGGTTTCGTTGCAAATATATTCAAATAGATCGTTCCCAATATATAATTCTACGATATCCACGACACCCTGTGTATGTGTATGTGTGAACCCGGTGATCCTTAAAATTTATTATTGGTCCTCAGTAAATCATAGTCTGTCTTCTTCATCTGATTCATCCGAATCAGTTGGCAACCGAAGCGTTCTCCGAATTCTTCTTGGACGTATTTCACTATCTTCCGACGATTCTCCTTTACTTTCAGTTTTTTGACATCCATTGTCTTCTTCCCAATTGGCCAAGCTGTCCGGAACGTCAGACAAGACGTCCACGCATTCATCGTAAATAATCGTATCGTCTCTTTCGTCTGCCATGATGAAAGTGCACAAGTACTTATAAAAAGCTTGTTGACATGTGTAACTCATTGTTACCTGAACAAAACAACAGAATGAAAAAGATACTAAAGTGGTGTCGCCGGCCACTGAGCGATACTATGCACACGACACCACTGTGGTGTCGCCGGACGGCAAAGTTTTAATTATCAAGCACTCCTGTGGCATAGGACTGTGTTAAAGTTAAGTAAATCTTTTGTTAATAACCGTCGACGCAGACATGTCCGCACCAGCTGCAGTGGACCCGTGCAACTGGTCCCGGCGGAGGTTCGAGTCCTCCCTCGGGCGCGGGTGTGTGTGTTTGTCCTTAGGATAATTTAGGTTAACTAGTGTGTAAGCTTAGGGACTGATGACCTTAGCAGTTAAGTCCCATAAGATTTCACACACATTTTTTTGCAGTGCGCCAACGTCGCACCAACACTGTGGACGAAGCTGTTACCTCCGTTACGACCAAGCAGACAAGATAGCGGCCATCTCGCGCTATAATGGTACAAGTGTCGTACAGTACGCTATCGGCGTTGTGCCCTGTTCTAGTCGCAGTGTCATGAAATGACCCAACCATTCTGCCCCGTTCGAACGCACGCACATGCCGAGATTCGACCCAGTCATGTAGGCGAGGCAAAGTGGCGCTTCTCACACGTTTCCACCTCGTATGACAGTCCGCCTGCTTAGCTGGGCGGTAACGTGCTTGCCTCCCATGCAATCGGGCCAGGGTTCGATTCAAGGCGGCGTTGGAGATTTTCTCCGCTCGTGGACTGGGTATTGTGTTGTCCTCATCATCATTCCATCCTCACCAGCGGCGCCCAAGTCGTCCAACGTGGCGTCGATGAAATAAGACTTGCACTTGTCGGCCGGACTTCCTCAAATGGGGCTTCCCGGCCAACGATGCTATACGCTCATTTCCATTTAACTCGTATGACGGCTTCGCCCATTTAAATCACTTATTATGGTTCCACTGTTCTACACGTCCCCATACCTTATACTGCTACTGAGTGTTTTAATTATTCAAGAGAATAACAAAATTAAATTCAGGAAAAAAATCTCTCACTATTGACTCTTGTTTCTTACACAACTTCTTTCGTGGGATCAGTTTACTGTTGAACTCCCTGTTCTGTTGAGGAAGAAATGGCAACATCTTCGACAGGTGTTTCTGTTTTCCAACTGCTAAATATAGCTGGTCTTGCAAAGTAAGTACGGTATGGCACACATCAACCTTGGGATTTCCTATTTTGAATACAGGGTGATTCAAAAAGAATACCACAACTTTAGGAATTTAAAACTCTGCAACGACAAAAGGCAGAGCTAAGCACTATCTGTCGGCGAATTAAGGTAGCTATAAAGTTTCATTTAGTTGTACATTTGTTCGCTTGAGGCGCTGTTGACTAGGCGTCAGCGTCAGTTGATGCTAAGATGGCGACCGCTCAACAGAAAGCTTTTTGTGTTATTGAGTACGGCAGAAGTGAATCGACGACAGTTCTTCAGCGTGCATTTCGAACGAAGTATGGTGTTAAACGTCCTGATCGGTGGTGTTTTAAACGGTGGTATAAACAGTTTACAGAGAATGGGTGTTTGTGCAAAGTTCTAGACGGCCGAGAACGAGTGATGAAAATGTAGCACGCATCCAGCAAGCATTTGTTCACAGCCCAGGAAAATTGGCTGTTCCCTCAGCTCGAACAAGAAGGCCAACAATTCATATTTCAGCAGGATGGAGCGCCACCACATTGGCACTTATCTGTCCGTAACTACCTGAACGTCAACTACCTGAGGCGATGGATCGGCTGCCAGGCAGCCCATGACAGAGCACTTCATCACTGGCCTCCAAGAAGCCCTGATCGTACCCCCTGCGATTTTTTCTTATGGGGGTATGTTACAGATATGGTGTTTCGGCCACCTCTCCCGGCCACCATTGATGATTTGAAACGAGAAATAACAGCAGCTATCCAAACTGTTACGCCTGATATGCTACAGAGAGTGTGGAACGAGTTGGAGTATCGGGTTGATATTGCTCGTGTGTCTGGAGGGGGCCATATTGAACATCTCTGAACTTGTTTTCGAGTGAAAAAAAACTTTTTCAATACTCTTTGTAATGATGTATAACAGAAGGTTATATTATGTTTCTTTCATTAAATACGCATTTTTAAAGTTGTATTTTTTTTTAATCACCCTGTATAATGACATTTTCCGCTTCTCTGTTTTAGAGTAATAATTTATAATAGCTGTTTGAGATGGATGACTATAAAATGGTTTGATCACGCCTGCATTGACAACAATATTTCAGCAGCATCTTTAAAATCGAACACATGAGTTGCATGCATTGGAATTACATGGCACGGTTGTAACACCCCACCCGTCACTTAGCTGATTTTGGCGTGTGTTCACCCCACTAATTGACTAACAGATCAACAGAGAGTGCAAAACTGCCGCAATATCGGATAACGCAAAAAAGTAATATGGCCCTGTGACTCCTGATTGAACTGCAATGGCAGTGTTGACATTAATTTATTCAGAATCTATCACTTTTAATTAAAAAAGGGGTGTACATTGATGTTATATTCACCTATTGAACACCAGATGCAAATGTTGAACATAAAATTAATTAAGAAAGTGACTTGGGATTTTAACAACTTGATTGAAGACAGATGCAGTCGATTAGCACAAATTTATTTTTTTTACTCCCAACCTTCAATCATCACATTACAAGACTCTCCTGTCAGGCAGTGGTAATAAATTGTGTTTGCGTGGAGTAAAGAGCGACAACTCAAAAGTAATCCCTACCGACTGACCCAGGCGTAATGCAAAGTGCGAGAAGAATTCTACAATACACGGCCCATGAAATCCTCGTGGAAACTTTGCCGACGTGATCCAACAAACTAATCGGTGGCCGGAGCGGGCGCAATATCACTGAATACAGCGTGGCGGAGCGGCGTCTTTGTATGGACGTCGGCCGACCTCGTGGTGCTGCAAGGCTGCGCTCGTGTATTCACTCCTAGCTATCTTGCTCAGCACATAGCTGAACCAAAACTTTCTATCTCCAAGCTCAATCGTTCCATTTGCTAAGTCTTAAACTAGAGAGATGTTCACTCTTTCTCAGGCATGCTGAGTAAAGAACGCCACGTCCGCACTCTAGGCAAGCTGAGAATGGAAGACCTCTACAGAGACTTCTCACAGTCTGCTCTTCGCCTCGGTTCCCCTCCAGCAAAATCACTTACGCCAATTACAGCACAAGTGGCATTAATTATGCGTCGCTTCCCAGTGCCGACGAATGCCTGCTCTGGGAAATGAACAAATTCCCACAAAATTTCCCTTCCTCTCAACTTCTATTTTGCTCCTCCCAGGCCACCCATCAAGGTTAACGCCTGCATAAACACCAAGTTTTTCAGAATTCTGACTCCCAGGAGAATACTTCAAATTCCTTGGTCCTACATTCCCATCGGAGACCGGCGTATTTCATTCTGTCGCTCTTCGCCTAATTTGCTTTAGACTCTGCGGACCGTGAATTCAGCGTGAAGTTGCTATAGTCATGAACACGCATATTTTGACCTCTGTTGACCGCTCCACCGTAGCTTTGCGCGACTTTCTCGCATGTTTCACAGAAAACGGGACGACGGACATTTATCAACAGGCGTACAAGTTCTCCGTCTGTTTCCTAGTACACCAGCATGGAGTCGGGTTCAACCACCCACTCACTGTCACTCATCTTAAGGTGGCTGGAGGCCGTGCACCGTTACCGCTTTCTCAGAGCTTGAGCCGCCCTAAGCTGCCTATTGTCGCTTCCCTTAGCCGCTCACCCGGCGGCCACGGTCAATTCTGAGTACTTCCCTTGGGTAAACTAGCCTCCAGTAAATCGACGCATTTCCACAAAGTTTTCATGTCGTGTGAATTACTTTAAAACCATCAATACGTCCATACTATACCCTCTACAAGATGCATTGTGCCTTGTCAGTCATTTTTGTTCAGCCCTACTGTTCGCTCAACGTGAGTTAGGTGATCTTTAATGACTTCATATAAGGGGCATAGTTCTTGCCATCTTACACGGTATCAGAGCTTTAGCTGATTCAATAAACTTGGGTAAATCTTGCGGAACAGATGTCTTGCATACCTTCCTTCTTTTCTGCGTCATTGCAAAATCTTTCTCGTAGTTCAAAAACTAGCCCTTCGCCTTATCTCTTGAAACAATCCCAGGCTAGGAGGAGGCATTGACACATGGCACTTGGAACTCCAGAGGCAAGCACTGCTTGGCACAAAGACTATGCGCGATGTAGTAATGCATTTTTAAAACATATTCTCCGTGAATTGACGCTTGGAACAAATGCAGGGACATGCAACAGAATACCGAGAACACAATAGCAATGAAACAGCGCTCCGTGAAAAAAATTGCACTTAGAATGTATCACAGTCCCACTCTCTTTATGTTTCCATGTTCCCACTCTCTTACAGATCGTGTGGATTGTCCTTTAAATCGATATTGCTCGGTTGGTTTGATCATCAGGCGTCTCAGAGAACAAGTTGAAGACGTTAACTGCTCGCATCTGAAATTATCGGAGCTACAATTTCAACACTACTCTGCTTTTAATCTATCCCACTATGGATTTTTTTCAAAAACTGTTAAACAGGTATCATCGTACGCTTTTGAGACAAAATCATACTGCGATCGTCCGATTCTCTCAACCGTACAACATGAAACAGTCACACGTAATGTCGAGAGTTCGCAGTCGCTCATTGCCGTATGGAAAATTTTGTGATAAAAAGCTTCCTTATAGCCTACTTACAAGGAACGCCTTGAGTGAGAGCTCTAAAAAGACCGATGATTTTTACGGCATTCGACGCCCCACATATCATCTGCCACGCAACCACAATATTGGCTTCTAATGGCAACAGGGGGTGGTACTGGAAGTACTTAATGGTCACCACAGCATGCGGCTGCAGAGAGTAGTTGAACTGCTTAGTCCACGGGCAACTCTCAACAGTGATAGTGCTAGTGGTGTTGACACAAAACAGAACAATGGCAAAGATAAACAAAGCAAATATTCCATTATACCAATAACTACAGATGCCAAAATTGACGTTTAGTCAGAAAGGGACCCAAGGAATTTCGCAGAGTGATAAAGAAGTGCAGATGAAACATTAGCGTTTCTGCAAGGTGAGTCAATGGACTGTGTGGTGTCGTATAAGCTCGACTGTGCGGACAGCGTACATGAGGAGTACAGTGATGACAATACGTGCTTAACGAGTGAAAATTACATTGAAACAGGTGTCGTCGAATGTAGTCGGACAGTGAGCCACAAATCCCGTCTCCAGTGAAACGTAGTATAGGACAATCGCTGACCAAGAATCGGGTGCTAAACATAACTATATATATATATATATATATATATATATATATATACGAACAGATTTCGAATAAGTCCGCAGCAATGTGACCATGTAGTGCATAAGAAAAACTACAGGTATTCAAGGCAGGACAAGGTGCATTTGTTACAAAAACTCGTGTTTGCCCGTTTCAAGGATGCTCGATACAATTTACAGGTGCGCATGATAGTGAGCTACTACGTTATGCACATCATACTGCGCGCGACTTAGACTGCAGGGACGCAGTGGATGCTTGCACAACGTCATGCAGTGCTACAGAACTGAAAGTCGTAATGTAATGAAATTTTAAGCAAATCATCAACTTGATGATGCACAGCGAACTGCAGAATCGGCTAGAAAATTTGTACATGAGATAAACAAACTTATCCCATTGTTCAGTAAGGAATTTTTTTTTTCAACTCCGCCCTATCAGGATTTGAAGACGAAATGCATACGAAAGAACCCTGGAAACTAGAGGTATCAAGAGACTTGTATTAAGATCAACAAACATCAATGCCTTAACGCATTCGTATACGGTTTTCCGACTGTTAACCTGGATTATAAATTGACTGAAAAGTTATTTATTGTGCTGCAAGAATTGGAGGTGCTCTGTCCCCTACGATTCTTTCTCGTGTGCGTGATCTTGCAAGGACAATAGGAAATATTAAAGTCACAGCAAGCAAGAGTGGAAAAATTTGAAGTAAGAGAACTACAACTATGATTTGAGCATTGCTTTTGGCCAGCATCTCCTCAAAATAACTTGCTTTTGCTTGATTCCTGATCTGCGTATAAAAATCGTACTCCTTTAGAGCAAAACATACCTCCTGCAAAGTGAGTGACACTGCGATTCATACCACCTGGAACCACTGAAAAACTTTAGGCACTGGATATTTGTTTTCTCTGTGCCTATAAAAAATATTATCGCACTATCTGCAGCTATGCCTTAAAGGATAGACCATTTCACGATAATCTCCATGAGAGACTGTTTCGCATTCGGTTGCAGGCCATCGCAGTCCATCAGTTGTCATCATCCACTACACCAGAATGATTCCATAGGCATTCTTTAAGAGTGGTTACCCTTATTGTAAAAAAGTATGATTGAATAAGTGATCTCTAGCGTGGAAATAATGCATTTCCAGACATAAGTTCATTAGAACTTTCTTGTTCTGTATAATCTCATCGATCAGTCCCTAGAGTTTTTACACCGTGGAAAAAATCACACTGCATCATCATCAGTTATCTGCTATATTAGCAGGTCCTTTGCCTCTCCATTTTCTGCGATCCATTGCTTCCTTCTTAAGGCTGCTGTATGTTGTACCGTCCATCATGTCATCCAGTATCTGGAATCTCTTCCTTCCTCGCTTCCTTTTCCATTCTACATAACCTTCTAAAACTGTTTTTATCAGTCCGTCATTCTTTCTTAATATATGCCCAATCCAATTTCTTTTTCTTCTCTTTATTACATCTAGTAACTGTCTTTTCTCTCCCACTCTTCTCAGTACCTCTTCATTTTTTACTCTGTCCATCCAACTTATTCTTTCCATCTTCCACCATGTCCAGATTTCAAAAGCCTCCAGCCTTTCTCTGTCTTTTTTCCTCATAGTCCATGTTTCAGCGCCATATATGAGAACACTCCATACAAGGCATTTTATGAGTCTCTTTCTGAGTTCTCTGTCCAGACCGCTGCAGAAGATTCTCCTTTTCTTATAAAACGCCTCTTTTGCCATTGCTATCCTTGTTTTAGTTTCTGTGGTGCACTTCCAGTCGGTGTCTATCCTGCTCCCAAGATACTTAAAATTTTGCACCTGTTCTAGTGTTTCTCCATTCAGCATAATTTTTATTTCCTTATTTCCTCCTAGTGCCAATACTTTTGTTCTATTTGTGTTAATTTTAATTCCATATTTTTTTCCGTTAGTTGCAATGGCGTCCACCAAATCCTGTAATTCTTTTTCCCCTGTGGCTAGAGGGACCATGTCATCAGCAAATCTCAAACACCCTACTCTTCTTCCTCCAATTTCTACTCCGTTGTCATCTAATGAGCATTGGTCAGTCATATTTTCCAAGTAGAGGTTGAAAAGAGTAGGTGATAAACAGCATCCTTGTCTTACTCCTTTTCCTAGTCTGATCCAGTTTGTACTTTCTCCTCTCACTTTAACTAAAACTTTTTAAATAAGATATAATGAGTTTGTAACTCTTCTAGTTTTCCAGTCCACTCTCTTTTCCCTCATTATAGTCGCCAGCTTGTCCCAAACCACATTGTCAAATGCCTTTTCTAGATCGATGAAGCACATATACAGGGTGTTACAAAAAGGTACGGCCAAACTTTCAGGAAACATTCCTCACACACAAAGAAAGAAAATATGTTATGTGGACATGTGTCCGGAAACGCTTACTTTCCATGTTAGAGCTCATTTTATTACTTCTTTTCAAAGCACATTAATCATGGAATGGAAACACACAGCAACAGAACGTACCAGCGTGACTTCAAACACTTTGTTACAGGAAATGTTCAGAATGTCCTCAGTTAGCGAGGATACAAGCATCCACCCTCCGTCGCATGGAATCCCTGATGCCCTGATGCAGCCCTGGAGAATGGCGTATTGTATCACAGCCGTCCACAATACGAGCACGAAGAGTCTCTACATTTGGTACCTGGGTTGCGTAGACAAGAGCTTTCAAATGCCCCCATAAATGAAAGTCAAGAGGGCTGAAGTCAGGAGAGCGTGAAAGCCATGGAATTGGTTAGTCTCTACCAATCCATCGGTCACCGAATCTGTTGTTGAGAAGCGTACGAACACTTCGACTGAAATGTGCAGGAGCTCCATCGTGCATGGACCACATGTTGTGTCGTACTTGTAAAGGCACATGTTCTAGCAGCACAGGTAGAGTAGCCCGTATGAAATCTGGCGGTGAATCGAGGAAGCACACTACATACTGACGAAACTAAAATGAGCTCTAACACGGAAATTAAGCGTTTCCGGACACATGTCCACATAACATCTTTTCTTTATTTGTGTGTGAGGAATGCTTCCTGAAAGTTTGGCCGTACCTTTTTGTTAACACCCTGTATAGGTCTCTTCCTTTTCCAAAAAACCTTTCTCCCAAGTTTCGTAGGAGCCCTATTGCATCTCTGGTGCCCGTATTCCGTCTAAAGCCAAACTGCTCCTCGCCAAGATTCTTCTCCATTACTTTTTCAAGTCTTTTATTAATTATCTTAACATCACTTTGGCTGCATGTGAAATGAGGCTGATTGTCCTGTGCTCGCTGCATTTTTTGGTTCCTTGTTTTTTTGGTAATGGAATCATTACTGTTGTCAGAAAGTCCTCAGGCCATTCACCACTGTCATATATTTTATTACATAACCTCAATATTTCTCTTATTCTATCGTGGTTCAAGCATTTTAGTATTTCTCCCGGTATTTTATCTGTACCTACCGCTTTGCCATTTTTCATTGCAGCTATGGCACACTTTACTTCTTCCATTATGATGGTCGGTCTTTTCTCGTCATCACTTACACTGTTGTGTGATTCAAGTTCCCAAGTTTCTGGTTTGCTATTTGTGTCATATAGCTCTTTTATATATTCTTCCCATCTCTGGAGGACATCGTCACGATCTTTGTACACTATCTCTTCGTCTTTACTCAAAATTTCCGTAGTAGCACTTCCTGCTCTGTTTTGTTCCCATGTCACAGTCTTTACTCTGTTGTATAGTAAGTCGTATCTTCCCTTCCTGTCCAGTTCTTCAATTTCACCACATTCCTCTTTTAGCCATTTCTTCCTAGCCTGCTCTGTTTCTCTTCGCAGTTCATTATTTAACCTTCGGTGTATCTTTCTTGCATCTTCAGTGTTCTTGTTTTTCAATTTTCTTCTCTCCTCCATCTTGGAAATCATTTCTTGTGTGACCCATGGTTTTTTTGAACTTTTCCCTTTTACATATCCTATATTTTGCTGTCCTGCTTTAATGATTCAAAGAAATGGTTCAAATGGCTCTGAGCACTATGGGACTCAACTGCTGAGGTCCTTAGTCCCCTAGAACTTAGAACTAGTTAAACCTAACTAACCTAAGGACATCACAAACATCCATGCCCGAGGCAGGATTCGAACCTGCGACCGTAGCAGTCCTGCGGTTCCAGACTGCAGCGCCTTTAACCGCACGGCCACTTCTGCCGGCTGTAATGATTCCTTCTTTCAGCATATTCCAGTACTCGTTGGCATTATCAGGTGCTTCTTTGTCTCGTGATGTGTTTAGAAAGTCCCGAGACAGCATTTCTGTAATTTGTTCTTTGTTGGCTCTAATCTTCTCTAAATCCCACTTCTTCACCATGGTCGCCTTCTTCAGTTTTTCATTCTTATTTCTATTTTTGCCATAAGTAAGTTGTGGTCACTATTAATATCTGCACCTGGTAATGTGTGCACCTTCTTGATTCCATTCCTGTATCTTTCTTCTACCAGTATAAAATCGATTTGGTTTCTGTATTTATCCCCTGGTGATTTCCAAGTGTAGAGCTTCCTCTTGTGGTTCTTGAACCATGTGTTTGCCGCTATCAGCTGCCTTTCCCTGCAGAAGTCAATTAACCATTCACCTCCGTCATTTCTCTTTCCAAGACCGTGACTGCCTACTATGTTTCCCTCTTTCCCTTCTCCCACAATGGCGTTCCAGTCTCCCATTACTATTTTGCAGCATTTTTTATTTTCATCCATTATTCTCTCTATTACATTGTACGTTTCCTCTACAATTTGGTCATCATGTTCTGAAGTTGGCATATACACCTGGACAATCAGTAAATCTTTTTGTGCTCCTTTCAGCCTTACACCAATAACCCGGTCATCTGCACAGTCTACGTATTCCACACATTTAGCCAATTCCTTTGTCATAATCATTCCTACTCCATTAATTCCTTTTACTTCTCCTCCTGAGTAGTAGAATACATATTCATCTGACTGCAACTCTCCATGTCCATTCCATCTTACCTCAGCAACTTCTACGAGGTCCATATGATTCTTTTCCATCTCTCTTTTAAGGTTTTCTAGTTTTCCTGCTTGTAGCAGAGTTCTGACATTCCAGGTACCAATTCTCGTTTTTATTTTTTTCCTCCTTTCAAGTTGTCCCCCCCGGAGATCCGAATGGGGGACTATTTTACCTCCGGACACTGATTTAACATGAGAGGAAGCCATTTTTTGTGCATAAAATGGAGACTGCATTATGCAGGGAAGATAATCTGCGGTGGTATTCCGTTGCCTTCCGCAGTTCTGGAGGCCGCCCCTAACATGGGATACAGACGCCTTTTGCAGCCGCCCGCTCCGGGTCAGACGCTGCATGAGAAGTATAGGTTGGAAAATGAAAGACCCTTAGCCCTCGAAACCTAACAGTGTCAGGGTCGGAAAAGAACAAGAGCTGGCCGAGGGTGGCCAGATAGGAAAGATAAAAGTGAGGAGCCTGGCATAAGTAAGTGGAAGCAATGCCAGGACTCAGCTCGGGGCCCCGTGGTCGCCAGCCACGTATCACTAGGTGTGACTCCCTGAGCATTACCAAAATCTGTTTTTTGTTTAAGATTAATCTGAGTATTTGTCAGTGACCTGCCTAAAGAAATTAAAACAGAAGTGTCATATTGATCCTGAAGCCAATGCGCCAATGTAAGTGAGTAAGGGGACACGATGATGTTACGTGCTACGACAGACGTGTGCAAATACTGCTGATGCACTGGTATTGCTCATCGTTAACGCAAAGGTTGCGCCTTTCATAACTGAGAGAAATATGTGAACCATCTAACTTGAATAAATTATGAGGTTATTGAAACTAATGGCCGGCTATTTCAGTATGGTGATTAAATCCACTACGCCAGTTCATGCAACGCTGAGACGGTGGAACTGAAGATGTTGACGTGATGACTGGGTGTTGCGTGCTGTCCTTAGGTTAGTTAGGTTTAAGTAGTTCTAAGTTCTAGGGGACTGATGACCATAGCTGTTAAGTCCCATAGTGCTCAGAGCCATTTTTTTTTGAAGATGTTGATTACGCAGTTCGACTTCGTCGAGAACATTGGGAGCTAAATACTGTGTCTGCACATTTTTTTGGAAAATAAAAGAATTATTAGTACCGAACATACGTTAGCGGCACATGCTAATTCCAGCCGAGAATCAGGGCTTGTGGTCCCTAACACAGGGAAGGAAACTCTGATAAAAATTGTCCTCTGTATGGATTTTGGTTTTATAACGTAGAATTAACGATTCATAATTTGGGAAAAACGACATACTACATTAGAATCTTACAAAAGTGTGACTCATCAGAATTAAAGCAGCCGGTAATTAGACGAAACGTGGATTCGTAATAAAACTGTCAATAAGTGTCACGGGGCTAGTGTACAAGGAGGTCAGATATTTTCAGACAGAAGTGTTGGTTAGTGTTTAACTGTTGTGCTGCGTAGGATTTAGCATATAGATAGATAGCCGTGGCTGGCAGCTGTGGCCGAGTGATTCTAGGCGCTTCAGTCCGGAACCGCGCTGCTGCTACAGTCGCAGGTTCGAATCCTGCCTCGGGCATGGCTGGGTGTGATGGTCTTAGGTTAGTTAGGTTAAAGTAGTTCTAAGTCTAGGAGACTGATGACCACAGATGTTAAGTCCCATAGTGCTCAGAGCCATTTGAACCTGATGACCTTAGATGTTAAGTCCAATAGTGCTTAGAGCCATTTCAACCATTTTGAGCTAGCTGTGTGCCAGCTCTCAGCTTGTAAGAATGCTCCATTCTGCGCTGTCACTGCCTCCCTTCCCTTTTTCTCGGGCATAAACACGACAGTGATGCTAACCTTGGCCGAGTGTTCAGTTTATTTTGTTGGATAATACGAGAGCTGTTCGGAAAGTAAGGTCCAATCGGTCGCGAAATGAAGACCACAGTGAAAATCAAAAATATTTTATTCGCAACAGTTGGCCACACCTTCCAGCTACCTCTCTAAATAGTCGCCGCTCCCACTTAAGACATTTATCGTGACGTTGTACAAACTTCCCAGCACCCTCGTCACAGAAAGGAGCCGCCTGTGCTTTCTGCCAACTCTCTACACTGGTCTGCCTTTTGTTGTTTGTGCCAAAATGTTGTCTTCATGGCCAGCGGTTCATGTGAGCAGAGATGAGCATCGGTGGGAGCCAATTAAGGACTGTATTGTGAGTGATCAAACATTTCCCATCGAAAACGCCACAGGAGCGTCTTCATTGCCCCTGCAGACTGCGGCTGAAAATTGGCTTGAAGAAAGAAATTCATGACTATGTCGTGCAGGCTGCAGAGCTTCAGGCGAAATCTCTCACCAGATCCACATACTTGGCGAGAGACACTATTGCTTTAGGCATTTCTGTGTAATCACTTAGCACTGTGAACTGAAAAGAGTGACATGAAGCGATCGACAGGCACACTAAAGAGACGTCCCAGCATATCTGTGCAGAGTTCCATCGGATTTTCACAGTGGTTTCCACTTCGCGCCTAATTGGACCTTACTTTCCAAATATGCCTCGTACATACTAATGGTCAACTGGGCTGGAGTGGAGCGCTATGCACGTCCGTCTACTGCATCCGGAAGTATACTGAAATCCACAAACAGCATCGAACCCGTGCCTTCTGAGTCGAGTGCCAGCATACAGGTGTACTTTACCGACGATGGCTACATTTTTACTGATAATGTTTTACTGTGCTCAAACCCAAAAACTTCAGTTTTTGTGTACATGTTGGTTTATCATCAATGCATCCCTAAAATTATTTACAGTACTCAAGGAATTAATTGATTAATTTTAAAAAAGTGACTTCAACAGCGTATATTTTGAATCCACAGGAATGAAATATTTTTAAACAACGTATATTGATTTTAAATTCGTCTTGCGTAAGCGTGTGTGCTTACTGTGATGCAGATGGAGTGTCATCTCACATTGGACATGCGCCTTTCATATGAGGCAAAGAATTGGAAATTACTGTATTTAGTACTGTCGTCATCAATTTGTGTGTGTGTGGGGGGGGGGTTATAAAATCGACGTATTGCACTGGGAAAGTTGTTTTGAAATGGTTCAAATGGCTCTGAGCACTATGCGACTTAACTTCTGAGGTCATCAGTCGCCTAGAACTTAGAACTAATTAAACCTAACTAACCTAAGGACATCACACACATCCATGCCCGAGGCAGGATTCTAGCCTGCGACCGGAGCGGTCGCTCGGCTCCAGACTGGAGAGCCTAGAACCGCACGGCCACTCCAGCCGGCTAAGTTGTTATCTACCGTCTCTTCTTTTCTCAATTTTGATCCGAAACTATGCAGTGTAACGCAAAAATACTACAATCGTACCCTCCAATAGAGTGGGGGTAAACAGAACTTTATGTCATATACAGGTTGAATCACCTAAAACTTCCACCGCAAATATTGCGGTTTTTGAAAGCGCTATTGACATGCGGTTTTCACAGTATGAATTCGTAGTCAGGGACCCGTATTGTTAACCAATAAATTGATTGTAATAATACTTAGAAAGCGTATTTTTGTGCATACATACACTTTTGTAAATTGAACGGTGTCTGTTTACATTAACAAACTAAAAGTAGAGTAAATGTCAGTGATGTTTGTTGCAGGATTCTAGTGTGAGTCGTTTACGAGGAATTGTGTTTTGAAAAGTTGCCACACCAACACTTGTTCAATATCTTTGGTAGCACAACTGAGGCACGACACAAGTGCACATACTAGCTATGAGTATTCTGACCAGTAACGAAACAACTGACCATCACAGGTTTTGTTCAAAATGACCAGCGGCAGCGGCGATACACGCTTCCACTCTATTATGGAATGACTGCTCCACACATGCTACAATTTCCCCGGAGATGTCCGAGCAGGCTGCAGTAATACTTTGTGGCATATCGTTGGGTGTAGTTGGTATGTCCTTGTAGACAACATCTTTCAACTGTCCCCACAGAAAAAAGTCTACAGGTGTCAAATCCGGGTAATGAGCCGGCCAAGGTAAAGATCCTCTGCGTCCAGTTCAGCGATCTGAAAACAATTCGTAAAGACAATGAGACGCCCTGCTAAACCCACAGGACAGGACAGGTAGTTTATGTTGTGGAAAGAGGCCAAAATAAGTGGCTGTGAGTTACACTCGAACATACAACCTTTTATTTGATCAAACATTACAAAAGCCAAGAAATTTTTAAAAAAAAAAAAAAAACGAGCTTTAGTTTTGGAACTTAATTATCGGATAAGTGCGCCGTACAATCTCATGTCTTAAGGGCAAGGCCACTTTAATTTAAGAACGGCTGAAAGACAATAGCTTAAAGCTCAAACAAAATCAAAATTTTTAAAAGGCAAAGCCTTATCTTAAAACAGTTCCTTAATTAGGCTGAAGGCCCAAAGAAACTGACACTTTAAGAGCAAACAACTTAAATTCAAAATCGGCTGAAGGCCCAACACATAAGACTCAATAACATTAATTTTAAAAATGCCAAAGGGTTTATGTAAAACAGTTCTTAAATTAGGCTGAAGGCCCAAACCATTTGACACCTTAAGGGCAAAACAACCTTAATCTAAAAATCGGCTAGAAGCCATACACGTTCAAACAACAAGAACAAACAAAAAAAGGCAGTACAATTTTGTCATCTGATGACATGGTTGGAGACCGTGGCTGTTATTTAAAGACAGATGTTGGTGGTGTTGGGACAGCAAACAGCCACAAATTTACTTTCAGTTCCTTTATTCAAAGGGTAACGTTACCGGTTTCGAATCATTGTGATTCATCTTCAGACGGTTCACACTCTTTCCTTTCATGTGGTGTTTTTTTACAGATTAATTGTCCGCAGTACACCCAAGGGCGCTCAGAAGTTCTGAGGGTTGGCCTGGAATTCAAACACTAACGCGTGCTTAGGTGAGACAGGCAGTCGGCCCAACCATTGTCGATCCGATGAAAACGCAACCGACCGACAGCCAATGGACCCACCGACAAGATAATCTCCACTTCACCCGACCAGCAGACAACAGAGAGTTCAATGGAACAACTTAGAAGGTATCGGAACCCACAACCAATTATACATTGAACTGTCAAACTACAGACCGTGCTGGACAGCGACAACACGATGAGGAACATACACTGCCTGAATTTACGTCAATGGCCAGGGGAGGTAACCAGAACGTTAACGGCCACAAGGAAGAAGATTCCGCTGCTGCACTTCACTTCAAATAACGAAGTACAGTTAAACTCCACCGGAGGGTGGCTAAAATTTGCCAACTTGAAAACACACGTTGTTGCTCGCGGGAATATCCCAACAGCTGACAACGAACTCCAAACGACACAATGTGAACAGTCGTGACTTGCTGATAGATTGAGTCAAAACTCAACTTTCAAGTCCAGAATCGGTGAGCCACGAACCTCGTAGCAGTGGAAACGGCACCACACACTCCGACACAGCATAGAGGGCGCCAGGGGGCCCGGCCAATCCTCGCGCCGCAGAGATTTCCTGGTTGCTCCACGCCAACCAACCAACTCCCAGGCCCGAAAACAGTGAAAGTACCAAATATACATCTGCCGATGAGACGACCAACCGAACGACCTTCCAACGGGCCTCCCGCTCCAATCTCTCTCCGTTGGACAGTTCGTGTGTGTCGCCAGCTGTCGGCGAGCTCTGGCTGTCAGCGCCTCACTGGCCTCCGTCCGACGTCACTGCTGCTGTGTTCTGACTGCACTGCTGGTCCGTTTCCAACTCACTGCCAGACACACGACGACCCGGAAATACTGTCAGTCGATCCAAAGATGGTACGACAGTGCACTTATGGATATGCGCTGCTGCTGCCGCTCACGAGCAAGTAAGACAGGAAGTTAGTGACGCCAGTAAATGGAACAATACAGCAATACCGTAATAGAATGTGTCAAACAATAAATGGGATAAACGCGAGCCGTTCACGTCTCAGACATGCTGTAGTACGTCGTGCTCTGTGGGCTGGATGGCCGTCATGTTGGTACTGCAGATTCTTCCTAGTCTGCAGAGGAACGTCTTCTAGCATCTGTGTAAGATGGTTTGTTAGGAGGCTGAGATACGTGTGTGTGTGTGTGTGTGTGTGTGTGTGTGTGTGTGTGTGTGTGTGTGTGTTCAGTGTTCCGCCAATGAGAAACTGGGCTATAAGCTGATGGTTCACTACCCCACACCATACGTTTACACTCCAGGGTAGCTGACGTTCCACCTGATGAAGCCAACAGGGATTATCAGCAGACTAACAATGCATGTTTCGGCAGTTTACCTGGCCATGATTGGTATATGTGGTATCATCACTAAACAACTTATATAATGCACCTGCAGTGTCCTGTCTTAATGTACATGTACAGACGTTAACACGATTCTCATTATACACTCCTGGAAATTGAAATAAGAACACCGTGAATTCATTGTCCCAGGAAGGGGAAACTTTATTGACACATTACTGGGGTCAGATACATCACATGATCACACTGACAGAACCACAGGCACATAGACACAGGCAACAGAGCATGCACAATGTCGGCACTAGTACAGTGTATATCCACCTTTCGCAGCAATGCAGGCTGCTATTCTCCCATGGAGACGATCGTAGAGATGCTGGATGTAGTCCTGTGGAACGGCTTGCCATGCCATTTCCACCTGGCGCCTCAGTTGGACCAGCGTTCGTGCTGGACGTGCAGACCGCGTGAGACGACGCTTCATCCAGTCCCAAACATGCTCAATGGGGGACAGATCCGGAGATCTTGCTGGCCAGGGTAGTTGACTTACACCTTCTAGAGCACGTTGGGTGGCACGGGATAAATGCGGACGTGCATTGTCCTGTTGGAACAGCAAGTTCCCTTGCCGGTCTAGGAATGGTAGAACGATGGGTTCGATGACGGTTTGGATGTACCGTGCACTATTCAGTGTCCCCTCGACGATCACCAGTGGTGTACGGCCAGTGTAGGAGATCGCTCCCCACACCATGATGCCGGGTGTTGGCCCTGTGTGCCTCGGTCGTATGCAGTCCTGATTGTGGCGCTCACCTGCACGGCGCCAAACACGCATACGACCATCATTGGCACCAAGGCAGAAGCGACTCTCATCGCTGAAGACGACACGTCTCCATTTGTCCCTCCATTCACGCCTGTCGCGACACCACTGGAGGCGGGCTGCACGATGTTGGGGCGTGAGCGGAAGACGGCCTAACGGTGTGCGGGACCGTAGCCCAGCTTCATGGAGACGGTTGCGAATGGTCCTCGCCGATACCCCAGGAGCAACAGTGTCCCTAATTTGCTGGGAAGTGGCGGTGCGGTCCCCTACGGCACTGCGTAGGATCCTACGGTCTTGGCGTGCATCCGTGCGTCGCTGCGGTCCGGTCCCAGGTCGACGGGCACGTGCACCTTCCGCCGACCACTGGCGACAACATCGATGTACTGTGGAGACCTCACGCCCCACGTGTTGAGCAATTCGGCGGTACGTCCACCCGGCCTCCCGCATGCCCACTATACGCCCTCGCTCAAAGTCCGTCAACTGCACATACGGTTCACGTCCACGCTGTCGCGGCATGCTACCAGTGTTAAAGACTGCGATGGAGCTCCGTATGCCACGGCAAACTGGCTGACACTGACGGCGGCGGTGCACAAATGCTGCGCAGCTAGCGCCATTCGACGGCCAACACCGCGGTTCCTGGTTTGTCTGCTGTGCCGTGCGTGTGATCATCGCTTGTACAGCCCTCTCGCAGTGTCCGGAGCAAGTATGGTGGGTCTGACACACCGGTGTCAATGTGTTCTTTTTTCCATTTCCAGGAGTGTATTTGCCTGCAGCTCTTGATGGAGAGAGATGTATTAGGATGGGATCTATGTTGACGGAGAATCCAGAGGAGGCTTGCTGCAGTCATACCACTTCCTCGTGAGATTGCGCAGGAGCTAACGTGCGGATTAACTGCAATAGCAGCAAGAACATTAATTCCCCCCTATTCTGCCGTCACTTGTTTCCTTTTGTTACATTGCCTAGGTCTTACACTACCACTTTCACGTAACTGTTTGAAGTCGTTGATAAGTAATTGCCGAGTTGGTTGATGTTTATTGCGGTATCTTGCCGCATGCACCGTAAGAGAAGGAACTGCAGTCTTCCCATACACCATGAGCATGTCGGCTTTTTCTGCGTTGGTAAATTCCATCGTCCACTCACGATGTACAGCTGCTTGGACTGTAACATACTAACTGACGTTCAGTAGCAGTGCACTCAAGGAACACACAAGCACCCTGTAACGAAATATGCAACATCGAACCTAGATACTACGCAGTTTGAAGACACAAATGTCGGTCTGGAAAATTTCAAACTACGATATATAGTAAAAGGCTCCCACAACAGTCCTGCACCAAGCCTCACGGACGTTCTGTATTGCCCTCTTTTAGTTTGTTATTGTTAAAAGGCATTATTCCACTTAAAAAGGTGTATTTTTGCACAAAAAATACACTTTCTAAGCATTATTACAATCTGTTGATTGGCTAACATTGCGGTCCCCTGATTACCGATCCATTCTGCCAAAACCGCACATCAACAGCATTTTACATTTCCACAATACTTGTAGTGCACAGGTTAGGTGATTCATCCTTCATATCGACAACATTTAACAGTTCGATAACACGATGACGTTTCAAATGGCTCTGAGCACTATGGGACTCAACTGCTGAGGTTATTAGTCCCCTAGAACTTAGAACTAGTTAAACCTAACTAACCTAAGGACATCACAAACATCCATGCCCGAGGCAGGATTCGAACCTGCGACCGTAGCGGTCTTGCGGTTCCAGACTGCAGCGCCTTTAACCGCACAGCCACTTCGGCCGGCTGATGACGTTTCGTTATGAACCTTACACAAGAGGACAACACTAACTATGTTTTGAAACAAGACATGTTTTCTGACCGCCAAAACCGATGCTCGAATGTCTGTAGAATCATGTTGAGCAATCCTACACGTGAAAGGTATAAGTTCTGTGCCTTCTCTAGTTATTATCATGCTGGTTTTTCCAATGAAGTTCAGCCCTGACAATTAAATTTCTGATGTGCAACCGCACAAACGCTCTTCCTTCTTCTAATATTTGTTTACCTTCCACTCATCTTCAAGTAAGACGACAGACTGTAGACATACTAAAGCTACACGACTCGCTCCGTCCTTTTAAACCCGCGGACCCCGCCACTGTGTATGGGGGCACAGATACACGAGCACCAGACACGTTGCTCGGTGAAACGAGGTATGCATAAACTGACTCTGTGACTACACAGTCGATCAACACTGGGATATTTATGTATCATTATGAGCTGCACTAAACCGAAGCCCTTGCAGGTTTATTAAAGAATGCGCTGGATTTCAAGATTCGTCCACGCTAAAGCCACTATTTCTGTTGGTTAAATTCTTTGCCATCCGATCTATTAGGCTATAAGAGTCGGATGTTACCTACTGTGTTCCATTCGTCTTTCGATTATAGGCCTACCAATTGTCTGGCCGATGTACGAAGTGCCACAATCGCAACGGATTTTGTAAACCCCAGCTTTGCAGAGCATCAAATCATCTTTGACGAACCTGCTGTCTTCGGTGAAGGACGAAAAATCTGTTTCACTTGTGCTTGGAGATTATGCTAGCTTTGTTTGACAGCCGTCTTCCCACATATAACACGAAAGACATGGATTTAAATTTCTCTTTGTACTCTTCCTCGTTCCTTATTTCCACCTTAGTTTTATTCGTAGCACCTTACGTATCTGTTGAGGAGAATACCCATTTGCTGAAAAAACACTCTGAAAAGTGTAGATGCTCGTCCTGCAGACCGCTCTCGTCAACAGTGCTCTGTGCTGTGTGAACCAAAGTTCTCAGAACGTTCATCGACTGGGCGGGATGGTGACAGTTATATGCATGTAAACGTAAGTCTGTGTGAGTCGGCTTTCGATTAACTGCGTGTCCCAAGGTGCCATTATATTTGCGACGAACCACAAGATCCAAAAATGGGAAGCATCCCTAATTGCACGCCCAAAATTTAATAGATGAGTCCTTGCGTTGCAAAATCATGAAGCTGAACAGAAGTTTAGTGCTTCTTGTAGCTTAGTAATAACATTCTATGTCTCATTGTTTGGACACACATGATAAATTTGATCAGCAAGATATTCCTGTACATCTTCTGACGGTAAACGTATGAATTTTGATGGAGAGAAGTTGATTCCAGCTTCAGAAATAAAAACCTGTTCGTCTTCTTTTTTTCTTCTTTCTCAACGTGTTACGCATTTGCCTGTTACGTACGGTTGTTCAGCGCTCCAGTTATCTGTAGTTGGTTTCTACTTCATCCCTCCACCTGTTTCTACGTCTAGTTATTGCTAGTTTCCTGTTTGTCGACAGCTCATTTTTATTTTGGGGATACTGTTTTCGTTAATGGTTGTGAGAGAGTGTCGAGTACAGACTTCTGAGGAAAACCAACTCAAGTGAACAAGTAACAGTGATTCCACAGTAAATGCGCCAAGGAAATGTAATACTCTTTTGGCAGTGGAGGATCCTGAGGATGACAGTAATGTGCCGGCGAAACTAGTCATGTGAGACAAAAGATCTTTCTCGAGATACAGCTGTGGTGGTACTTTTTCTCATAAGAAAATTTTTGTCTGTCGTTAAGCACGTTGCAGTTGTTTACGTTCTGCATTCTTTGCATTGCTTCTGCTTTTCTGTCACCTGTTTATGCTGTTTGTGGCAAAATAAACGCAGCCTTGGACGCCAGTGAATATTCTTAAGTCTGTGTACTGTAACTCACTTTTTGAGCGTCATTGCTCTTTATTTACAGCAACACTAAATCAGAACAACAGGCTCACTGAATAAACCAAAAAACTGTACTCATCATCGCAGCATAATTTTTCTTTCTGCAATCTTTTGTTCGAACAGCGCCAGTATTTTAGTTTAAATGTAAGATACGTCCACTTCAGTTTCTCTCTGCGTTCCACTGCGGTCGAGGTCGGTACTTCTGCTGTTCGCATCGAGTTCGTTGTGTAGTTAAGCAAACCAGCTCAACTTCTGCTCGAAAATGTCTACTGTCTGTCAAGCGAGATAAATCGAAGTTTCGAACTTGCGACGTCTCAAGGGTTCGCTTTCAGTTCCTAACTCACCTCCAAACTACTTCAGAGAAGACGGTTCGTTCTTAAGACGAAGTATTGGCATACCACTTTCTCAAGAGGCAGGAGAATGGGTGCTACTTTAATGTTTTGGTGCAGTGTTTCTTTAGGTACCGTATTCTGCAACGAGCATATTCTACAGAAGCGGATAAGCAGAATACGGAAGAATTAAACACACAAAAGAGTAATTTTTACAAGATTCGGTTGTCAGTCACTGTGTCAATAATTAAATTAGGGAAAAGTCGCGTAAAATACTGAACTTAAGCGGTAAGATCAGGAACTTAAACTTTAGGTGTATTGCCTGACCTTAATGGTTCATGCTGTGTGCTATAACATTACCAGCATGTTTTTGTAACTATCTAGTTTGAGATATGTTTTCATAATATAATTCCCCAGATTTTGGAGAAAAATTATTAGAGAACAGTCTTACCTCAGCATGATGGCACGTTGACGAGCAGCGTTACGTAAAATGATAAACAAGATTTACCTCAACAATAAATAATATTAATTCTCAGCAATGCTACGCTTTGGTGGTTTAGAAAAGCAGTCACAGAAAATGTTGTTGTCGTTGAAGTGGTCTTCAGTCTGCAGTCCAAAGACCAGTTGGACGCCGCTCTTCGAGTTATTCTATCCTGTGTCAGTCTCCTCATCTCTACATAACTACTGCAACCTACATCCGCTTGAACATGCGACCCTTAGTCTTAATCTGTCAGTTTTACTCTGAATACTTTCTTCCATATCCAAACTGACGATTCCTAGGTGCCTCTGGAAGTTTTGTATCAACCGGTCCCTTCTTGTTGTGCCACCGCACTCATTTCTCCCAAATTCGATTTATTACTTCGTATTGGTTATTCAGTCTACCTATTTAATCTTCAGTGTTCTGCAGCATCACATTTCAAACGCCTCTGTCCACTCCTTATCAGTACTGCTAATCATTCATGTTTCACTTCCATTCAACTGAAGTAAAAAAATGGAAATGGAGAGTGGTTGGTGATGCAGCAATAATAATAATAATCATAATAAATGCTACTTTTTTCCGGTATAGGTAGCACTAATCGTTGCAGTTTGAATGTGTGTGAACAGAACTGGAGCACTGGTACTCAATCAAAACATTGTTGAAAATTTTGTTTACCTTCTGTGCTAACACTCTTCTGCCACCTTTGTTCGCGTATCTTTCGAGAACTTATTCGGAAATTCCATTTTTTTTGTATAATTTACTCCTGTTCATTTCTCACAAACTCAGCAGCAGCAGTAAATGTTGATTACTTTCTTCAACTCTGCCTCTTTCTTTCATTTTGTACGTTCTTCAGAATCTACTGATGTGTACAGATTTATTTGTCATCTGAGATTTTAATTATAGCGCAATGGAACTGATAATATTTTTCTTAAATCGAAAAGGTGTCGACGAGTGTCATCTTACCCTCGATCCAACGTTAGCAGACATCGCCCCTTTTCGTTCCAGCGACATTCCAGGAAATCCAAATGGAAAAATATACCTCAGTTTATGATATCTAAGCATGCAATGAAGAAAGTATAGGTACTTAATGTACATTGGAATTTGAAGATTTTTTAGATAAGTCGAATGACGATCAGTTTCGATTTAGGAACGGTAAAGACACCAGGGAGGTAATTCTGAGGTTCCGCTTGATACGGAAGCAAGACTTATAAAAATAAAGAAACGTGCGTTGCCATGACAGCTGTATCAGTTACAACGTGTCTTTATGCACCTAAATATCTAGATCAGGGCCGCACAAACACGGAAAACCGCACGCGTGCAAAGCGAGGTGCAGCGAGTGCCTGCACAGTGCATCGGTTCAACTCGGCATACTTCGCCTCAACTCGGCTTGCTAGGTGAGGCCGACGCTGTGCAATGCTGAATACGCTGCTAGACGGCTTAGTCAACATTGGAATACGTAAGCGCAAGATAATTACCAGAATAATGGAACCATCTGCTCCAAAAAAAGGTAAAATTGCCGAAAGTCAATTTAAACCGGAATGGGAACTCTCCCACTTTTTTGTACGTTGTGACGATAAATCCAAATGTCTAATCTGCGGTACACTAATTACGTGTGTCATAAAATCGTCTATTGAAAGGCACTACAGCAAATTGCATTCAGAAAAGTATAGTGATATAACAGGGGATGCCAGAGAGGAAGAATTACGGAAGTTGCAAACTCTTGCAGAAGAGAATTCTGTATCTACAAACGAGGTTTGTTGCAAGTACTTTAGCATGTATATTTTGGTTAAAGGTCATGCGAAACGAAATAACATTTGTTTAGATTCCTTAGTTTTCGTTTTCGCATAAATTATTTCTAACACATCTTTTTTTCTCTACTTTAGGGTGAAGAAGATGAGGGGTGTTGCGAAAGGACTCTCAGAGCTAGTTACAAAGTTGCTCTACGTTTAGCAAGAGCTGGGAGGCCATTTATGGACGGACCATTAATAAAAAACATTATGTTGGACGTAGTAGAGACAATGAATCCCACATTAGCTCCCGCGTACAGCAGAATACCACTTTCCAGAATGACAATTCATCGGAGAATCAACGACATTGCTGAGAATTTGCATGAACAACTGGCAGCCAAAATTGAAAACTTCCTAGCGTACTCCATCGCACTTGATGAGTCCACGGATATTAACGACACGGCTTAGTTAGCAATGTTTTTGCGTGGCGTGGACGACGACCTACATGTAACGGAAGAGCTCCTGGATATGATTTCGTTGAAGGACACTGTTACAGGGGCGGATATTTTAGCAGCTGTTGAAATGGCAGCTGAAAGAATAGGACTCCCTTGAGAAAAGCTGTTTTCCGTAACCACAGACGGGGCACCAGCAATGTGCGGTAAAGCAAAAGGGTTTACTGGCATACTGCGGAAAAAAACTTAACATGCCGAATATACCTTCCGTTCATTGTTTTGCACAGCAAGAGGCTCTTTGAGCGAAAGTTATCGGTCTTCAAGATGTGATGAAGGTAGTGGTGCGTATCGTGAACTACATTCGTTCTCATGGACTCACTCATCGTCAATTCAAAGAATTTTTGATTTCCTTTGAAGAGGAGTATCCAGATATTCCCTACCACGCTGAGGTGCGCTGGCTGAGCAGAGGGAAAGTGATTTCCCGAATTTTGCGACTACGTCACACTGTGGCTCAGGTTTTGGAAAGCAAAGGACGTCCGGAGCCACTTTTTCATGACCCTGAATGGGTAGCTGATTTAGGATTTTTAGCAGATATTATGGCTCTCCTAAATGATTTAAGTCTGAAACTCCAAAAAGAAAACAATCTCATCAACGATATGATCAGCAAAATAAACGCTTTCTAGTATAAACTGAAGCTCCTCAAAAATAAAGTTTCAGAGAAAAATACGCAACACTTTCCTGAACTAGGTAAGCGAGATACAAATTGTACCTTTATTAAAACAGCCTGATTTTTATAACCGCTCTAATCAAAACGGTACTATGTTTTTGTTTGACAGCATCTGTGCAGGAAGGAGCGCGCTTTGAAAAATACGGCGAGGTTCTACAATCCCTTGAAAATGCATTTAACGACCGATTCCAGGTAATGAGCCGGTATATGACATACAGCTAAATAAAGGAGATTGCGTTACATATGCAAGTGTAACATTACATTAAAACCAATAGTACACATTACATGTTTATTAAAATCTATCGCATTTTAGTACTTCGAAACAACGGCTTACATTACTTTCATTTATTAACATTGGCTTTGTTATTGTTTCAGGAAATTACCTACCTGCAGACAATTCTCTATGTTTTTCTGAAACCTTTTTCGATGGATATTGAAAGTGCGCCTTCAGATTTACATTTCGAACTAATTGATTTGCAAAGCGATGTTCACCGAAAGGATGTGTTTTACAATACAAAAGGTTTGCTCCAATTCTACCAGAATTTGCCGAAGGAAGAATTTCCCAAGCTACACAGAGAAGCAGCGAAGATTATTTCTATGTTTGCTTCCACTTGTGTATGTGAAAGGTTTTTTTTTCTGTTTTGTCTTGTACAAAAACTAGATTGCGTGCGAGTATTTCTAATTGTAATTTAAAAAATTCTCTCAGAATTGCTGTCAGCCAATCTCTTGTTCCAGATCTTAGTAGCATAATTGCAAACAAAATAAAGAGCACATAGGAAGATACATTTGTGTTGAAACCAAATTTAAAATTGTTACCATTACAGTTATTATATAAATCTCTTTTGTACCGGTGCACCAAACTAAGCTCTCCACCTAGTGTACATTAGTATTTGGCAATGACGAAGACAGCAGGGTAAAAGCTTTGAAACAGGTCGAGACAGGCGGCGCGAGCGACACAAGCCAAGGAAGTGAGAGGCAGCGCAGTTGCGCAAAGCCGGGGAGTGGGCGGGGGGGGGGGGGGGGGCTGCACCGTCGTCAACATAGCGCAGCCGTCTTCTGCACTCTGCACTGTGCGACGCACTGGTGCATGCACCTTGTGCGGACCTGATCTAGATGATCATAACTATCTGATGATGGGTATCACCTGAAACACGTCAAATAAAGCCAGTGGTTCCAGGATGAAACTTTTACTCTACAGCGGAATGTTCGCTGATATGAAACTTCCTGGCAGAGGTATTAGCGGAAGTTAAGCTGTGAGGACGGGTCGTCATTCGTACTTGGGTAGCTCAGGTGATAGAGCAATGCCGGCCGCGGTGGTCTCGCGGTTCTAGGCGCGCAGTCCGGAACCGTGCGACTGCTACGGTCGCAGGTTCGAATCCTGCCTCGGGCATGGATGTGTGTGATGTCCTTAGGTTAGTTAGGTTTAAGTAGTTCTAAGTTCTAGGGGACTGATGACCACAGCTGTTAAGTCCCATAGTGCTCAGAGCCATTTGAACCATTTGATAGAACAATGTTAGCCGACGTGGTAGCTCAGCGTGTTCGGTCAGAGAGCTGGCTAGTCTCTACAATAAACAAAAACAAAACTGAAAAGATCAACAACGAATTTCAACGGATGTCATCTGACGCCCGCTACGACCTAATTTAACGAACAATAACGAACAAAATGCAAAAGAAAAAGGCGGTAGAGCACTTTCCCGCGAAAGGCAAAGGTGCCAAGTTCAACTCTCGGTCCAGCACACAGTTTTAGTCTGCTAGGAAGTTTCAAAGCCACTCGTTTTTTAACTAGTCGCGTTTCATTTAGCGGCTAATACAGCAATTTTGCACCATTCATATTAATTTACAGTACTGTTACATCCTTCCCGCGCACTTGATGTCACAATTATAACGTTCGTAGCCGCTGTCGACATACAAAAAGCGTTCGACAATGTAAAATGGTACAAAGGAAATTTCGTCGCCGATTAAAGTTATGCGCCAGACCAGTACTCGCTCCTAAGACCTTCGCCTTTCGCGAACGAGTGTTCTAACGACTGAGCAATCCAAACACGACTAAGCCCCTCCCCGCCTACCCCCCCCCCCTCCTCTATCCCCCTCACAGCTGTTCTTCCGCCAGTACGTCATTTTCTATGTTACTAACTTCACGGAAGTTCTCCTGTGTACCTGTAGAGGGTAATAACTGTAGGTGAAGTCAGAGACTGCTATACATCCAACAAATAACTGAGGACGCTGGATACAGATGCTACTCTGAGGTGCCGATGTTGGCACACGAAAGGAATTCGTGGCGGGCCACAACAAACCATTAAAAAGGCTGATGACAAGAAAGACTCTGCACTATCGTTTACATACTGGGGTAAATATTTTCGTGTGCTACGCTTCAGTACACACTTTTGCTTATCGCAATAACAGGATGAAACTTGGAGGCGAATCACATGTGGCTAGCTGCTGGGGATTACTGATGATGTATGTACAGGTCCTCCATCTATTGTCATTTTCGTCAATTATCAAATACTTCTCATCTTTTCCATTTTCCCTGTGTATTTCATGTAGTTAAAAGGCTGCAAAAGGGATAAACTTTACGCTTAATGTGAAGGAAACACATAGAAAAATATTGAATCTCAATATCTAAGGATTGTCAACTATGTAGGAAAAGATAGATTGCTACTTCCGCATAGAATACACGTTCCGTTGCAAGCAGGCACAATTAAAAGACACTTACATGAAGCTTTCGGCCACAGCCTTCATCAGCAAAAGAGAAACACACACCATCCATGCACACAAGCAAACACACCCCATGCACACATGACTGCCCAACTGCTTGAAGTATGTTTGCTTGAGTGTGCGAATGGTGTGTGTTTCGCTTTTGCTGATGAAGACTGTGGCCGAAAGCTTCTTGTAAGTGTCTTTCAGTTGTGGCTCTCTGCAACGCAACGTGTCTTTTTTACGGTAAGTAGCATTCTTTATTTCCCTACATTGTTGATATTCCTGCCTGTAATTTTCATTGTTTAAATATTTAAGATTTTGTTCTTCCTAACAACTGTAACATGTCTACGTATTTCTCATCATGAATCGTTTAAGGCAAATTCCATGATGGCTCCTTTGGAAAGGACTGGTAAAGTTTCTTTCCAAAACCTTTACGCATCTGAGATAGTGCTCTAAAGGCATCGCAGTCGAAGGCACGTTAAACCCTAATATTGCTCCTTTCTTCATTTCAGGGTATTTTATGTCTGGTGTGGTTATCTTTGTATGTAAGTTAATGTAACTAGCTTACACAAGAAAAGTTGACAAGTAAATCGATTTCAGAGCGTATTCACAATTTCGAGTATCATGAATGCTTCAGACTTGCACACAGCACTCATCATTGCTCTGAAATAATACCTGACTTTCAGTAAGAAGAGTAATAGTAAATCGTTGTGGGTGAATGAGTCACATACGTTTGTTCTTCTACGTCCACAAACATGACGCTTCGATTATTCTGCATGGATCTTCAATTTTGCTCTGATTTTCTCCGTGTTCAGCTGTCTGAGGGCAACAATAAACTCAAGATCCCATCAGAAGTCTTGAAACTTCGAGTTTCTAAAAGAAGCAGAAGACTACAATGGTATGGCTTAATCACCCAGAATATTTTGCTTTCATTAACTTACTTACACTGAGAAGCCAGAACATTATAACCACCTACCTAATAGTCGGTATGTCCACCTTTGGCACAGATAACAGCGGCGACGTGGCGTGTAAACAATGAAGTCTTGATAGATCGCTGGAAGGAGTTTGCACCACGTCTCCACACACAAGTCACCTAATTCCCGTTAATTCCGAGAAGGGGGGCGATTAGCTCTGACGCCACTGGGGGCCGAACCGCACAATATGCCTGGGTTCGGGTTGAGACGGTTATGGGGTGAGTACACTGCTACGGCGAGGACGAAGCCTCTCCGTCGTTTCTAGGTCCCCAGTTCAATACAATACTAGCATTACCTTTAATTAGTACTCCGTTATTAGCTGGACATAGGACAATCACTAGATATTAGAAAAAGACATCAGAATGAATCTTGTTGACAGATTACATCTGACTTCGCCTATTGCATGAACTGAAAACCCTATTTTAACGCACATTTCTCTTGCCGACTGAGATAGCTAGCATACAAAAAATTTTTCGATTAACATCAGCTGATCTGCACTAATCCTAAAGACTAATTGAACTGTGCCCAAGTGCAATATCTGTGAAGTTTGGTTATGTTGCATTACCAATTTGTTTCACCACAGTGAGCAGCGAAGGTACGTCTGAAATTCAAATTATCTGAATTCAAAAAAATTCCAGTTGCTCTTACAAGACTTATTACTCATTGATTTCGAGTATCACTTCCATTTCTAGAACAAAACATTGAAACGACATAAAATCATCATTCAGTGACGAACCTGCGTGTGATACTGGATAGTCAGAAAAGCGAACTGAAAGTTTACCAACAGTCTGTTAAAATACTTCATCGTCTCTTCAAGTTCTACTGCACTGCTGAAAGTTCTGCACCTCAAAAATAGATTCTTAAGTAAACTTTAAATGTAATATGTGATGGATTTCAGTCTGTACCATATGTGCTGTTTCTCTCTCTTACTGTTCTTAACTGTATTGGTAAATTTTGTATTGCTGTATATATATATTAGATTGTACATTTAGTAGATAAGATTTAATTTAGGGTCTTTAATTTAATATGACGCATTATTTACAAAATGATGTTTAATTATGAGTAATGTAAAAGCACATCAGAAACTAAATGCCATTACATCAGGATTTGTATAAATTTAGTTCTTTGATTCTATTTTAGTCAACTGCTGCCACACTATTACTTTCTTGTTCCATTTTTTATTCTTCAAAATTATTTACATAATACGTTTTAATCATCTTCTGATAAATTTCTTATATCAGAACATAGATTTTTCTTTTATAGTTTCAGAAATTATCAATATGATTATAATTTACATTGTTTTCCAGTATTAGAATTCACACACTGAGTATATACCCATTATTGTAACGGTTTGGTAACAGTCATGTATTCTCTAGCCCTGTAAATAGTTCCTGCAAAACCACACTTGGTCGAAATTCTCGTATTATTTCAATTTCATATTAAAAATGTTCTGTCCTTCATTTTCGTAAACAGAAAGTTAATTCCATGGTGTTAGACATAACATTACATACTACAAAAGTGAACATTAAAACGATAATTTTACTATCAAATCTGACATTCACATTGCTTCAGGTATAATCTGAAGAAGAGAAATAAATTCTCAAATATGGCATCAAGAGTCGTAGTAGAAATATTGATGAACATTCATGCCGCTTTTTGTAGTTCATCCCATTTCATAACATACGTCTTTATCACAATTTTGTTTTATCTTTTAACCTACACTATTTGCCCACCATGTTTAGGGGATTCTGTTGGGGACTTTTCTTCTGTTTTATCAAGTCCATCAAACAATGAATGAAATCTTTTTGTTACAGATGCGAGTCAGTATGCGCATTATGTGTTCAACACCATCAAACATAATCAGACAGGGAAAATTAGTTTTGAGGTAAGTTCACAGCACGCTGTACACCTTATTTTGCACCACAATGAATTTTAACATTGTAGCTAGATCATCATTTTTAGAATTTGCTTCAATTTCTTATCACTATAAATCCGCTGGTATTTTTATCAGGTTTCCGTTTCAAAAACAGCTCTTAACAAGTATGTCATGTTCTCTGCGTTTCCAGTATTCTAGAATTTCGAGACAGCATACTGTTACTTCTCTGTATGAAATATTTTGCATTCAACGTAGCACGTGGAGAGAATAAAGCTAAAGACAGGCTTGACACACTCACAAAACTGCAGAACTACAGCAGGATCTTCTCTAAAAGTAAAATATATACTTTTTTTGGCACTGGCAGATCAAGCTTGGGATGAAGTGTTTATGAAAAAAAAGTAGATACTAAGTTCTCTAAATTCATCTCGCTTAAAATAATTTTTTAGTAGCCACTCCAACAGCAGCTGCTAGGGAAAGCAGAGGGAAAGCTATAGGCATTAAAACTCCAAGACATAAACATCTCACTTCCTTGCAAGAGAACTGCATTAATTCACATTTACTAAGTAACAAACATAATATAAAAAATACAGAAGGACAGTGTTTGCTGTATAAATAAATTGTTCAGTGACAATATATAATGCAGGAAATAACAGCAAATTAGTATGCTATGTCAAAAACTACGAAGCTCTAAAAAGGCAGACACCAGTGTAACAGTGTACAACTGAAAGATGAAAGGAAAATAATGGAAAATCCAAGGGAATATACAAATTTTGTAAATGACTACATTTTGTTTTTGCAGAGAAGTGGCAGCAAAATCATTCTAAAACACACGTAGTACCCACAGTGAATTACGCACTTAGCACAATGATATTCTTTCCACAACAAGCTTGAAGTCAGGAAGGCAATACAAAAACTAAAATAAGTCAAATGGCGCAGATAAAGTGCCAATCTGTACTGAAAGTATGCCCAGATAGCATATAAACCACTTTAACAAACATAATAAATGTGTCCTTTAGTTAAAATATTTTTGTAAAGTACCTTAAGCATGTACATGTTATTTCCTTAAAAGACTATATTAAAATATATTTCTCAAAAAATAATTGAAACCGCAATGGAAAATAAACTAATCAGTTATCTGAATAAATACAACTTTCTGAAGGACGATTTGGTTTGCAGGGTATAATAAGAAGAATATCATCCTAACACAGTTCACAAAATTGTTACTATAAGTTACTGAGCAGGTTGGCTATGTTGTGGACACATTGTTAAACTTGTCCAAGGCTTTTGACATCATTTACCACAAAATACTACATATTAGATGCACTATGCGTAAGAAGAACAGCAAATGAGTGGTTTCAGTTTACCTGGAGAATACGGTGCAAAAAGGTAGAGACAGTGCACACTTCAGCTGATGATAAGGCTTTAGTAAAACAATTGTCAGACAAAAAATATAAACATAGGTGTAACTCAGTCTAGTATATTAGGTCCAATTCAGTTCTTAACATATTTTAATGACTTTACAAGCCAGTACCAGACAAGAGGAAAAAGTTCTCTGTGCTGATGATAATCACCAAAAAACCACCAGAACCAATAATTAACATTTAACATGAAGAAAACAATGATGATAATCACCAAAAAGCCACCAGAACCAATAATTAACATTTAACATGAAGAAAACAAACAAAATGTTCTCAGTGTAAAAGGGAGAAATTTATTTCACGTTAAGTATAGATTATAAACCAATAGATTTTGTAACACACTTTTTAGGTATGAATATTTACTGTCAATTACTTACAACGAACACACAAATATAATGCTAAATGGGATATCATCAGCGTGTTAAGCTCTCGAGGTACTAGCACCAGTATGTAACAGCCATTTTCTTTAGTGACGCACTATTCGCACCTATCTATTCAATTCTTGGCTATAGTATGCTTTTCTGGGAATCAAAGTCGCAAAAGATGACACAATTTTCAAAGTGCGTGAAAGAACTGCAACAATAGTAACTAAAAGTAGTAATTAGTCTCACAGTAAACAACTGTTTAAAAATCTGGGTGCTTTAAGTGCGCCAAGTGAATACACCTAGCAGTCTGTTGTACATATCAGGGAAAATATAAGTAAGTATTTTATTTATAGTCCTATGCATAATCATGGAAAAGAGCCAGTATGTACTTGCATTTATCGAGGAAAAATAAAATTCGCGAAACACCGTTTTCTATCAGGAAATAAAATTGGATGAAAAACTTGCCAACCTAGATGAAAAAGATTTCTAAAATGTGTCTATTTAAAAATGCTATTAAAACTTTTTCCGTAAGTAAAGATTACTGACAACTAAAGATTATTTTGAGAAATCATAGACGGGATTGCTAACGAAAGGGGACAAACACAAAACTCTGTCAAATTGAAATAATGCAATGTTTCTTAGAAGAAAATTATCAGTCATTATAATAGTAAGATATACAATATTTAATTTTTTATATATATATATATATATATATATATATATATATATATATATATATATATATTCTTTGTGCTGCATTATTTTGATAGATGAGATATTTATCAATTCTATGATTGAAAGACAATCAGCAGATATAGGGCTGACTGTAAGTTCTCAAAACGACCGGTGTAAAAAACAGGATAAGTTTAGCATTAATCTTAACGTAATTACTGCCTAAATTTTACAAATGCCCATTTCCCAAATTTTACACTGTTCACTTGATGCAGTGTAAGTAGTAGGGAGGAAACTACCGCTCGACTAACCGTTCTCGAGCTTGGAGCAGCATACACTTTATGGGTTCAGCGTCGGGACTGCGTAAGTTTTCAGTATGAGACAGGCAGTCGAAGTCCTCGTTGCGTAGTTGAAAATTTTTTACGAATGTCGTAACTAGGCTTGGGTCATCGCGCACGTTTGCTACGTTATGAAGTTTTCGCAAGAGACGGACGTCATGCATGCAAAAGACTCTAAGATACTGTGAAATTTTGTGTTTGGAGTTGATCTCATTCGCAGTCTGAGAACAAAAAATTAAACAATAGTCACCACCAAAAATATAGGGAGAAGTATAGAAATTATCATAATAAATAGTCACTACAAATATCATATTCCAATGCAAAGCAACTAGTATTCTTCTTTAGTGTATCTGTCATATGACAGGTTTCAACTGAAGGCTCCTCTTTGTGTCCTGTTCTGGGCATCTACCTTCATCTTTTTGTATTTTCGTCCTCTTCTAATGTCATCCACCATTCCAACTGTCTTCCTACCTCTTCCTCCCATTCCTTCGGATTTTCCCTCTGTTATTTTTGTTGTCAACAATCCCTTAGCAGTATATGCCCCAGCCAATATTTTTCCTCTTTTTGATCACTTACTATAATCTTCTTTCTTCCTCTGTTTTCTTCGTTACTTTATTCTTAAGTCTACCTGCCCTCTTCACCTTGAGCGTTCTAAGTAACTGCTTCGCCTTTTCAAATGCTTTTGCATCCGTACGACAGATAAACAATACGCATGGCTATACATTAAAGCATGTTCCATCTTTGTCTCAGGGCCAACACCCAGCAGTATGTTAGAAATAGTGATGTAACTTCCAGAAAACCGTCTGAAGATGAACCTGAAAAAGTTCTAAAACCGGTTCATAAAATAGTAATTAACTATTCAAAAAAGACTGGTTGCAGTTTTATGTATTTACATTCAATTAACTGTCATGGCTCTATCCGTAATGGATAAGCATAATCTGAATATGAGAATTTAAAAAGATTGTAAATTTTACAGTTATTATAATGTCCTTGTAGCCCCTAAATTGATAAGAAACATTCGTCTAACCTTACATGGACATGGGGCGCGCTCACAGGGCGCAAAATTTAGAAGCCCCAACGCTAGCCATTGCGCCACATCTCGGCTTATATTTTCGCTCCCTTAAGGTATCTAAATTACACCGAAAAATTTTTGACCATCGTTTTCGAGAAGCTGTCGAGTATGTATGGATAAGCTGAGACAACTGTTTGCTCCTTTTGACTCCTCTTCTGCTGAGTGAAGTTTCTGAGAAGTCAGGATATGGTACTTGCTGTGTTCTCGTCCTTAGTCGCCAGTAGTTGAGTGCTTAGCGTAAGAGCCTAGAAACTGTTGTCGCTGAAACGAATTTCGCTAGATATCATTTTTTTTATTTTATTCATTAAAAGTTGAAATGTTTACTAACAAAAATTTAACAATAACTTTTAATCAAATAACGTCTTTTTATTTTTAGTTACTACTCACATTAAATTTCGAATATTCACAAAAAATAATTTTATATAAAAAATGCGTGACCTTAAATGTGAAATAAAATGTAATATTTTTATATAACAGTAAAGTATTAGCATACTCGTATCAGATTTATTTTCACAGAATAAGTAATTAAAAATCCGAAAATGTGACTTTTATTTAAAACTTGAGTCAATATTTGTTAATTAACGTATTGCGTCCATTATTCGAACTTTAGATTGGATTTAGCACGTGCAGTCACGCTTTAATTAGTTTAGCATGACCATCTCCTTTTGTCATAAAGGAAACAAGTATACACAGGCTTTTTATTCCCGACGGTGTCTTGGAAGTCAAAGTAAAGTAGTTATTGTCTCCTGCCACGTAATCTCATTTTTGCCGAAAATGGCATATTGAATCTAATTTCCATAAATAAGACGTCGGCTATCAGTTTCAATAACATTGATGATTTATTTAAACTTCGCTCCACATGTTTTGCAAAATATATAATTTGTGACGTAAGAGTTGAAATATTACGCAACACCAAATGTAAGGGAAGTTTATACAAAACGTCTGTCTCCTGACCCATTGTCAACAGCGTCTGTCTTCCTCACTTTCAGAGATAAAGGCGCAAGATCAATACAACTACTACGTTTTAATCTCTTTATGTAGGTCACTTACGTTAAATATAAAGAGGTCTTGGTAATTTTCATATAAGATTTCTACTTCTTTGCATTGATCTATAACGATAAAAACGTAACTTTGCATCCTGTTTTCGACAGTGTAATGAGCTTGATTTTGGCAGTTGTTTTGATACTTGTAAAGACGATATTACGCTTCAATGCCGATTTTTCTCTAAAAATGACATTTTAGGTTTTATACAGGGTGATTCAAAAGTAACAATACGCACTTCTTGGTTGTAACGTATGGATAAACATAAGAGCAAAATTTGAATAAAGTTTTTTTTTCTGAAACCGCTTTATTTGCGAGCTGTGATATATAATGTCATTTGTGGCAGCCATTACCTTATACTTCAGTACGGGCTTGTCGTGTACGTGGCGTGTCGTGTACGTCTGAATATCGACTGATATTGCTTCACATTTCAGTAATAAGGCAAGAGAGTGTCTCAGAGTTGCTCATCCCGAGCTAGATCTCCGGGTCTTAACCCTGGACTTCTATCTCTGCGGCCATCTCGAAGAACTTGAGTATGGAGTTGCAACTGCGAATGTAGCAAAACCATATCATCAAACTGCGCAGAATGAGATTAACGGAGCATGCGACGTTCCGAGAGTGGTAAGAAGTCGAGGAAGTAACTGCCTTCGTCGACATAGACATCATTTCGGACATGTTCTAGATAGTTGAATTGAATTTCGGCTCCCTTCGTGTGTTTGCTTTCTAAAAAAAATTAATTTTGATTTATTTGTCTTGTCCTTGTGATCCCTACTCATCTGCATAACTCTTATATAATGCAACTTCAGAAATAGCTTTAAATGACGTTTCACTCTTATTTTTATGCTTATATTACACACACGAAGAATGTACACTTACTTTTGAATCACCCTGTATCTTGTTTCAGTGTTATAAAAATCCTCAGAAGATGTTGGTATAATGCTTGTGAGAGTTAATTGTGTTTTATAATTTCGATTTGAGATGTAAATTATGTATCTGGTACTTGGAATGTAAAGCAACTCAGCGGTTTCGAGATGAATTGAAAAGCTTTGTGTTGACTAGAAACTCTTAGCTTTCTAACGAGCTGTGAGTTAAAACACTCATAAAGAGAAGGGACAGGATGATAGGACATCTGCTAAGACATGAGGGAATGACTTCCATGGTGCTAGAGGGAGCTGTAGAGGGCAAAAACTGTAGAGGAAGACACAGATCGGAATACGTCAAGCAAATAATTGAGGACGTAGGTTGCAAGTGCTACTCTGAGATGAAGAGGTTAGCACGGGAAAGGAATTCGTGGCGGGCCACATCAACAAACCAGTCAGTAGACTGATGACCAAAAAAAAAAGTTACCGAGAGGTAGAGGTAATGACTTTTTTACAAATACGTATCTTTTGAAGCTAAATGTTTCGACAGATTATGCCTCAGATTGTATTCTGGAATAATTTGGTTGCCTTTTAGGTTTTTTTTACAGCAGTTGTGGAAGTAAGCGAAGTGTTCTCCGCCACTGGATGGTTTCTAAGTATATTATATTTAAATACGCTGACGGAAAAATCACAATACAAAAAAATAATAAATGTAGAGTAATGAAATTTCCGGAATACATTTACCTAGGTAACATATTTAAGTGATTAACGTTCCAGGATCACAGGGTAATGCAAGTGCAAGATAAGCCGCTGCAAACGTGAGATGCCGGTGTAACCGCCAGAATGTTGAGTGCAAACATGAAGTGTTTAGGCATTGTGTTGTACAGGTGCTGGACCTCAATTTGTTCCACGTCTGTTGCACTTGGTCCGTCAATATAGGGACAGTTAATGCTGTTTGCGGATGACGCTGGAGTTGTCGTTCTGTGATGTCCCATATCTGGAGACAGATCTGATGATCGAGCAGGCCAAGGAATATCGACACACTATAGAAAAGGTTGGGTTACAACAGCGGTGTGTGTGCGAGCGTTATCCTGTTGGAAAACACACCATGGAACGCTGTTCATGAGTGGCAGCACAACAGGTCGAATCGCCAGACTGACGAATAAATTAGCGGTCATGTTGCGCAGGTTGACCACGGGAGTGCTCCTGCTGTTATACGAAATTGTATCCCATACCATAACTCAGTGTAGGTCCAGTGTGTCTGGCACGCAGAAAGGTTGGTTGCGGGCCGTCAACTGGCGTCTTCCTAACCAGCACATTACCATCACTGGCACTGAGGCAGAAACAACTTTCGTCAGACCTCTTTCCTGCCCTCCAGTGAGCTGTTGCCTGGCACCACTGGCATCGCAGTAGTAGTACTTTGGAGTCAGTGCAATACACGTTGCAAGACGTAAGGCTTGGGCCTGTCCTTAAAGTAACAGATTTCAAAGAGTTCGCTGTGTCACTGTGGTGCCAACGACTGCTCAGATTGCTTCGGCAAATGCAGCACGATGCGCGAAAGCCATACTCCCAAACACGATGCGTCGTGGCCGTCCTGAGCTAGCCTACTTGCGACCGTATATTATTGTCACCACCGCTGCCAGAAATCACGTACAGTGACTACATTCCATCCAAGTCTTTCTGCAGTATCGCAAAATGAACAACCACCTTCTCGTAGCCCTATTACAAGATCTCGTTCAAACTCCGTGAGATGATGATAATGGTGTCTTTGTCGACTTAATGTCATATTGCATCCTCATAGTGACGCTACTAGCCCCACGCTCATAGGACTAGTGCGAAATCCGATTAGACATCATCTTTCAGATGTAGAAACGCACCTACCAACTTTCTTTTATGCAGCACAACTTCTCCTTGGTGCTGCGATTTTTTTCCCGCCAATGTATTTGTATGTTTCCGCCAATGTAGGAAGGGCGTTTGAAAAGTCCGTGCAAACATAAAAACTACCTACGTGTTTGGGGTAAACCTTTTTTTTTTAATTTTTCGACATAGTCTCCTTTTAGACTAATACACTTCGTCCAACGCTGTTCTAATTTCTTGACCCCTTCCGAATAATAGGAATTGACCAAGTCTGCAAAATAGCTATTGATTGCTGCAACCACCTCCTCGTTTGAATATAATCTTTGTCCTGCCAGCGATTTCTTCAACTTGGGGAACAAATAGTAGTCCGAGGGAGCCAAGTCTGGAGAATAAGGGAGATGTGAAACGAGTTGGAATCCAATTTCGATTAATTTTCCGACCACAACTGCTGAGGTGCGGGTTAGTGCATTGTCGTGATGGAAAAGGACTTTTTTGCGGTCCAATCGCAGCTCGGTTTTCAAACGGTCCAATAACAATGAATAATATGCACCTGCAATAGTTTTACCCTTTTCCAGATAGTCGATGAGGATTATCCCTTGCGAATCCCGAAGGACAGTCGCCAAAACCTTTCCGGCCGAAGGAACGGTCTTCGCCTTTTTTGGTGAAGATTGTCCCTTAGTAATCCATTGTTTAGATTGTTATTTGATCTCAGGAGTATAGTAATGTATCCATGTTTCATCCACAGTGACGAAACGAGGCTTAAAGTCCTGTGGATTCTTCCTGAAAAGCTGCAAACCATCCTTGCATCACTTCACACGATTCCGTGTTTCATCAAGCGTGTGCAATCGCGGAACCCATCTTGCGGATAGCTTTCTCATATCCAAATGTTTATGCAAAATATTATGTACCCGTTCATTCTAGATGCCCACACCACTATCAATCTCACGCACCTTAACTCTTCTGTCATCCATCACCATATCATGGATTTCGTGAATGATTTCTGGAGTCGTAACATCCGCAGGGCGTCCAGAACGTTCAGCATCTCTTGTGCTCATATGGCCACTCCGAAAATTTTGGAACCACTTATAATTTGTTCTAATCGAAGGTGCAGAGTCACCGTAATGTTGATCAAGCTCCTCTTTACCCTCCTGAGGCGTTTTGCCTTTCATAAAGTAATGCTTAATCACCGCGTGAAATTCTTTTTCGTTAATTTTTTGACAATGACTCGACTTCCTTGATTCACACGAATGTCAAACACAAAGAAATTGACCAATATGGCTGAAACTTGATGTGCGTTCTTTCCAAAGATGCTACTAACTAAACATGACCTCGATACGCGACGGTGGTGCCATCTCTCGGACTTTTCAAACGCCCCTTGTATGTTTTCGTCAGAAACCCTCCTTTCCTTTTTTAACTCGCGAACAGAGAAACAAAATATTATAAAATTGTAAAAACATGGATGTCAAAGATAGTATCCGATGTTTATTTCTTAATTTACGAGATTTATAAGTCAGCATTTGAGTGCGCAAAATTCTACGTAAGTACTTTTTAATTATAGCCAGACGGTTCCTGAAAATTACGATATTTCATTCTTCTAATATAAGTCAAAGATTCCAACATAACTTCGTTATGGAAAGTTTTAATACCCCAACTAGTGAAAAAGTGTGCGCCCGTCTAAAGTCGCTGTCCAGGAACGGCCGCTGCGAAGTTGCGGAGAGTTGATGCACGAGGGAAGATTACCTACTGTAGAGATTGCCGGCGACAGTTTTTAGAACCCACCAGACGGCTCAGGGAAGCGAACAAGCCACATCTCAGATCCTCGGATCGGTGCTCCGCTACGCCAAAAGCTGCCCGCCCGAAGAATCCTGGCCGGTGAAGTCCGCAGTTTGCACAAGTTGTGCCGCTGGCGGGGAACCGGCAGTTTTTCTGCGGCACGGCTTTCACCTGGTCCGTAACTCAGCCTGCAGAGGCTCGGCTGGTATTGCCTGCAGATGTGAAAACTTCCGGAGCCCGTGTTGGCTTCAGGAGGGGGCGTTTCGCTTTTGAGCGAGCGCGGTGCTGACAGCTGCATCAATAGCACCGGCTACGGAGTATCGGCGGCAAGCCAGCGCCACGAAGGAGGAAGTGTTCTCTGCCTAAAGATAACTCGTTCTCCTCCCTTGACTTCGACATCATATGTGAAAGCTGCAGCCAACACTTTGGCTTACCTGTACACTCGGAATACCAATTACAGACTGTTATCAAAGTAAAGCGGTCGTTAATCCGAAGATTGGTTTGAACTCAATTACAATGAGGTGACAAAGTCATGGGATAGCGATATGAACATTACAGATGTTGGTAATATTACGTACATAAACTACAAAACGGCACTGCGTTGGCGGAGCTGTCATTAATTTTGTTCTCAGGTGAGTCTAGTGAAAGGTTTTCCGTCGTGATCGTGGCCGCACGTTGGGAATTAACAGACTTCGAACGCGGATGGTCTTTTGAGCTAGAGGCATGGGACATTCCATTTCGGAAATCGTTAGGGAATTCAATATTCCTAAATCCCCGGTGTCAAGAGTGTGCTGAGAATACCAAATTTCAGGCATTACCTCTCATTACGGGCAAAGCAGTGGCCGACGGTCTATACTTAACGACCGAGAGCAGCTGCTTTTGCGAAGAGTTGTCATTGCTAACAGATAAGCAACACTGCGTCAAAGATCCTCAGAAACCAATGTGTGGCCGAGCGGTTCTAGGCGCTTCACTCTGGAACCGAGCGACCGCTACGGTCGCAGATTCGAATCCTGCCTCGGGCTTGGATATGTGTGATGTCTTTAGGTTAGTTAGGTTTAAGTAGTTCTAAGTTCTAGGGAACTGATGGCCTCAGCTGTTAAGTCGCATAGTGCTCAGAGCCATTTGAACCAAACCATTGTACGACTTACGACGAACGTATCCGTCTGGACAGTGAGATGAAATTTGGCGCTAATGGGCTATGGCAGCAGACGACCGATACCAGTTCCTTTGCTAACAGCACGACATGGCCTGCATCGCCCCTCCTGGACTCCTGGAAACCCGTGGTCTGGTCTGATGAATCCCAATTTTAGTTGGTAAGAGCTGGTCGTATGGATCGAGTGCGGCGAAAATGCCACGTAGCCGTGGACCCAAGCAGTCAACAAGGCACTTCGCAACCTGGTAGTGGCTCAATAACACTGTAGGCTGGTCCAACTGAACCGATCATTGACTGAAATGTTTATTTTCAGCTACCTGGAGACTATTTGCAGACATTCATGGACATCACGTTTCCAAACATGTGACGTGGCCACAACTGTTTTCGACTTTTTTGAAAAAGATCCTCGAAAACTCGAGCGAATGTTTTGGCCATCCAGATATCCCGACGTGAAGTCCATCGCACAATTATGGGACTTAATCGAGAGGTCAGTTCGTGCACAAAATCCTGCACTGGCAATATTTTCATAACTATGCACGGCTGTAGACGCAACATTGCCCAATATTTCTGTAGAGGATTTCCTACGACTTGTTGAGTCCATGCCACGTCGAGCTCATGCAATACGCTTGGCATAAGGAAGTCCGACACGATATTAGGAGGTATCCCAGCCACCTCAGTACATACGTGTATATAAAAGACGTCAGTATTTTTTAGAATTTTGGAACGTGTTTTATGATCTCATTTCTGGAGACCTCAAATCTCTGAATTCGGATTCTGCAGTCTACGATCTTGCGAAACCCCTGTCCGTCGAAGAGACCCAGAAAGCAGCAGACACTGGCGACCAGTCGAACGCGGTGTTCCTTAACTTACTGAAGGCGTTCGATACAGTTCCGCACTTTGTGTGTGTGTTTGTGTGTGTGTGTGTGTGTGTGTGTGTGTGTGTGTGTGTGTGTGACCTATGTGTAGACGTCTGGTGCCACATACTTCTGGTAGGTTGCCAACGACTTGTCGAATTCGTGTTACATGGAATCGCTGTTATACGCGTTCCAAAGGTGGATTAGAATGCTGTTTAGCAGTTGTCATGATGTTTTGGGTCATTAGTGTGTATGAAATAGAAATCTCTCTGTGGATAACATTCAGAACCGTATTCCCCGCTATGAGCACTGTTGGCATGCTGGCCAAAAAGTTCACACAGAAAGGAACACTCAGACCTAGGGTTTCAAATGTTGAGAAAACTGATTGACAGTCCAATCTACCGCGTTAGCTGTTTTATTGTAGTCGCTCAGAGACTGGTACAACCGGTTTCGGACGACGTATGTACAGCCTCAGGAGTATTTATGCGAAAAAAATTTTTACACGTCACTTTATAAGAAACATACTACTGACTTACTAAGTTTAGAATTCTTAACACTAAAAATTAAAATCATGGCACACGAATTAATAACAAAAGGCATGAGCCGCTATCATAAAATCACTACGCTCGGCTACTTGGACACCATTTTCATCCCTGCATGGACTTTATGTTCCCAAACAACAATAGAATTTTTATGGATGACAATGCGCCATGTCACTGGGCCACATTTGCTCGTGATTGACTTGAAGAACATTCTGTACAATTCTAGCGAATGATTTGGCCACCCAGATCGCCTGACATGAATCCCATCGAATATTTATGTGGCATAATCGAGTGGTCAATTCGTGCACGAAATCCTTTCAAGATCATGGACAGCTATAGAGGCAGCATGGCTCAGTATATCTGCAGGGGACTTGCAGCGACTTGTTCAGTCCATTCAGCCGGTCGTTGTGGCCGAGCGGTTCTAGGCACTTCAGTCCGGGACCGCGCTGTTCCTCCGGTCGCAGGATCGAATCCTGCCTTGGGCATGGATGTGTGTGATGTCCTTAGGTTAGTTAGGTTCAAGTAGTTCTAAGTCTATGGGACTGATGACCTCAGATGTTAAGTCCCATAGTGCTCATAGCCATTTGAATCATTTTTCAGTCCATTCCACGTCGGGCAAAAGGAGGTACGACACGATGTTAGGAGATGTACCATGGCTTTTGTTAACTAAGGGTAATTTACATTCGGAGGACGCTAGACGTCCCTAAAATCCTTAAGTCGTTCCTCACGGCATCTTGGAGCATACATTCAGTCATTTAAATAACATGGGACATTATACCTTACAAGCAACGTTGTGATAGCACCTCATGCCTATTGTTATTAATGCATGTGCCATGATTTTAATTGTTAGTACTAAGAATTCGGAATTTAGTAAATCAGTAGTACGGTTCTTATAAAGTTTTGTATGAAAAAATTTTTGCACGGAAATACACCTGAGGCTGTAGTTGGATGGTACGAAACCAGTGGTAGAGGCGTTTCCAGTCTTATGTCAACGTTACAGTGAAGTACGTGCTGATCTGAACATCCCTGGTACTAGAATTTCCAGTGCGATAGGGTCCGCAGCTGCGATGAATTTTTTGAAAGATTTCTTGAAGCCATCAGCTGCCATTCTCTTTATTTCCTGTTCGATTGTACAATTTAGGCTTTAGGACATTTTCGAGTATCTAAAATGTATCATACATCATCAATCAGAACCGTTTTCGCAGTCATGAATTTACAAAATTAATTGGGAAGAATGCCCAAAATTTTATATTGGACAAACAGGAAGAAAAGTTAGTACACGATTTAAAGAACACGCGACAGTAAGCAACAATAGCCCATTCAACTTAAGCTGCACACTTAAGACACCGACCACAGAATACCTAATACGGACGGATCACTTCAAATATTACATAAGTTACAGAAAGGAAAAATCAGGGATGTAATGGAAGAAATTGAAATTTACATCCACCTAAAAGATCAGTCAGACAGTTTTAAATGAGCAAAAAGACCTGCGAAATGGGAAGTTCCTAGACTACTTTCTACTAGTTCTACGGCGAAGCATACAGAAGCATAGAGTGTAAAATTATCGTTAGACTCATTAATAAATATGTAATGCGAAACATCACGCAACCATAAAGCAATTTTTACTCGACTCTCATAGTTCTCAGTACCGTTTCATTAGAGTACTGTGACAGAAGAGATATAAGATCTTTGCACCATCTGTTCAAAAATGACGTGATCCTACAATAACAAAACAAATATTTATGAGTTATTGTAAAGAAATTACAGCCGGCCGCTGTGGCCGAGCGGTTCTAGGCGCTTCAGTCCAGAACCGCGCTGCTGCTATGGTCGCAGGTTCGAATTCTGCCTCTGGCATGGATGTGTGTGATGTCCTTAGGTTAGTTAGGTTTAAGTAGTTCTAAGTTCTAGGGGACTGATGACCTCAGATGTTAAGTCCCATAGTGGTTAGAGCCATTTGAATCATTTAAAAGAAATTACTCACAGTCATATTTACACCAATGATGAACGATGATTAAATATAACTGAGACCAAAAGCATATGCAGGTTAAGTACCAAAATTTCTGTAAAATAATTATAATCTTCCTAGTGTTAAGTACTTTATATATAAGAGCTTTGCAACAACTGCTCGGTAGCAACGAGCTTCTAAAATAGCGTCAGCACCTCGGAATTATTTTATGAGCATAACATGATGTCACAGGAGCAACGACGTATATGACATTATATGCTACTAATCATCCATAAAGTAAGTTATAATGCGTCTAGTATATCTACAGATATAAATTGCTCCTAAATCAAAATCATAAGTGTCGCTAATGTATCAAATGTATGATACTTCCATTTTAGATACTTGAAAATGGCCTAAGGCCGAAATTGTACAATCGTACAGGAAATAAAGAGATTGGCAGCTGAAGACTTCAAGAAATCTTTCAAAACATTCCTGGTATATTAAAAAGGTGTGGCGGACCAGCTGCTCATACGACACCGACAGTGTGAAGATGATTTCTGTGACGACGCGCTGTATGTACTCATATTATCACGTCCCGTGCACTCTAACGCGTTCATGCCAGCAGATACCACAGTCCAGTAGTTTCGGTTGATTTCAGTCTGCCGGAGCAAGGTGTTCATTACACTGTAACACGATAACGGGCGGAAATACGACTGACCCACTTCTCTGTTTAGCTCATGGAGCTGCGTGCCTCAAATGAGCTGTGAAACGTGGCAGCCTCATCATTTTTCTGAATGATCATCAGGCATCTGACAGATTCTGCAGTCGCTGGTGGAGAGGATCCGACGTCATTTAACGACGTTCCACTGCAGCTTTCTTGCTCATCTTCTTCACGCACCGCCGGCCACGGTGGCCGTGCGGTTCTAGGCGCTGCAGTCCGGAGCCGCGGGACTGCTACGGTTGCAGGTTCGAATCCTGCCTCGGGCATGGATGTGTGTGTGATGTCCTTGGGTTAGTTAGGTTTAAGTAGTTCTAAGTTCTAGGGGACTGATGATCTCAGATGTTAAGTCCCGTAGTGCTCAGAGCCATGTGAACCATTTTTGAATCTTCACGCACCACAATGCTGAATCTTTTATACTGTTGTTTGTAATGGAGGCTTAGATGCCCAGTTGGTGGTGCGGAGACGGTTGTTTGCAGTCCTTGCCAATAAAGCGGTCACAGCCGCAAAGACGATGCACAGTTCTGTTGCATTAACGTCGGGTTATCTGCCAGCCACATAGTGGTCAGCAAGTGGACTGCCATTAGGTGTTAGATATTCTATTTTTTTTTTTCATCTGGGTGTAGTTTGAAGTGTTACTCCACACGTGGGTCTGAGTGAATGGCATACTTTTCTTCTACTTATTATCTTCTAGATATTTCTTCTACATATGATCAGCACAAACCACGAAGTCTCCCGCACGATTGCTTCTTGTGATATTCTCGCGCTGCTGCGTGTTCGGTCGGACGCGGTTTCCGAAGTTTGTTCTTGCAGACAAAAGACTTTGACGCTAATTATTCGTTAACACATTTGTGCTGTTAAGAGTTCGGCACAGGATTCTTCTCTCAAGAGACCGCGAGGTGGCGTCATGAAGCTAGAGGACAAGACACCAACGCCACCTAGGCGTCTACAAGAAACAAAGATGTTATCATGCTGACACTAGCAGTTGTGACGCCAGCCATACTCACATAATGTTGCTTCATTGTTGGTATCGAAAGGGACTCTCCCACTACTTGCCGGAGCTGCTGGGTCTGCTCCGTCACTGTGGTCCAGAAGTCTGTCCGCGTGTAGTTAGTTCGTATACCAGAACGTCCTTTCTCACGAGTCTCATACCGGGAACATCCCTGATTGATATGCCTGAAACAACAAGAGATGGAGAGACATCTTCTGATACATAATAGCTATGACTTATCAGGCTTTCCTCGTAGATCCATTGCAAATATGCCTCTCGGGTTTGCCACCAGATAACATTGTGCAACGCTCATATTATTTCTACAAAAGAATTGTTTGACATCTTCAGGTAGTGTTTGTTGATGTGTTCGCTGTTGCAACTCACGAATTGTAGCACCGAACAGCAACAACCAATACTTGAAGACGAGAAGTTGTTTGGATCAGATAACGTAGAAACTGCATAGCGCTCTCCGGTGGCAAACCCGAGAAGTATATTTGCGCATTTGCTAATTCGCACGTCTCACCAACTTAACCACCTCGCTCTGCTACCAGTGTAGTGATACTCGTAAAAAAGTGGTCTCACCTCGAAGAGGAACGGCTAGAGTTGGTCATTGTGCGTTTATTGATCCTTATAATTAAGACAGACAAACCACATTCATTATAGAAACAATGGCAAGCTGCGTTTACGGCACATGCATTACGAGCAACTTCTCTGCGATTTACAATATTGGCTTTAAGAAAAGCCAACTCGCTTGGTTATTGAAAGAATTATTTATGATTCAACTTCAAGAACTAAGTTAAACTATATTTTTGCAGGTCAAGTGCTTACAACTTCTACTGAATGCTCCACTACATTGAAAGTGACAAAGATGCATGGCATTATTTTTCAGCCCAGTCACCAAGTATTTGTAAACAATAGCCGGAACATCCTACAGATTGTTCAGTTCCTCGACCATAGACATTGGCTCCTTGGCCATGGAAGCATTCCAGAACCCATGTGTCTTCATTCCAAAGTAGTATCACCCACACCTGTTCGGCCTTGCTCAACTTGTTAGTGCTGTTTCACTAAGGCTTAATACGACTTTGCATTTCGTCCATATACTGCTAGACTTCCTCTGGGAATCTGTGTGTAACGTAGACATTGTGCCCACAAGAATCGTACTGTCCCGGTAGGTTTGGAGTACGTTTGCAGTTGCATTTGCTATCCATACCGCTGTAGAACTGTGTCAGCAAAAACCATGTAACATTTCCTCCCTTCTGATAATACACCATTCCTGTTGCATAATGATCTTACCTTGGGACGACCCATGTAACTTACTTTTTGCAGTCCACTCGCAAACCCAATTTTTTTTATATACTTTAAGGAAAACCACTTATTATTACTTCTAAAAAATCATAAGAGTAACACGTTTACTTGCAGCGTAATTAACATATCGCACAAAAGCTACACCATTCAATAATAAACATTACAAGGTTACGCTACAAAACCCTTTCAGTTCTGAATAGCAACAGTAACGAATTCAGTTGGTTCAAAAATGGCTCTGAGGATTATGGGACTTAACATCTGAGGTCATCAGTCCCCTAGAACTTGGAACTACTTACACCTAACTAACCTAAGGACATCCATGTCCGAGGCATGATTCGAACCTGCGACCGTAGCAGTCGCGCAGTTCCGGACTGAAGCGCCTAGAACCGCTCGGGTATTCAGTTGGTGATGTATCCGGTCGGAGCAGAGGCAGGGTAACAAACAGCTCCCATATTTAAAAAAAAAACAAGTAAATAAATAAATCAAAATAAAGTACTTTAAAATGAGTGACGATTTTTTTTTGGTATTTTTTTTTATTTCATACTGTGTAAATATTGCACGAAAAGAAATTTGAAGCAGGAGAACAATAATTCTTTACTTCTGTTGCATGTAGCAATTTAATCGGGGAACATAAAACTCTGTGTTGATTATTTCACACAGAGAAATTATGAAAAATGAATTTTCTTTATCCGTTGTTTAATATTGAGCAAGTAAATCATTGGAGTTCCAAACATGCACTCATATTTAACACAAAATAAGTTTCACCTATGTATTTTCCGCAGTATTATCCAGATAATAATTCCTCTTGTAATAGCGGCTAATGTCGTATGACGAAACTCGACAGCCGGCCGCGGTGGTCTAGCGGTTCTAGGCGCGCAGTCCGGAACCGCGCGACTGCTACGGTCGCAGGTTCGAATCCTGCCTCGGGCATGGATGTATGTGATGTCCTTAGGTTAGTTAGGTTTAAGTAGTTCTAAGTTCTAGGGGACTGATGACCACAGTAGTTAAGTCCCATAGTGCTCAGAGCCATTTGAACCATTTTTTTGAAACTCGACAAGAAAGGTGGTAGCCGATGAGCGCAAATTGATCTCTCCGGCATTGTCTTCGTCTCCGTAGAGAGAAAGGCAATTGAACGCCTAAAGAGTAAAAAGCAATATCGTTGTCTTGCTACAAATCGCAGAGGATAACACTTGCTTCGTTGGAGACGTAACAACTTGAGATATCACAGAGCACAGTGAATGTCACGAGACAATAACTGTACAGCTTGACCTTCAGCATGCCTGCACGTACCTGCTGAATCGATGAAATACACTGACGCATTTCCAACGCAAGCACCTCCAGCGTAACGAAGGCCAGCTTATACACGGCAAAATAGCACTATCCAAAACTGGCGCCGAGGCACCAGTGATACATCGCGGGCCACAGATGAGAGGGGAGAACGACGGCTGCGGGGATGTGTACGGGCGAACAGAGGTTCAACTGTTAACCAACAACCTAATAGTGACTCCTTATGACCATATAGCGAACGTTGCCGCAAATGGGTCTCCGCAGCAAGCGCCTGTCTCAAGCACCCGAGCTGACTGCTGTTCGAGAGCGATGAAGGCTAGAATTTGCACACCAGTACCGCATCTGGACGTCCACTGATTGGCGACAGGTGACCTTTACAGATGAATCACATTTTGTGCCCCAACGGACAGATGGCCATTGGCGTATAAGGCGTGAAAATTCTGAAAGCAAACAAGAAGGGAGCCTTATGACTACGGAATGTTTTCGTGGCATTCCCTAGGTGATCTCGATATTCTGAAAGTCACAGTGGAACAACACAAACTTGCATCTATCCTTGGGGACCATACCCGCCCCTACATGCAGCCTGTTTTTCTCTCCACCATAGCATCTAACAGCAGGAGAACGCAACGTACTCCCGAAAATAGAGAATCCGTGGGAACACCTCGATCGGGCTGCTCTCGCCATGAATCCTCAACCGAGGGACCTTGCGCTGCTGACCACGGCACTGGAATCGTCATGGCTCCACATTCCTGTCGGTGTCTTCAAAATCCTGATTCACTTTCTCCTCCTGTACGTCTTACAGCGTCTCCACTGCAAATGTTAGTTATTCAGGCTTTTGACAGTTCGTCACATTAATGTGACTGGACAGTGTATATTCCAGACAGCAAACGTTTTGGACACCTTGTTGTTGCACGCCCCCTGATTTAATACCATCACTGTAACAGCACTGATTTACGGCTAGTTGCTTCGATGCATAGACTTATACTTGACATCACGCAATGAACAAATGATTTAATTTTACAGGTCCAGTTATTGCTTAAATATTCACTTTACTCTTACACTTTAGACAGTAAAACCAAGGGTCGAGTTACTGCTGTTGTCAGTTTGCTAACCCTTGTAGAAATACACCATTCACATACGACTGCCTTCTCGTCTAGGCCAAGCGTCACAACACCGACTACGTGTAGGTGTCGTTAGGTGCTGGCACCACCAATTCCACGTCGCCAACTCGTGGGTTCTAGGAACGTGAAGGCTGTGCCGCACTCTTCACGACACATACGAAAAACCCCGTAGAGAAATTTTCATCTTCAAATTATTTGCACTTCATGCTAGCGACACTTCTCTATGCATCTCCAAATTACCTATTGGAGGAGAAAGAAACTAATTGTGCTGATAAAGCACAATATGCTTGTCTTAGCGTCTTCACTACCATTGGGACGTATGTTATCAGAGCAATAGTGAGAATCTGTGGCGTGTTATTGCTATGTATCAATGTCCCTCTCGTAAAGGGGAGACTGATAATGAATTGCAAAATTCTTACAATTACAGTTTGCACCTGTACGTTGTCCAGTCTTCACGTTTCATAATTAAGCCTTCACTCTATATTGTCGCATCGAATTAATTCGCGCCTTCATACAAGGAACTCCACGAACACCTTCGCGAAACGGGAATTCGTGTAAAAGAATTGCATACACGTATTGACGCTTGCCGCAACAGAAACTTGGCCCCATTTTGAACATCTACAATATGAGTTACAAACTTGGAGGGATTCTCTGTATGCCTTCTACACTACTGGCCATTAAAATTGCTACACCAAGAAGAAATGCAGATGATAATCGGGTATTCATTGGACAAATATACACTCCTGGAAATGGAAAAAAGAACACATTGACACCGGTGTGTCAGACCCACCATACTTGCTCCGGACACTGCGAGAGGGCTGTACAAGCAATGATCACACGCACGGCACAGCGGACACACCAGGAACCGCGGTGTTGGCCGTCGAATGGCGCTAGCTGCGCAGCATTTGTGCACCGCCGCCGTCAGTGTCAGCCAGTTTGCCGTGGCATACGGAGCTCCATCGCAGTCTTTAACACTGGTAGCATGCCGCGACAGCGTGGACGTGAACCGTATGTGCAGTTGACGGACTTTGAGCGAGGGCGTATAGTGGGCATGCGGGAGGCCGGGTGGACGTACCGCCGAATTGCTCAACACGTGGGGCGTGAGGTCTCCACAGTACATCGATGTTGTCGCCAGTGGTCGGCGGAAGGTGCACGTGCCCGTCGACCTGGGACCGGACCGCAGCGACGCACGGACGCACGCCAAGACCGTAGGATCATACGCAGTGCCGTAGGGGACCGCACCGCCACTTCCCAGCAAATTAGGGACACTGTTGCTCCTGGGGTATCGGCGAGGACCATTCGCAACCGTCTCCATGAAGCTGGGCTACGGTCCCGCACACCGTTAGGCCGTCTTCCGCTCACGCCCCAACATCGTGCAGCCCGCCTCCAGTGGTGTCGCGACAGGCGTGAATGGAGGGACGAATGGAGACGTGTCGTCTTCAGCGATGAGAGTCGCTTCTGCCTTGGTGCCAATGATGGTCATATGCGTGTTTGGCGCCGTGCAGGTGAGCGCCACAATCAGGACTGCATACGACCGAGGCACACAGGGCCAACACCCGGCATCATGGTGTGGGGAGCGATCTCCTACACTGGCCGTACACCACTGGTGATCGTCGAGGGGACACTGAATAGTGCACGGTACATCCAAACCGTCATCGAACCCATCGTTCTACCATTCCTAGACCGGCAAAGGACAATGCACGTCCGCATGTATCCCGTGCCACCCAACGTGCTCTAGAAGGTGTAAGTCAACTACCCTGGCCAGCAAGATCTCCGGATCTGTCCCCCATTGAGCATGTTTGGGACTGGATGAAGCGTCGTCTCACGCGGTCTGCACGTCCAGCACGAACGCTGGTCCAACTGAGGCGCCAGGTGGAAATGGCATGGCAAGCCGTTCCACAGGACTACATCCAGCATCTCTACGATCGTCTCCATGGGAAGATAGCAGCCTGCATTGCTGCGAAAGGTCGATATACACTGTACTAGTGCCTACATTGTGCATGCTCTGTTGCCTGTGTCTATGTGCCTGTGGTTCTGTCAGTGTGATCATGTGATGTATCTGACCCCAGGAATGTGTCAATAAAGTTTCCCCTTCCTGGGACAATGAATTCACGGTGTTCTTATTTCAATTTCCAGGAGTGTATTATACTAGGACTGACATGTGATTACATTTTCACGCAATTTGGGTGCAGAGATATTGAGAAATCAGTACCCAGAACAACCACCTCTGGTCGTAATAACGGCCTTGATACGCCTGGACATTGAGTCAAACAGAGCTTGGATGGCGTGTAAAGATACAGCTGTCCATGCTTTGTACTGAAATGCGCAGTAAATAGTTCAAGCTGGTATGTAAGTCACCGGTTACTCGCTACCGAAATTTTATTGTCACCCTTGTCCCTGTTAAGCCACAAAATAACCTATGGGCTGAAGGCAGACATTCTTACCAGTTAGGCTTACTGTAAATTCTTTGTTAAATGTTCGCTTGTAGTCACTCTTATTTCATTTCGTCACTTTTCCAACGAATCTGGTCTTGGAAAACTTAGTTCCTCTGCGGCTAGTTTTTGCTGGTAATTTTCTGTTCTGTTAGCATTTAAAATAGATTCAACAGAGTCCATGATGACATTGAACACGAAAGCCGATTCCCTCACAGTAAACAACCAACTTCAAACACAAACTGCGTTTGTGGAAATGATTAAATTCAAGTTGTAATGTCCAGCAACACGATCACTTGACTACAGGTAAAAGAAACCTATTAAACTGATGTTCCTCCTCTTAGGAATTCAAATTGATTGCTGTATGATGAAATCCAAGACGTAATATACCACAACCCATTCAGAAACTCACAAAACAGGTTTTTCACCACATCTATATTTCGTTTAACAGTATTCAAAGAAAAATAACCAATAAATACGCAAGATGTTAAAAGTTAGTGTGTCCATGTGTCTTGTACTCTTAAAGCTCCCGTAAACAATCAAACATTTTGTCAAACGTAAGTGTGTTTGCCAAATATTGGACCATCTAAGGTGCTAGATGACGTGTTTGTCAAGCACAAATTGTGTTTGACGTGATCGAGACAAATTTTGATTGACGAAGAGTTTGACAATATGGTGGACGTCGTTTGTGTCGATGTGTCGCCACATATGTTTAGTGAAAAGGTATTTCATTGCAATTTATCTCACAGTTTTTGTGTTGGCAGGAGAGCCAACACCGTGTTACGAGTGGAGGCCGAAATGCACGCATTTTAGCTCACGCAGGCTGGCGTGAAGAGGGAAGAACTATACTGACGTGAGGTCTGGAACATGACAAGGAATGAGAATTCAGTAAGCGGACATAATTAGCTTGATACTTAACTTTAATCCGTTAATGATGAACGTCGCTCTTGACGGTACATGATTCACAATATTATCTGTTCAGAATACATTCTTGAAGTAATTATAGGAACTGAATATGGCGCCTTGCTTGGTCGTAGCAAATGACGTAGCTGAAGGCTATGCTAAGCTGTCGTCTCTGCAAATGAGAGCGTATGTATACAGTGAACCATCGCTAGCAAAGTCTGCTGTACAACTGGGGCGAGTGCTAGGGAGTCTCTCTAGACTAGACCTGCCGTGTGGCGGCGCTCGGTCTGCAATCACTGATAGTGGCGACATGCGGGTCCGACGTATACTAACGGACCGCGGCCGATTTAAAGGCTACCACCTAGCAAGTGAGGTGTCTGGCGGTGACACCACAACAGTATCGTGACTTTTCACAACTATGAAAATTGCTATCGAGTATCAAAACGAAATAGCATTGACAACTACTGAAATGGTAGAGGTATCACATCTCTCACAGCCATATATTAGGCATGAAAAGGTTATGAAAAATATCATTTTACGCACACAGTAACATACAAGCGGAGTGGAATGAAATAAAAGAAATCGAAGTTCTCCGGTTTTTCCACGGCCAATGAGGGCTATATGTTGTTATGTTGTGGTATTTCAGTCAACTGTCGTTAGAGGACCAAGTCGACGAGAATGAATGTGTCGTCTTTTTCAATGTAAGGGTAAAGTAACGCTGAAGAAGTTATTAAACGTTTCGCTGTCCATTCGCAGAAAGTTACGGAAACATCAGGTTCTGAGCGTATTTCCATTAATGGGTTCTCAGTTGTGTATTGCTCATTTTAATCCAGTCCCTGGGCCAGTTTCTTATTTTCTTTTCTTTGAAAACAATGCCAATATTAGGCATGTTTTATTTCCATTTGTAGTCATACCCATTAGTGCCAAAATACAGTACACATGAAAAGTGTCTGCTTCAAAAGTGAGGTTAAATTGACAAGCTTTATTGGTATGTGTACAGGTTTGTTTGACACATCTGCGTCTTCATAAGACCGATCTTGACAGGTAAGTTTGCTCTTTTAGCATGGCCTTAACATGTTTAATAAGTTTCATTGTCCATTCGCAAGAAAGTTGTTTTAATCATAAGGTTCTGAGAGTAATGTTTCCTTTAGCAGATTTTCAAGGGGAAATCATTTTAAGTCATTCCCTGGACCAGAGTCTTGTTTTCTTCTTCTTCTTCTTCTTTAAACACAGTGTCAAAGAGTGCATTTTTGGCCATTCAAACTACTGTTAAAATACGCACAAACACGAACAGCGTCTGTTTCAAAGTGAGATTTAACTGACAAACATTGTTTGAACGTGTAGGAGCTCGCTTGGCAAATCCGTGGTTAGATAAGATCGATTTTGCCAAACACGTTTGATCGTTTATGGGGCCTTTACGCAGCAGCCGCCATTGCTCTGCAAGTCTTCCTGTAGTTGTCAGCTGTCTGCGAGGGCGAGCACCTGTTGGTAGGAGGTAGCTATCGCTAAAGGGGGGATGGCTACAAGCGCAGGGGGCCGTGTGCTCGGCTCTGTCCAGTAACAGGTGTCGGCGAATGAAGTGGGACCGCAGTGGCGCCTGCTGGAGACGTAATGGAGCCCGGGCCCTGGAGGGAGTGACGCAGGTGCTCCGGTGGAGGGAATCCGCGGCTTATTGGGGGCGGCAGCTGGACGGGCCGTGGTCCAGGCGGCAGCGGCAGATGGCCTTATTTCCCGCCCGCCTCTGCCCTGCTGGCCCTGGACGGCCTCTCCAGTAATGGCGGATGCTGCCGCCTTAAAGGGGATGTCGCGGGGCGCCGTCTCCTCACGCGGCCGAGACACGCCGGACTGGACACCTGTAGTGGGGGCACACTGAACTTCCAAGCACGCTCCCAGCAGCTCTCGTAAAGGGAATGAACCCCTACATTTTGCGAGTGAGAAGGAATTCGCTGCAGATTGCTATTAAATCCATTAAATCATCTTAAGTCTGTTGTAATATAGTCGATTTCCAGGCTCCTAGCCTCCTATTCCGATATACTAGATACGAATTTTAAAGATACTATCCGATTATTCATCGCAATAAAAATCCTTATTTGACTAAACGTCTTTTTTCTTGAGTTATCACTCTTCTGACTTGTTTGAAGCGGCCCGCCACGCATACCTCTCCACCGACGACGTTTTCGTCATAGACTAGCACTTCCTACCTACGTTGTCAATTATTTACTGGATATATTCCAATCGCTACCTTCCTCTACAGTTTTTACCGCCTACGCCAACCTCTAGTACCATGGAAGTTACGCCCTGAGGTCTTAACAGATGTCCCACCATCCTGTCCCTTCTTCTAGTAAACCACAGTTCGGATGTCAGAAATGCTGTTCCACTGAGACAGCAATATAAAATGCACTGCCCACATAATAGAGTCTTTAAAGAGTAAAATGTCACCACTAGGAATTTTCTGTGACATATCCAAAGCATTTTATTGGATGAACCATGACATTATGATACAGAAATTACAATTCTGTGGTATAAATGGTGCAGCATATGGGTGGTTTATGTCATATCTACAGAACAGGAAGCAAAAAGTTTCTTTATATGGTTGAAGTTCAAATGGTTCAAATGTCTCTAAGCACTATGAGACTTAACATATGAGGTCATCAGTCCCCTAGACTTAGAACTACTTGAACCTAACTAACCTAAGGACATCACACACATCCATGCCCGAGGCAGGATTCGAACCTACGACTGTAGCAGCAGGACGGTTCGGGACTGAAGCGCCTAGAACAGCTCGGCCACCGTGGCCGGCTATATGGTTTAGGTGATTTAAGAAAGTTTGCCATTACATCTAACTGGGGTGAAATTAGACTAGGTGTTCCACACGGTTCGATCATGGTTATCCTTCTATTCTTAATATATGTGAATAGTCTCCCTGCTTATCTGAAACAAGAAACTAATCTGACAATGTTTACTGATAATATAAGCATTATTATTAATCCAGTAAAAGGAACTCCAATAGAAAATGATACAAATAATGTCTTTAGAAAAGTTACTAATCGGTTTTCTGCGAATGGGCTTGCTCTGAACTTAGAAAAAAAACACAGTGGATTCAATTTTCTGCTGCAAGGAGTACAGTTCCTTCAATAAACATAATACATCAACAGAAATCAATAGCCAGGGTAGAGTTAATAGGTTTTGGGTGTACATATAGATTAGAATCGTATTAGGAAAATTAATATTTTGGATCACCTAAAACTACTAGGTTCAGCAACATTTACAATCAGAATAATTGCCAATTTTGAGCATACAGAACTTAGTAAGCTAACATACTTTGCGTACTTTCACTCTTTGATGTCATACGGAATATTATTTTGGGGTAACTCAACACTTAGGCAAAAAGTATTCACTGCACAAAAGAAAGTGGTTAGAATAATGTGTGGGGCTCATGTTGCACATCGTCTAGGCATCTCTTTAAAAGGTTAGGAACTCTTACAACAGCCCTACAGTACATTTATTCAGTTATGAAATTTGTTCTAAATAACATGGACCAGTTTAAAAACAACAGTCACATTTATGATTATAATAGCAGAAGAAAGAAACACTTCCACTATCTTCTACTTAACCTGTCTTTGGCAAAGAAACGGGTAAAATACGCTGCCGTAAAACTTATCGATAAATTACCAGATGAACTAACATATCTGACAGATAGCAACAATAGTTTCAAAAATAAACTGAAATCATATCTGCCTGACAACTCGTTCTATACCACAGATGAGTTCTTGAATAGGAATAAATAAATATATAGGTATAATAAATGCATTTTTGCCATTTAAGGGCATGGGATAGGTAATAAAAATTTTAAGCTTAAAAAACAACCTTGATTAATTTGTGCATTTCTTATGTACTTGACACATTCCACATCATAACGGTTACCGTGAGATTGATCAATGAAACACGTAACTAGCTAACTAGCAATGTTTTGGTCCCTCTGGGCAATTAACTGTCACACAGCACGACTGATTCGGCTGGAAGTACAGCTGCATTACCCAACATGTAAAGTAATTAAAAAGACACGAGGAACGTTGATGCTCCAGTTAAAAAGTGACATGAATTTAACCAGCATTATTACCCTTGCCATTAACATGTTAAATAGCCTCATCCTGTTCTAAAAGATATTCAGATCGTTTTTGCTCCGTAAATACGTTCAAATGGCTCTGAGCACTATGGGACATAACATCTGAGGTCATCAGTCCCCTAGAACTTAGAACTACTTAAGCCTAACTAACCTAAGGACATCACATACTTCCATGCCCGAGGCAGGATTCGAACCTGCGACCGTAAATATGTTGATTACATCTTTGGCTACATAACTGAAACAGTAACATACACTAGTGAGCCAAAACATTATGGCCTCTACACACAGCGAGATTAAACTCCAGCCGACCGGGGTGGCCGAGCGGTTCTAGGCGCTACAGTTTGGAACCGCGCGATCGCTACGGTAGCAGGTTCGAATCCTGCATCGGGCATGGATGTTTGTGACGTCGTTAGGTTAGTTAGGTTTAAGTAGTTCTAAGTTCTAGGGGACTGATGACCTCAGCAGTTTACGTCCCATAGTGCTTAGAGCCATTTGAACCATTTGATTAAATTCCGCCTACTGACACAGCAGGGACGTGACACGGAAAGAGAAGTACTGAAACGTAGCAGAGATGAATGGAAAATCATTTGAGTGACGACACGGCAGTAAATGGGAAAATGCACTGACATAAGCGACTATGACAAAGAGCTGACCCTGAACCCGGTAACGGGCACCTAGGAAACTGCGAAGCTGGTCGGTTGTTCGTGATCTTCTATCGTGAAAATCCATAAAAAGTGGCTGAAGTACCGTGGAAACAGAAGTAGACGAAAAGTTGTTGGATATCCACGCCGCATCACGGAACGTAGCGCTCACAGGCTATACTGTTCTGTAAAGAAGATTAGGCGACAATCTGTGGTACAATGAAGGTACAAGCACAAATGATTAGGAGCATACCGTTCAGCGCGTGTGTTGAATATGGGGCACCATAACAGACGATCCCTACGCGTACTCCTGATGACCCAACGGCAGTGTCAGTTACGATAGCAGTGTGCAAGGGATTGTCGGGATCGGACCGTGGATCGAATAGTCACGTGATCATCGAAAGTGGACTACGGACAAGTGGAAACGCATAGCATGGTCGGACGAATCAAGTCGACGCCTGTGTACGGATACCCTGTCATCCAGTCGAACGGCTTCTCGAAACACAGATCGCACCATGGATGCAGGCCGGTGGGGGCAGTACCAGTATGCATATGACAGCTTTTGTACATAGCATGTTCCAAAACGACGCTCATAAAGACGGAGTTTTCCGGTGCTCACACCTCTGGTTCCATTGGTGATGAAAAAGTAGAGTCAAGTATTTTGTGTAGCCCTTGGGTTAAAGATCACTGTATACCGAACAGAAGGAGTGTCTAGCTTACGGTACAGGGTCAAAGTATGAATACTACACACTTCCCCCTGCTTAGGCAAGCGGAACAAATCGATTGGTTCGTTTGCATTCTCTGGAGGGTCTTATAGGACTTACGCATTTCGTCTTCAGGCCACAACTGGCCCATCGGGACCATCCAACCGCCGTGTCATCCTCATGTGAGGATGCGGATAGGAGGGGCGTGTGGTCAGAACACCGCTCTTCCGGTCGTTATGATGGTTTTCTTTGACCGGAGCCGCTACTGTTCGGTCGAGTAGCTCCTCAATTGGCATCACGAGGCTGAGTGCACCCCGAAAAAATCTCGACAGTGAATGGCGGCTCGGATGGTCACCCATCCAAGTGCCGGCCAAGCCCAACAGCGCTTAACTCCGGTGATCTGACGGGAACCGGTGTACCCACTGCGGCAAGGCTGTTGCCATATGGGGCTTATGGAGGCACCATTATTTCATGAGCGTTTGCTCGGGAAACCCAAAAAAGGGTTTTCTTACTATACTTTCTCCGCCGCAATCGTACCGAAACCCAAACAAGGATCCATGGCGGCTACGCACAGCAAATGCCTGAAACTTTTACGACGTATTGGTATGATTCCGATATCGAAGATGTCTTTATCCATTTCCAAGATACAGAGGTTCAAAGTTATCCTACTTGTACATGTAAAATAGGTGTTCGGCAAAAATGTAGTTTATATAGTGACGGGACACGAAGAAATATGCTGTAAAGTGTCTTTATTATCATCTGGGAACTCCACGTTGTAGTACTGAAACATATGCAATCTGGTCTGCAGTTTGAAATTACTTTCGCGTTACTTTAGTTTCACACAAGTAATGTATTAAAATTTTTATGTCGCATCAAGTTCTTTTCATACGAGTTCTACGCCCTACTGTGGCAAGGGAAAGAGAGCAACCAGCGGAAAAATGCCCCTATCGGAGCACAAAAAATGGGAATATGTTCCTGTTTATTCAAATGACTCTGACTGAAAAGTGGGATACCAGCCTCCTCATTCAACCTTGCTCTGCACTTCCAAACATTTTCCCAAAAGTTTTGGCATAACTTCTTTTTATACTAAGCGAAAAGAACACGGTGGCAGTGACAAAGAGACGGAAAAGTAATAAATACTGGAAGATAGTAGGCAGTGGTTGTGTTATAGAAAGAGTGCAGGAGACAATGGCAGTATAAGAAAAAGAAAGCGACTCAGTGGCAATGGCACATAGTTGACAGTGACAGATAGGTGCTAAGAAAAGAGTATAGGGTACCACACAACGGGCTTCACGAAGCTGGTAATGGCATGGTAAGTTTCTGTCAGTCGACTGTATTTCTTGCTGCATTTTTCGTAATGATTTTTCGTGCGCTTGGAGAAGTACAAGTTAAGCAAATCTTTCGTTTACTGTGTTAACTTGTTCCTTATTCATTTCTACTTCTGTCCAGCTTTCCTCTGACAACAGTTGATGCACCACTCTGTAGCCCTCCTCTCCTTACTGTTATGCATGAAGTTCTACATAACAGAGATAGGGAAGGGAGGAGGGAGGAATAAAGAGAAAGAGAAAATGGAAGTGGAAGTGGGTGAGAGCCAGTGGTATTGAGAGACAGAGAATGTGACAGTGACAGTGAGGGACATATAGATAGTGACTGTGAGAAGATTCTGCAGCAGTGCGAGGGAAGGAATGTGGTATTAGCAGTAAGAGAGAGCAAGAATGAGACCGTGTTGGTGAGAGGAGTCTGTAGTAGCAGGACAGAAGTGTTGTGACTTTCTTGCACATAGTGGATACAGGAGCGAGGAATAGATGCTGTTCATGACTCAGAAATTAATTTATTCTGCATCTAATATTAGATATAGTATTTGCAGCGTCAGTTGCTAACAGTAGATTTTAATGCAGAAATATACACAGATACAAAAGATTTATAAATCTGTCGTCACTCTTCAATACAATGTCTTTTCAGAAGCTGTCACGCCCTGGGCACTATGAAAGACTGTAAATATTTTTCAAATGGCAAACACACAAAAAGGGGCCAGTGGATGAAAGTTCGATCTGAAGTACACCCGCCGCTGGAGCTTCGGAGGGGGGACGCGTACATCTCATTGGCAGCGGCATAAACATTCGTGACAGCGCCCTCGTTCAGTGGTGGCGGGTGTAGGAAACGAAGCGGCGTAACTGGCGGCGCGAATATTTGAAAAGTGTGGCCGACCAGATAGCGGCCGATACCGCAAGAACGAAGGGGACTGTGGCTGTGACACAGGATACGATGAAAGAGATACACAGAGAGATGATGACAATGAGCTGGGCAAAATGAGTGGGTGAGAAGGGGCAACTGGGAGCGGATGGGTATGAGCCACTCACAGCAATGTCAGTGAATTACACTGCCGCGCGAATACGTTCGCATGCTCAAACGTTTGGAAAAATTTTTAAAGGTACCGACGATGGTAGAATGGGGCAAAGGGTATCCCACTTTTCAGTCAGTCTTTTAAATAAACAGGAACATATTCTCGTTTGTTGTGCTGCGGTGGGAGCATTTTTTCGCTTTTGTATGTCCTTCCTTTTAGCAGGAGGTCTCTGGGACGACGGCCGTTTACTATCGTGACAGCCGACCAGAGTGGCCGAGCGATTCTAGGCGCTTCAATCTCGAACTGCGGGATCGCTACGATCGCAGGTTCGAATCCTGCCTCGGGCATGGATGTTTGTGATGTCCTTAGGTTAGTTAGGTTTAATTAGTTTTAAGTTCTAGGGGACTGATGACCTCAGATGTTCAGTCCCATAGTGCTCAGAGCCATTTGAACCATTTGCACCATCGTGACAAATAAATAAAAACACCTACAGCCGTCCTTATGATTTTATTTTATTTTGTCGCCACCAGTTTCAACACTTCAGTGCGTCATCTTCAGGTTGTTTTTGATGCGTTACAGGTTGATATGAACCCCATGTATTATACATCAGTAGCCAGCATTACTGTATATGCAGTTGATGGTTGGGGTGCTGACACACAATATGCGTGTACAGTAATGCTGGCAACTGATGTGTTATACCTGTAGCGCATAAAAAACAGCCTGAAGATGAAGCACTGAAGTGTTGAAACTGGTGGCGACAAAATAAAATAAAATCATAAGGACAGCTGTAGGTGTTTTTATTTATGTCATTTTTCCACTGGTTATACTATGAGAAGCATTCAAAGGACCTGTGGTAGCAATCAAAGGGATCAAGACAGATGTGGGTTTCGTAAATATTATTACAGACTACCTGCATCTCTTCATGCTTGATGACCCCCGATGGTGACGGCATCTTCCAGAAGCATACCTGTGTTGTAAGGCCAATATTGTGCTACAGCTACTTGGTGAGCACGATTACTAACTTACGTTAATGTCTTGGCCGACAAAGTAGCTTTATCTGAACACTCTACTGGGAGCCAGTTGCACCCCCACGGAGTACCATCCTGTAGTTTACCGGAACTGTTTGACCTGTGTGTAGACACATGGTGCCATGTACTTCCTGAAAACTACAAAAGACCACGAATAATCACTGCTGTATCGCGCTCCACAGGTAGACCGTCGCGCTATTCAGCAGGTTGTCCTAATGTTTCGGGACATCACTGTATTTTACAATCGGCGCCGATAATATGATATTACTATTCGTAAAATGTTCTGTTCTTACGACTCAGGTGTCAAGATTGTCTACCAATGTGTTTGTACAGGCTAGAAGCGCCCTGGTAAGCGAAGCTAGTCCAATATGCTGTTGGTTTAGTACTCCGCGATGAAGCGCTAGCCAATCTCCTGATGGCTGTCCCCCCCTTAATAAATTTGGGTCTGCTTATTGTTTACATTAAAAACTTCCTATGTCAGTCACCCTCGCCTCCAGCTTAAGTAGATGTCATCATTACATTACTGTTGATAGTAATTCAGTCTCGGTTATATTAATATTGATCTAATCACTAATTTGCTACGTCATGTCGGCGCGCAAACACTGATTGTCATTCTTCCAGAGAACCTTCAAATCGCATATCACATAAAGATCTGTTGTAAGTAACTTGAGTGTTAGTGTTCGCCCGACGGCTCCCAAGCAGACAGCGTCGACTGCTTAGGTCGCAGGGAGCTTCGCATGTCTTCAGACTATATCTCCGGTGCTGTTTTCCTTGATGAATTCTCTGAATGATGGCCAGTCAAAAGTCATGTCAGCGTCTGACGTCACAGCAAACTCGGTCACGATAGAGAGGCGCAGCTTTACCGCAAAGTGTCATTTAGTCATCGCGAACTGCATCAAGTTGTCTGCTTGCTTAGCTGAGTGATAACGTGTTTGCCTACAGTGCAGCGCAACCGGGTTCGATTTCCAACCAGGTTGAAGATTTTCTCCAGTCATCGACTGGGTGTTGTGTTGTAATCATCATCTCATCATCACCGACATGCAAGTCACTCAACGTCGCGTCACCGGAAATATGACTTGCAATTCGGCGGCCGAACGTCCCTGGATGGGACTCACAGCCATCAATGCCACACTATCATTTCATTTACTCCACACTTGAGGATAAAAACGCATTGTTGCTTTGGTGCGTATAGGAAAGAGTCGTTTTTTATATGTTGAGAATACTCCCACTTATTACAACAAAAATCTACACTTGAAACAGACAATTTGCCACCCAGCAACTTGCCGGGTGACAGGTTCGGCAGGAGGGTTATCTGTCCTTGCTATTTGCTAGCCAAGAGTAATGCGCGCTGTTAAACAAACGTATGGCTAAATTTGCTCCGTGCGAAACAGGCTCTACAGAGTGTTTTCCACATCGACAGACTCAAGTATTTGTCCGCACCAGGAGTTTTCCTGGCGTGAATTCTCAGGATAACCGACGCTCGGTGGGCAGCGAACTTCTGGAATCTTTAACCAACTTACTAAAATACTGTACTAGCCTCTACAGAATTTACACTCCTGGAAATTGAAATAAGAACACCGTGAATTCATTGTTCCAGGAAGGGGAAACTTTATTGACACATTCCTGGGGTCAGATACATCACATGATCACACTGACAGAACCACAGGCACATAGACACAGGCAACAGAGCATGCACAATGTCGGCACTAGTACAGTGTATATCCACCTTTCGCAGCAATGCAGGCTGCTATTCTCCCATGGAGACGATCGTAGAGATGCTGGATGTAGTCCTGTGGAACGGCTTGCCATGCCATTTCCACCTGGCGCCTCAGTTGGACCAGCGTTCATGCTGGACGTGCAGACCGCGTGAGACGACGCTTCATCCAGTCCCAAACATGCTCAATGGGGGACAGATCCGGAGATTTTGCTGGCCAGGGTAGTTGACTTACACCTTCTAGAGCACGTTGGGTGGCACGGGATACATGCGGACGTGCATTGTCCTTTGCCGGTCTAGGAATGGTAGAACGATGGGTTCGATGACGGTTTGGATGTACCGTGCACTATTCAGTGTCCCCTCGACGATCACCAGTGGTGTACGGCCAGTGTAGGAGATCGCTCCCCACACCATGATGCCGGGTGTTGGCCCTGTGTGCCTCGGTCGTATGCAGTCCTGATTGTGGCGCTCACCTGCACGGCGCCAAACACGCATATGACCATCATTGGCACCAAGGCAGAAGCGACTCTCATCGCTGAAGACGACACGTCTCCATTCGTCCCTCCATTCACGCCTGTCGCGACACCACTGGAGGCGGGCTGCACGATGTTGGGGCGTGAGCGGAAGACGGCCTAACGGTGTGCGGGACCGTAGCCCAGCTTCATGGAGACGGTTGCGAATGGTCCTCGCCGATACCCCAGGAGCAACAGTGTCCCTAATTTGCTGGGAAGTGGCGGTGCGGTCCCCTACGGCACTGCGTATGATCCTACGGTCTTGGCGTGCGTCCGTGCGTCGCTGCGGTCCGGTCCCAGGTCGACGGGCACGTGCACCTTCCGCCGACCACTGGCGACAACATCGATGTACTGTGGAGACCTCACGCCCCACGTGTTGAGCAATTCGGCGGTACGTCCACCCGGCCTCCCGCATGCCCACTATACGCCCTCGCTCAAAGTCCGTCAACTGCACATACGGTTCACGTCCACGCTGTCGCGGCATGCTACCAGTGTTAAAGACTGCGATGGAGCTCCGTATGCCACGGCAAACTGGCTGACACTGACGGCGGCGGTGCACAAATGCTGCGCAGCTAGCGCCATTCGACGGCCAACACCGCGGTTCCTGGTGTGTCCGCTGTGCCGTGCGTGTGATCATTGCTTGTACAGCCCTCTCGCAGTGTCCGGAGCAAGTATGGTGGGTCTGACACACCGGTGTCAATGTGTTCTTTTTTCCATTTCCAGGAGTGTATATCCCTTACTGGTAGTAAGTCTTCTATTCTTACACATACAAACGAGGCTCATACAGTTACAAACACCCTGAAGCACTAAGAAGGCATAGTCGGATGTCAATGTAACATCGTACGCGTACACATCAGCGTCGGGTATGTATGTCTTTAAGAGTAGTAATTCCCCGTAACAGGTACCACGACGACCAGAGTGCATTGACGCTGTTCGTGTTTAATATTGTTAACAGCCTTGGTGGGCTATAGAGACGGCGTGAACAGCGTCCGATATTGAGTGATCAGTGTAAAGTACACGGAGAGCAGCGTACTCGTTTAAGACAGCGTTATCAGCGCCTGTCAGAGTTTGAAAGGAGCTTCATTGTGGGTCTGCATTTGGCCGTCTGGTCGAATTCTACAATACCGAGATTTGTGGGACATTCAGATATTACTGTGGCCCGATTTGGACTGCGTGCGACCGCGAGGGCAGCAATCAGACTAATTAATTACCATGTGTTGTCGTTAACCCCACAACGTAAGCGGCTACTTTTTTGTGGTACGGTGACCCTGAAATATGTGCTGTTGATGAATGGCGTTGAGTTGTGTTCAGCAATGGCCATCATCCTGGCGGAAGATGCCACTCTTCCAACGTTTTGGAGGCGCACTGCGGCGCTGAGTCTGGCGACAAGGTGTGATGATCCATGGGGTATAACGTCAGGTCACTACTGGCAGTAAATAAGAAAATCTTGACAAGACAGTGGTACGTCATCGACATCCGCGTCCTCATATTTTACCTCTCATGCGACGATATCGTGGTGCCATTTTTCAACATGACAGAGCTTATTCACACAATACATGTGTCTCTATGAACTGTCTGCATGATTCTGAGTTACTCAAGTATCCAGCAAGATTCCCAGATTTGTCCCCAGGACCGGCTTGGATGTCAGCTTCCCAGTGTTAGTGTCAAGAATACCAAAAACAATTTACAACAACTGTGGACCATCTTACTTCAGGAGTGGATACGACGGCCTTATGACATTATTCCGAATCAGTACATCCAAACAGGCCGGCTCCCATATCCAGATGACTATGTCCGAAGATTCGTTTCACACTTTAAAATTATGAAAATAGTTCTGATGATTGAGGTAATTTTTAAATTCGCGACAAAAACAGATGAATTAACTAATCTTTTCTGTAAACTAGCTTTCTGAATGTGGTTACTGCGATGTGGATAAGTACATCCAGCAAGGTGTACATAAATCAGAAAATCGTTACTGAATATTAAACACATGTAACATATGGAACTTTCATGCGGATAACGCTAGCCACTCTCAAAAGCATTTTCAAACACGAACTCAGAATACATTGGAAATCGCCGTACTAAAAGAGCTGTCAATATTTCGCTCCTCTTATCTTTCCATATTTACTTCCTCTAAGCACACTGTGAACACACAGTACTCGTTTCTCTGAAACTGTGTTAAATCTTCATGTATAATGTATCATTTCTTGCAGCTCGTGTAAAGTATTCGATTGGAAGTAATTTATCCCATCCTTTGTCCTAGTTAATAGTTCTGCACTATTATTTTTAACTGAAGACGATTAAAGGAACCACAGTGTATCAGTACAATCTGCGGAAACTGATTAAATTTAAATGTCAAACAAAGTTGTGTCTGTTTCGATGGCTATCGTATTCAAATGTGTTTATTTAAATAATGAATGCTATTGGCTGAACGCTAATACGAAAATTTTCCGCTGCTACGTGCTGATTAACATATATATAGCGTTGCCTCACCATTAAATACGCAGGTGGCGTATTAAGCTACAGTATTACAGAGTGCTACGCTGTTGATACAGTTACTAGTGGAAAATTGTTTTAGTTCTACTAGATTAGCAACACTAATTTACAGCGACCACGCTTTCAGTTGGCAGATACATTTATTTTACGTTTAAACAGAGAATAGTACCCTTTTTTGTTTTAATTTTCCCTCTCTTTTCTTCTCCCCACTCCCTTTAATTCTCCCTCATCCCCCCCCTCTCTCTCTCTCTCTCTCTCTCTCTCTCTCTCTCTCTCTCTCTCTCTCTCTCTCTCTCCCCCTCCCCCTCCCCTCTCTCTCTCTTCTCTCCTCTTTTTTGCGCTTTTGTGTGTGTGTGTGTGTGTGTGTGTGTGTGTGTGTGTGTGTGTGTGAGCACGTGGCTTCTCAGCGCTCCTATAATTCTGACTTTGTATTTATGACTGTGGAGTGTTACAAAACATTTGTCTCCTCTTTATTCTGATATGATGATTGCCGGAAACAATGACTCCAATTCGCAGACGTTCCCAACTTGACACACATGCAGCATTTTTCAGTACTAACCTCTTAGCTGAGCCAGTTAGACGGTGGGAAATGTGTAATACGAAGTAGGAGCAAAGAAATTCTTCTGTGCATCAAGTCCGATGTAGGTATAAAAGCTGGGAGATAAAAAATAACACAATATCGTTTTCTAAAGCGAAAAAACGTGGCCTTGTAAGTGTACTGGTTAGTAAACACCGCTTAGACTTAGTATAATATTTTGATCCTGGTAACGAAATAGTTTGTTTTCAGGTCAAAATGCATTACACGTTCGACGTAGTTCTCTTCAAGATCAGTGTGCTTTATCCAATGTCCTTCCGTTGAGTTGATCCCATCACTGAGTTGGGATCGTGGAAACTCTATAAATCTCACAGCTACGGCTGCAATGATCCGTGAATTCGACTTTAAAAATTTCCAAACATTTGTTTATAGCAGTAATAGGATTTGTCGCCCTAGGAAGAGCTTCGACAGTGTAAAGTGGCACAAAACGTCTGCAATCTTCAGGAAAACAGGTATACGCTGTAAAGTAAGACAGGTAACATGCAGTATGTAAAAAAGCAACCGAAAACAATAACGACGGAGGTCCAGGGCGTAAGTGCTCAAATTAAAAAGGGCGTAAGGCGACGATGTAACTTTTCTCCTCTGCTGTTGAACCTGTATATCGAACAATCAAGGTAGGAAACAAAAGAAAGATTCGGAACTGTCATTAAAATTTAGTGTAAAAAGATACCAACGACGATATTCGCTGAAAACACTGCTGTCCTCTGTGGAAGTGAAGAAGAATTACGATACCAACTGAACTGAATAAACAGTCTACTTAATATAGACTAAACTGGCAGTAAACGAAAGGGGGACGAAAGCATTAAGGTGAGGATACGAGACTAGCTTCACAGTTGGTTGCCCTGCAGTAGACGATGTGGAGATAATCTGTTAACTTGGAACCAAATTAACGCTTGGTGGACAAAGCAAAATTGACGTAAAGAGCAGACTACCATAAGTAAAAGAAGTATCTGCCCACAAACTCTTAGTGTTCGGTAGTGTGCACTACATTTCCTGAAACCTGAAGTCGAGTTCTACTTCACATTCCGTGTGACTGTTTCAGTTAACTTCTTCAGAAGAGAAAAAAATGTTTTTCGAAATTTAAAATACTCCAAGACCAAAGTCACCTGTTTCTGACGGTAGAATTATCGTTTTCTCTTACCTATGAATTATTAGAGAAACATTGCGTTTCTTTCTTTAAAAAACTGATTCGTGATAAATACAAATATTATCCGTCTTCGTAGCTGAGGTCGCTAACTCACGCCTGTTCGAATCCTGGTGGTGGATGAAACTTTCAGTGTCAGTATTTGGCCGTCAAGGAGAGAAGAGAAGAGGTGAAGGCGTAAAGTTCCTGATCATCAGACATTGCGCCAATGTCTTGGATTAAATTCCAAAGCTCTCTATACTGTCTCATGAAGTGAATCATGTGATACTATTGATGGTGATCCGTCTGTCGAGTGGGTACGTTACCCCGGAGGCCTCCTTTGTGCTATTCGAGAGGTGTAGGCTAAGTGTTGGCACCGTGTTGCTCTGTTCATCATCATCATACAACACAAAGCCACACTGTACACTCATCCATTATACTCACCAAGCCTGTGGAAATGCACATACGACACAACTCCCAGGTATCCGTAAGAAAAATGGGCCATTGAGCAAAGGAAGAAAACACTTTGAGCTAGGTGGATGACTTCACCCCATGAGATTTCCCACCCAATGTTCCATAGGACATTTAATTTAATAACATAATATTGGGCAATAAATGTTTGCTTGTCAAATTTTTGACTGTTTTCTTCTGGATCCATAGACAAATCAACTTCAGCTAGAATGCCAAGTCTAAACAAACTCATGAAAAATATCGTTTCCCTGCCTGGGTGTTTATTTAACTGAAATAAACGTTGTATTTCATTATTAATTGTTAGTTAATTTCGTCCCCTCGGACATTATCAACGCACATCCTAACAAAAGTTATGATATGGCCCACACAACAGCAGGAGAATAACAAAAGGTGCTACCGTATCTAATAACAATTCAGCACAACCATAGTGGAAAAGGTTACAACTGTCACAGAAGTGAGATTCTATATGTACGAGGGGTGTCCAATAAGTATTGCGAGACTTTTTTTCTGAAAGCAGTCTGGTACCTTGTCATTTCTGGATGTGGAAGTATACAGAGCTGCCGAAGGTAAACTGTGACACAAAGTGTACCGGAAACCAACGCACACTAATCGGTACCTGCACGCGGAGAGCCACCACCACCCAGCTCAAAAGTATTCTGTTCGGCATACGTTAACTGCCAGAGCCTACCGGATAAGCGATGAAAATAACATGAAAGAAGAATTAAAGGAGCTACAACACACGTTTCGTGCCAACGGCCATGATGACGACATCATAAGAAAGGTAGCTAAAACCAGAGGGAGCAGAACACGAGAAGAAGGCAAAGAAGAGAAGCTTCCACTGGTACGCTTACCGTATGTAAAAGGCGTCAGTGAACGGCTAGGTAACGTCCTCGGCCGACGAGGTTTCAAACCGATTTTTCGAAGCAGTCACAGGATCCACGAAATGATAGGTTCCATCAAGGATGTAGTCAACAATCTTAACACTGTAGGTGTTTACGAACTACGGTGTGAGTGCGGAGCTGCCTACATAGGAGAAACAGGGAGACCTGTCAGCTTACGAGTAGCAGAACACGAACGCTATGTACGATTACAATAATATAATAAATCGGCGATAGCGGAACACCACCGTGACTGTGGACAACATATCAGGTTCCAGGAAGCCCGAGGACCGGCGAAAGAATCGTGGATGCGAGAACGCAAAATACGGGAGGCCATCGAAATTATTAAGCAGCCTGACAACATCAACAGAGAAGATGGGTACAAACGCCTGGCTGCCGGCCATCCCAGTCCAACGGGCCGCGAACGGTCGCGGGGCAGAAGCTACACGGGACACGGACGTATCTGCACAAACAGCTGTAGAGCAACTGTCAGTCCACTTCCGCGCTCACCAGGAGGAAAACTTGCCGACCAGAAGCCGAACGCTGATTGGCGGGCAGCTGCCAATCGTTGACGACATGGACATCCACGAATAGCCTCTTTCTTTCCATCTTCCCTTACGTCATGACTAGCTTGTCATATTAGAGGGCCAATTAAAAGTTTTACAACAGTGACGTCAGACATCGATAGTCTGTAATAAATAGAAGCACCTATCCCCATGCAAAACACGCCGATGACACCGCCTTCCTTGCAGTCAACCCCACCCTGCAACGCTCCCAACATCTTCTCCAATCCCATCTTGACCGGTTCACCACTTGGTGCAACCAGTGGTTGCTCAAGGTCAATCCTACCAAGAACCAGTCGATCATTGTAGGCAAAACCACCCCTTCCTTCCGTCTCCTCGACTTCTATATCACCATTTATGGCCGTCCTATCGCCCTCACCCCCACCCTCAAGTACCTTGGCGTCTCTCTTGACCGTCACCTCTCCTGGAACCCCCATCTCCAGACAATCCAAGCCAAGGCATGCTCCCAACTCCATCTCCTCAAGCTCCTTTCTGGCTACACTTGGGGTCTGGACCCCTCCACCATCCTCCACACCTATAAATCCCTCATCTGCCCTATCCTCTGCTATGCCCACCCTGCCTGGATCTCCACCCCTCCTACCTTTTATAAACCCCTTCAAATCCTAGAACGCCATGCCTCCGGCTCACCTATCGCATCCATCTCCCCTCTCCCACGTGGATCCTGTATGACCTCATTCCGTTCCTGCACCTCCTCCTTTTCCTCGAACGGATACGGATCCTCTATACCTCCTGTAAACTTGATCCCCCTCACCCACTTGTCTCTCCCATCCTCTCCCACCACCATCCACTGCCGCACCTGCTCTCCATCTTCCACTCTCCATACCCTCGCCCAAGGTGGCTTCCACCAACTCCCCCTCCCTGATGATGCCCCATCCCCTCCATCTACCCCTCCTAGCAACTTTGACCTCCCCTTCCACACCCTGTGTTTTTTCCTTATGGCACCCTCTCTCTCTCCTCCCTTCCTCCCCTCTCCTCCTCCCTGGGCTTCCCCTACCCCCCTGAACCTTCTTCCCTCCCTCTCCCATCTCCTCTGCCACTGGTATCTACACTCTCCCCTCTCCCTCCTCCCCCACCTTTTCCCCTTTTTGGCAGGTCCCCGGACTCGCACACGTCAAGTGACCATTCTCGTGCCGGAGATCATCACCATCGGTTTTTTGTGTGTGCCATTGTGTTAGTGCTTTAGTGTTTTCACCGCCCATGCTCCATCGTTAACGTGTGTCATCTCGGTCATCTGTGTACGTATACAGTGCTGACCGTTTTTTATTTTACTACACCTGTGAACGGCTCCGTGTTTTTTACTCATGTGTCTACTGTTTTTTGTCCACCATTATGTTTTGTTTTTCTGTGTCTTCCTTGTTTCTGTTTGTACTGTCTGTGGCCGAAGAGCGGCGTAATATTGGCGCTACCGGCCTACCTTTTGTATCAGGTGCTAAAATAATAATGAAGGGAAAAAAACTTGCAAAACCAGTCGTGTCCTGAGGAAGGCCGTTGCAATTCGGCCGAAACGTCGGTTTTAGTTTATTATTGTTGTTAGTTTTTTAGCAATGACGCGGCATAATACCCAGAAGAATTTTAATTACCAGTCTGGTTTTATTTAGGATTCCAACACAACACGTTATTGCCCACTCTTTTAGGTTCAAAACCGTATTTTTCAACATAATGGTCATACAGGGTGACGATATCTTACTTGGAGAGCCAGTGTGCTCCTATGGCATTACTCTACTGATCGACGTCAGAGGCAACGTCTTGCTGCGTCAATAACCTCTCCATCATCCACGTACTGCTTCCTGAGGAATGCATCCTTCAGGGGGCCAAACAGATGGCAGTCGGAAGGTGAGAGAGTTGGGCTGTAGAGTGGATGAGGAAGAACAGTCCAGTGTAGCTGTATGAGCTACTCTCGGGTGCACAGATTTGTGTGAAGCCTTGCGTTGTCATTCAGAAGGAGAAGTTCGTTTGCTTTTTCGTGGCGATAAACACGCTGAAGTCGTGTCTTCCCTGAGGGTAGCACAATGCACTTGACAGTTAATGTTGCGCCTTGAGGGAGGACATCAAACAGAATATCTCCTTCAGAGTCCCAGAAGACAGTCGGTACGACAGTATCAGCTTAGGGTGAGTCTTCGAACTTTTTCTTCAGAGGAGAGATGGTGTAACGCCACTCCATAGATTGCCGTTTTCTCTCCTGTTCGAGGTGATGTCCCCACGTTTCATCGCCTATGACAATGCGCGACAAAAAATGGTCACAATCAGTCTCGTAACGCGCAGGCATCTCCACACAGATGGTCCTTTGTTGCTCTTTATGGTCTCCTGTCATTAATAACCAGTCCCAAATCAAAAATAACAGCAACGTGCATAGCTACAACACTAGAAGAAAGGATGAAATTCACTATTCTGGATTAAATCTCACTTTGGCACAGAAATGGGTGAATTATGCTGCCACAAACATCTTTGGTCATTTGCCAAATAGTATTAAAAATTGGGCAGATAGCCAACCAACATTTAAAAGCAAATTAAAAGAATTTCTCAATGACAACTCCTTCTACTCAATAGATGAATTCTTAGATATGAAGTAGTAACTGTAAAAAAATTAATTAATTGCTTTATGTAAAGAAAACTTATGTTAAAGTGACACGTTCCAAATCATTACGAAATGTCGTATTCATGATATACGGAACCAGGATTAATGTATGTATGTATGCACCCAGCGGGCACATACCTTTGAGCACCCCAAATAGTGGACGAATGTGCCAGCACTACCAACAGAGGAGTACAGTTGAGCAGTGAGGTGTTTGATTGTGATCCGTCTATCATCTCGAATGAGAGTGTCAGCACGTTCCAACATTGTAAGGGTCGCAGCTGTGTGCGACCGGCCAGCACGCGGGAGATCGGACAGGTACGCGCGAACTTGTTCCGATGATGACACACACCCAACGACTCACTGTGCTTTTGTTAACTGCTAGGTCTCCGTACACATCCTGCTAGCGCCTACGAATATCTACGATACTCTCGTTTCTCACCAAAATAATCTCAATGACAGTTTCTCTCCTCGTAACGCACCTCCCATACTGACGCCATTTTGAAGGCTATGTGTGCAGCGCCGCCACTTATCGGAATTTCATGAAATGAAATAAATGCCTTTAATGCTGAAATCCAATGTAGCAATGGCTCCTTTAGTGTTAATATGAAACAAACATAACTGTTAAACGAGACTAGATGAGGGTAGGCATCCTTAGCGATGTGTGTTACGTGCAAAAGGGACAATAAGAAAAAGTAATTTGACTTGAAATGTAATTATTTCAACGTGACAATTTTCATTCTTTAATTGAGTAACTTTAGCATTTCAAAGGTAAAAGTATTAGCACATGGTCAAGTTTATTTCGTAACGAATCGCATTTCCTACATAAACCTCCCATACTTAAGGCAGACAGTCCGATAGCCGAGCAAATTAGTCTAAAATAACGCTGACAAAAGACTTAATAACGCGAGAGAAGCGGCACAAGGGACGCCAACGCATGTTCTTGTCACATTGCTGTGTGTATTGCAACATGCTGTAAGCGCAAAAGAATTTCTGGTGCAATATAGTTCGATAATTCCGTAGGGAACTAATCAGCTTATCGCTAATATTGAAAAAAGATTTATTCGAAATATAAAAACAAACTCAAACTGGAAAACTATTTCATTCAAACATTTTAAAGAGTGTGGGCACATGAAAAATAGAAAACTAAAACGCTATTGTTGCCTGTATTGGAATGATCATGAAATACAGAGCTTTTGCACTGTGTCCAATTTTTATTTTAAACACTTGTCAATCTCACAAATGAAGACCTGATCATTGACTTTGTTAGAGAAGAATTATTTTTAAAATTACTCGCAATGGAACAATGTTACCGATCAGGTCAGATTTCAGTCCAATCGACTCTATACTCGTTGTAAACGACAGCTAGTTACAACATACGAAAGTGCTGAAGCGGTGTAGGAGAGGTTGAGACGAACAAATTGATATAGTACATTTGTGGTCATATCAGGCCGGAAAATAGCCTCAGATTGGCCACAGAAGCCAGACAACCGCAAATTCACCTACAAGAGCCGCCTAAGCTACAGAGAATGTGTGCCACGTGAGATTTTGACGAAAATAGTTTTTGAATATTAAATATGTCTTCCGCTCGTACTTACAAAACGTAATATTAACAAACATAAAATCAACAATTCAATAATTTCGTTTGCGTGACCTTCTTACTATTAAACCACAGTTAGTTTGGATCGAATTGTAAATGCAATTAGTTTTTGCGTAACGGTTAAAAAAGTCTTCTTTCCTTTCATTACCGTCACGGGAAAAGCATGAATTAATAATACGATAGAAGTAGCCAAATACGCCGGTGGCGATATCGAAAATCTTGCGTGGCGCACATGATCTGGTTTTTGTAGGCCAATTTTCGGCTGTTTCCCGACTTGATTAACCGCAAGTGTCCTGTGTAAAATTGTTCGTCTTGACCACACCTACACCACTGTGGAACAGTTATCGTTTACACCTTGTATAAGGAGCTGTTGAGGATGAGCTGCTCATTGAGCGTTGCAGTCTTCCAATGATAAGCGTTGCGCGGAGGCTCCTCGAACAAAAAGGGCTGAGGTGAGACCCAGTTTCAGAGTTTGAACGTGGCTGAATGGGCGGCCTTCATGAGTGTGGCTTGAGGTATCGCCAACTGCAGTCCGAATAGTGTGTTATGACGCTGCGTGGCGCCGACCAGTAATGTGAATCACCCACCGTCCAACTGAATTCAGACTCCTGGGACTCACAAGCCTGAGACGTCATTGGACGTCGCTGACTCCGCACTCTTCTTCAACGATCATCATGTGTCAGACGAATCCTCCACTTTTCATTGAAGGGGATCCGACGCCATTGACGCAGGATCCACTCCAGATGTCCTCCAACGAATGCTGTTGTTCTATACTAGCCGATTTCCTATAGCAAGAAATCCTCTATTTCAAGATAGATTGTTTCCCTCCATTTACTAATTGGGCCTCGACACGTTTGCCTTTCTTTGATTTATTCTCACTGCATCTTCTGAGCACGACCTGTATCTCTCCCTCATTTCCATTAGAAAATCGCAGCGTCATCAGCGAATTTTATCGATATCCTTTCTCCTTAAATTTTAATCTTACTCATGAAATTTTCTTGTGAGAGTAAGAATGGATTTACCCCAGATTGCAATTAAACTATCTTCAATTTTACTGTAACACGATCAATTTCGAGGCTTCTAGCCTTCAGATCCTTCAAATGTACATCAAGTTGAAGTTCCTAGTTATTTCGGTCTTCAGTTGTCCTGCAGTAACGTGCACTGTCAAACCGTGCACAGTAGAACGCTCACAAAGTACCATCCTCGTTGGTCACCCACAGGATACACTCTGGTGCTGTGGCTCCTTGGTTTGGCAGTGCACGTTACTGCATGACAATTCATGACAGCAAGAAATGGTCCTATAAATAACGTACCACACATCGAGTTTATCTATATGTTTCAGGAACTCTGAAGATGTGGCTAGCAGCCTCGAAATCGATCATATTATAATAAAATTGAAGATCATTTAGTTGCAATCTGAAGTAAATTCATTCTTACTCTCACCTTATCAAACGACTGCATTCCCACAGCTCTGCCAATGATGGAAAGCTTCAATAAACCTTTATTTTATTTCAAAACAGTGGAAAGTCCAGGTTTGAATATCAAAAATATTACGAAAAGGAGAAATTGCTACTAACTGTAAAGACGACACGTTGAGTTGCAGACAGGCACAACGAAAAGACTGTTACACGATGACCTTTCGGCGAAAGCTTTATTTAGAAAAGAAAACACACACACATTCACACAACCAGATACACCTCACGCACACATGACCACTATTGCTGACCGCTACGGCCAGAATGCAGCTGTCGCGTTGGATGAAAGCAGCAGTCCAGTGTGGGAGGGGAAAAGAAAGGGACAGCAACGTACATTTGAGGGGGGGGGGGGGGGGGCAGAGAAGAGCCCTGTCTGGCGGAGCGTGCAGGGACTAGATGGCAGCGTTGGGAGGTTGTGGGGAAGGGAGAGGGAAGGGAAGCGGTAGCGGAAAAGGAGAACAGCGGAGAAGAGGTAAAGACCGGTGTGCGCGTGTGGTGCACAATGACGCTGATAGGACGTGAATTGTGGGAATGTGACAGGACAGACAGGGAGGAAACTATTGGATGGAGGTTGTGAGGACAGTAGGTTAATGTACACTATGTGATCAAGAGTATCCGGACACCTGGCTGAAAATGACTAACAAGTTCGAGCGCACTCCATCTTTAATGCTGGAACTCAGTATGGTGTTGGCCCACCCTTACCCTTGATGGCAGCTACCACTCTCGCAGGCATACGTTCAGTCAGGTGCTGGGGCAGCCCATTCTTCACGGAGTGCTCCACTGAGGAGAGGTATCGATGTCAGTCCGTGAGGCCTGGCACGAAGTTGACGTTACAAAATATTCCAATGGTGTTATATAGGATTCAGGTCAGGACTCTGTGCAGGTCAATCTATTACATGGATGTTATTGTCGTGCGGTTCTAGGCGCTACAGTCTGGAGCCGAGCGACCGCTACGGTCGCAGGTTCGAATCCTGCCTCGGGCATGGATGTGTGTGATCTCCTTAGGTTAGTTAGGTTTAATTAGTTCTAAGGTCTAGGCGACTGATGACCTCAGAAGTTAAGTCGCATAGTGCTCAGAGCCATTTGAACCATTTAACCACTCCGCCACAGGCTATGCACTATGAACAGGTGCTCGATCGTGTTGAAAGATGCAATCGCCATCCCCGAATTGCTCTTCAGCAGTGGGAAGCAACAAGGTGCTTAAAACATCAATGTAGCCTCTGCTCTAATAGTGCTAAATAAAACAAGGGGTGCAAGCCTCCTCCATGAAAAACACGACCACACCATAACACCACCACCTCCGAATTTTACTGTTGGCACTACTCACGCTGGCACATAACGCTCACCAGGCATTCGTCACACCCACACCCTACCGTCGGATCGCCACATTGTGTACCGTGATCCGTCACTCCACACAACGTTTTTCCACTGCTCAAGCCAAGCGAGGCGACGTTTGGCATTTACCGACGTGATGCGTGGCTTATGAGCAGCCGCTCGAACATGAAATCCAAGTTTTCTTACCTCCTGTCTAACTGTCATAGTACTTGCAGTGGATCCTGATGCAGTTTGGAATTCCTGTGTGATGGTCTGGATAGATGTCTGCCTATCACACATTACGAACCTTTTCAACTGTCGACGGTCTCCGTCAATCAACAGACGACGTCTGCCTTACGCTTCTGTGCTGTACACGTCCCTTCACATTACCACTTCACTATCACATCGGAAACAGTGGACCTAGGTATGTTTAGGAGTGTGGAAATTTCGCGTACAGGTGTATGACACAAGTGATACCCAGTCACCCGACCACGTTCGAAGTCCGTGAGTTGCTCGGGGCATCCCATTCTGCTCCCTCACGATGTCTGATAACTACTGAGATCGCTGATATGGATTACCTGTCAGTAGGTGGCAGCACAATGCACCTAATATGAAAAACACATGTTTTTGGGAGTGTCCGGATACTTTTGATCACATAGTGTAGGTTGTGGCTACGATAATTTCTGGAGTGGAGAATGTGTTGCACGGAAATCTCATATCTGCGCAGTTCAGACAAGCTGGTGGTGGAGAGGATAATCCAAATGATCTGGTTTGTGAATACAGGTGGAACAGCCTCTGATAGGGTAGTATAAGCCGGTGGCAGGACTGGAATAGGAAGTGCTAGGTGGGTGGATTGAGCAGGTCTTCCGTAGGGACGATATCCTTGTGGCAAATGGTTGGGATTGGGAGTGTGATAGCGATGAATTAGGATGTTATGGATCACTGCTTTAGGTGGGGTGGTAAGGGCCTTGGGCAGTATTTTCCTCATTTCAGTGCACAATGATAGATAATCAAAGCCTTGCCAAAGGATATGGTTCAGTTTTTCAGTTTGGTGTGATCTTGGGTGATGAAGGGGGCCCTCCTTTGTAGCTGGTTGTTAGCGGCGGTGAAATGATTGTGGGTATGAGGGAATATGGCATGGGAAGTCTGTTTGAGGAAACAGATATATTAGTAAAAAAGCTGCTGATGTGAAAAGAAAGTAAATTGGTAGTATGCAGCCTATGAACATATTTTAACTTCCTCAGTGAGTCATCTGAGCCAAGAATACCACGACAAAGTTTCAACTTTGTTTAGAATTTGATCAGGTCACTTAAGTCTTTAGCTACATTGTAGCATGGAGCTGTGAATGAACTCAGTACAGGACAGAATGTGATGTTTTCGTTATAGAGTTTAGGGAGGCGATAGAGTCTAGGGACTATAGGATTCATGCTGGTGGAAAGTAGATATAGGTGTCAGGTGTTATATTTTTACGTAATTTAATATCGCTTTTGACTTTAGCGTTACAAGATTATAAGGTTTTCTGCACCTGTTGGAAGTTGAGGAAGCTTAGAAAATCCTCCACTTTGTTTACAAAGTCAGCTTAGTTCGTTAAGACCTTTGTCTGATATGATTGGTATATCAATATTATCACTCATTTTCCTCCTGAAACTGTTTTAAACTTGTGTTTCTTTATGTCTATGGCACTGGAAACGAAGTTAGATTCTTCCAATCCGGTTACTACAAGATGTTTAGTGGAGATAATATCGCCTAATGATAGATCTGTTTTTATTTCTTCCAATTGGTCCCTCTCTCAAATTCTTTGGCACTAATTGGCAGAAAGTTTCAAGTGGACATCGCCGCTTTGTTTCGGCATGCTCTATCTTTAACCTACTTCATATTCAACCAAGCATATTTTGAACTTTTTAATGGAGGATTTCGAAGAGAGAGCGCTTGAATCAGCTGCCCGTTACCAGCTGTATTTTGGACATAAGTGGACGATACTTTCACAGTGTGGCCTCACGGAGAGGATAAATTGATGGAGTTTCTTCATCGTCTCAACTCCATTCACAACAACATTCAGTTTACCATGATGGTTGCCTGCCTTTCCTGGACGTCGTGGATATACGAAAGAATGATGGCTCTCTCGAGCATTTAGTTTATCATAAGACCACTCATACTAATTTGTACTTGCAAGCGTCAAGTTTTCATCATCCGTCGAAAACTATGAGTGTACTTAAAACACTCCTAAACGGAGCTCACATTGTCTTAGGCCTAGATAGTTTGCCTAGAGATCGGCCACCTAAAGAGAGTCTTCAAAAGAAATGGGTATTCCACCCAGTACATTAACAGGGCACTGTCAGTTACAATCAAGAATCAGGAAGTGGATAAAGAGGAGAAGACGCCAGCCAGATCCTTGGCTTTCCTTCCTTTTGTTGGCAACATTTCGTTTAAAGTAACAAGAATTCTCTGTAAATTTCAAGGGAAAATGATTTTCCGACCGCCGCCTAAGATTACTGACCTTTTGGGATTGATGAAGGGCGACTTCTTACGGCGGAAGGCCGGAATTTACAAAATACTTTGTCAACGTGGTATGGCTTACGAACGACAGACCAGATGCACTGTGAAAGAACGCTGCACTGAACATCAACATTGCGCTCGCCTTTTGCAACAAAGCAAGTCTGTATTTCCACTGGACCTTCAATGGAGTATGACGGAAGAGTGATTCTGACCACAGCAACATCTTTTTGAGGTATCAAAGAATACGTGGAAATACGCCTGGGCGAAAATCTGATGAACCGTGATAGAGGCTACCATTTATACAGTGCGTGGAACACCAACTCCACGATTTGTACTAATCAAACACTAAGGGCCGCAACGAGTGATAACACAGAGGACAATTGAGTTCCGCGGTTCCACCAACAAGGGCGCTGTCGCCGAGAAGTGTGGTCCGTTTGTCAACTTTGTGACGCTTGGACCGAATACTCGCAGTGTGCTATATAGGGCGGAACGGAGCAAGTCTTTGTCCATCCACCTCCTTCAGTGTGCTGATGACACCGCTTCCCTCGCACTCTACCCTAAGCTTCAGAAATACCTTGGACTAATCTTCGACTGGCAACTAACGTGAAAACACCACCTGCTAACCATCCAACAATAAGCCAAAAGTTGACTAAATCTACTAACCGGACGAACATGGAGACTACACCTTTCCTCGATCCTTGTCATGTACAAATCCACAATCTGCTCCATCCCTTGCTATGCAAATGTTGCGTGGATATCCGACGCTCCCAAGTTCTGTAGTTCTATAAGTCCCTCCAGATCCTCGAACGCCACGCACTGTGCTTCGCTATCCGTATTCTTAACCTTCTCCCACAAGGACCCTTTGCCGACTCATCACATTCCCGCCTCTCCTCACTCACATTGAACACTTCCGAACAATCTGTAACATCCGCAGACTCGACTGCTATCTTTTCCCCACTACTCTCCGATCCGCGTTTGCTGCCGCGCCTAAGCCAACACATTCCACCAACCCTTTACTTACACACGCTCCACATGCTCTCCCAAAGAAACTTCAACGGTCTCCCCCTCCCAGATCACGGACTCTGCCCTGACATTTACCCATCCTAACAGCTATAGGTCCTCCCCGTCTGATCCCCCTTATCAGGGCTTTCTGCCCCTCTCCTCCCTATATATCCCCCCCCTTTCCCAGTTTTCCCTTCTGCCTTTCTTTCCTCATCACCCTTTTCCCAACACCTATTGCTGTCACCAATTCCCTCCTCTACTCCACACCCTCTTCCACCCCAATAACCATTCCTACCCCATCGCTGTTATACACCAGTTCTCCATCCTTATATCCAATATTCATAGCCTCTTAAAGGCCAACCTTCCCCTTCAACAAAAACTCATTACCCCATAGCAGGTCCTTCCAATTCCTAGTGACAGGAAAGTACATGTTGTTGGCAACATGTTTTAAATGTGCGCTTATTGTGTTTCATTTTACCTTTTATTACTACCGTTTTTTTTTCCTACCAGTACAAAAAGCCATCTACTGCATACCTAAAAAACTTCCATTTTATTTTTCACCCTCAAATAGTTATTTTTTTATCCAATGCAACTATCCCACTATGTGTTTCCTGTTTATTGTCTCACTGTCAACTGGATGAAGAGCGGGTTGCCCGTATCGCTGGCAGCCCACCCCCTGCCCATGTAGGGGGGGGGGGGGAGGGGAGGAGGGGATGAAATTACAACAAAGAAAAAAAGGTTTCGTCAGTCTTCAGTGGCTCACCTGAAGATGACTGACAGGTGCCCAGACGAAATATCGTGCAGTGAATTAAACGACAACCGGCTACGAGCCGGAAATTTCTTTGATCATTCTTGATCGTTTACTGATTTCAAGTACTTCCCGTGTTTACTCTTAAATGACCAATTTCAGTTTCTGACCGAGCGAGGTGGCGCAGTGGTTAGCACACTGGACTCGCATTCGGGATGACGATTGTTCAATCCCGCGTCCGGCCGTCCTGATTTAGATTTTCTGTGATTTCCCTAAATCGCTCCAGACAAATGCCGGGATGGTACCTTTGAAAGGACACGACCGACTTCCTTTCCCATCCTTCCCTAATCCGACGAGACCGATGGTCTCGCAGTTTGGTCTCTTCCCCCAAACAACCCAACCCAATTTCAGTTTCCTTTTTCCCTTTTGTTGAACTGAGTTCTAGCTATGCAACTATTAGATCAATATAACATGAAAGGGTACAGTACCGCCCGACATTGAAAATAGGTACAACATTTTTCGTTATTCTTGTCAGAACAACATATTTTTTCTAATAATAACCCAATTTCAATTAATACAGCGAAGCCGGATACCAGTGTGGGAAAGAATGACAATTTATTTATTTAATTTATCACATGTGCATTCCGACAAAATAAATCCCTACATCCAGTTTGGTGAGATCTGTGAAATGAATGAATGTATGGTCGTCTGCTAACCGCAGATAGTGAATGTGAATATATGATCATCTTTGAGACGATCTTTTGGTCACCTTTGGTGGCACCAAAGAGATGAAATTTACCGGAGCTTTGAGCGCCTGAAATGTGGCTGACCAATGGGTAGCATGGTCTTCCCCCACCTCGACGGAGGTGCGAGCTGACCTGAAGAACGGCCATGTTTCAGCACTCGGGCGGTGGATCTTCTGTTGGTAAGACCTGTCTTAGGTGTGCTCCGTAAGGACAAAAGAGAGGAGACATGGTATGAATGTGAAATACTTAAGAGTGGAATAATAATTTCTCTATTTCAGGAACTTTTGTGTGGAGAATTAAATGTCAGGCAGGTAATATTAAGGGGATCGTAGTAATCTTCGGAAGTGACCAACGGTCACAATGAAGCCATGTGTAGCAATAAGTTGAAATACTTCCGAGTGCTTAAGTTAAACTGAACTACTAGCGTGTGTACTATAAGTTGGAAATATTTAAGAAATGGCGTGTGCAGGACTTGAAATTAGAGACAAGTACTTCCACGTGGTGAGTACTGTGTGAGTCTCAATCTGTGTATGAGACAAAGGATAAAGAGAAGTACTTGTCCATGGTATCAGTTGAGGACAGGCGTGTGTGATGAATATGTTCTTAATATTACTTTGCGTGTTATCTTTCCGTGTGACGCTTGATTCAAACTATAATACTCTGAGAGTGAAGCAAGGTGAGTCAGCCGTCTATCCAGCAACGCCACTTGGCTTGCATTGCACAGGAAGACGTGCATATAACCTCCAGAGTTCATAGTAGGAAAGAAAAATTACGAAGTGGGACAGTGTCGTGTGAAACTGGAATGAATTTTAATTGAAGTGGGAAAGCTTAAAGTGATGTGATTGTAACGTTGTGACTATTCCTTTTTTTGTATTGTATGTTGCCAGTGTGATGTATTTTATGAAATTTAAGTATGTGTGGTTGGCATGGGAGAGTAACAAGGTAGTTTCAGAGGCAGTGGGTTATGCATGTTCCTTTTTGTACCGCTCGGTCTGGAGGAAATTTTCGTAATGATGGGTGTGAGAGTCGAAGTGTGAGATGTAGAAGAAGATCCACCATCCTATGCAGAAAGTGCACTGTAGCGTTAAATAATCACGAGACCATAAGATAGAGAATCACCAATGTGAAGCCATGTCCACTGGGCGGAATTTCTCATGTGTTATTATTGTAGGTTATAGAATTTGTGTGTTTTGGTTATAGAATTTATCAGAATAAATAAGATAGTGAAAAGAAAAAGATTGGTGGCCTTTTCCTTCGAATTGTATGTTGTCATGATATCCAGAATTTATAATGTGTGCGCCATTAATGTTCAGTGCGATGGCCACCTGTTGATCAAAGCCGTTAAATAAGAAAGAAAATGTGGTATTGCCAGCGCGTAGTGAACAGTCAGAGTTCTGTAAATTATTAATAGTCAGATGTGCGTTTCCGTTGCGTAATATTCATACAGGACAATAATTTGTAACTTAATTGTGAGTACTAGAGTTCATGTTACTCGACAAATAAGACTGAATCCACTCGCTTGGCAGACCACTCATCTTGCAGGCCTGACTGCTTGATGCCACAGTATGAGCAAGGCACGTGGGTGCCTCTCAAACTCAACATAAAAGAGAAGAAATGAGATTTTCACTCTGCAGCGGAGTGTGCGCTGATATGAAACTTCCTGGCAGATTAAAACTGTGTGCCGGACCGAGGCTCTAATCGGGACCTTTGCCTTTCGCGGGCAAGTGCTCTACCATCTGAGCTACCCAAGCACGACTCAGGACCCGTCCTCACAGGAAGGTAGGAGACGAGGTACTGCCAGGAGGAAAGCTGTGAGGACGGGGCCTGAGTCGTGCTTGGGTAGCTCAGATGGTAGAGCACTTGCCCGCGAAAGGCAAAGGTCCCGAGTTCGAGTCTCGGTCCGGCACACAGTTTTAATCTGCCAGGAAGTTTCAACATAAAAGACTTTATTTTTTTTTGCTTTTTTTACTTGAATGTAACTATTTCTGCATCTCATAAAAATATTATGCTTCCCTATGCAAACACTTTAAATGACATCATTTTTGTATTTCACGTATTTTCTGTGTAAATAATACCTGTGTCTGTTGCAAGCATTTTACTCTGTGTTCGCGGAATTCAGTTACCAGCTGACGATGGCCTAAGGCACTGAAAAGCGATTCGTGACCAAATAAATATAATTTTATAGAATATTAGGAAATGTTTAGTACTAAATACTTTTTAGTAACCGGAAATGGTCGGCATTTTCAACAGACGGTAAGAACAATTCTACTACCACCAACGTAGGCCGACATCTCGTGTAATGGCCGCGAAACAAGGTGAATGAGGGCTAGTACGGAAGCATATAGACTGTCATTTCTCTCTCGATCCATTCGGTTCGGTTTCATCATACATGGAATTTGGGTTGGGTTGTTTGGGGGAAAAGACCAAACAGCGAGGTCATCGGTCTCATCGGATTAGGGAAGGATGGGAAAGGAACTCAGCCGTGCCCTTTCAGAGGAACCATCCCGTCATTTGCCTGGAGCGATTTAGGGAAATCACGGAAAACCGAAATCAGGATGGCCGGACGCGGGATTGAACCGTCGTCCTCCCGAATGCGAGTCCAGTGGGCTAACCACTGCGCCACCTCGCTCAGTCTCGCTCCATTTCCGAGTGAAACAGGAATGGGGATGACTAGCTGCAGTGCAACGAACACTCCGTCAGGCACGGTGAGATGCCTCCTGGACTCTGCATGTAAATGTAAATGTTGCTGATTCAAGCTGAATACGTTGGAGCGTTTTTCTGGTATTGTTGTCTGGTGGAAGCACTCTAGGGTTCCATTTTTGTATTGCCAGTTGCAAATATACACCTTTCACATCCACAAGAGCACTGAAAGCGAGACGTGAAAACTTTCATTTTTCTCTCTCTACTCGGCTGCTTTCACGTGTTACGAACAATTCGTTGTAATTAAGGTTTCCAATTGTATGGGTGGGTGGGCACTGACCGTGTCCCGGAGGCATCGGCCGTGTAATTATGCAGATGGCGCATCCGTGTCGTCGTGTCGGCGAGTGCAATCAGGCGGCGAACACGGAACGTGGCCAGTGGCCTCGCCTGGTCTCTCCGCACGGAGGGGCCGAGGTACCTGTTGCTCGCCGGAAGAGGGATCCGATAACGCACTGCCCTGCCCCACCCTAGCCGCCCCGCCACCTGAGCCAACTCGCTAACGGCTCCAGGGCCGGCCGAGAATCCGCTCCCCACTGGGAAACTGCGTCGGCACAGGAGGGCAGAGTATTACTCACAGCTGACGAGCTCTACACTATTGCAACAGACGCTATGGACGTCTTAGGTTATGTAGAGTGTAATCAGATGACGTCGTAGCTCTTCTGCACTGGTTTAAAAACGACTTCAGATTTTTAAGTTATTTCACGTCTATCATTGCTACTACTTAAAACCTGCGTTTTTATTTTGTCATGCACGTTTCGTTTCGGAAGTATCGTCTGGTTGTACATTTTGCAGGTTTTCCTGTTTTTGGCCCAGTTTCACTTTGCCTTCTACATCTACATCTACATCCATACTCCGCAAGCCACCTGACGGCGTGTGGCGGAGGGTACCTCTATCGGTTCTCCCTTCTATTCCAGTCTCGTATTGTTCGTGGAAAGAAGGACTGTCGGTATGCCTCTGTGTGGGCTCTAATCTCTCTGATTTTATCCTCATGGTCTCTTCGCGAGATATACGTAGGAGGGAGCAATATACTGCTTGACTCCTCGGTGAAGGTATGTTCTCGAAACTTCAACAAAAGCCCGTACCGAGCTACTGAGCGTCTTTCCTGCAGTCTGCCACTGGAGTTTATCAATCATCTCCGTAACGCTTTCTCGATTACTAAATGATCCTGTAACGAAGCGCGCTGCTCTCCGTTGGATCTCATCTATCTCTTCTATCAACCCTATCTGGTACGGATCCCACACTGGTGAGCGGTATTCAAGCAGTGGGCGAACAACCTACTCCCTTTGTTTTCGGATTGCATTTCCTTAGGATTCTTCCAATTAATCTCAGTCTGGCATCAACTTTATATGATCATTCCATTTTAAATCACTCCTAATGCGTACTCCCAGATAATTTATGGAATTAACTGCTTCCAGTTGCTGACCTGCTGTATTGTAGCTAAATGATAAGGGATCTTTCTTTCTATGTATCCGCAGCACATTACACTTGTCTACATTGAGATTAAATTGCCATTCCCTGCACCATGCGTCAATTCGCAGCAGATCCTCCTGAATTTCAGTACAATTTACCATTGTGATAACCTCTCGATATACCACAGCATCATCCGCAAAAAGCCTCAGTGAACTTCCAATGTTATCCACAAGGTCATTTATGTATATTGTGAATAGCAACGCTCCTACGACACTCCCCTGCGGCACACCTGAAATCACTCTTACTTCGGAAGACTTCTCTCCATTGAGAATGACATGCTGCGTTTTGTTATCTAAGAACTCTTCAATCCAATCACAAAATTGGTCTGATAGTCCATATGCTCTTACTTTGTTGTTTAAACGACTATGGGGAAATGTATAGAACGCCTTGCGAAAGTCAAGAAACACGGCATCTACCTGGGAACCCGTGTCAATGGCCCTCTGAGTCTCGTCGACGAATAGCGCCTTGCATCACTCTACATGTCTTGACATTAAATATGACAAAATACTACACAAGCTTTGTTTGTTAACATTCTCTTGGCTAAACGTAATGGGGCAATACTGCTACCACTGACGATGTTTTAACGAATGAAACGAAATGCGTATGGTAAGATAAATATGCACTTTTTAGTGGTTGTAAAGATGGATATGAAATATACGTGTATCTACACATTTATAAACATCTTTGTATGTATGTACGTTCCACGTCTCCTACACCACTGGGCTGATTTCAACCAAACTTGGTACATATATCACTTACTATCTGGAAAGAAGCACATTTTGCCTTAGAACCACCTACGAAGGTGGGAATAGGGTAAAAAGCCGGTGACATAGAAGTATACCTCAGAGAGCGTCTGCAACAATTGCTACAGAATATTGTACGTGCATGAGACTTTTTTTTATTGTGTTGGCTCATTAGGGACCGAACCAAATACTTACGTTTTCTTTGTTTTCTCCTTTCTTTCTTTCCAGTAGCTCTTCATTCTCCCCTTATGTTTTCATCTTCTCTACTCTCTCCATATTGTGCTTGTCTTTTTCTTTGTTTTCTCCTGGAAACCCTTGAAGCCTTTTGCTTCTGTTCTGAACTTTTCTCTTTACCCTATTTCTTCCTCAATTATTTTCATTTCTCTCAGGTCTGCTTTAACTTCTTTGATCTATTTCATTAATGTTTTTAAGTTTCGATAAAAAAGTTAAAAATCACTTTGTTACACCCTTTTCATCTAGCCGTTTTAGGTGGTTATAGAATACAACTCTTCTCTTCCTCATTGTGTCTGATATTGGTTCTATTTTTTCATAAATTTCATATTTTGGCACCAAGAATCTCCTGTCTTTTTCACTCCTTCTTTTCTATTTCATCCAATTGTTTAACTGTATTTAACGAAAGGCATTCTGAAGCATAAACGCATTGTGGTTTAATGACAGTATTGCAGTGCCAGATTTTGCATTTATGGAAAAAAATTTCTTGATAGTAGAAAAATCACCCCTATTTTCCTTGGTCAAAGCATTCGGGTCTATTATTTCACCTAGATACTTAAATTTTCCGGTATTTTTTATTCTTTCATAGTCAGTTTCCTTGTATGTCGGTGCCTCCTTCCCATCTGACATATACTCTTTCCAAAAGATATACATTAGACCTGCTTTTGAAACTCTCTCATAGGAGATTTATCTACAGTGTTTCCTTCTCCATAGGTTCAGCTAGAGTGACAACACCGCATTTTTAGTGGTTGTAAAGATGAATACGAAATCTCTGTGTATCTATACATTCATAAACATCATTGTATGCATGTACGTTCCACGTCTCCTACACCACTGGGTTGATTTCAATGAAACCTGGTGCATATAACACTTACTATCTGGAAAGAAGCACATTTTGCCATAGAACCACCTACGTGGGTGGGAATAGGGTAAAAAGACGGTGACATAGAAGTATACCTCAGGATTGTCTCCAGCAGTTTCTACAGAATATTGTATGTGCATGACACATTTTTTTATTGGGTTGGCCCATTAGGGACCGCACAAAATACTTACGTTTTCTTTGTTTTCTCCTTCCTTTCTTTCCAGTAGCTCTTCATTCTTCCCGTATGTTTTCCTCTACTTTACTCTGTCCATATTGTGCTTGTATTTTTCTTTGTTTTCTCCTGGAAACCCTTGAAGCCTTATGCTTCTGTTCTGAATTTTTCTATTTATCCTATTTCTTCCTCAGTTATTTTCATTTCTCTCAGATCTGCTTTAACTTCTTTGATCCATTTCATTAATGTATTTAAGTTTCTGTTAAAATTTTTAAAAATCGCTATGTTATACCCTTTTCGTTTAGCCGTTTTAGGTGGTTATAGAATACAACTCTTCTCTTCCTCGTTGTGTCTGATACTGGTTCTATTTTTTCATAAATTTCACATTTTGGTCCCAAGAATCTCCTGGTTTTTTGTACTCCTTCTTTGCTGTGTCATCTAATTGCTTAACTGTATTTAACAAAAGGCATTCTAAAGCATAAAGGTATTCTGGTTTAATGACAGTACTGCAGTGCCAGAGTTTTGCATTTATGGAAAAAGATTTCTTATTATATAGGTCTTTTGATATTAGAAAAGTAGCCCCCATTTCCCTTGTGCAAAGCATTTGGGTATATTATTTCACCTAGATACTTAAATTTTCTGGTATTTTTTATTCTTTCATAGTCAGTTTCCTTGTATGTCGGTGCCTCCTTCCCTCTGACATATACTCTTTCCAAAAGATACACATTAGACCTGCTTTTGAAGCTCTCTCATAGGAGATTTATCTACAGTCTTGCGTACTCCATAGATTCAGCTAGAATGGCAAGATCGTCCGCAAAAGCGAAACGATCAAAACACAGATTATCTCCTTTTTCCCACTTCTGATTTTTTATACTCCGCCTTCAACTATTCTTTTCATCCGTTCCCTGATTACCTTTCCCACTCCACAATTGAACAGCAGTGGGGACAATCTAGCTGCATGTCTTACCCAATTTTGACATCAAAAGCCTTGGAGGATTCATTTAAAAATTTAATTTTGTATTTTGTATTTTTTATTTTAATGATTTATTGTTCGGGTGGAGTTACATTTTCCTGGAAATATATTGAGTCTCAATTTTATCTTCGATAAGAATAGAAGCTGAAGTCCCCTATCAGTTCAATCTATGCTATTTTGAAGTTTACGAGTGTTATACACATCTCAAAAAAAGTTTTGCATCAGACCGGTTCCCAGAACTCATGAAGATAGACGTTGACTGTTGATATTGTATCACAGACAAAGTCCCTTTGGCTGTTCAGAGATGTCACTAAACACGCCCAAAGAAATAATAAAATTGCATGAGCAGCGCCTATTATACGGAGGGGGTCCGACAACCGATCAGTTCCAGTCATTCCATAAGGAAAGAGGTAGTTCAACCATGCCTAGACGGTCAATACCGCGGTTCGATAACGTCTGCATTGCTACTTTGTGCCAGGAAGGGGTCTCAACAAGGGAAGTGTCCAGGCATCTCGGAGTGAACCAAAGTGATGGTGTTCGGACATGGAGAGACAGGAACAGTCGATGACATGCCTCGCTCAGGCCGCCCAAGGGCTACTACTGCAGTGGATGACCGCCACCTACGGATTATGGCTCGGAGGAACCCTGACAGCAACGCCACCATTTTGAATAATGCTTTTCGTGCAGCCACAGGACGTCGTATTACGACTCAAATTGTGCGCAATTGGCTGTATGATGCTCAACATCACTCCCGACGTCCATGGAGAGGTCCAACTTTGCAACCACGACACCATGCAGCACGGTACAGATGGGCCCAGCAACATGCCGAACGGACTGCTGAGGATTGGCAGCACGTTCTCTTCACCGACGAGTGTCGCATACGCTTTCATCCAGAAAATCGTCGGAGACGTGTTTGGAGGCAACCCGGTCAGGCTGAATGCCTGAGGCACAATGTCCAGCGAGTGCAGCAATGTGGAGGTTCCCTGCTGTTTTGGGGTGGTATTATGTGGGGCCGACGTACGCCGCTGGTGGTCATGGAAGGCGCCGTAACGATACGTGAATGCCATCTCCTGACCGATAGTGCAACCATATCGGCAGCATATTGGCGAGGCGTTCGTCTTCATGGACGACAATTCGCACCCCCATCGTGCACATCTTGTGAATGCCTTCTTTCAGGATAACGATATCAATCAACTAGAGTGGCCAGCTTGTTCCGCAGACATGAACACTATAGAACATGCTTGGGATAAACTGCCTATTGGCTTCTGTCTCGGGTTCTTCGGCCGACGTTCATCTAATGATTTTTCTGACGTTTCGCCAGCCACTCGTGCTGGCGAAACGTCAGAAAAATCATTAGATGAACGTCGGCCGAAGAACCCGAGACAGAAGCCAATAGGCAGTTTGTCAACAAGTGGCCACGAAAGCTTTAATAATTTTGTATGCTTGGGATAGATTGAAAAAGCCGACCGTTGTGACTGAGCAGTTCTAGGTGCTTCAGTCCGGAACAGTGCTGCTGCTACGGTTGCAGGTTCGAATCCTGCCTCGGGCATGAATGTGTGTGATGTCCTTAGGGTCCTTAGGTTTAAGTAGTTCTAAGTTCTAGGGGACTAATGACCTCAAATGTTAAGTCCCATAGTGCTCAGAGACATTTCAACCATTTTAGATCCAAAAGGGCTGTTTACGGACGGCGTGACCCACCAACCACTGTGAGGGATCTACGCGGAATCGCCGTTGAGGAGTGGGACAATCTGGACCGACAGTGCCTTGATGAACTTGTGGATAGTATGTCACGACGAATACAGGCATGCATCAATGCAAGAGGACCTGCTACTGGGTATTAGAGCTACCGGTGTGTATAGCTATCTGGACCACCACCTCTGAATGTCTCGCTGTATGGTGGTACAACATGCAATGTGTGGTTTTCATGAGCAATAAAAAGGGCGGAAACGGTGTTTAATTTGATCTCTAATCCAATTTTCTGTACAGGCTCCGGAACTGTCGAAACCGAGGTGATGCAAAACTTTTTTTGACGTGTGTGTAAATGCTTTTGGCTCTCATTACGTTATACCTGATTGTAAATCTCAGATTTATAATTTGTTCTACACAGGATCGCCCTTTACTAAATCCTACTTCGCACTCCCCTAATCGCTAGTTCACTTGGCTTTCCAGCCTCTTTCGTAATGCTTTAGGCAGAATTTTATGTCAGTAGAGGGAAGAAAAGTCCTTTATATTTCTTGGGGGTCAGTTTTATCTCCTTTTTTGGGGACTGGGTGAATTAATGCTATTTTCCAAACTTCTGGCGTAATTTCTGTTTCCCAGACATCATGTAGCTTCACCACTATTCTACCTCCTGCAGTTTCCACATTTCAGCAGTTACTGAATCTTCCCTGACGTCTCTATTACTGTCCAAACCTTCAGTGACGCTTTGGATTTCACCCATGCTGTGGGGTTCTGAGCCTGTGCTAGTGCCGCCTGAATTTTGTTCTAGAAATTGTCGTGGAACACCGAAGTCCCCTCTCCTCACGAGCACGCACATGCGTTGAATAGGTCTCGCGGCAAGGCAGACGTTAAGTGACGTCAGGTGGCCGTCTGATGTTGTACACGTCATCGTGTCCACCCTACTACCTACCAGGACAAGCAGCCCAGAGGCGTTTCTCTTTCCAGCAGCAGAAGTTGACGCGTTACACATATGAACTGAAACTACATTAGAATCGGAGATATGGAAAACACTGGTAAGGAGAAGGGACAGGATAATATGACATCTGTTAAAACATAAGGGAATGACTTCCGTGGTACTAGAGGGACCTGTAAAGGGCAAAAACTCTAGGGGGAAGGCAGAGATTGGAATACATCCAGCAAATAATAGAAGACGTAGGTTTCAAGTGCTACTCTGACAAGGGGAGGCCGCCAATTGTGAAATTCAGATTCGATTCATAGTGAGCATAATAAAAGCTCATGGCCAGAGGTGTAATGTGGCAAAGCACCAAGATGCACTTCTCAGCCGTTGTCGAGAAAATCGACACTTAAAATAAACCGTTGCCGTGAAATACTCTCTACGATTAATAACTTTCTACAGCGTCGTGGTGCAGCGGTAAGCGCTCGGGTTCGTAATCCGAAGGTCACCGGATCGAATCTCGCGCCATGCAAACTTTTTTTTTTAGTATTTGTTTTTTGTAATTCAAATGTGTGTATACACACACACACACACACACACACACACACACACATATATATATATATATATATAATTCCCGGGAATCTGTTGCAACAATTATGCATATAATAACTTGTTGAAAGTCGTTTGTCGTGGAAAAACTGGCGACTTCGAACATCATTATGTTTTCCGCAAACAAAGTTGTATTTCACAAATGTTATTAATTGTCTTCATAATGTTAAGCACGTATAGTTAACGGAATACGTAGAAACGAATACGTATAGCGTAAGTCAAACGTTCGAATTAGAATAGAGACCCCACGAACACAAACTTGCTGTGGCAGGTATGAAATATAAACTCCGTTACTCGCTCGTTACACTTGAAGGACAGATGTTGAATGGGCCGAAACGAGCCGCCCCATAACAGCGTAGTTGCCTGCTAACTTCGAAAGAAGGTAGATGCGGTCCCTAGCGCAACTTATAACATCGTCGAAAATCAGTGCGGACGGGACAGCTTTGGTACACCCTGTTAAACAAACGGAAAAATGGAGGCGGTACAATTGGAGAGCGATCCGCGTTCACCAACATGCATAAGCAATTCATTAATAGTTTTTATATATATTTATATAAATATATATATATATATATATATATATATATATATTTGAATTGCAAAAAACTAATAATAAAAAAATATTGCTTGGTGCGAGATTCGATCCGGCGACCTTCGGATTACGAACCCCAGCGCTTACCGCTGCGCTATGACGCTGTAGAAAATCGTTAATCGTAGAGAGTATTTCACCGCAACGGTTTCTTTTAACTGTCGAATTTCTCGACAACGGCTGAGAAGTGCATCTTGGTGCTTTGCCACATTACACCTCTGGCCATGAGCTATTATTATGCTCACTATGAATCGAATCTGAATTTCACAATTGGCGGCCTCCCCTTGTGATATGAAGAGGTTAGCATAGGAGAGCAATTTGTGGCGGGACAAATCAAACCAGTCAGAAGACTGATGACAAAAAAAAAAATAGTGCAGTATACTCGTAGGAACAACTTTAAGGCTAGGTCGGTTGAAAACCCAAGTAAAAAGAAAGAGTCCACCTGCTAGTTAGCAGACATGGGAGGGCTGCAGGCCAAATGCTACAGGTAAAGCTAGGTGTGGAATACTAGGCCACCAGATCTTGAAACCTAGCGCTAAGCTTAATTAGGTGACAGAGAACATAGAGGCCTCGTGGAGAGATTTTGAAGGTTAGGGAACTCTGAGAAAAAATCCTGGTCCTTAATGCTGGGGTTTCGGCAGGTGGGTTTGGCATCCTACACCAGTAAAAATAGGTTTTGATTCGTTTCCCATACAAAATAATAAACCCGGACGGATCAAAAGGCATCGACTTTCGTTAAGAACAAACACTTGTGGAACACGGAATGTTAGCAGGAAAAATTGAGGACATAATTAAAGAAATAGAAGTACTAAAAATGGATATCCTGGTAATGGCATAAATTAAAAAGAATGGATCTAGACAAGAAGTAATCGGAGACTACATTCTCTTTTGGAGTGGAGTCGAAAAAACTGAAAGAGCAAAGTTAGGAGTAGCCGTCCTTATAAAAAGAAAATAGAAACAAGGAGTAATAAATTGAGAGGAAGTAAAAGACAGGATAATCTGTGTAAAAATAACGCTACTGACAAAAAGAAGAGGGACTTATTCGATGACTTACAAGAAGTGGCTGACGTGTTCCCAGAGCGACGTGATTTGTTTATAATGGGGACATAAGTAGACGAACTGGAAAAAGATTAAATGATGACGTTGTAGTGCTGTGGGGAGAGGATGCAGAAAACGATAACAGAAGTAGTTTATTAACTTCTGTAAGGGTCAGAAGTCTACTGTTATGAATACTAGATTTCAGCATAAAGAAATACATACGTACATCTGAACCAATGCGGCAAGGAATCTAAAATCAAGTGTAGACTATGTAACAGTGCATAGGCAGCGGGTAATTAAGGTGCAAGATGCGAGGGAAAAAAGAAGAACAGTATGGTTCCAGTCACTTTATAGTTGCTTCAAATATTGCTTTTCTGATTAAGACCAAGATGAAACAAGAGAAAGAGGATGCTTAAAGTAGAACTACAAAGGATCCAAAGTATAGGATACATCTGTTACAAGAACGAAGTGTGAAAATTTTGTATCAGCAAATAGTAATTCAAAGATTGGATGCAGTGGAGATGGACTGGAGTGCTAATGAGCTATACAGTTACCTGAAAAAGGCAATTAAGGAAGCAGCGGAGGAGGCTTTAAAAGCGAAAGGGAGAGAAGAGTAAAAACTGAATTAAAGACCAAGTTATTGCTGGAGGTGGCTGGGGAATAGAAAAAACTGTATCATATATGGTTGAACACTGGGAGCGAAGAAGACTGGATTAGATACAATATATATAACAAGAGGCCTAAGAAATTAATAATAAAGTGTAAGGAAAAGAAACTGGAGAGAGTATGTTGGAAAATTGAGCATTTGCTTGGAAATAGGAGATTGGCAGAGACATGATAAGAAAGATGAAAATAGCTAGCAATCCTGCACCCACAATACATCCTATGTCTATTGGACAGTGGGAAAAAACCCTTTAAAGAATTTCTAGTAGAAAAAAGAACTTACTGCATAACAGAAGTCTACAACAGAAGTAGTATGTTAGGTAATATGGAACCTACCCTAGAAGAAGAGGTCAAAGAAAAAAAGGCAAGTAATGGAAGGGCAAGTGGACTGGCAGGAGTGCTTATGGAATTGTAGAAATATGGACCCCTTCAAATGGTGAGGTAAATAAGTAAAATTTTGAATCACATTGTGGAGGGAGAGACAATACCAAGAGTGTAGTGTATATCATACATATACGCAATCTACAAAAATAATTATAGGGGAATTAGTGTTATGGCTTTCATCAGCAGACTTTCAAGTTCCGTACTGAAAAATAGGTTGAATAAGGTTGAGGGAAAGATTAGAAAGGTTCAGGCAGCTTTTGCAGTTTGATCTTGTATGGATCATATTTTTTGCCTTAGAGGGATAAGTGAGATGGATTGTTCTAAGGGTCTTGAAGTTCATCTAATATTTGTGGTCTTAGAAATAGCGTATGATTTTATACCGATCAACGGACTGTGGTAGGCGATGGAGCATATAGGTGCAGAAGCACAACAAATATCCCAAGTTCAAAGAATATATCACCAATCATACGCAGCAGTTAAAGTGGGCGGAGGGGGGGGGGGGTAATGTTGAGTGAGGGATTCCAAATGTCGAAAGGACTTAGACAGGGCTGTAGTATGTCACCGGACGTCTTTAGAATATACTGCATATGCAGCATATACAGAAACGGTGAAAACAGTCATGTGGAGGTATTTATTACTTTGGGCTCAGGTTACAGACAGACAGAACTGAAAGAAATTAGAGAAGAACGGGTCCACAACAGTTTCCAGAAAAATAAAATCAATTTGCTTCTCAGAACATTAGGGGTTTGAAAAACAAGGTAGATGAACTTCTTGTATGCTTGTAAGAACGGAAAATTTCGAAGTAATAGATTTTCCGCGCCTCTCTGAACACCATGTAACCACAGGAGGTTACATAGGCTAGCATCAGTTTCGTGTAGATTTAACACGGAAAAGAGAGTAGTAACAGTCGTATACAAATTCAGAAATGTTGTAACAAATAGTTTTTGTGTAGACCAGAAACTTGAAGCAAATGCTTGTGAGTTATTACCGTATAATATAACGGTAACTGTCTACAGATTGTCTCTGGGAATCTTGCAGATATTTATGAAAAAGCCAGGTGTGTAACTGAGCTACGTGTCAGACAAGAAGAAACAGTCAGTAGTTTATATCAGTGTAGATATCTTAAAAGATAGACACAGGAAAAGTGATTTCAGTAGTCATGTTTCCAACTAGTGTACAGCAAGATAGTAGGACACCGACTGATAACATTTTTACAGCTAGTACTCACGCTGAACCAATTATTGTGTACCCAGTTGACAGTGGACAGTCTGATCATGACACACAGTTAATGGAAATAAACAGTATGCACGTTGCAGCCCTGAGGCAAGCTCATACAACATGATTCAGTGTTTTAAAAATTAAAAGAGGTGGTATGGTATCAGGTATATATAGAAAGAGGTGCTAATGTCATATTCAATTAATTCCATAGGAAATCTGTGTCGGTATTTGAAAGTTGCTTACATAAAAAGTTAACCAAAAAATCCATTAAAAAACAAGTAGTCCATAGATAACAAGGGGAATTAAAATCTCATGTAATGCCAGAATAAGTCAAGATCCAACATTACTTGCGTACTACAAAAACTATTGTAATATTTTAAGAAAAGCCATTAAAAGATCAATAAGTATGTACATCCCAACATAAATTAATAATGCATACAATAAGATTAAAACTGTATGCAATATTGTCAAACAGAAGACAAGACAAAATGTTCAAATGTGTGTGAAATCTTATGGGACTTAACTGCTAAGGCCATCAGTCCCTAAGCTTACACACTACTTAACCTAAATTATCCTAAGGACAAACACACACACACCCATGCCCGAGGGAGGACTCGAACCTCCGCCAGGACTAACCGCACAGTCCATGACTGCAGCGCCTAGACCGCTCGGCTAATCCCGCGCGGCGAAGACAAGACAGCCAGTCAGTATACAAGATATGATAACAACGTTGGGACTGGTAACAAACAAGTTGCAAGCATTTTAACAATCAGTTTCTAAAAATATCAGTTAAAATGGAATTAAACAGTTCAACTGAAGACTCAAGAGTGTATATTAAAAAGTCATTCCACAAAACTTTAAGCAAGAAAAGTACCACCAACCTCCATCACTTAAATTAATAGAATTATAAAAATTCTAAAATACAAAACCGCATACGGTGTTGATAGAATTTCAAACTGAATTCTGAAAAATTATTGTAACTTAATAAGTATCGCCCTTAGTGATGTATGTCATGCATCAACAGCACAAGGAAATTTTCCAGACAGACTAAGTTTTGCCGTTGTTAAACTTCTTCACAGGAAAAATGACAAAAACTAATTATCGTCCAGTTTCCCTACTGACATTTTTCTCAGAATATTCGAAAAAGGAGTATACTTAGAAATAGTGTCAAACTTAAGTAGGAACAAGTTACTTAACGTATCACAGTTTCAATTCTAGAAGGGTTGCTCGACGGAGAACGTTATTTGTACAGTCACTGATCAGGTATTACAAGCTTTAAATAATAAAATACCGCCATTTGGTATTTTTGTGATTTTTCCAAGGTGTTTGATTGTGGATTTACAAACTACTGGTTTGAATCATACTTAACAAACAGAATGCAGAGAGCTGTGCTGAGTAAGTCAAAAAATGTTAGAAGAATAGAAAATTTTAGTTGCTGGGGAGATATCACAAAGGAAGTCGCACAGTGTTCAGTTTTGGGCTTAGTCCTGCTCCTTACATATGTGAATGACCTTGCAGTAGCATAGAACTGGTACATTTTGCAGATGATACTACTGTTATAATAAACCCTGCTAGAGAAAAATCCATCGAAAATATTTTTAACAATATTTCTCAAAGAATTATCAAGTGGTTCTCTGAAAAAGGACTCTCCCTAAATTTTGAGAAAACACACTGTGTTTAGTTGTGTACTATAAACAGTCATACCAGCAACTGATGCTGCACATGAACAGGAGTCAGTAAATAGGGTGCAATTCTCTAAACTTTTAGATATACATATTAACGAAAACTAGAACTGGAAAAAGCGTATTACTGTGGTTCCCAAACAATTATGTTCAGCTGTTGTTGCTGTTCATATAGTTGCTAGTCTTGGAAACAAACAAATCAATCTCTGACATATTTTGCTTATCTCCGCTCAATAATTTCTTATGGAATAATTTTCTGGGGCAACTCGCCACTTAAAAAGAATGTATTGATCTCACGAAAGCGAGCAGTAAGAACTATATGTCGTGTTCACACACGGTCGTCATGTAGATACTTCTTCAATGAGGTAGGCATTTTAATTGTACCATCACAATACAAACATTTATTAATAAAATTTCTCATATATATACTCCTTCACAATTTGAGAAGAAGAGTGATCTCCATACCTACAGCTCTAGAAGAAATAATGACCTTTATTACCCATTATTAAAGCTGTCAAAGTCTCAGAAATGAGTTCAATATGCAGCAGCAAAGATTTTTGATCGTTTACCAAGTAAATGAAATGTCTGACAGGTAGCAAAATAATTTTGAAATCTAACCTAAAAATCAATTCTCCTGTACACCTATTTCTATTCCTTGGATGATATTCCATTTCAAAACTATCAGCCTGTATAAAAAGAACTTGTTTCTGAGTGTAGTTTCATGAGTTGGAAAAAAAGTACTGTGTTCATTAATGTTATAATTAATCATACTACGCACACCCTGTAAACTGGCTCGTTCCCTACAATTTCAATAAATGAATCGTTCAAATTTGCTATGGGACACGTGACTAACAAACTAACTAACCACGAAAAACACGCCCAAACCGTAAAACCAACGCCTCCGTACTTCACTATTGGCACTACACATTGTGGCAGATAACATTCCCCAGGTTTAGTCAATCTCTAATCCTTCCACCTAACTGCCACAGGGTGTAACAGTAGTCACCACTCCAAATCACTCGTTTCCAGTTATCCATTGTCGAATGTGTTCGCCTCGTCGCTTTGCAATGACTACACACGTTTGGCAATGACTACAGAAATGTGTGGCTTATGACTAAGTATTTTACCATTGAACCACATTCTTTTTAACTAGCCGCGCACCGCCATTGTGCTAGCTGGTAGCACTTTTGGGACCCACTAGTGATATCTTCCGTTGATTTCATGCAATTCCTTACATCTACCCTACGCAATGCTCGATGATCCCTGTCTGTCAGACCATGAGGTCTGCCTGGTCTTGCCGGCCGCTGTGGCCGACCGGTTCTAGGCACTTCAGTCCGGAGCCGCGCTGCTGCTACGGTCGCAGGTTCGAATCCTGCCTCGGGCATGGATGTGTGTGATGTCCTTAGGTTAGTTAGGTTAAAGTAGTTATAAGTCTAGAGGACTGATGACCTCAGATGTTAACTCCCATAGTGCTCAGAGCCACTTGAACCATTTTTTTGCCTGGTCTTGATGTAGCTGTGGTTCTTCCTAAGCGTTCGCACTTCAAATCACACCACCAGCAGTCGACTTGGGCAGCTTTAGAAGTGTTGGAATATGTCTGATGGATCTTTTCCTCAGGTGATAACCAATGACTGGTCCACGTTAGGAGTCAGTGAGCTGTCCTGTCGACCCATCCTGCTGTTACCTCTACTCCACAGACAACACGACACTCCCTGCCGCATTTTCTACCGGCGGGTCCGCCACTTGCGACAACTAATGGTCAATTCCGAATTATACAGGGATATCAGGATACGGGTGATCAGCTAGTGTAACAACTAATGCTAAAGATACAAACATAACCAGTATCGCTGGGACATGAAATCTCGTGGGAGTCAAGTGACCATGGTTGTATTATAGCGTAATCTGAATAGGTCGCTTCAGAAAAGTCATACAGCCGGTGAAAAATGACTATTACTCAAATTGCTCACTTGACGCGGTTAGGATTTACTTCCATTATCAGATGTCTAAAAAGTAAGATGAGAACAAATTTGTGCATTGAACATGAAAAATATAACAATCATTAACAAAGTACGAAAAGCAATACTTGAAAACCTGCCCAGGTGTAAAGAGAGTAACTAGATATTATCGTTACTGGATGTATATGATGAAACTGACAGAATACTAGCATCTTTGATATATGGAGCCTACCGTTTGCTCATGACTTATGTATGGTTATGTACACCTTGTCAGTCAAGGAGTTTTCACTTTATATTTGTACACTTCGTATTTGTCCTTACTGTATCGTCCGTAATCTTTGTAAAAACAGTTTGATATTTTTGTGTATGAAATATCAGATATTACTCCCATGGCGCCACCATGTAAGTCCGGCCCTCTGGTGGCCAATCTGATTTCCTTCCCCCATCCGTCTCTTTACGATAGCTAGTACTCTATCAGCTTATGTCCCATATGCATCTAGTAACGCTCGTATCCTGCAACCTTCTGTGCACCTGGGTAGGTTTTCATGTATTGCATTTTGTACTTCCGTTCATGCTTGTTAGATTTTTTCATATTCAGTGCTCAAATTTGTTCTCGTCATACTTTTTAGATATCTGATGAAGGAAATAAATCCGAAACCCGTCAAGTGAGCAATTCGAGTAATAAAGTACTTTTTCACCGGCTATGGTGTTTTTGCAGCGGCCTATTCAGCCCCAATACAGTATTACATCATAATGCAAACATATCCATTATTAAGGTTTGCAGATGTTTCTGTTCTGTTAGTTCTCGAATAATTTTACTCCTCTTGTTACTTACTTAAAAAGATCATTATTACGAATAACAAGCGCTTTCAGCGCTCTTTCATTTTCACGATGTCGGTTCTGACGTAAATGGTGATTGCGAGACGATTCGGCAGTGTAGGAATGATGCATTCGCCATTTTGCCAGCAGTTGTTGGTACTTTATATTTTTTAGTTTTTAACAGTTGCACTCTTACTGAAAGCACTACAAAAGTGGATAATTCCGTGTTCCATTAATTCCGGAGTGAGCAGTAAGAATCAGTTTGTATGTGGCTTATTACTAGACCTACCAACAGGTAATAAAAAATTTATTGCAGTCTGCAGACTCATTGTTGTGAGATAACGTCGACGTTCTGTAGTCGATTATTATCAGCCGACGATGTTTAGACGGCGATGACGAAGTGTAAACCAGCATCGATGATATGTCGTCTGGAACCGCGTGACCGCTACGGTCGCAGGTTCGAATCCTGCCTCGGGCATGGATGTGTGTGATGTCCTTAGGTTAGTTAGGTTTAAGTAGTTCTAAGTTGTAGGGGACTGATGACCACAGATGTTAAGTCCCATAGTGCTCAGAGCCATTTGAACCATTTGATATGTCAACATCGTACATCCATAGTGTGGAGAGCTGCAGGAAACGATGTGTATTTCGACTGATGACTACATCGTGATAAACATTAGCACACTGCTATCTGGAACGCTATTCCCCCCACATTTACATTTGGTTCATTCCGCTTTCTCTATAATCCAATCATTTTTTTATTTTTTTTCCACCCTCTCTCTTCTTGAGATACCGTTTACAGCTCTCACCTTCTATAACTAATTTTTCATTATTATTTTAAGTCGATTATTATTCGCTACTTTTAATGTCTTTTATTTTCAGTCAAGTTATCTAATGCTGCAAGCTTCATTATGCACTGATAAGCCGAAACATTAAGACCATTGCCCACCGTGACGTTGGATGCGATCTGGTTACGTTCCGGACACGTGACGCGGTAACGGATGTACGTAAGCGGAGCAGACACGTACGGGGGATCATCCCAGCGAAGATGCGGTAAATCAATTGAGATAAGCGACTTTGACAAAGGGCAGATTATTATTACTTAGAGCCTGTGAACGAGTATCTTTATAACGGCGGACGAATGTTCACGTCACTACTGTCGGGAGCATTTACAGAAGAGGTAACACAAAGAAACTACCACTAGGCGCTAAATGGTTGGAGGTCAACGACTCTTCACAGAAGGTGGGGTTCAGAGGCTTGTCCGTTATGTAAAGTAGGATAGATGGACATCTGTGGCATGTCTGCCAAAAGACCACAATGCTGGTGCAAACACGAGTGTTTCGGAGCACACCGTTCATCGTACATTGTTGAACGTGGAGCTGTGCAGCAGACCACCCCTTCGTGTAACACATGTTGACCCAACGACGTCGACAGTTAGGATTGCAGTGGGCACGGGACCATCGGGCTTCGAAATGTGTAAACTCTTCTGATTAATCACATTTTTGCTACACTAGGTCAGCGGTCGCCTCCATAAACGCCGTCATTGTGGTGAACGGCGGCTCGAAACGTGAAGTGCGCCACGGACGCAGGCTATTGGGAGCAGTATTATGCTATGGGAGACATTCTCCTGCGCATGGGACCTTTGGTAGGAACCAAAGACACGTTAACAGCTGCGAACTACCTGCGTGCTTGATGTCTTCTCCGGCAGCGACGTCATCTTTCAACAGTATAATTCTCTGTGTCTCGGAGTCCCATGCTACAGCGGTTTGAAGAGCTCATAGTGAACTAACGTTAATGTCTCGGCGACCAAACTTGTCTGATGTAAATCCTATGGAGTCCATATTGGTTGCTATCGGGCACCATTACAGCGTAAGCAAATGGGTGGCCCGTTATTTACGCGAATTACATGACCTATGCGTACACATCTAATGCCACATGCTTCGATAAACCTACCAACAAACTGTCGGATCCCTGATACGCAGCCGGCCGAAGTGGCCGTGCGGTTAAAGGCGCTGCAGTCTGGAACCGCAAGAACGCTACGGTCGCAGGTTCGAATCCTGCCTCGGGCATGGATGTTTGTGATGTCCTTAGGTTAGTTAGGTTTAACTAGTTCTAAGTTCTAGGGGACTAATGACCTCAGCAGTTGAGTCCCATAGTGCTCAGAGCCATTTGAGCCTGATACGCAGAATCGTATTTCATTCCAAAGACGGATAAACAAGCTATTATGCATGTGGTCATAATGTTTTCGCTCATCAGTCCATTTTGCAAAATTGCATTAATCAACTATGTGAAGACGCCACCGAACCTTCTGTCCCGGTGACTCATAACGTTTATGGTTTCTGTCACCCTCGCGTAGTTTCGATTGTCTCCTGGTCTGTAAGCGCTAGACCTTCCGGTCGGTGGCTTGCCCCGCGCACTCTGTGTTCTACCGACTCTCGAAAGTGATTATTCCGGCTAAGTGACTGCTGAGTTCCTCAATACCACCCTCCTTCCATTTTTCAGCATCTTTTGGCTAGTCTGTTTCTCTATCTCTGTTTCTCGCCCCCCCCCCCCCCCACCCCCACCCCACCCACAAACTGAATTTATTGGCCATTTATGTTCTATTTTTATTTTAGATTTCCTATTTTAACGTGCTTTTTATCGATCTGCCTTTCTGCCCACATACCACCGTACGCTACTGCCGCACGAATCTATTCCCCATTGTGTTTCTCTCCCAACGGTGAATTTACCTGATTATATTTACCTTCATTGTATTTCCTGGTCGATTCCATCATTCTGCCCATTTTATTACTAGACAACCGTTCCTTCGACGGACGTTTCATTTGACTGACGAGGAACCCTTTGAACACGAAGTCGATGTTTACGGCATTCGGCGCCCGATATTCTGCCATGCGACCACTATATTTGCTGTCAATAGCAACAGGGGGTGGGACTCGACCTATCCAATCGTGAGCACAGCATGAGGCTATGGAACGTAGTTGAACTGCTTAGTCGACGAATAACTAGTGCTACAGTGCTACTGGCGTTGATACAAAGCAGAGCAATGACAACGTAAAGAAAGTAGACATTCCATTATATCTACAACAATAGCTCAAGTTGACATTCCGCCATAAAGGAACCCAAAGAATTTCGCAGAGTTAGAAATAAGTGGCACATGAAATATTATCGTTTCTGCAAGGTTAGTCAGTAAAAGGTGTGGTGTCGCATACGGTCGACTGTGCGAAAAATGTATATGATGAGTACAATGATGACGATACGTGTTAACAAGTGAAAGTGATAATGAAACAGGTTTCAACCATGTAGTTCACTGTCCTTGTCGGACAGCGAGCCACAAATCTCATCAACAGTGAAGCATAGTTAAGGAGCGGATACTAGACATAATTACTAACATGGACGAGCATCCGCAGCTTAGAAAAAAAAAATTATGAACAGATTTCGGGTAAGTCCGCAGTGTACTGCATATGAAAAACCACGGATATTCAAGGGAGGACAAGGTGCCCTTGTTCCAAAAACTGATGTTTGCGCGTGTGAGGGATGCTCATTAAAATTCACAGGACGTGCATGATGGTGACCTACTACGATAAGCACTTCAAATTGCGTGCGACTTAGATTACAGTGATTTCAAGGAAGTAGTGGATGGTTGCATTACTACAAAAATCAAGTAACATCAGTGCCTAAATACAGTCAGTTGCACAAGAAAGTGTACACCGTCATCTATATGAAGTAAAAGACACTCGTATAAATATATATTTACATGAAAACACATTTTATTTCTAATTACACTTTTACCTAATAGTTAATCCAGTCGCCATCATTATCAATTATAGCTTGGCACCTTAGCCCTCTCTCCGGTGAATCATTCACTTTTCCAAACTCTAAATGTCGTTTGACGCACTTCGCAACGAATGTCCTTGACTTTCTAAGAATTTTAGCTGCAGCTCCATATGAAATCTTTGTTTCCTTTGTATGATTTACAATGAACACTGCCTCGTGACACTTTAGATGTTTTGCGGTCATTTCAAACTGCAACCGACGAAAGAAAACATTCAACTCACACACTGTTTATCTATACACTGTGCAAAAGCGCGTTGATTACGGATTCGATACCACTATCAGAGACGTCGCTGCAGACGTTACTTTTAAAACTACGGCGTATACTTTTTTGTAGAACTGACTGTACATAAAAAAAATTATAGCGACTGTTGATCTGCTTATTAAAGTTATTTATCGTGCTGCGGGAAGGTGGAGCTGCTCTGTCCCCTACGATTCTTTCTCGTCTGCGTGACCAACAGGAAACATTTACGTCACAAAAAGCAGGAGTGGAAAAATGGACGTTAAAAACTGAAACTAAAGTATGAGCAGTGTGTTTGGTGAACAGCTGGTCAAAATAACTCGCTTTTGCTTGATTTCCGGTAGCAGAAGGGCTTATGTGAAGTTTGGAAGACAGGAGACGAGGTACCTTAGGAATTAAAGCTGTGAGGACGGGTCGTGAGTCGGTCTTGGGTAGCTCAGTCGGTAACACACTTGCCCGCGAAAGGCAAAGTTCCCGAGTTAGAGCCTCAGTCCGGCACATGGGTTTCGTCTGCCACGAAGTTTCATATCAGCGCACACTCCTGTGCAGAGTGAAAATCTCATTCTGGATACTATCGCACAATCTGCAGCAGTTTCTCATTTGGTTGCATACCACCGCATTCCATCAGTTCCCATGACCCCGTTCACCAGTGTGATTCTACGTGCATACTTTGAGTGGATACCTAGCTGAACGTCCTGCACTGTCTGCAGCTCCCAAGGAGTTCGTCTTCTTTCTTGATTGTTCGAACTTCTGTGATCAGTGTGGCGCACCTCTTTCATTCGGGATCCATGATGCAAGTTAATGGTTTGTTTTGAACATTTCTGAAATGTCGACGATGTTCATTTTGTAATGTATCATACATACATCTCGTAGACGTTTGATCTCTGCATCTTCCGCAAACTTGCCCCCCTTCTAACAGCCGTGTACCGCAAATCTCTAGAGGAACGGAAGGTTCGAAATGATTGGAAAAGAGCACAGGTAGTCCCAGTTTTCAAGAAGGGTCGTCGAGCAGATGCGCAAAACTATAGGCCTATACCTCTGACATCGATCTCTTGTAGAATTTTAGAACATGTTTTTTGCCCGCGTATCATGTCATTTCTGGAAACCTAGAATCTACTCTGTAGGAATCAACATGGATTCCGGAAACAGCGATCGTGTGAGACCCAACTTGCTTTATTTGTTCATGAGGCCCAGAAAATATTAGATACAGGCTCCCAGGTAGATGCTATTTTCCTTGACTTCCGGAAGGCGTTCGATACAGTTCCGCACTGTCGCCCGATAAACAAACTAAGAGCCTACGGAATATCAGACCAGCTGTGTGACTGGATTGAAGAGTTTTTAGCAAACAGAACACAGCATATTGTTCTCAATGGAGAGACGTCTACAGACGTTGAAGTAACCTCTGGCGTGCCACAGGGGAGTGTTATGGGACCATTGATTTTCACAATATATATAAATGACCTAGTAGATAGTGTCGGAAGTTCCATGCGGCGTTTCGCGGATGATGCTGTAGTATACAGAGAAGTTGCAGCATTAGAAAATTGCAGCAAAATGCACTCTGCAGCGGATAGGCACTTGGTGCAGGGAGTGGCAACTGACCCTTAACATAGACAAATGTAATGTATTGCGAATACATAGAAAGAAGGATCTTTTATTCAATGATTATATCATAGCGGAACAAACACTGGTAGCAGTTACTTCTGTAAAATATCTGGGAGTATGCGTACGGAACGATTTGAAGTGGAGTGATCATATAAAATTAATTGATGGTAAGTCGGGTGCCAGGTTGAGATTCATTGGGAGAGCCCTTAGAAAATGTAGTCTATCAACAAAGGAGGTGGCGTACAAAACACTCGTTCGACCTGTACTTGAGTATTGCTCATGGCTCATCAGTGTGGGATCCATACCAGGTCGGATTGACAGAGGAGATAGAGAAGATCCAAAGAAGAGCAGCGCGTTTCGTCACAGGGTTATTTGGTAAGTGTGATAGCGTTACGGAGATGCTTAGCAAACTCAAGTAGCAGACTCTGCAAGAGAGGCACTCTGCATCGCAGTGTAGCTTGCTGTCCAAGTTTCGAGAAGGTGCGTTTCTGGATGAGGTATCGAATATATTGCTTCCCCCTACTTATACCTCCCGAGGAGATCACGAATGTAAAATTAGAGAGATTCGAGCGCGCACGGAGGCTTTCCGGCAGTCGGTCTTCCCGCGAACCATACACGACTGGAACAAGAAAGGGAGGTAATGACAGTGGCTCGTAAAATGTCCTCCGCCACAGACCGTTTGGTGGCTTGCGGAGTATAAATGTTGATGTAGAACACTGCTTTTCTGTCGCGTCCTGGCGCACATGGTGAGTCATTAGCAGCTAATATTTTTCCTGTCATATTTGTTAACCCAACACTTTCAAAAGAGCTTAACTATGAACGTGTGACTTCGCACTCAAGGGGTTCCTTGGGAGAATGTTGGGTCGTCCACCTAATCCCGGTCTGTATTTTATGTGAACTGATTATGAGTCCTGTCATCCGTTATTTACTACTGTTAGGGCGTAAAGTCAAGCGCCGGCACACCAGGCGGGAACGATAGAGCGGAGAGGGCTCTGGAGAAGACGTCAGCCAATGTCACGCTGACCGACCCCACTTCAGGACGACAACGCGACAACAGCGGCCTCTATGCGAAGAGAACATAAGCGCCACGCCCGACAGGCCGCGGACAAGTTCTACTAGAAGCTTCAAGACCAGCGTCCTGAATAGAAGTGTCAGTTACTTTTTTTGTAATAAAATCCATTAATACGATTTGCTTGTTGTCTAGCGATCCGATAAAGCAGGTTTCCTAGACACCCCATATTCGACGACTAGACATGATTCAACAACTACTTCCTTTTTCAACTTGGGATACAATCAATATTGTTTATTTTTTCCCTATTTTGCCTCTCACGATGTATATTTGAGGATGCAGCTATAAGCTGCGAAACCGGTCTTTCAATAAATAATCATTTAACACTTGCGGTTCTTCACTTACCAAGATGCTTTCGAAACGGAGTGCACTCTTGTTGCTTGAAAATACAGTTCAACGATATTGACATTTCATCCAGGAGCACGGTGGAGAAGCAAACGACGCCTACGCCTGAAGAGCGGGCATCCCGACGGCGGACGTCTCCCGCGGCTCAGACGTGGAGGCTGCCCCAGCGTGCGCGCGTCGGTCATATTGATTTTAGAGCGGGGCGCCGACTATTATTAGCACGTTCCGGCCGGGGACAGGAGAAAGAGAGAGAGAGAGGCAGGCCGCACATCAGTCGCGGCCGCAACAAGTGGCCCATACACACACACACACACACACACACACACACACACAGAGCGCTCCCTGCACCTGCCAACAGTATCGAGAGATCTCATGCGGGCATAGCCATAAAACTGCGCATGCTAACACGCCATCTGGACCTAAAGAACGTTGCCTAACCTGTTACCTCACCTGCTTCGTTAAGGGTAGAAACACATGCTGTCAGGTCAGGTTATAAGGGCCACCTGTTAGTGAAAGTATCTGAAGTAACTACAATCTGCAGGAGAGCTAGACGAGGCACATCCTCAGATCTTGATGTACTCCGGTGTGGCGTAATGTTATGATAACTACTTTTAGCTTTTTAGACGGCCTTTGGAACTCAGTACAGCAGTTGTTCTGCGTGGCATGGATTTGACAAGTGACTGGTGGGTTTCTGGATTAAGTCGCACCAGATGTCTATGCACGGAAATCACAATTCCCGCAATTTGAGTGCGTGGTGGGTGTGGGCGTGGACCTGACACTTTTCCAGTTGTATTCTGCCGGGTTCATATCAGACGAGACATCAAAGTAGCTTCACTAACATGCTCTTCAAACCACAGTAGCACGATTACGACCACAGTTTTCATGCTGGTAGGTCCGCAGTAATGTTCTTATAATCTACAGCTGTCGTGGTTCCTTCGTTCACTGCCACAGGCCCCAAAAAACTTAGGCGAATGTTTGTCTTTCTGTAGTACACTACCGGCCATTAAAATTGCTACACCAAGAAGAAATGCAGATGATAAACGGGTATTCATTGGACATATATATTATACTAGAACTGACATGTGATTACACTTTCACGCAATTTGGGTGCATATATGCTGAGAAATCAGTAGCCAGAACAACCACCTCTGGCCGTAATAACGGCCTTGATACGCCTGGGCATTGAGTCAAACAGAGCTTGGATGGCGTGTACAGGTACAGCTGCCCATGCACCTTCAACACGATACCACAATGTATTGTGACGAGCCAGCTGCTCGGCCACCATTGACCAGACGTTTACAACCGCTGAGAGATCTGGAGAATGTGCTGGCCAGGGCAGCAATCGAACACATTCCGTATCCAGAAAGGCCCGTACAGAACCTGCAACATGCGGTCGTGCATTATCCTGCTGAAATGCAGGGTTTCGTAGGGATCGAATGAAGGGTAGAGCAACGGGTCGTAACACATCTGAAATGTAACGTATACTGTTCAAAGTGCCGTCAGTGTGAACAAGAGTTGACCGAGACGTGTAACCAATGGCACCCCATACCATCACACCGGATGATACGCCAGTATGGCGATGACGAATACACGCTTCCAAAAAAAAAAAAAAAGGTTCAAATGGCTCTGAACACTATGGGACTTAACATCGGAGGTCATCAGTCCCCTAGACTTAGAACTACTTAAACCTAACTAACCTAAGGAGATCACACACATCCATACCCGAGGCAGGATTCGAACCTGCGACCGTAGCAGCACCGCGGTTCCGGACTGAAGCGCCTAGAACCACTCGGCCAAGACGGCCGGCACACGCTTCCAATGTGTATTCACCGCGATGTCGCCAAACACGGATGCAACCATCACGATGCTGTAAACAGAACCTGGATTCATCCGAAAAAATGACGTTTTGCCATTCGTGCACCAAGGTTCGTCGTTGAGTACACCATCGCAGGCGCTCCTGTCTGTGATGCAGCGTCAAGGGTAACCGCAGCCATGGCCTCCGAGCTGATAGTCCATGCTGCTGCAAACGTCGTCGAACTGTTCGTGCAGATGGTTGTTGTCTTGCAAACGTCCCCATCTGTTGACTCAGGGATCGAGACGAGGCTGCACGATTCGTTACAGGCATGCGGATAAGACGACTGTCATCTCGACTGCTACTGATACGAAGCCGTTGGGATCCAGCACGGCGTTCCGTATGACCCTCCTGAACCAACCATTTTCATATGCTGCTAATAGACATTGGATCTCGACCGACGCGAGCAGCAATGTCGCGATATGATAAACCGCAATCGCGATAGGCTACAATTCGACCTTTATCAAAGTCGGAAACGTGATGGTACGCATTTCTCCTCCTTACACGAGGCATCACAACAACGTTTCACCAGTCAACGCCGGTCAACTGCTGTTTGTGTATGAGAAATCGGTTGGAAACTTTCCTCGTGTCAGCACGTTGTAGGTGTCGCCACCGGCGCGAACCTTATGCGAATGCTCTGAGAAGCTAATCATCTGCATATCACAGCATCTTCCTCCTGTCGGTTAAATTTCGTGTCTGTAGCACGTCATCTTCGTGGTGCAGCAATTGTAATGGCCAGTAGTGTATTTCCCCCCAACATCTTGCGTCCGTGGCACGGTGCATGTTTCGAGCAGCCGTTCGCCTGGATGACGGATAATCCTGAGATGACTATCGACCTGGTGTGAAAAGAAGCGTGACTTATCCGACCAGGTGACATGTTTCCATTGAGTCGCGTTCTAGTCTTAACGATCCCGTGCCCGCTACAGTCCTAACTGACGATGTCGTTGGCTCGACATGGGAATCCAAAATTTTCGGGACTGGTGCTGCCATCTGGAAAATAGGAGTAGATCTTTGCACTGCTAGGTGACGAGAGCTGCATATCTGATGAGTCAGTGTGCGGAGTGGCATTCAGCTAGGAGGACGTGTTGCGTGTCCACAGTGATTTCCGTAATGCTCTCAAATGGTTCAAATGGCTCTGAGCACTATGAGACTCAACTGCTGAGGTCATTAGTCCCCTATAACTTAGAACTAGTTAAACCTAACTAACCTAAGGACATCACAAACATCCATGCCCGAGGCAGGATTCGAACCTGCGACCGTAGCGGTCTTGCGGTTCCAGACTGCAGCGCCTTTAACCGCACGGCCACTTCGGCCGGCCCGTAATGCTCTGTGTTTGGTGTGTGGCGATTTTACGATGGATCCGCGAACAGAACAGCGCGTGTGTATCAAATTCTGTGCAAATCTCGGGAAAAGTGCTACGGGGACCCTTGCAATGATTCAACAAGTGTTTGGGAGACAGAGCAAGACACGTAAGCATGTGTTTGAGTAGAGGAGCCCGGGTTCTCCAATACTAAAAAAAGTGAGTCAGGTGAAGAGCAAAGTGAAGAACATGATCATCGTTTTCTTTGATATCAGGGGAATTGTGCACAAAGAATTCGTCCCACCCAAGCAAACAGTGAATTCCGCGTACTGCTGTGACGTTTTGCGACGGTTCCGTGAAAACGTGCGACGACGACGGCCCGAACTTTGGCATCAAGGGACGACAACGCGCCCTGTCACACGTCCTTGCTCCAGGACCTTTTTGGCAAGAAACAACATGGCGGTTGTACCCCAACCACCGTAATCGCCAGATTTGGCACCTTGCGACTTCGCGCTATTCCCAAAACTGAAACTGAAGTTGAAAGGCCGTCCGTTCGACACTCTAGAGAGGGGTCAAGATGCATCGCTGGCGGAGATAAAGACCCACAAAGAACAAGACTTCCAGAAAACGCCTGACCAGTGGCAACGGCCGGGAGAGCTGTCTGCTTACCACATGCCTCATGCCCCTCCATATCCGCACCCAGTGACGCCTACCGGCTGAGGATGGCATGGTAGTCGATCGGTATCGCTGGGCCTTACAACCCTTGTTTGGTCGGAGTATATGTACACACTTGAGTTAGCTCAGACTTCACTCGGTCCCTTCAGATCCAAAAAACACACCACACACACACGCGCGCGCGCGCACACACACAGACACACACGAGAGAGAGAGAGAGAGAGAGAGAGAGAGAGAGAGAGAGAGAACTTAAAATGAAATAACCACAAATTGCAAGATCATACAACCAAACAATACAAGTTTGCATACCTCGGCACAGTAATACAGAATTTTAAAAAATGCTGCAGTGGTTCAAATGGTTCAAATGGCTCTGAGCACTATGGGACTCAACTGCTGTGGTCATAAGTCCTCTAGAACTTAGAACTACTTAAACCTAACTAACCTAAGGACATCACACACATCCATGCCCGAGGCAGGATTCGAACCTGCGACCGTAGCAGTCGCACGGTTCCGGACTGCGCGCCTAGAACCGCGAGACCACCGCGGCCGGCTGCAGTGGTTCAAAAGAAAACAAACAATGCATAACATTTGTCGGCTTTGACACATGGACCATTAAACTAAATCACGCAGTAGAAGGAATTAGACTAAATAAATACATATATGAGTCTGCCACAAAACAATCAACATTCAAATATAATTTCTGTTTTCAGTTTACAAGTGGGCTAAAATTAACTGAGGCATACCCTATTAAGATGGAATGCAGGTCTTTGATTTGTTGCGTGCAGCTGCATACACAACGATAAGGAGAGATGGGCTACAGGGTGGTGCAGTAGCTGTTATCGTAGGAAAGCTGGACAGGAGCAGAAATGATCAGCGAGCACGTTAACACAGAAAACAGAAGGTTTACTTAACTTGTATTTATCCATACATACACTCACTACAAATGATGCAACAAGAAATAGAGACCACCTATCACAATGCCAACAACGATGTGGATCCCTGCACAACAGCACAAACTACGTCAAAGCAATGAGGCTCCAAGTGAGAGTGGGGTGTCTCGCTTCCGCCAGCACTCCTGTACAGTGGCAGCAGAGGGCGCTCGTGGTGCAGAGCTGGAGGTGTGGCTCAGCGGATGTGCACCAATCGATCTGACCGATTCCGTACGATCGCTATCGGCGATGGACGGAAACTTAGAAGTCCACTGGCAGCTGTGATACGTTGGTATAGTGATATCGATATGCGATACCACAACAGTAACTATAATTATCATTGCCCAAAGTGAAGTGGCATTACATAAAAATGCACACTGAATTTTGCACAACTTTAAGGGCTTTTGCGAATACCAGCGGCTCTTTAGTTACATGTAACAAAAGTTGCTCATTGCTTTTTTGGTATGCCTGTGCTTCGCTGTAAGTAAATACCGACTGCATAAAATTCACAATCGAGTCAACAGAAACGAGAAACGTGTTGACTCCAAACATACAAACCCGTGACGAAGAAGGCAGAGGAAAGCAATAATTCTTCAGCTGTCATATGCACACCGTTTCCTTTGTAGGCCAATCCTTGGCTGCAAGTAAATACTGACACCACGGCATCCTCAACGAAGTTGGCCAATACGAGAGAAGCACCGAAACTGAAGACGCAAACAGACGACTATAAAGACAGAGGGAAGTAATAGTTATACTGTCGTGTGCACATCGTTTCCACAGCCACCAGTAAGACTAAGAATCTGGCCCCCGTCCTCATTGAGTGATCTGAGTTACTAAACTGGACAGGAGACAAGCGTTGAGACACTGAATGACCTGCTACTAGTTCTGGATAAGTAGGTCCATGAGAAAATGGTTCCTTTCATTTTCTTTGATTAAGTTTCCTGTTCATGTGTATCACAAAGTCTCAAACAAAAGGATCCATATCAAAGGCTGTAAAAACGAGGGAATGCAGTTACCATCACTTTCAATTAAAATTCTTGTAAATACTGATTTTTTTTTTTTTTTACATTAAATAAAATCAAGTTCCCAGATCTTTTGAAATCAAGTCCATTGGCTTTACGAGTTGGAATGAAAATTAAATTCAGTCCAAAATGGTCACTGATGGTTAATGTACACTTGGTGACGAATAACTTTATACATAGTTAATCTTCATACAAAAGACATTATTTTGTAAAATGTTAATCGATCTTCGAATTAAGATGCAGACCCGGCTTTGTAATTATAAAATAGCTAACGGTAGAGTACTTATGGCGCTCGATCATCGCGTCACCAAACAAGTAACTTCCAATTTAATTTAATCGGCCAGATGTTGCTTGCAGTATCTAATTATACCAGTTGGTCATTTTTTACCAAATAAAACTAAGTTTGAAACATAATTGTCAATTATTATTGGTAAAAATGGTACAATGATGACACATCCGTATCATGTTTCTGCCAGAAATGGGAGAAGGAAACAATATAATGTCGCTTTTTTCACAGATAAAATAATTATAGGTTCATAGAAAAAAACATTAACATCACGTTGGGGCATTTTAAGATGTTAATTTTGGGAAGACTTTGGTTTTTATAAGCACAATTAAAAGAAATAGTTTTCATTGTTAATTCAATGTAGTTGCTGTATCCCGTAAACATTTTAACTAAAATGACATTAGGAATTATTACTTAGGAGTCTATAAGAAGCCTACCACTTGACATTATTATTGTCATAGCCGTTGAGGAATATTCAATCAGGTACAAGAGTTCAAAATCATGGTTTTATCAAAAGATATGTTATACTGACCTTCTCGGACTTATTAAAGCAATCCTTGACGAAACGGCGATGTTGTTCTTTTGGTCGTTTGTTCTTCAGTGGTCCGATTTTGTAAGGATCTCTGACTGAAAAGCAATATCAGAGCAACTTCATGTTCAACAAGAGAAACTCAAGCTATGAAAAAGCTTATGTGACTCAGTTTACATTTTATTTATGATGCAACAGTATTAACTACGATGTAGCGAAACCATTTCCAGTAAATTGAAGATGGAATCTCGCATGCTACAGTTCACTTACTTTGAGCCATTGTTGTATGTTTCGCTTGAACCACCGTCATAAGGGGCCTAAAATAAAAATCCCCACAAAAAACCAATTTACAACTATGAAAATCGTAACTGTGATCCTGGATTTCGCGTCTAACTGCTTTCAATATTGTTTTGTCACTCCAGGTGCCGATAGCTACCCAAGTGTCTACTACACGACATAATGATGAATAAATAATTGTCCCAGTTTCACGCTGCAGTTAACTGAATACAATAACCATACAGGCACCGAAATAACCGATTATCGCTGAACTAAAAATCTCTTTATATCCTGTAAATAATGATAATAACACAGTCACTGTGCCTCCTTAGATTAATTTTCAAGCAAAAATAATGGCATAACTGCTATACCTCTGGCACAAATACCTATCGGTCAGACCACAACAAGTGCGAAGCAATGAGTGACAAAAGTATTTCGTTAGTGTCTTGTTTCTTCACGACGACAACCTCTTGGTTTATTGAACAAATGCCTCCACCGAACAAACATCAATTCCCTAGGTACTCTGTTCCTCATAACGCGAAATTGAGTGGTGTCTCGGAAGTTCTTTACCGGTTACATGGAACAGGTTTTTTCCAGAAACCATTAATAAAATGATTTTTCCCACCTGTCACCCTTCTTTCATCGCCCAGAAACAATTTGAAATTTATATTTTCCTTATTTTATGTTCAAAATAAAGTTTTGGCGAGGAACAAAAAAAACACATTTAACTATATCGGTAGAGTGTTAAGAATATTGTCTTCATTTTTTAAGTACGAATGCCATTATATGACATTTCCTAGCCCGATTATAAGTGTGCACCGCAGCATCTACAGCTACATGAATACTCTGCAATTCACACTTAAGCGCATGGCAGAGGGTTCGTCGAACTACCTTCAGGCTATTTCTCTACCGTTCCGCTTTCTAACAGCGCTTGGGAAAAATGAACATTCAAATAATTCCGTACGAGTTCTGATTTCTCTTATTTTATTACGACTATCATTTCTACACATATAGGGTGGCGCCAGTAAAATATTTTCGCGTTCAGAGAAGACAGTTGGCGATTTAAATTTCATGAAAAGATCTCGCCGCAATGAGAAACGCCTTTATGTTAATGACTGTCACCACAGCACAAAATGAGCTGCCCTCCTTTTAACTTTTTCGATGTCCTCCGTCAATCCTATCTGGTAAGGATCCCAAACCGCGCAGCAGTACTCTAGCAGAAGACTGACAAGCATAGTTTAGGCAGTGTCTTCAGTAGACCTGTTGCACTTCTCAAGTGTTGTGCCAATAAAACGCAGTATTTGGTTTGCCTTTCCCACAACACGTTCCGTGTGATCGTTCCAGTTGTAATTCCTAGGACTCACCTGTGCTGATAGCTTTTAAATTTGTGTAATTTATCGTGTAACCGAAATTTAGCGGATTCCTTTTAACACTAATGTGGATGCTCACACTTTTCGTTATTTCGATTCAACTGCCACTATGCAAACAGTCTAAGAGAGCAACTCATATTGTCTTCTAAATCGTTTATATAGATTAGGAACAGCAAAGGGCATAATAACACTTCCTTGGAGAACACCAGATATCACTTCTGTTTTACTGGACAACCTTCCGTCGATTACTACGTGCTGTCACCATTCGGACTGCAAAACACGAATCCAGTCGCACAACTGAAACTAATCGAGAAATATGGAATCAATTTGAGATCGCCTGTCGCCCTGTCAATAGCACAAATTACCTCGGGCGAATAAAGAGCTAGTTGTGTTTCACAAGAATGATATTTTCTGAATCCATGCTGACCATGAGTCAGTAGACCGTTTCCTTAGAGAAAATTTATAATGTTCGAACGCAGTTAATGTTTCTAAATTCTACTACTCGAACTCTGAATCTCATAGTTTGCAAGAATTTGATCTGAAGGCTTGATGGCAAATGGCAGGTCCGGCACCTGTTCTTGTCTGCCAATAAGTTCAACAAGAGCGAACACTCCGCTGCAGCGTGAACAAACGTGAACATTGTGCACACCGTTTTTCGTTGCTACTGATGAACTGCTCGGTCGAAACATTTAGTCACTGAAAATTTGTTATTCAAGCAGCTTATACCAGAGATTATTGCGATCTGTAAGTATGTACAACCTATGGATCACCGCCTCCTTAAAATGTAAGATTAGGATTGGTCGACCATGGATTTTCTATGTGGCTTACACTTGACATGTTCTGTGTGTATTACACTTCAGGATTCATTCGACGGATATCAGTCTGGTGTCTACCTTCCCCACGGAAAAATTTATCTTATCATTGCAACATAAATGATTCTAGGCAGACGCTCCTAAATAAATTACTGTTGTCAATTATTCTAGTGACTGAATGCCAGTCCTGTAGTCAAACTTCGGCCGTGGTTTTCGTCTATCTACTAAAATTAAATTATCTGTTTGTACACTATCCGATCAAAAGTATCTGGGCACATGTCCGAGGACGTTAATATGATGTGTGTGCAACCTCCGCCTTTATGATTGCTGGAACTTGGCTGGTCACTCACTGACGTGTCTCAGTGTCTGTGGAGGAATAGCAGCCAATTCATCCTCAAGAGTCGAAACCAGAGAAAGTGATTATATTTATTTGTTTACTTATCTATTGTTGAACGTCTGACTCCACCATCTTGTGACTCTAAGACGGTAGTTATATCCTGTACATTGAAGTTTGACATATGACTATATCTACAACTATAATAAAAGAAAACTAGAAAAGAAAGTGACAAAACTGAAGTTAGAGTAAAAGAAAAACCCACTACCATATGCCCCTCTGTCTCTAAATCTTTAGATTGGTAATCAAAATTCTTGGAATTCCTCAAGCTTGCTCGCTATGCAGTTTACTACATCTAACGGGATCCCTATATTAAGTTAATGTCAAATGATCCTGCGTGGCTCCGCGGCACTCCATCGTTTGCGTTACTATTTTTTAATGCGATTTAAGCAGTTGTGCTCTCTGAATGAACACATTCATCATTAATTAACCGAGCCATCAGTATCCCATTCCGACTCATCATCATCTCCTTCCCAACTTACAAAGTTCGAATGAGCATTTCTCCTCACTATTCACTATTCAAATGTTGATCTCCTTCTCGAGGTTGTTCTGCTGCAGACGTTCTTCTTGTACACCTACGTTCCATACCTCGTTGATGTTGACTCATTTGGTGACCAGGTACTCATCTGTATCCTTATGTTCGGCGTTGCAAAACTCACACTGCAGTGCCGTTGGACGATGGAGTCTGGAAAAGTGTCGGCGTTCTGACTCATCCCAAATGTGTTCCATTAGGTTCGTGCAGGGACTCTGGGCCGGCCAGTCCATTTCAGGAAAGTTACTACCACAAACCATTGCCTCATAGATGTTGCTTTATGACAGGGTACAATGTCATCCTGAAACAATCATTGTCTCCAAAGTGTTCCTCTGCTGTACGTAGCACAAAATTCTATGAAATCCTCCCCCTTCCATACTGTAACACCACCTCCTCTGAACTTCACTGTTTCCACTATACAAAATGGCAGATAACGTTCCCCGGGCATTCGCCAAACACAAACCCTTCCATCGGATTGCCACAGGGTACAGCACAATTCGTCGCTACAAAACATTCATTTCCAGTCATCAACTAACTGCCCAATGGTTCGCTCTTTACACCACCTTAAGCGTCGCTTAGTATTGACTACAGAAATGTGTCTTACGAGGAGCTGATCGACCATTTTACCCAATTCTTTTTTAATTCCCTGCGCACGCTCATTGTGGTCGGTGGGCTGCTAGTAGTACTCTGGAACTCAAGAGTGATTCTTTCGGCTGATTTCGTACGACTTTTTACAACGACCTTCCACAGTGCTCAACGGCCCCTGTTCATCAGTACATGAGATACGTCTGGTCTTGATTTAGTTGTGGTTGTTCCTTCGCTTTTCCACTTCACTATCACATCAGCAACAGTCGGCTTATGCAGCTTTATAAGATATCGCTGATGGATTTGTTACTCAGGATGAATCCAGCGACTAGTCCACATGTGAAGTCAAGGACCTCCGCTGTCGATACATTCTGTTGATACTGCTTCTGTATTGACAACACAATACGATCCACCTCCTTTTATACTCGCAGGTCCACCTCCCATGACATCTAGTGGTCAATTCCACGTTACTTGGGGATATTCGGATACTTTTTGGTCAGATAGTGTATGCCACCCTTTTTATAAGACTTCCTACGTAAGATCAGCAACTTGGTATTCGAAAAGGCTGAGTAGTTCGCAGCTGACCCGTATCCTAACAAGCATTTGTTACTGGACGTGTGTTTGTAGGATGTTGTCTATTTCTGACCCCACTGTAAGAGTATGGTCCACTTTTTTTTATATACTCCCTTTAGATTAGTGCTCGGCATGCGTAAAGACTGGTTTTGTGGTAGGCGCGAGATATGTTGTTTAGCAGTTGGCACCACTGTGCCGCAACCTAAACACGTGCGGCCGCAGTGTTGGGAGTTAGGCTCGGTCCGCTACTGGGAGCTGGTTGGCTGCCTGGCCTCGCCTGACGGCAATTACGGCCGCGCGACACAGCAACGCACTCAGCACGTGCGAAAGCTGCCACCGTCGCAGCACCCAACTCCCAGTGCCAGCGTCTCTGCACCCCAGTTTCACTCGATTGAGCCGGGCAAACTTAGGGTGTCGCTAATGTGACCTACTTCCATGCGGCGGGGTAGCAGCCTGCACAGGCTAATTAAATACTGTACTATGGACTCGCGGATGGATCACATCTCCATTAGCGAACATGTTAAAGATTTGTGGCAAGAGGGGCGTGATTCTGTCTGCCACTGGACGGCGTAAGTATTGCTTCTTTCCAAATATCAGGAAGGGACTTCCAACGGTTCACGTTCAACTAATCGCTGGTCTTGTGCACCATCTGACAGGACATGGTCCCTATCTGGATTATCTAATTACAATCCAGAAAAAAGGGTACCCCAGCTGTGACTCGGAAGTCATAGGTACATTCTTTTGTGGCAGAACCTAGACATCAACTACAGAGCACCCCCTATCTACGATACATTGCGTAAAGAGACGAAATTTGCTTTCTTGAATGAAATAGCCTCATCATTGTCACAGACTGTCAGAAGACAGCATGTGGACCATCTAGTGCGTGCCCAGAGATTAGGATGTGATTTTCATGGAAGAACGGAACGCCTCAGTACCAGGATAGGTATGGACGAAAAGAAATGTAGTAGACATCTTTCCAAAGCAAAGTAATCTTCGGACCTGAAGTCGAGTTTGAAAAAGAAATTTGATCTGCTGTACCTCATCTACATGTGGTGAAATGGTAAGTACTCCTGTACACCGCCGACGAACTTTCGATTCCACGACGCTAATAAAGATAATCTGAAAAGAAAATTGTAGAGTAGCCTAGCAGTACCTAGAGGTAACTTGAAGGCAGCAGCAATATCTGTCGCCCTCTCCACATATCCTTTTTACAAAGACAAATTTCTTTACAATAACAATAAACAAAATAGCCTCAAGCTGCAAGGATGGTTTTATAACTTTTTATCCCATGATCGATTTCGAGACTTCACGTCTCATCTTCAGTGTATACCTCAGTACACGTGTAATCGATGATAATTATTGATTTCCCTTATCACAGCAGGCTGTCAGTCGAATTGCAGGCGTGCACGCTCTGCCCGCACAATACCACTCAAAGCGGCACCTCACTCGTGGGTAAAAAACTTTGTAAAAAAGTCTACAAAGTCTGTTACCCACGAGTGAGGTGCCGCTTTGAGTGGTATTGTGCGGGCAGAGCGTGCACGCGTGCAATTCGACAGACACCCTGCTGTGATCTGGGAAATGAATACTTACCATCGATTAGATGTGTACTGAGGTATACACTGGAGATCAGACGTGAGGTCTCGAAATCGATCACCGAGCGAGGTGGCGCAGTGGTTAGCACACTGGACTCGCATTCGGGAGGACGACGGTTCAATCCCGTCTCCGGCCATCCTGATTTAGGTTTTACGTGATTTCCCTAAATCGCTTCAGGCATATGCCGGGATGGTTTCTTTGAAAGGGCACGGCCGATTTCCTTCCCCCACCCAAGCTTGCGCACCGTCTCTAATGACCTCGTTGTCGCCGGGACGCTAAACACTAATATCCTCCTCCTCCTCCTCCTCGAAATCGATCACATAATCACGTAATAAAAACTATAAAACCGTCCTTGCAGCTTTAGACTAGTTTACTTATTGATATTATAATAAGCGGGTGCTTTCTTCCAAGTCCACAACGGTGAATGGTCAGGAAAATTACGCTAATTTCTTTCCTTCTCTTTTCTATTCTTCTTTCCATTTCCTCTTTCTAACGTCTCAATGTTTTCAGATCCTCCTCCTTATAAGTATTAACGTTTTGTGATGGTAGATGGAGGGTAGTTTTAATGGGCAGTACTAATGTACCAATTAGTTAGTTTAGAACTAGTTCGCAGAAGAAACAAGTGCATAGGAATGTACAATGCCGAAATAGTTCTCCGCCCGCAGGCAATGAGATCGTTAGTACATGTTAGGTACTCTAAGAAATAACCACAAAACTGTATCCGTTTTTTCTTAGACTTGTTCCGAAATGTATTAAAAAACGATCAGTTTAGTTAGCTATGAAATGGACTGTCGTTAAACGTAAAGAAATATTTTTAAAAAAATCGCTCAACACTACACGTTTCTTCTTCTCCACACAAATCGCATAACTACATTGTCCAAATGTGCTATTTCGATCTACTTCATGAACTACACTTGAATAAGTTTCCGGTATACCCTTACACCATTATTCCTCTTGATTACACTACTGGCCATTAAAATTGCTAAACCACGAAGATGACGTGCTACAGACGCGAAATTTAACCGACAGGAAGAAGATGCTGTGATATGCAAATGAATAGCTTTTCAGAGCATTCACACAAGGTTGGGGCCCTGATGGCGACACCTACAACGTGCTGACATGAGGAGAGTTTCCAACCGATTTCTCAGACACAAACACCAGTTGACCGGCGTTGCCTGGTGATACGTTGTTGTGATGCCTCGTGTAAGGGGCAAATTTTCCAGATCTCTCACCAATTGAAAAGTCTGGTCAATGGTGGCCGAGTAACTGGCTCGTCACAATACGCCAGTCACTACTCTTGATGAACTGTGGTATCGTGTTGAAGCTGCATGGGCAGCTGTACTTGTACACGCCATCCAAGCCAGGCGTATCAAGGCCGTTATTACGGCCAAAGGTGGTTGTTCTGGTTACTGATTCCTCAGGATCTATGAACCCAAACTGCGTGAAAATGTAATCACATGTCAGTTCTAGTATAATATATTTGTGCAATGAATACCTGTTTATCATCTGCATTTCTTCTTGGTGTAGCAATTTTAATGGCCAGTAGTGTAGTACCAACTGTCATGCGTATCACTTTAATGTCCATTGCATTTCTTTATGAACATTATGTCCTACCATCATCACAGATAATTTTCAAAATTATTAATATTTTGCAATGACTAAGTATGCCTGTTAGCTTTCGGTCTATTATTATTATTGTTATTATTATTATTATTGGTACATCAATTAATACCTGGAAAATCTCGTCTACTTTTGCTATGGAAACGGCATAATTGGAACTTTAACTCCTTTCACGAATGGAAGTTGGGTTGAATAGCGCAGAACAAAAGCTGTGTTTTGTCCGTAGTGATTAACAGAAACATATTACTGTTGAGAACATCATGCGGTACACGATCCATTTTGCGAACCATTAATTATTCTTCGCCATTCTGTGTCCAACAGCACTTAACAGATGTTCTGAAAATCTTTATACCGTCACTTTATCAACGAATGCGCTGCTACTTGGTTCAGTTTAAAAACCTTAATGTTGAGCTCCATAACTCTGTATAACAACCTTTAAGATGGTTGATACGTATTAGGGACAACTACATACTTCGATGAATGAAGTGTGTACATGCACTTTACCACAAATAGGGAGTAGTTGCGAGCAAAGTAGCGAAGAAGACGTCCTACTGCATGTACCAAGAAACTCAGTGAGGTAGCGGGAAAACTGTACGTCTTGCAAAACATGGTCGTTGACATGTTGCACGATGGAGGATTCCACCCCTATCATTGTGCGTTAACGGAATACCAGCACATTCAACTACGCAGCTTTGTAACTTGTTCCAACAACAACAAAAACAACAACAGGAAGCCAACGATGACTTCATAAAAATTGTGATATGGTCTAATGCTGCTTTCATCTGCGACCGCCGTTGGATAAGCAGCTGAGCAGCAAGTCGTATACTCCTAGCTCTCTCATTTGTTACATAGTTTAATTCTTAATTTCTTTGCGTGTTTTTGGTACTTGCATTGTTTAATTCATAAATTTTGGGTGTATTATAGTATTTGAGAGTTGTAGCATCGCGTTTTAGTACCTGAGTAGTGTAAATTCGCGTAGTCGTTTGTCTTCTGTTTTTGTTTTGAACGGCCAGTGTCGGTTGGTCACAGTCAGTGTGCTCCCTGCCGCCGTTGGATAAGCAGCTGCAGCAGCAAGTCGTATACTCCTAGCTCACTCATTTGTTACATAGTTTAATTCTTAATTTCTTTGCGTGTTTTTGGTACTTGCATTGTTTAATTCATAAATTTCGGGCGTATTATAGTATTTGAGAGTTGTAGCATCGCGTTTTAGTACCTGAATAGTGTAAATTCGCGTAGTCGTTTGTCTTCTGTTTTTGTTTTGAACGGCCAGTGTCGGTTGGTCACAGTCAGTGTGCTCCCTGCCGCCGTTGGATAAGCAGCTGCAGCAGCAAGTCGTATACTCCTAGCTCACTCATTTGTTACATAGTTTAATTCTTCATTTCTTTGCGTGTTTTTGGTACTTGCATTGTTTAATTCATAAATTTCGGGCGTATTATAGTATTTGAGAGTGCAGCATCGCTTTTTAGTACCTGAATAGTGTAATTTCGCGTAGTCTCCTTCCGCCGCCGAGCAGTGTCAGCAGTGCGCAAGTAGCAGCATTACTGCATTTACTAGGCAATCTTGTATTTTAATAACCGTTTAAATTTTGTTGATTTGTTTGCGCTCTCTGTAGATTATTTCAGACGTTCTTTGCAAAACAGTTTTTAGCATGGATAGGGACTGCAACTGCTGTGTTCGGATGCAGGCTGAGTTGGGCATCCCTTCGCTCCCAGCTTCAGGCAGTGTTGGCTTCGGTCACACAGCTTGAGGCTGTTGCCAATGGGCATCACTGTGGGGGTCCGGATGGGGGTTTGTCGGGGACGGCCAGCTCGTTCCACGCATCCCCTGATCGGACTACGACTGTGGTTGCCCGGGATACTGCCCGCTTTGAGGCTGATCCCTCACCTGTGGTAGAGTGGGAGGTCGTCTCGAGGTGTGGCAGGGGGCGAAAGACATTCCGGAGGGCTGAACGGAAAGCCTCTCCAGTTTGTCTGAGAACCGGTTTCAGGCTCTGTCTCAGGCTGATACTGATCTTCGGCCTGACATGGCTGCTTGTCCTGTTCCAGAGGTTGCCCCTCAGTCTGCAAGATCCGGGCAGTCGCAGAGGGTGGGCTTACTGGTAGTTGGGAGCTCCAACGTCAGGCGCGTAATGGGGCCCCTTAGGGAAATGGCAGCAATAGAGGGGAAGAAAACCAATGTGCACTCCGTGTGCATACCGGGGGGAGTCATTCCAGATGTGGAAAGGGTCTTTCCGGATGCCATGAAGGTTACAGGGTGCACCCATCTGCAGGTGGTCGCTCATGTCGGCACCAATAATGTGTGTCGCTATGGATCGGAGGAAATCCTCTCTGGCTTCCGGCGGCTATCTGATTTGGTGAAGACTGCCAGTCTCGCTAGCGGGATGAAAGCAGAGCTCACCATCTCCAGCATCGTCGACAGGACTGACTGTGGACCTTTGGTACAGAGCCGAGTGGAGGGTCTGAATCAGAGGCTGAGACGGTTCTGCGACCGTGTGGGCAGCAGATTCCTCGACTTGCGCCATAGGGTGGTGGGGTCTCGGGTTCCGCTGGATAGGTCAGGAGTCCACTACACGCAACAAGCGGCTACGCGGGTAGCAGGGGTTGTGTGGCGTGGGCTGGGCGGTTTTTTAGGTTAGATGGCCTTGGGCAAGTACAGAAAGGGCAACAGCCTCAACGGGTGCGGGGCAAAGTCAGGACATGCGGGGATCAGGCAGCAATCGGTATTGTAATTGTCAACTGTCGAAGCTGCGTTGGTAAAGTACCAGAACTTCAAGCGCTGATAGAAAGCACCGAAGCTGAAATCGTTATAGGTACAGAAAGCTGGCTTAAGCCAGAGATAAATTGTGCCGAAATTTTTACAAAGGTACAGACGGTGTTTAGAAAGGATAGATTGCATGCAACCGGTAGTGGAGTGTTCGTCGCTGTTAGTAGTAGTTTATCCTGTAGTGAAGTAGAAGTGGATAGTTCCTGTGCATTATTATGGTTGGAGGTTACACTCAACAGCCGAGCTAGGTTAATAGTTGGCTCCTTTTACCGACCTCCCGACTCAGCAGCATTAGTGGCAGAACAACTGAGAGAAAATTTGGAATACATTTCACATAAATTTTCTCAGCATGTTATAGTCTTAGGTGGAGATTTCAATTTACCAGATATAGACTGGGACACTCAGATGTTTAGGACGGGTGGTAGGGACAGAGCATCGAGTGACATTATACTGAGTGCACTATCCGAAAATTACCTCGAGCAATTAAACAGAGAACCGACTCGTGGAGATAACATCTTAGACCAACTGATAACAAACAGACCCGAACTTTTCGACTCTGTATGTACAGAACAGGGAATCAGTGATCATAAGGCCGTTGCAGCATCCCTGAATATGGAAGTTAATAGGAATATAAAAAAAGGGAGGAAGGTTTATCTGTTTAGCAAGAGTAATAGAAGGCAAATTTCAGACTACCTAACAGATCAAAACGAAAATTTCTGTTCCGACACTGACAATGTTGAGTGTTTATGGAAAAAGTTCAAGGCAATCGTAAAATGCGTTTTAGACAGGTACGTGCCGAGTAAAACTGTGAGGGACGGGAAAAACCCACCGTGGTACAACAACAAAGTTAGGAAACTACTGCGAAAGCAAAGAGAGCTCCACTCCAAGTTTAAACGCAGCCAAAACCTCTCAGACAAACAGAAGCTAAACGATGTCAAAGTTAGCGTAAGGAGGGCTATGCGTGAAGCGTTCAGTGAATTCGAAAGTAAAATTCTATGTACCGACTTGACAGAAAATCCTAGGAAGTTCTGGTCTTACGTTAAATCAGTAAGTGGCTCGAAACAGCATATCCAGACACTACGGGATGATGATGGCATTGAAACAGAGGATGACACGCGTAAAGCTGAAATACTAAACACCTTTTTCCAAAGCTGTTTCACAGAGGAAGACCGCACTGCAGTTCCTTCTCTAAATCCTCGCACAAACGAAAAAATGGCTGACATCGAAATAAGTGTCCAAGGAATAGGAAAGCAACTGGAATCACTCAATAGAGGAAAGTCCACTGGACCTGACGGGATACCAATTCGATTCTACACAGAGTACGCGAAAGAACTTGCCCCCCTTCTAACAGCCGTGTACCGCAAGTCTCTAGAGGAACGGAGGGTTCCAAATGATTGGAAAAGAGCACAGATAGTCCCAGTCTTCAAGAAGGGTCGTCGAGCAGATGCGCAAAACTATAGACCTATATCTCTGACGTCGATCTGTTGTAGAATTTTAGAACATGTTTTTTGCTCGAGTATCATGTCGTTTTTGGAAACCCAGAATCTACTATGTAGGAAACAACATGGATTCCGGAAACAGCGATCGTGTGAGACCCAACTCGCTTTATTTGTTCATGAGACCCAGAAAATATTAGATACAGGCTCCCAGGTAGATGCTATTTTTCTTGACTTCCGGAAGGCGTTCGATACAGTTCCGCACTGTGGCCTGATAAACAAAGTAAGAGCCTACGGAATATCAGACCAGCTGTGTGGCTGGATTGAAGAGTTTTTAGCAAACAGAACACAGCATGTTGTTCTCAATGGAGAGACGTCTACAGACGTTAAAGTAACCTCTGGCGTGCCACAGGGGAGTGTTATGGGACCATTGCTTTTCACAATATATATAAATGACCTAGTAGATAGTGTCGGAAGTTCCATGCGGCTTTTCGCTGATGATGCTGTAGTATACAGAGAAGTTGCAGCATTAGAAAATTGTAGCGAAATGCAGGAAGATCTGCAGCGGATAGGCACTTGGTGCAGGGAGTGGCAACTGACCCTTAACATAGACAAATGTAATGTATTGCGAATACATAGAAAGAAGGATCCTTTATTGTATGATTATAAGATAGCGGAACAAACACTGGTAGCAGTTACTTCTGTAAAATATCTGGGAGTATGCGTGCGGAACGATTTGAAGTGGAATGATCATATAAAATTAATTGTTGGTAAGGCGGGTACCAGGTTGAGATTCATTGGGAGAGTGCTTAGAAAATGTAGTCCATCAACAAAGGAGGTGGCTTACAAAACACTCGTTCGACCTGTACTTGAGTATTGCTCATCAGTGTGGGATCCGTACCAGATCGGTCTGACGGAGGAGATAGAGAAGATCCAAAGAAGAGCGGCGCGTTTCGTCACAGGGTTATTTGGTAACCGTGATAGCGTTACGGAGATGTTTCATAAACTCAAGTGGCAGACTCTGCAAGAGAGGCGCTCTGCATCGCGGTGTAGCTTGCTCGCCAGGTTTCGAGAGGGTGCGTTTCTGGATGAGGTGTCGAATATATTGCTTCCCCCTACTTATACCTCCCGAGGAGATCACGAATGTAAAATTAGAGAGATTAGAGCGCGCACGGAGGCTTTCAGACAGTCGTTCTTCCCGCGAACCATACGCGACTGGAACAGGAAAGGGAGGTAATGACAGTGGCACGTAAAGTGCCCTCCGCCACACACCGTTGCGTGGTTCGCGGAGTATAAATGTAGATGTAGATGTAGACTTCAGATAGGCTTAAGTTTCAACGTACAGGGAGACAGTCTCTTGGGTCCCAACATGTTCATGTACCGGCTTCCTGACGAAAATATTGTGCATTTCTCGCAGTTTGCCTAAACCACTAGAAGTTATTCCACTTTATGTTCGGCAGAGCTCATGGTTCCAAAATGATGGTGCATCTTCACAATTTGGAAGAAAAGTGCGACGGTATTTAAGCAGAGCCTTTCGCTGCCGATGAATCGACTGAGGAGGCTCAGTTTCACGGACTCCTTATTCGTCTCATCTAAATCCCCTGCGTTTCTTTCTATGGATCACTTCAAGGATCAGATTTTACTAGTCCGCTGATGAATGTGGAAGAACTGGTAGCGCTGTCCTGCGAAGAGTTCGGAGAAACTTGATGTAGAGAGTCGCCAGCTGCTCGGATGCGCTTGGAGATCGCATTAAGCAGCTGTTCTGAAGACTAGGTATGTTTCGTGAAAGGCATTATGTCACTGACAGTCTATTTAAAATATTACATCCTGTCGCTCTTACTGGTGTAGTGTGCATGACATCCCCAAATTGATGATTTTTGTAATTATTTCTGTTCTGAAATAGACTGTAACATTTCTGGCTTTACAGCCGTCATATTCAGTTACAAGCAGCTCTTCGTAGAGCAGTTGAGAGGGCAGCAGTGAGAAGATGACGTGGTCTCGTGTGAGGTGCCGGTGACAGACGGTTTATTCGGTGCGGGTATCGTGAGTCAGACCGCCTGCATTGTTGTACTTCTCCGCGATTGGCTGCTGTGTTCAGAAGTAGCGCACCAAAATGATAAACTTATGTTATTAATATTAGATAAACAAAACAGTGTATTTGCTTGCCTTTCATATAAAAGCATCTGTCAGTAGCAGGCTATCATTCTGTTATTTCAGAAGTGTTAATTACCAGAACATTAATAATCAACTGCTGAACGTAAAGGCAAGCGAATCACTTCGCAGATCTTCGGATCGCGTCTAACTTGCATGGCGGACGAAGTGGTTCGACAGTAAGATCAGAGCTGGTTCGGCAATCTCGGAGGACATATATGTTGTCTGCCGCGGACGTATCGGTTAAGAACTTAACAATCAACCTCTGATTTTTTGGGTATGTAACTGAGAACTAGTGTGGTAGTAATTACGTAGACACGCAAGTCATTTTTTTGTTTATTTTTCTGAAAGTGTGGCTCTGGCTCTGAGCACTATGGGACTTAACAGCTATGGTCATCAGTCCCCTAGAACTTAGAACTACTTAAACCTAACTAACCTAAGGACATCACACAACACCCAGTTATCACGAGGCAGAGAAAATCCCTGACCCCGCCGGGAGTCGAACCCGGGAACCCGGGCGCGGGAAGCGAGAACGCTATCGCACGACCACGAGCTGCGGACTCTGAAAGTGTAAAGAAGGGAAATTATTTGTGAATTATGGCCTATAGTTGTGCAGTTTCTCTTATTCTGTTTATAAAAAGCGAATAGCATCCCGCATAAACAAACTAATCAAAAATTTAATTATTTTGCATGTAGGCTGTTTGTGTTTTTAAGTTGGTAACGCCACGTAGCGCTCTGTATCAAAATCACTGACTGTGCTGTGTGCAGTCTGTGGCTGGTTGGACTCATTGTTGGAATATTCACTATTGTAGTGTTGGGCAGTTGGATGTTAATAGCGCGTAGCGTTGTGCAGTTGGAGGTGAGCCGCCAGCAGTGGTGGATGTGGAGAGAGAGATGCCGGAGTTTTGAGAAGTTGCTATAGGCGAACTATCTGGACGTGTGTCCACCAGGAAAAGGAAATTTGTAAAGATGGAGGTCATGAATTGATAGATTTATATATATGATGACTTTAGAACGCTATTAAGGTAAATACATTGTTTGTTCTCTATCAAACGGTTCAAATGGCTCTGAGCACTATAGGAATTAACATCTGAGGTCATCAGTCGCCTAGAACGTAGAACTACTTAAACCTAACTAACCTAAGGACATCACACACATCATGCCCGAGGCAGGATTCGAACCTGCGACCGTAGCAGTCGCGCGGTTCTGGACTGAAGCGCCTAAAACCGCTCGGCCACCGTGGCCGGCTTTGTTCTCTATCAAAATCTTTCATTTGCTAACTATGTCTATCAGTAGTTAGTCCCTTCAGTAGTTAAAATCTTTTATTTATCTGGCAGTATTGGCGCTCGTTGTTTTGCAGTAGATCGAGTAAGGAAAATTTTTGTGAGGTAAGTGATTCATGAGAGGTATAGGTTATTGTTAGTCAGTGCCATTCTTTTGTAGGGATTTTTTAATCTCAGATTGCGTTGCGCTAAAAATATTGTGTGTCAGTTTAGTGATGATCAGAATAGGTAAAGGGAGAACCGTCTGAATACGTTCAGTTTTACTTGTAATGGTACTTGAATTACGTAACCATTACGGCACCTCACCTCAACCTCTCGATACCAGCAATATTCTACTGTGTTTCTGTAAAATAGTTAACATATTTCTGTGACAACATTCAGATTTGATTTCATTAATGTAGAGGTACTTCGATACATCGATATTTATATATTGCAATGATATTATTCTTATGTGTATTCTTTCTTTTGCCACTATGAACTTTGATGTGCTTGTAACTGATTTTTTGGCGCGAAAGCGGTTATTAGAGGGTCAAGCTTTTGTCGTCATGTTAAAAAGACGCAAATTGTAGTCAGTATATGAAACGTGAACTTGAACAGTGAGGAAGATATTTTCAAGTATGTTTTATATTGTGAAGTGATGTTTTGGAACGAGTTATTACGTGATATTGCAACAAAAGTAATAAAAAAGAAGTGTAACTTAAATTCGGAGTACTGATTACTTTTTTACATCACCATTGTCCCAACTTGCAAAAGTTTAATCTTCAAGAATGGTTTATGAAACACATCTATAAAACTGTTGAATATCACAGAATAACACCTAGGCCTCTTTGCATCCGAGCTTGGAATCATCACTACCTAGATTTTCGGCTATTGAGCCATGAGTTCACAACGAGACCAGCTTGGGAAACACGAAAAGATGAGTGCCTAGTTTATCCATTATTTCAAGAAATGACTTTATTTACTGTGCTCTAATGACACCTGCCACATAATATAACTTTGTTGTTGCCCGAAAATGCAATATTTAGCAGCGTGAGCAACACTACAATCATAATTAATTTTTGACCTTTGTTGTGGTAGGGTTGTTAGATACTCAACTGTCTTTGTATCAAATAACGTAGAAATTTACTAGCACTGGCATTCATAATTTTTCTATGGGGCATTACAATTTGTACAATACCAGTTCCTCGCTAAGAGTTTATTAGAAAAAAAATGGTTCAAATGGCCCTGAGCACTATGGGACTTAACATCTGTGGTCATCAGTCCCCTAGAACTTAGAACTACCTAAACCTAACTAACCTATGGACAGCACACACATCCATGCCCGAGGCAGGATTCGAACCTGCGACCGTAGCAGTCGCGCGGCTCCGGACTGAGCGCCTAGAACCGCTCGGCCACCGCGGCCGGCAGAGTTTATTAGAGACTCGGGATAACTGATTCACGGCCGCCGGCCGGGGTGGCCGAGCGGTTCTAGGCGCTACAGTGTGGAACCGCGAGCCCAATACGGTCGCAGGTTCGAATCCTGGCTCGGGCATGGGTGTGTGTGATGTCCTTAGGTTAGTTAGGTTTAAGTAGTTCTAAGTTCTAGGGGACTGATGACCTCAGAAGTTAAGTCCCATAGTGCTCAGAGCCATTTGAACCATTTGATCCACGACCTACGTGCTGTTTTCTACGAAGGGGACAACAATTACAGAAGACTGCAGGTTGGGGAACGTTATTCAGAGCTTACGCATTCCAGTCAGGGTGGTGGAAGCAACTACAAACCTCGCGTGTATTGCAGTCTCAGTACGAATGAAATCGGTAACACCTCATCAGTGGTAACGCAGAGGAGGTGTGTTAGTGTAGGGAGGAAGTTTCGGAAGGAAAGGGTTTATCACACACACACGTAAATCCCTCTCGCCACATAACTCTCTCTATCTTTCCCTCTCTTTCACCTGCTATAAGATAATTTATTTTAATTGATTACTACACCATGAATATTTCGGGTATGTCAGACAAATAACTGTCTAGTTCAATGTGTATAGTTTATGGATCAATGTATACTGCAGCAATATTGGGCAGTTCAAAATTAGAAAATAAAAAAAAATTGCAACTACACCCAAAGCCGAACTCTCTATTTCTAAAATTCTAACTCAAAACTCTACCCGCGCACTAGCTTGGCATTACAGTTACACACTAGCAAATGACGTATTTCTTGTATATATTATTACAGTGTTGAAAAGTGCCATTTCTTGACGTCCATTTTTCATCGAAAATATCCACGGAGCGAAGTTTTGTTAATCGCTTTTTGTACTGTTGATATGCAATGAAAAATCACGCTGTGGCGACTGAGAGCAAGAACTTTGGTTCAGACTGTAGGCGTATAATGTGAGTGCGAACGCGCATTCCGTTTGTGTGTGTGTGTGTGTGTGTGTGTGTGTGTGTGTGTGTGTGTGTGTGTGTGTGTGTGCTTTCCAGCCTAGAGCAATTCCAACTTTATCTTAACTGATGACTCTGACAGCTGAAGAATTAAATAATTGCCCGCATCTCGTGGTCGTGCGGTAGCGTTCTCGCTTCCCACGCCCGGGTTCCCGGGTTCGATTCCCGGCGGGGTCAGTGATTTTCTCTGCCTCGTGATGGCTGGGTGTTGTGTGCTGTCCTTAGGTTAGTTAGGTTTAAGTAGTTCTAAGTTCTAGGGGACTGATGACCATAGATGTTAAGTCCCATAGTGCTCAGAGCCATTTGTACCAATTAAATAATTTTTTGGCATAACCTACATTTTACTGTACTGTTCATATTTCCGACGTAATCTTAGCAAGTGTTTTATATCGCTAACCGGTATCGAACATCACTGGCGATCATGAAAATCAGAAAAGAAAAAGGAAATAATATTTATTTTGTCTGTCTTACTGCTCTCATGGCTCAATACTTGAGCTACAAAATTTCGCGTATTCAACCACAACCAAGCTTTGTCTGTTACTAATATTTCGGATGTAAGTCGTATAGCTATCTCTGGAACGAGCCGGAAAGGCTGATACTAAAACGCTGCCGTCCGCCTTACATACCTTATGTACCTGCCTAACCATAGTGAAAGAAATAACGCAATGGCGGCGGTAATATATGCCATCGTGATGCATACAAGTATTGCCTCATAGATTCTTGTCGACGGGGTAATGATACCGCTGTCTAAAACGGTTAACTATTCCCAGTGCCGGGTTCCACGTTTTGTCAGTCTTAAAACCATCACCATGGTTAATTAAATCATTCGTTATACGTATTTGAAATTGAATATCAAAAGTATAAAACAAGTTAATAGCTAAACGTTCTCGTAGTCCATAGCGCACCTCCCTGTTCAAAGTACTCCGCCACGGCAAATTTATCAGTGTGCAGTAGGTGGTTATAGCATCGACGTTTCGTGCACTGCTCTTCAATTGTACTTAAATTATATCGAATATAAGACAAATCGCAAGACAGAGAACCTTACATCTTGCGTAGAATCGAGTTATCCTTGACACAGCCATCGATCGTGGGCATCTTTGTTGCTCACAGAAAAATAGCCTTGACTTTAAGTTTAGAAGAAAGGCTCCATACAAGCGGCAGAAAGACCATGGTTTTGAACATCTCCTGTTCAACTTCTTGAGGAGGGTCACTCACCTTCGGATTGGATTGCAAAGCCTTGATGATCTTCCGAGGTGGATAGTTGAGATTACCGTTGATGACAATCGACCGATACCAGAACAAATACACTACTGGCCATTAAAATTGCTACACCAAGGAGAAACGCAGATGATAAACAGGTATTCATTAGACAAATATATTATACTATAACTGACATGTGATTACATTTTCACGCAATTTGGGTGCACAGATCCTGAGGAATCACTATCCAGAACAAGCACCTCTGGTTGTAATAACCGCCTTGATACGACTGGGCATTGAGTCAAACAGAGCTTGGATGGCGTGTACAAGTACAGCTGCCCATACAGCTTCAACACGATACCACAGTTCATCGAGAGTAGTGACTGGCGTATTGTGACGAGCCAGTTGCTCGGCCACCATTTAACACACGTTTTCAATTGGTGAGAGATCTGGAGAATGTGCTGGCCAGGGCAGCAGTCGAACATTTTCTGTATCCAGAAAAGCCCGTACAGGACCTGCAACATGCGGCCGTGCATTATCCTGCTGAAATGTAGGGTTTCACAGGGATCGAATAAAGGGTAGAACCACGGGTAGTAACATATCTGGAATGTAACATCCACTGTTCAAAGTGCCATCAATGCGAACAAGAGGTGACTGAGACGTGTAACCAATGGCACCCCATACCATCACGCCGGGTGATACGCCAGTATGGCGATGACGAATACACGCTTCCAATGTGTGTTCACCGCGATGTCGCCAAACACGGATGCGACAATCATGATGCTGTAAACAGAACCTGGATTCATCCGAAAAAATGACGTTTTGCCATTCGTGCACCCAGGTTCGTCGTTGAGTGCACCATCGCAGGTGCTACTGTCTGTGATGCAGCGTCAAGGGTAACCGCAGCCATCGTCTCGGAGCTGACAGACCATGCTGCTGCAAATGTCGTCGAACTGTTCGTGCAGATGGTGGTTGTCTTGCAAACGTCCCCATCTGTTGATTCAGGGATCGAGACGTGGCTGCACGATCCGTTACAGCCATGAGGATAAGATGCCTGTCATCTCGACTGCTAGTGATACGAGGCCGTTGGTATCCAGCACGGCCATCCGTATTACCCTCCTGAACCCACCGATTCCATATTCTGCTAACAGTCATTGGATCTCGACCAACGCGAGCAGCAATGTCGCGATACGATAAACCGCAATCGCGATAGTCTACAGTCCGACCTTTATTAAAGTCGGAAACGTGATGGTATGCATTTCTCCTCCATACACGAGGCATCACAGCAATGTTTCACCATGCAACGTCGCTCAACTGCTGTTTGTGTATGAGAAATCGGTTGGAAACTTTCCTCAAGTCAGCACGTTGTAGGTGTCGCCACCGGCGCCAACCTTGTGTGAATGGTTTGCATGTCACAGCATCACAGCATCTTCTTCCTGTAGGTTAAATTTCGTTTCTGTAGCACGTCATCTTCGTGGTGTAGCAGTTTTAATGACCAGTAGTGCAGAATCTCCGTGAGGTGTGAAAATGCAGTGTTGAGCAACTCTGGGCTTTTCTTGGTTTGATTTATCGTTAAAGTAGAATCTACAGATGTGGTCGGCCGTGAATAATCGGTCGGAGGAAGTATTCTAAAGAAAGCCAAGCACTACACTGAATTTTAGAGTCACCTGTCGGTCGAATATTGAACAGTATTTCTCAAGTAGGGAATGTCGTCCAAAATTGAAACATTCATCTCGTGGAATGGTTCTGTTACTATTAAAATGGTGGCGTCTCAATCCACTGCGCTCAATGAACTCCACCAAACCGACCATCAACTAGTGTTAATGATGAAACATCATCGACAACGAGAGGAGTAATTATCAACAAAGTAAGCAAACTATCTCATAACAGCCTTTGTCGTCAGATGTTTGAGATGTTCAAATTCCTCCTGTAGATGGGCCTTATTAGTAGTCATAGCCATCATGTGTACAAGTGTACACAGACACCATTCGTCTGAGCAGGAGAATACAAGAACCACACTAGCACTGGCAAATAAATCATTCCTGGCAACTGAAGTCAACTAGTATCAAACATGGGCGTTAACATGAGAAAGAAATTTCTGAGAATGTGCGCCTGGAGCACAGCATTCTATGAAAGCGAATCCTGGACGGTGGGAAAACCGTCAAAAAAGAGAATCAAAGCATTGTAACGTGCTGCTACTGAAGAATGTTGAAAATTGGGTGGACTGGTAGCATAATGAATGAGGTGGTTCTCCGCGAAATCGGTGAGGAGAGGAATATACGGGAAACACACTGAGTAGAAGGAACAGGATGATAAGACATAAAAGAATGATTTCCATGGTACTAGAGACAGCTATAGAGGATAAAAACTCTGGGGGAGGGGAACAGACATAGGATCCAACAAGTAATTGAGGAAGTTTGATGCAAGTGCTGTTCTGATGTGAAGTGGCTGGCACAGAATAAACCTGTCAGAAGAGCGGTGGAAGAAAAAGCAATGCCACAAAATTTTAACTTGAGAGTTTGGCATATCGTATTGCTACTGTAATTCCACTTTGTGTGTGATTCGTTTTTAAACTTCTTGAGTAAGTCTATTACAAATACAACGTTTCTTACAATTTTTTTAAACGAGCCTTTAGTTTAGAGGGAATTTTAATTAACCCATTACCATAAACGTTTCCTACGCTGCCCGCAGACGTAGCGGGCCAGCATATAAGGATTGTGGGGTAAAACAATGGCGCGACAGTAACAGTAGACAAGTAATTTCGTGTGGCTCAAACGCCTGAAGCAAGTCTTTCAACTGGACGCCACTTCGCCGACTCCTGTCTCCTTAACCCACCCCAGTTATCCAACTGGGAAAAGGGGACCTGCGGTTTAATGTGAACTCCAAACCACGTGTCTTTCCTGGCGACCCACTCCTCATATTGGTAACTTAAAACGAAGACTGGCAATTCTGTAGTCCGAGCACTCTTCGATCCTGTGACCTTCCCGTTTGCAGACAAGCGCTTAACCATTTTTTCCGATCTGTTTATTCATCGTTATGTCGTCAGTGGTTCTTTACGGACGTCGCAAGGATCTCTCACGATTTGCTTTTTACACAGGTTGGCCAGTCACCAGACAGAAATCGCTGAGCTATCGTGCTGGCTAACGGACAGACCACGATGCCCTACTGAGGAATGTCAGTAGCAGTAGTCATGCATTACTCGCGCCCCCTCGTTTTACTCAGTCTGCCAAAGTACTACTTGGTGACCATCTGAGACTGTTCTTAATCGATATGAAAAACAGGTAATGCTCGATTTACTTCTTTATGTCGCACCACATGCGTGGAGTTGGCAAAGTGAAACTGATATCCTTTTCTTTTTCTTTCCTGCTTCGGATGACCAGTGTTGGCCGATATAGGTTAGTGATACAAAGAATTTTTTGTGATTTTACATAAAGGTGGCCACTATCTTCACGACAAATTCATTTTGTTCTAAAACTGATTTAAATTTTAGGGCGACTGTCGTCATTTAACGTGAGGAAGCCAAGTCGTGTGCGACAATTCTGCGGGAATCGTGAAAACTATCCTCTGTCTGTTATAGTATTTTCACTGTTAATGTGTTCTGTTTCGTGCGGCAGAGGTTCGGAACCACCACGGATTATCCCTAAACGAGTGTTGGAGCACAGAGAAAACATCACGCGGAAAATAAATACTTTGTACTACCTTTTAATTTCCATATTCTATTTTGTAGTGCAATTCTATCGATTTCTCAACCATAGGGCTCCATCTAAAGGCACAAAACTACAGTAATCGAAGCTCAGTGCATTCACATGTATATCATCTGAACATGACAAACTGTACATCCAGTCATCAACTTTGTCAAAGTCGCTTATTTCAATTTCTTCCTCCATTTGCAGCCCATGTCTTCGGTATGGTGATCCTCTGTCCGCGTCTCCTCCGCTTCCATGCTCTCGTTATTGCATCACGTGCCCGAAACGCCACCAGGCGGCATCCAACGTTTTGGTGGGCAGTGGTCATACTGTTTTGGCTCATCAGTGTATTTTATTTCAGCGAGTGTTCTATCCATGACAACTCTTTCGTTCATGCGTGCTGACGTGACTATGTTGTCGGTAGAGAAGTCCACCGTGTGTTCGCTGTCTCTCCCGTGCCCCGCCACTTACCTGGCTAGAAGGAGCAGTGCTTGAGCTCTATCCCTTATGACAGGCGCGCGAGTTATATCGAGCGCTCCTGTGTACGTCCCCGGAATCCGTTACCTTACAAACTGCAATATGACTTTATTTATTCATCAATTAGTGTTGATAGCATTATTTTCTAGATGGCGAAATCAGTCATACTGCTTGTTAGAATGATCCACTATCATCATAACGCCAAGAGAGATAAATACTTGCAATGGTCCATGCTTCAGGGTATTGTAAAGGTACAGATATATGCCGCGACATTGTACCCATCTCTGCAGCACCCAAGATTACTGGTGGCGCAGGGATATCCCCTCGGCTCGGAGTGGGATGAGCTTTTGACATGTAGGCACTTAGTATGCGAGATCGGTGGCTCTTGGAGTAAACGAGTCGGGCGCGGAAACGTTAGAGCGAATAGGGTAGTGAAGTATTCATTGTGCCAGTAGTATTGTAATATACAGAACAGCACATTTTTCTTTACGGAGAGCGAACAGAATCAAAAATGACAAGGGATAACCCGAGGGGAAAATGTCAATAATTCGCGCATTCTTGTACTGTGAATCGACTTTAGATCGACGTTGGTTGGTTGCTTAGTTGGTCTGCGGGAGGGGACCAAATAGCGAGGTAGCGAGGTCATCGGCCCCATCGGATTAGGGAAGGATAAGGAAGGAAGTCGGCCGTGGCCTTTCGAAGGAACCATTCCGGCATTTGTCTGAAGCGATTTAGGGAAATCACGGAGAACCTAAATCAGGATGGCCGGACGCCAGTTTTGAACCGTCGTCCTCCAGAATGCGAGTCCAGTGTGCTAAACATTGCGCCACCTCGCTCGGTTAGCTCGACGTAGAGACTTTTTAGTGTTCATGACGTAACAGATCCTGTTGTTTATTGTCAACACCCTTTTGCATCAAAATATGTTCAGTGAGATAGTTACATTGAAGAGTAACAAAATGGTTCAAATGGCTCTGAACACTATGGGACACTATTGGACTCTGAACATCTGAGATCATCAGTCCCCTAGAACTTAGAACTACTTAAATCTAACTAACCTAAGGACATCACACACATCCATGCCCGAGGCAGGATTCAAACCTGCGACCGTAGCGGTCGCGCGGTTCCAGACTGAAGCGCCTAGAACCGCTTGGCCACACCGGCCGGCGAAGAGTAACAGTAGCCGATTATAATGCATGTGTCACATAATCATATCATTATGCTAGTTATTACAGTGACACGTGTACCTTTGGAGCAAGAACGGTCTGACTCCGAATCAGTATGACAACAGGTCAAAAGTCTGACTGGGCAGATGAACAGTCAAACTACTGGACAGCTTGCAGTATTGCAATGACTCGAGCAGACCATTAATCACTGAGAAACGACAAATTTTAACACCCTAAGCCACTGTATAATTGATTCTTAATTGTATAACCTCTTTCAATCAAAGATCATTTTCCAGAACCTTTTACATAACGTTATGGGTACAGGACAATTTTCATGCAGAAATGATATTTGAAAAGTGCAATAAAGTACAAGCAATAACTGCAAATTTTTGTTAATAGTATGTGTTAAATTCATAAATAATAAATCAAGTGTCAAAATATTAACCTTGTAAAATTTTTTCCTCCTACCGTGGCGAGGAGGATTGTGCACTCACCTGTGATCGAGAGAGTTATGTTGGAGGAGGCGCAAGATCCTGGCAGGGCCACCCTAGCGAGGCAGGTCTTTTGAGCCGGAATCAGACGGAGAGCAGCCCAAAACACAGGGTGATGAGCGGAGAGGTGGGAGGGGGGGGGGGGGGAGAGTCTTAGGCGTAGGGAAGGCAACCCTCCTAGAGGAGACAACCTTGATTGAAAACAGGGAAGGACATCCTACAAACTCTGAGGAGATTAATCCATAGCTGCAGTGAAGGCAACTACCTAACGGGAGACAACCCCCAAAGAAAAACAGGATTGCTGGGACACCAAAAGCTAGCTACCCTGACTACAGGCCACGTCTTGTAATGGGGGAACATTACTCACAAAAACCAAGTAGAAAAACGGACTGATCTTTTGATGAACGATCAGCTCCAATCTGATGTAAAATTTTTTGCAGTGGCTACAATATATCGATCTCACGGAACAAATAGAAATTTTTCACATTATACTGAAGACACAAATTTGATTTTGAATTAACAACCTTAACTGAAAAACAAAAAAATATATTGAAAGTTTTCGTGATATTTTATTATATGATAGCAACTCTTTGTGTTTTATTTTCTATATTCTTTGGGTAATCGCGTAATTGATACTTCATGCGTCTATCTTTGCATAACAAAATATTATTTATAAATATTATATTTTGAAATTTTTTTACTGTATATTTATGCTATACCTGCTATTAACAAACATTTGTTAAGTATTGCTCGTATTTTACTACAATTTTCAAAATCGTTTTGCATGAAAATTATACCGTATCCATTATATAGTACGGCAAGTACTGGAATTGGTCTCTGTGTGAAACTGGTCGTTAAATTAAATATCAATTTGCAGCAGTTCCACGTGCTACTACAGTATGTCATTTATAATACATTGTCAAAACTGTGGAACACAGTCGACAAAAACAATATCACTAATTTCTTCTACCAGAATATAACAATGCTAGCGAAGGTAGTTGATCAATAAACAGTCATACTACAGCTTCTCGGCCGTCATGCATTTCCTCTTTCAGGGAACGGATATATTTTCGTACGTTGATAGGTAGATGACCAGCTTCTTCATGTTCAAGTGAGACTCTTGTGATGTTACCACACATCAATCCCCACATTTCTCGGTGTGAATTTGGAACCTTGCACTACGAAATCGACAACGACTAAGTTAAAAAAAAATGTAGAAACTGACTTATTCACCGTCAGAAACGGTTCATAGCTATGTACGCGCTGCAGGGCCAGTCTTCAGCGCGGCACAACACAGTTATGGTTAGTCGCCACAGAGGGCGCACCTAACAGGAACCGTATTATGCTTCTGTCATAAGTTATAAAGACAGTCTGATCCATCCACCATAGTTATGCTCTGACGCCACAGAGGGGGCTGATAACAAGGACTACATCCTGCTTTCGCATGTTGTTGTTGTGCTGGTCTTCAGTCCTGAGACTGGTTTGATGCAGCTCTCCATGCTACTCTATCCTGTGCAAGCTTCTTCATCTCCCAGTACCTTCCGCAACCTACATCCTTCTGAATCTGCGTAGTGTATTCATCTCTTGGTCTCCCCCTACAATTTTTACCCTCCACGCTGCCCTCCAATACTACATTGGTGATCCCTTGATGCCTCAGAACATGTCCTACCAACCGATCCCTTCTTCTAGTCAAGTTGTGCCACAAACTCCTCTTCTCCCAAATTCTATTCAATACCTCCTCATTTGTTATGTGATCTACCCATCTAATCTTCAGCATTCTTCTGTAGCACCCCATTTCGAAAGCTTCTATTCTCTTCTAGTCCAAACTATTTATCGTCCATGTTTAACTTCCATACATGGCTACACTCCATATAAATACTTTCAGAAACGACTTCCTGACACTTAAATCTATACTCGATGTTAACAAATTTCTCTTCTTCAGAAACGCTTTCCTTTCCATTGCCAGTCTACCTTTTATATCCTCTCTACTTCCACCATCATCAATTATTTCGCTCCCCAAATAGCAAACCTCCTTTACTAATTTAAGTATGGATTTTAATACCTACTCCGAATTTTTCTTTTGTTTCCTTTACTGCTTGCTCAATATACAGATTGAATAACATCGGGGAGAGGCTACAACCCTGTCTCACTCCTTTCCCAATCACTGCTTCCCTTTCATGTCCCTCGACTCATAGCTGCCATTTGTTTCTGTACAAATTGTAAATAGCCTTTTGTTCCCTGCATTTTACCCCTGCCACCTACAGAATTTGAAAGAGAGTATTACAGTCAACATTGTCAAAAGCTTTCTCTAAGTCTACAAATGCTAGAAACGTAGGTTTGCGTTTCCTTAATCTATTTTCTAAGCTAAGTGTTAGGGTCAGTATTGCCTCACGTGTTCCAACATTTCTACGGAATCCAGTTTAATCTTCCCCGAGGTCGGTTTCTACCAGTTTTTCCATTCTTCTGTAAAGCATTCGTGTTAGTATTTTGCAGCTGTGACTTATTAAACTGATAGTTCGGAAATTTTCACATCTGTCAACACCTGCTTTCTTTGGGATTTGAATTATTATATTCTTCTTGAAGTCTGATGGTGTTTCGTCCGTCTCATACATCTTGCTCACCAGATGGTAGAGTTTTGTCAGGACTGACTCTCCCAAGGCTGTCAGTACATCTAATGGAATGTTGTCTACTCTCAGGGCCTTGTTTCGACTTAGGTCTTTCAGTGCTCTGTCAAACTCTTCACGCAGTATCATATCTCCAGTTTCATCTTCAGCTACATCCTCTTCCATTTCCATAATATTGTCCTCAAGTACATCGCCCTTGTATAGACCCTCTGTATACTCCTTTCACCTTTCGGCTTTCCCTTCTTTGCTTAGATCTGGGTTTCCATTTCAGTTCTCGATACTCATACAAGTGGTTCTCTTTTCTCGAAAGGTCTCTTTAATTTTCCTGTAGGCAGTATCTATCTTACTCCCTAGTGAGATAAGCCTCTACATCCTTACATTTGTCCTCTAGCCATCCCTGTTTAGCCATTTTGCATTTCCTGTCTATCTCATTTCTGAGATGTTTGTATTCCTTTTTGCCTGCTTCATTTACTGCATTTTTATATTTTCTCCTTTCATCAACGTCGGACAAATACTCCGCAAATGAACATTCATCTGCTGACTGTGGATATAAGCAGATGCACAGCTTCTCTCGGCCGGTCCTCGCAGTCACCACCAGTTACCCAGCAGTCCTCAGACAGCTGTCACGTTAGTACATCATCGCACGGTGTCAAAGTATGTGCCGCGTGTCACAGTGTGTACTGCTGATAGACGGAGGTCTTAAGATACTGCCACCAAGAGCAAAACTATTAGATTACATAGCCTTCGTTCGTTGGAGTTAAGTTTAGACCAATTTTCAGACCTTTTATATCAGTTCCATGTTTCACATTACAGCCAAACTAAAGCTAAGTTTTTGGTAAATGATTATAAACTATTCATCATTACATTGTCAACATTACTTTTGTTGTAGTCTGCATTGCTGCATGACGAGTCAAGTTGCAGTGTGTAAGCATGCCACTTCAATGCAACTATTTCCTTTGGTAGGGAGTTAACTTCCTGCTACCCATATGCTGGATGCAAAACTTATTTGGTGAATAAATTTGTTTTTGGATTGGATCCGCCTCGTGCAAAACAGTTTTTTCTTCTTTTACCCAAACATACTTCGCTGTAGTTAGAGCGCCATCAGTAAGTTTTTTATTTTCCTCTAGCCGCGCGGGGTAGCCGCCCGGTCTTAGGCATCATGGTCCGCGCGGCTTCCCCCGTCGGAGGGTCGAGTCCTCCCTCGGGCATGGGTGTGTGTATTGTCCATGGTGTAAGTTAGTTTAAGTTCGATTAAGTTGTGTGTAACCTAAACAGTTTGGTCCCATAAGATCTTACCACAAATTTACAAATTTAATTTCTTCCTATTAAACAACAGGAAAAAAATCTTTTTACTATTTGCACATCTATAAATCCTTATTTTCATGAAAATATTCGCAAATTTGAAAACAGACAATATTGTTTAATGTATACCATTTTACCACATGCTGTGGTTCTTGTGGTTTATTATGTTTTGCATTACAGTTGTTTACTTTAATGTCTGTCATCTTCAACTACACTCCTGGAAATGGAAAAAAGAACACATTGACACCGGTGTATCAGACCCACCATACTTGCTCCCGATACTGCGAGAGGGCTGTACAAGCAATGATCACACGCACGGCACAGCGGACACACCAGCAACCGCGGTGTTGGCCGTCGAATGGCGCTAGTTGCGCAGCATTTGTGCACCGCCGCCGTCAGTGTCAGCCAGTTTGCCGTGGCATACGGAGCTCCATCGCAGTCTTTAACACTGGTAGCATGCCGCGACAGCGTGGACGTGAACCGTATGTGCAGCTGACGGACTTTGAGCGAGGGCGTATAGTGGGCATGCGGGAGGCCGGGTGGACGTACCGCCGAATTGCTCAACACGTGGGGCGTGAGGTCTCCACAGTACATCGATGTTGTCGCCAGTGGTCGGCGGGAGGTGCACGTGCCCGTCGACTTGGGACCGGACCGCAGCGACGCACGGATGCACGCCAAGACCGTAGGATCCTACGCAGTGCCGTAGGGGACCGCACCGCCACTTCCCAGCAAATTAGGGACACTGTTGCTCCTGGGGTATCGGCGAGGACCATTCGCAACCGTCTCCATGAAGCTGGGCTACGGTCCCGCACACCGTTAGGCCGTCTTCCGCTCACGCCCCAACATCGTGCAGCCCGCCTCCAGTGGTGTCGCGACAGGCGTGAATGGAGGGACGAATGGAGACGTGTCGTCTTCAGCGATGAGAGTCGCTTCTGCCTTGGTGCCAATGATGGTCGTATGCGTGTTTGGCGCCGTGCAGGTGAGCGCCACAATCAGGACTGCATACGACCGAGGCACACAGGGCCAACACCCGGCATCATGGTGTGGGGAGCGATCTCCTACACTGGCCGTACACCACTGGTGATCCTCGAGGGGACACTGAATAGTGCACGGTACATCCAAACCGTCATCGAACCCATCGTTCTACAATTCCTAGACTGGCAAGGGAACTTGCTGTTCCAACAGGACAATGCACGTCCGCATGTATCCCGTGCCACCCAACGTGCTCTAGAAGGTGTAAGTCAACTACCCTGGCCAGCAAGATCTCCGGATCTGTCCCCCATTGAGCATGTTTGGGACTGGATGAAGCGTCGTCTCACGCGGTCTGCACGTCCAGCACGAACGCTGGTCCAACTGAGGCGCCAGGTGGAAATGGCATGTCAAGCCATTCCACAGGACTACATCCAGCATCTCTACGATCGTCTCCATGGGAGAATAGCAGCCTGCATTGCTGCGAAAGGTGGATATACACTGTACTAGTGCCGACATTGTGCATGCTCTGTTGCCTGTGTCTATGTGCCTGTGGTTCTGTCAGTGTGATCATGTGATGTATCTGACCCCAGGAATGTGTCAATAAAGTTTCCCCTTCCTGGGACAATGAATTCACGGTGTTCTTATTTCAATTTCCAGGAGTGTATATAAAGCTTAATGTATGAAAGTTAGTTACAGCGAAAATTTACGACTGGGAATGTTATCTTTAAGACACAGAGAAATTAATGACATTAGCTGTCAGTGGGCAATGACTTAAATCAAAGTGGAAAACTGAAAATTACCGCCAGACCGGGATTCGGACCGGGGACTCCTGCGTCTTTTTTTTCATTTTGTTCGTTATTTATCGTTGTGTTTGGTCGTTGCGGACGTCGCAAGACATCCTGTTCAAGTTCGGTGATTGATCCTTCCACCAGTTTTTTTATTACAGAGGCCAACCGGCTCTCTGACCGAACACGCTGAGCTACCGTGCCGGCGAGCCAATATTGTTTAATGTAAAATTTTCAGTCGAGGGAACGTGTTAGGCACATGCACTGACCACTGCACCATACGGACACAGTGGTCATCGTAACTGCAGAGACTGCCGTAGCTCGCCTCCTGTCAGACGGAGTTTCTCAGCTTACCCACATACTACTGATGTAGTGCCTCTTGCCCGTTATTACTCGCGGCATTTCGCTGATTTCCGTAAGAGTTCAAGCATAGTGGGCATCCACACTGGGGTGATCGGTTGGTTGGTGCGCCTTAATTATATATGTGGTGTCTGTTCATCGGGACATGTCCAAAAAAACAGACACTGTTTCGATCCTGCAGCCATTATGAATCAAGACATAAAATAATTTTTGACATGAGCTGCCAGTGGGCATTGATTTAAATCATTGGGGAAAGATGAAAATTTGTGCTGGAGTGGGATTGCAGGTAATATATTTAGTTCCTTTGTGTCTTCATTGATAGTGGCTGCAGGATCAAAATGGTGTCTGCTCTTTCAGACACATCCCAGAGAACAGAGACCTATATGTTATGGGTAAGATTAATTAATTCTGTATGCAAGATCGTGTGTGTGTGTGTGTGTGTGTGTCTGTGTGTGTGCAATATGTTTTTGGTTTCCTGTTTCGTTCAAGTCGGAGCCCGTCGTAAAAGAACTTTAAGCAAATTTTAACACAAGATTTTCGTTCTTCAGGTGAATTATTTGGTGAATACAACGGAACCGAAAAGGTTGTATTTATTTTCTGCCGTGAAAGTCTTAACAGTTGGTCTTTTTGTTACTGTGCAAGCTACGAAAAAAAGTATCTTAAGCCGCAGTATGCCTAGTGAACGTGACCAAAACCTGTTAACCCGGCACAAGAATTCCATCCAGCTATGGGCCACTCCCAGTCTTTGACGCTCTGCGCGTTAAGCTATAAGAGCGGGTTTATCGTACATCACTGTTGTGAGCGGCAAAAGGGCGAAGATCGTGGCGTAGAATTCTCGAAGCACCACTTTCACTCTGTGAAACGTCAAAGGCGAGGAAACCGAGAGACAGGGGAGGGGTGGTGTAAAGGGAGGTGGAGGAAGAGGAAAGGGAGAAGGCGCGTGGCGGAGGGTGTGCGGCGGTGATGCGGGCGCCTGGGGTGACAGGCCGGCTGGCGTGTTTGTGTTTGTGCCCGGCCTGCTGGCGCTTGTGTTGTCTTTGTGCGCCTGCGGCGGCGGCCGCGAGAGCGCGCATTCGCAGCGACAAAGGCGGCTCGGATTACACGCGGCGCGGACGACGAGTGCGAGTGTCCCGCTAAACCAGAAAAACTACGGCCGTGCCGTCGCCGCACTGGCTGAGCAGTTTCCAGGTAAAGCTAGAGCGCGACTCCTACGTTGTGAATAATGATTTGATGCCACTACGGAGTTACATTCCCTGCGATAGCTGTGCACGTCAGAAGAGAGGCAGGTTACTTGCTCCACTACGACTGGTGATCAAGGCACGTGGACCCGGAGTGCTGGGCGAGGGGGCCGCTGTGTCCTTGATATACGAGTATAGCAGACTGTAAAAATCCCCGTACAAAACTGGTGAAATATATGTAACTTAGTCTTCCCCGTTTTCGAGAAGGGACGTCGAACAGACGTGCAGAACTATAGACCTATATCTCTAACGTCGATCAGTTGTAGAATTTTGGCGGTTGGGTTGTTTAGGGAAGGAGACCAGACAGCGAGATCGTCGGTCTCATCGGATTAGGGAAGGATGGGGAAGGAAGTCGGCCGTACCCTTTCAAAGGAACCATCCCGGCATTTGCCTGGGGCGATTTAGGGAAATCACAGAAAACCTAAATCAGGATGGCAGGACGCGCGACTGAACCGTCGTCCTCCCGAATGCGAGTCCAGTGTCTAACCACTGCGCCACCTCGCTCGGTTAGAATTTTGGAACACGTATTATGTTCGAGTATAATGACTTTTCTGGAGACTAGAAGTCTACTCTGTAGGAATCAGCATGGGTTTCGAAAAAGACGGTCGTGTGAAACCCAGCCCGCGCTATTCGTCCACGAGACTCAGAGGGTCCATTAGACGCGGGTTCCCAGGTAGATGCCGTGTTTCTTGACTTCCGCAAGGCGTTCGATACAGTTCGCCACAGTCGTTTAATGAACAAAGTAAGAACATATAGACTGTCAGTCCAATTGTGTGATTCGATTGAAGAGTTCCTAGATAATAGAACGCAGCATGTCATTCTCAATGGAGACAAGTCTTCCGAAGTAAGAGAGTGATTTCAGGTGTGCCGCAGGGGAGTGTCGTAGGACCGTTGCTATTCACAATATACATAAATGACCTTGTGGATAACATCGGAAGTTCACTGAGGCTTTTCGCGGATGATGCTGTAGTATATCGAGAGGTTGTAACAATGGAAAAATGTACTGAAATGCTGGAGGATCTGCAACGAACTGACGCATGGTGCAGGGAATGGCAACTGAATCTCAATGTAGACAAGTGTAATATGCTGCGAATACATAGAAAGAAAAATCCTTTATCATTTAGCTACAATATAGGAGGTCAGCAACTGGAAGCAGTTAATTTGATAAAGTATCTGGGAGTAGTCATTCGGAGTGATTTAAAATGGAATGATCATATAAAGTTGATCGTCGGTAAAGCAGATGCCAGACTGAGATTCATTAGAAGTATCCTAAGGAAATGCAATCCGAAAACAAAGGAAGTAGGTTACAGTACAATTGTTCGCACACTGCTTGAATATTGCTCACCAGTGTGGGATCCGTACCAGATAGGGTTGACAGAAGAGATAGAGAAGATCCAACGGAGAGCAGCGCGCTTCGTTACAGGATCATTTAGTAATCGCGAAAGCGTTACGGAGATGATAGATAAACACCAGTGGAAGACTCTGCAGGAGAGACGCTCAGTAGGTAGGTACGGGCTTTAGTTGAAGTTCGAGAACATACCTTCACCCAGGAGTCAAGCAGTATATTGCTTCCCCCTACGTAAATCTCGCGAGGAGACCGTGAGGATAAAATCAGAGAGATTAGAGCCCACACAGAGGCATACCGACAATCTTTCTTTCCACGAAAAGTACGAGACTGGAATAGAAGGGAGAACCGATATAGGTACTCAAAGTACCCCCCGCCACACACCGTCGGGTGGCTTGCGGAGTATGGATGTAGATGTAGATGTAGATCATCATAAAGAAATCACGGACCATAGCGGAATCCTTACTTATACTCACGTTTCATATTTCTAATGCTGTTTATTAAAAATAACTTTCGGATGGTGAACAAATGAATCAAATTAACGTGACGAAGTCAGGGTGGAGGGTCGATCTTTGATGGAAATAGCGCCATGAGCACGTAAATGAGAAACTGTTATGTGCGGCCAATAAGCAGACTATCTCGGCGCTCGGTGATGTAATCACGTAACTCGATATCCAGGAAACAACTTACAATTTGAAAACTTTTTAGCAGCCTCGAGTCGCATACAACTGCCCTTTGTTTTACGCGTTACCCTTATCGGACGCTCGTCAAACATCTTCACAAATTTAACGACCACTGGCCGCACGTCAAATATAAGAATGGTGATCAGAAACTAAGGTTACAAGGCAGATATTCCTGGTGTTTCGTCTATTATAGAGATATTAGTAGTGTGTGGTAATTCGGGTACATATGGCTGTGCATGGTTTCAGCCATCCGCCAACTACAGTGCTAGTTTTACGTAAACACAAATGGCGATTCGTTTCAAGAAAACTGGTCCCGCGAAGAAATCCTACCAGTTGCACCATTTCTATGGGCGAGATATGTAACCGTGGCTGAAACTGACCGGCAGCACCTAGATCTTTACGGAGAACCTGCAATGCCTCGTTATCAAGTCGCAGAACGGTGTCGAAAGATTGCGGCCGTCAGAGAAAACGTCACTAACGAGGATCGCAGTGGCCGACTCAGCTCGGCATCAATAGATTTGAACACAGCTCGCTCCAAGCTATTTTCAACTTTTTCCTCACTTCGAGGCGGACATAGGAGAGCGGCCATTCCCTTCAGGTGAAACAGTTCATGACAATGTGATTACACACGCAAGGAAGAACAGGATTTTTACCAGGAGGGTACATTCACACATTCCACGAAGCGACAAGTGCCTAAACCGATTTGGAGACTATGTTGAAAAATAACACAATGTATGTACTGTCAATTGGCTATATTGGTTGTATGAAACACAATGTACACGTTTCACTGCGACCTTTGTTATCGTAGTTATGATCTAGCTTGTAACGCAGGGCGGTCTACATTCAGGGGACATCGCGCTCGCACCTACGGACGCTACTGGAAAAAAAACATTCAGTACGCATTTGACAATGAAATCAGCAGATCCTATTGACTATCATCATCTCGTCCAACGTGTATATTGTACCCGTTACTTGCTTCGGAAGTAATGTCGCTATATTATTCGAACTATCGTCTGGACAAGGATACCTAAGACTCAGAATTACGTCATGAACGGCACCAACCAATGGCATTTCATAACGACGACATACTGACACGTGCGCTAATATTCATAATAGTTCACTGTCTTGACTCCTCTTGTTATTCTATTTACGCTCTATCATTACTTATACCTGTACCACAGTGGCAAGAATTTTTCATGTGGGGTTTGGCGCTTGTGGTCACTCAACGGCGGGGTTATCAGCAACCTGGAATTTTTATTTTTTATATTATTGTACCTATGGCGACAACGCAAACCCTTAGATATATTAGCAGGAAACCATTAAGCAATACCAAACTACCAAACCACCAAACCGGATCTTCTGTTTCGTTGATCGAACCAAAACAAAACTAACGCTGGGCTTGCAGCAGAACGATTTATGTGGTTACTATAGAACAACACACGTACATCTTCCGTCCGGCACTCGTTCGGTCATACAAGAGGCCAGATATCTTTAACGTGTGGCAATTGGCAGCTAAATTTCTGTTGATGCTCAGGTCTGACGTGTCTGACGTAAAATACAGAAAACCTACATGCGACTTGTGGCTGTTAAACAATTTTATTTCTGACGGGTGCTCTTCCCCCTGCAGGCGACGCCAGGGCTCGTTTAGCTTAATTTTGTAGGTGAAAATTATATAAATTTTAAAAGTGCCTGTGGTAACACTTGAGTTTGTATAAAATGACGCAAGAAAAATCAGTGATATTAAATACAACAGTTGTGCTGCTCGATATTATGATTAACATCCTGATAGTAACACTAACTTACGAATTTTTGCTATCACTTGCCACTGATTTTATCACGCCAGATATGTTTTCTTTATTTAACACAGTTCGACAAATAAATAATGTGACATCTGTTTCTCTTAAATCGAAAACTGTAGAAACTCTTATATTGACAATAGTAGCGGTCCCCATAACACTTTTATTGTTGAAATTAGCAATATTAGAAGATCTAGAAGATCGACGTACGGAGCAGAGTCCGCAGCTAGTGGTCGTGCGGTAGCGTTCTCGGGTTCGATTCCCGGCGGGGCCAGGGATTTTTCTCTGCCTCGTGATGACTGGGTGTTGTGTGATGTCCTTAGGTTAGTTAGGTTTACGTAGTTCTAAGTTCTAGGGGACTAATGACCATAGATGTTAAGTCCGATAGTGCTCCGAGCCATTTGACCCATTTTTTACGGAGAAGAATTCGAGCTGCGACAATGAGACATCATAAGAAAACAGGAGTTAAGCAGGCCTTTCTTCCAGCAATCAGACCACCAACAAGTGGAGAGTGTTAGGATCTACTGTCGCACTTTATCCAACGTAGCGCTCCATATGCAGTTTCACCTGAGGAACGACTAACGGAATTGGCGTATTCAGATGAAATAATCATATGGCACTACTGGCCGGGAGATACTACACTACTGGCCATTAAAATTGCTACACCACGAAGATGACGTGCTACAGAGACGCGAAATTTAACTGACAGGAAGACGATGCTGTGATATGCAAATGATTAGCTTTTCAGACCATTCACACGAGATTGGCACCGGTGGCGACACCTACAACGTGCTGACATGAGGAAAGTTTCCAACCGATTTCTCATACACAAACAGCAGTTGAGCGGCGTTGCTTGGTGAAACATTGTTGTGATGCCTCGTGTAAGGAGCAGAAATGCGTACCATCACGTTTCCGACTTTGATAAAGGTCGGATTGTAGCTTATCGCGATTGCGGTACATCGTATCGCGACATTGCTGCTCGCGTTGGTCGAGATCCAATGACAGTTAGCAGAATACGGAATCGGTGGGTTCAGGAGGTTAATACGCAACGACGTGCTGGATCCCAATGGCCTCGTATCACTAGCAGTCGAGATGACAGGCATCTTATCCGCATGGCTGTAACGGATCGTGCAGCCACGTCTCTGAGTCAACAGATGGGGACGTTTGCAAGACAGCAACCATCTGCACGAACAGTTCGACGACGTTTGCAGCAGCATGAACTATCAGCTCGGAGGCCATGGCTGCAGTTACCCTTGACGCTGCATCACAGCAGGAGCGCATGCGATGGTGTACTCAACGACGAACCTGGGTGCACGAATGGCAAAACGTCATTTTTTTTAGATGAATCCAGGTTCTGTTTACAGCATTATGATGGTAGCAACCGGTTTGGCGACATCGCGGTGAACGCACATTGGAAGCGTGTATTCGTCATCGCCATACTGGCGTATCACCCGGCGTGATGGTATGGGGTGCCATTGGTTACACGTCTCAGTCACCTCTTGTTCACACTGACGGCACTTTGAACAGTGGACGTTATATTTCAGATGTGTTACGACCCGTGGTCCTACCCTTCATTCGATTCCTGCGAAACCCTACATTTCAGCAAGATAATGCACGACCGCATGTTGCAGGTCCTGTACGGGCCTTTCTGGATACAGAAAATGTTCGACTGCTACCCTGGCCAGCAACTTCTCCAGATCTCTCACCAATTGAAAACGTCTGGTCAATGGTGGCCGAGCAACTGGCTCGTCACAATACGCCAGTCACTACTCTTGATGAACTGTGGTATTGTGTTGAAGCTGCATGGGCTGCTGTACCTATACACGCCATCCAAGCTCTGTCTGACTCAATGCCCAGGCCTATCATGGCCGTTATTATGGCCAGGGGTGGTTGTTCTGGGTACTGATTTGTCAGGATCTATGCACCCAAATTGAGTGAAAATGTAATTACATGTCAGTTCTAGTATAATATATTTGTCCAATGAATGTCCGTTTATCATCTCCATTTCTTCTTGGTGTAGCAATTTTAATGGCCAGTAGTGTATCTGGGATTATTCGGCAGCCTGAGGCACGTCTTCCTACTTGACGCCGTTTTGGTTACTTGCCAGTTGACAAAGATGAGATGATCTGTTTAAGACAACAAAAACACCCATTCCTCTAGCGAAGAGAATTTCCGACCTTGCCGCGAAACGAACCCTGGACTCCGAGATCTATAGCCAGCTCCTCTAATCAGAGACCACAGGCTGCGAATAAGATATTCAGACGCAGTAATGTATCGAGGCATAAATCTTTCACTCTTTTAATCCACAGCTATAAGCGAGATTTCAAAATTTATACCAAGGACAGGACATTATCCATCACTGAACTCTTTATTCCCGTCTCTTTGTCCCCGATGGACGAGGAAGATCTGAAGGCAGAGACTACGCACGTTATAAGTTCAACAGCTTTCGCGACGAGCGGCGGTAGTTACGCCTCGTGAACGCCGGACACGCAATTCGGTGGCCTGTGGAACTAAGAGGATAGCAATATAACAGGCTGCAAAGGAAACCTCAAGCATATCATCGCCCACTACGCTAAGCCATTGTCTTCTTATCGCCACTGCCACTGGACTCTGAGACATAGCTCTGGTCCGCCAGTCTCTGTTCAACCCGTCGTCTCGCCCAGCTGTACTGCCACTGAACTGCATATAGTGTGTTTAAAATAACTGTCACATATTTCTTCAGGAGGCAGCGTTGGTCAAAACTAGGAAAAGGGTTCCTATAGTGGTACGTTTGGAAAGTAATACCTGTTGAAATGTGGCTCAACCCGTTCTCTCGTACTCACCTATCTCTTCCGTAGAAGTAGTCAATATAGGTAGTACCGCGCGTGGTAACCAAGCTACCATTCAACCCTTCTTCGTAGTGAATCAAGCACTATGTCAAATACATCTAACTCATTTTCCAATTGCGCCTCATGAATCGGTCATAAGCTCTGTAATGTATCCTACCTTTTATGCGACAATGTCCTTTACGGATTAAATATGTCAAATTTAAATTTTTGGCGAAAGAAGGATAATTAACATAGCTGACAAAAACGGAAAATGTTATACTGCTAAATTCAAGGGTATGACGTAAGTTAATCTTTAGTGCCATATAATACCTTTTCTAGTCGTAACGTCGCAGTTATCTTAGCCAGAGGACGTCGTTTGATAACAGCAAGCTTGGTGACGCCAGTTGTTACACTTAGTGCAAAAAGTCAGCTTTATCTGAAAATAATAATAATGATCGGACTTCGTTAAAATCAGAAACTGCAGGCTCGAACGATGAATGTTGCAATTTTGAGACGATGGGACGCTTATGGCGTGCGAGCAACGCGTCTCCGAACCGATTATTAGCCACTGCACTGGTGTCCAAAATTAAAGCAACAAACAAATTTCGCATGGCTGCATTCATTTTGTCACAAAACGATATCAACAGGTGATAATAAAGTAGGAACAATGTAAAGAATACAGAACGAAAACGACTGCAATATGCGTAACGGTAGACAAAAACGTTCTTCGTTTTTCCATACTTAACGTATTTCCTTCAGTATGTCGGTTGCCTCGATACAACACGTACTGTGGATGCTGCGGGGTCAGATCCCAGTTGCCGTGCAGTACTAAGGCCGTACCGTTGTGCCCTTACAGCCAAATAATGGTCTTCTCTTTCTGATGTCACACTTAGTCCACCCCGCCCTGGCCTTCGAGATCAGTTTCGGTCTCTATAAATTGTTGCAACATCCGAGAAGCGCCGCGCAGGATTAGCCGAGCGGTCTTGGGCGCTGCAGTCATGGACTGTGCGGCTGGTCCCGGCGGAGGTTCGAGTCCTCCCTCGGGCATGGGTGTGTGTGTTTGTCCTTAGGATAATTTAGGCTAAGTAGTGTGTAAGCTTAGGGACCGATGACCTTAGCAGTTAAGTCCCATAAGATTTCACACACATTTGAACATTTTGAACATCCGAGAAGCAGCGGAACGACTCACATTAAGCCATCGGGCCAAATCAGCCTGCGACTGTCCTGCTTCCATTATTTCTATGGCCCCCACCGCATACTGCACCGTCTGTGACTGTCTACATAGCGTCTGTGGATGTGGGACTATCCGGCAAACGTTACCCTATTTGTGACAGATGCCATGACGTCATCGTTGGCGTCGTTGTCCGTTGACCAGAATGCCATCTTCCGTGCAGAATACGATATTACGGACATCAGTAGACAGTTTGTTTGATTATATCGTGAATCAGATACAGGACGGAGAAATATCGTTTTTTTGCTTTAATTTTGGACACCAGTCTAGTCTAACAGGCTGAAAAATACATGAAAGGTTTTTGATTAGTAGACTATGCTGCCCAAATGTCTGTGTTACGTAAAACTTAATACATTTTAAGCATCTCAGTATTATTTCACCATAAAATTACGCTAACAAAATGTACACGACCTTCTGATGTGGAAGCTCTGGGAGGAAGAAGAATAAGGGTGAGTCGTACGTACAACCTTTTCACAGTTTTCAAAACATTAGAAAAACTAAATTCTCTTAGAATATTCACAAGCGTGCAGTACAATCAAGTCTTTGGCTTGGATCATAATGATTTGCTGCAGCTCCTGTGACGTCTGCACGATGCAGACGGGTTGGGCATATGCCAGTGCCTTCAAGACATCCCATAGACAGAAATACAATGTATTCGGCTCCGGTGAACGGGAAGTGCACGCTACAGGAATTCCTCGACCAGTCCGTAGACCAAGAAACGTTGTCATGTACATTTTAATGATCCATCTTTCTACAAGGATAACGTTCTCTAATAGTGCTGATAAATCACTCGTTAATATCTTTGCCAAGGTGTATGTTCTTATGGGCCTGTCACCAACAATTCCTGCCCATAGATTCATACTGAAGTGAATCTGTATATTGTTATTTTTGGTGTTTTATGGTTTTACAGACATGATTAGTAGGTATAATTAGTTTTCAAATGGTGTATCGAAATGTCCATTGAAACTAAACTCGCCTTGTGCGTGTTTTTTCCTGTGGTATTATGCTGATAAAGAACTGTGGCAGATTTCTTACTGAGTGCTCTTGAGTCCACTGAAAGTCACCGTATTTATTTGCAGTTTTGTTCGCCAATCTCCCCAGCGTCTCCCCAACTCCACTTCGACGTAGTGTAGCTGAAACCTTCTATAGTAATTATACAGTATTAACCGAAAACAGTAATATTTACGCCCGAGTCTTACCTAATTATTTACCAGAGATGTTCAATCGTTTATTTATTCCTTGAATACAACTTTTACTCTTACTGTCGAGTTGTAATACGTAGTATTCAAATACCTTTATCTTTATCAGAGCAATAACAAAATCGGAATAATTAACCTTAGATTCAACAACAGAGATAATGCAATGATAATGTTAGCTTTTCGTATACAAGGAGTAACGTCTTTGGTTCCTACACACAGCACAGTATGTGATACACTTATTTCCGTAATATACACCTGATGCCGCACTGCCATGATTTCTCGTGGATTTGCATCTTCCCATGCGTGTTGGGGTAAGCTACATGCGCAATGAAATGCAGCTGTAAGATGGTCAACCCCACTGAATACTACACATTTCTTGGCATAAATAAAATGACCTATATCTCAATATAGGACATACACATAATTCTAGGAACTTTCCTCCAATCCTACCTTCCTCAGGAATACTTGAAACTTTTTTAAGCAAGTTGTGTAAATAACATCTACATAAATACGGTAAAGTGCATGGATCATACACATCACACCAATATAGCAATTTTCTTTCCTATTCCATTAACGTATTCAGTGACGGAAATATTACTGTCTAAATGCCTCCGAATCTCTGTCTTTTTCTCACTATCTCTACGCGAGGCGTCTGTTGATAGCAACGTAATAATCGCACAGCCATCTTCGTAAACGGGTTCTCTTAATTTACCCAACAGTGTTTCATCATAAATAAGTCGTCTTTCTTCCAAGGGTTATAGGACAGAATGAGGTTGCTAAGTGTGGGTGTGGTGGTCCTCTGCCAAAGACAGAACTTCGTACGTAGCAGCGTGAGGATGTCCTGGTGACTTCTTTATTACTTCAAATGGCTCTGAGCACTATGGGACTTAACATCTGTGGTCATCAGTCCCCTAGAACTTAGAACTACTTAAACCTAAGTAACCTAAGGACATCACACACATCCATGCCCGAGGCAGGATTCGAACCCGCGACCGTAGCAGTCGCATGGTTCCGGACTGAGCGCCTAGAACCGCGAGACCACCGCGGTCTGCTTTATTACTTCTTTACTAATTTAGACAGCTTAAATTCCACAATGTAAATAGTCAGAAGCATCAGGCACGAGGATGAACGCAAACAAGTCTTTAATCAATTCATGCAACACTAACACTGTTCCGAGTGCATTTCTGTCTTCGCATAGCATTCCGATGCTGAGCTGCGGGACTAGCAACGCCAGAGCGCAAGGACGCGACTTACTTACACAGAGAAAACACAACACGGTGCGCTCAGTCAACGCTGATGGCCCCGAGCACAGCACGTGGCTCAGATGCGACTACCGATCCTTTGCAGGCGACGGCAGCAGTCTAGCTGCCAGGGTCAGAGCAATCAGGCAGAGGTCGTGAGCTTGCAGCCCGATGTTAAGGCGAAGACTCTACGGCTGCATCCGTAGAACTCTTAGTGATGGCTGACACAGGGCAGGCAGCTTGTGTGGCCCTCCCGTGCAGAGGATGACGTACTCGACTGGACCGACCTTTAAATACTGGCTCTCAGCGCTACATTTGTGGACATCTGCAACAGGGCAATGGCCGGGATCTGACGCAATCGGCACGTGCGTCGATGGCATGGAAGTTGATCAAGCCAGAGTGGATTCTCGAAGGCTGGTCCCAGGGCACTAACACTCGGAAGTCTTTCTGCTGCTCAGATGTGCTGATCAAGCTGTGGCGTCGGTGGATTTCAGCCGATGTCCGTGGTTTGTGACCTGATTTCGGTGCCCCAAAATTTCTGCTGCAATTCATCCCGTTACACAAGGGTTCCCATTTAAGATCTCCGATTATTTGTGTCACATTTTGATATGAGCTATACCGACCTGTTATGATCCTTGTCGATGTCTCTGTATTATTTCAGTATCTTTTCTGATGCCTACTTGAAAAATATTCCAAACATTGGAGTAATAATAATGTTTGTGTGTTTCGAATTGGACGCCACTTCGGCGACTTGCGTGTCCATAATCTACCTCAGTTATGCAACCAAGGAAAGAGGACCTGCAGTTTATTGTTTATCCCTAACCACTTGTCGTTCATGCCGACTCCTTACATCGTTGCGATGTGAATTCTAGTTTAAAGTTGGGATGAAAATTTCCATGGTCCGACCGGGATGTGAACCAGCGACATCATGGTTTGCTGTCATACGCTTTGCCGCTAGACCAGTAGGTCCAGCAACAAAAGATTACTGTTCTATATTTGACCACTCTACCGTTTTGTATGCGATTTCCTTGGAGATGCGCCACACTTTTCCAGAAGCCTTCAAACATATTTTAGTCCTCCATTCGCCTTACTCAATACCGTGACCAGGTACCCACAGCAGGTTTTGCCTGTTGCTTTATGGCGTTCTGGAACGTTCTTTCGTCTAGCTGCAGTGGCTGGCAGAGATTTCAGAGCTGCTTGACTGTAGATGCTACAATCTTTACAGCACGTACGGAAATTCTCCTCTGCGTACATTCTGATAGCGGATATTTCCGCCTGGAATACTGTGACCCGCTTCCGTAGAGAGACTGCTCTCTCTAACCTAGGGTGTACCCTATATACCACGGTCCCAGCACCTTCATCTGCTTTAGATCCGTCAGTAAACCAGATTGTGTCACCTGAATGGTGTCGTGGTTCATTCTGCTATTGCTCCCTTCTTCCAATTGTTACACTGAAAGGTTTATTGAAGCACCTGGAAGTTATTATATGGTCAGCCAACATTTTCCCGACCATTCCTAATATACCACTCTCAATATACTGGTATGAGATTCTGGGTAACGTAAAAAAATCAAGTGTTTCCAGTTTTTAACCTGTACACCCCTGCTTCTGCTTTCCTTGTAACTCAAAGGTGTAATGGTGGCATGTCCAGCATGGTCTCCATCCGAACAGTGGGTGTACTGCTATTTGCACCTTTTATGACTAAGCAGGCCATTCATTACACTTTACCAAGCTCCTTCGCAGCCACCTGCTGTTCTACTTTATTCCACATAGTTCACACATTCGTATAAACTATCATAAGTCTTATTACAGTAGGGTATGTCCTGTACTTACATCACAGGCCCCTCTAGTTCTCAGTATTTTTGCCTTGTAACATATGTTCTTTATATGAGGGGGCCATGATAGTTTCGCTTTCAGGATTATCCCAATATACTTCGTTACTCCCATCTACTGGAAGTATTCATCGAGGAGCCAGTATGTATGCTCGATTTGCTTCCTCGTAAATGTTACTGCAATAGTTTTCTTCGAAACAATCGTTAGATCCTTTTTACTGCAACTGCTCACACTGTCTATTGTACATTGTACCATTGTTCTAGCAGTATTGGCAAATTTACCAAATATTATTATGACTAAATTGTCAACATATATTTGGAAAACGTAGCCTCTAGTATTTAAGTCTTAAATAAGTTCATTCACCACTACGTTCCATAGTCGCGGACTCAAGTACGATTCTTTCTCCTTGTAACAGGCATCATCGTTCTAAGGATAGCAGCTATTCCTTACAGAAACTGGAAATGTTGTCCAAGTTTTTCGGCAGTTCCTTACGACCATCCAACAACGATATTTTCCTGTGCGAAAGTGCGTCGTCAGCGTACAGTTTTATAGTGTGATGGTCCTGTCTGCTATATCTTTTATGTGTAATGGAAACATTAGAAGTTGTATTACGTTCCTTGAGACACATCCGATATTACACACGCCTTTCAGTATAAAGTATTGTGAAGATCATGTCTTTGTTAGTAGTCGCCGATGTGGTACCATGTCGAACGCCTTACAGAAATGCAGGGAGACGCAGCGTACCTTCCAGCAGCGCTCGACTGCAGCTGACAAACATTTTCTCCATACATCTGTGCTAGCGCGGCCTAGGTCGTGTGGAATTCAAATGAAACTTTTTCACGTTATTAACGAGTGACTGAAGTTCGGGGACTTCTATTCCGTAAATTTTGTTGTGGACTTGAGTTACTCTCGGATGCAGTCGTCACGTATTTTAAGTTGTATTAATGTTTGATGGGCATTAAGTAATTCAACTGTAATAGCATTTACATATTGCTGAACGCTACAGCACTTACGATGGATCGTCATAAGGTCTGCATTATCACCTCATAAAATAAATTTACTTGATTATTTTTTGTATCTTTGCAAGTGCCCACCTACAGTCCTGGTGTATATTGAAATTTTCGTGTTCAGCGCTAGTGGTGCCAAAAAAAAATGGCTTGGGCCACTGATAAAGCGGGCTATCATGCGCTAAATGATTTTCTGTACTTGAATGTGAACAGAGGTGCAACATTCCATGCTGAGTCTGTGGAAGTGTACGGTAACGACGCATCCCGTATGGCAAGGAGGTTAGGTGGCGCAGACGATTCCAGAGCCGTCAAACAGGACTGAATGACGAAGATTGGTAGTCCATCTTTCTGTAATGAACTGGAAATGGCAAGAGAAGCGGAGACGCCAGTGCCAATGGTTCAAATGGCTCTGAGCACTATGGGACTCAACTTCTGAGGTCATTAGTCCCCTAGAACTTAGAACTAGTTAAACCTAACTAACCTAAGGACATCACACACATCCATTCCCGAGTCAGGATTCGAACCTGCGACCGTAGCGGTCTCGCGGTTCCAGACTGCAGCGCCCAGAACCGCACCGCCACTTCGGCCGGCGCCAGTGCCGATAAACGACGTATTACAATAGAGGTAGTAGTGGAAAAAGCGACAATCAGTCGTAGATTAGTTATTAACACCTTGTAAGATATTCTGAAAATGAAAAGCGTCGCAACCCACTGGCTTCCGCAGCTGCTCACACCAATACAAAAAGCCCGCCGAAACAAGGATGCAGCGAAAATATTGTATCTGTGCGACGCCAATAAAAATTATTTGTATCGCCGCCAAATCGTCTTTGGCGTGCGCTGAGTGTACCGTTATTACTCGAGGCAAAGGAGCAAACCAAACAACGGAAATATGTGGTTACAGCTTTGCCGTAACAAGTGATAACCCAATCGTATTTGTGAAAGCTGATGCTTTTTTTGTACTATTTTGGTGTAATATTAAGAGATTACGTTTCTAAAGGGAAAATCATTACAGAACCATACTACCCAAAGCTGACGAGGTCACAGGACGGCCGGCCGGTGTGGCCGTGCGGTTCTAGGCGCTACAGTCTGGAACCGTGTGACCGCTACGGTGGCAGGTTCGAATCCTGCCTCGGTCATGGATGTGTGTGATGTCCGTTTGAAAAAACTGTTTCTTTAAGTGAAGATATTAGTAACAGTGTAAGCTTCCTCCCACTTTTCGCTATACTTCGGTGACTATTTGCGTTCGCGTGGTGGGGGGGGGGGTTGGGGGGGGAGGGGTGGAGGGGGGGGGGAAGAATTCACCTGTAGGAACACAAAGAAAGATCCCTATATCGATCTTTTCGTATAGTTTGGTGAAATGTTCATTTTAATGGATAACAGAATGGTCCGATTTACATTTAGTGACTAAGATGGAGCTCTTGTAATTATACTCCTTCTTTATTAGATAAAAATTTCAGCACAACAAGTTTCACTTCCGAAGCGCACTCGTCAGTGTTATGCAATACCACTGTCTCTCTGGTTTGCGCCATTCTGGAATTGACCCAGTGAGAATTACTAAAGTTTAAATCAGACGTCGTATAGTACCATCACACAAGCGCGATTGTTAACTTCCAACACTTCATTCATAACTTCTTGTCCATATCTTTTCCTCTGAATTCTCTGATTAATATTTTATCACTCACCACACTTCCACTTATTACGTATTGTAGACATTTATTTCACCTAAATCTTCACTAATATTCAGTACAACTCTGTTCCACATCTGCCTACTTGTACTCGTGGCGCGATGTACTGGCTCACTCGACTGCTAAAATATTGGACCCCAAATAATGACCGCCCCGTAAAGAGCGTGACGTCAGTATATGTGGTACTTTTATAAGTGATAGATCTGTAGCGTAGCCTGAGGCTTCGATTAGGCTGCAATGTGAAAATCTGGTTGGGAGCTCACCAGGACAACGAATGAGCCAAGATAATCTTTTTTTAGTACAATGCGTGCTCCTTAGTTAAATTTACGTCGCTGCTGAAAACCTCTATTTCTCCAGTATGGTCTGATATTCTCAGATTTTTAATGTTTGAAGAAGTTAATAACATCCGTATCCAAAGAAATATATTCTCTTGGAGCTCCCGATAGTTCTTTTGTTTTCAATTTGATACTGTTTTGGAATTGTTAGACACGTCATCCACTGTTCGGTTCTTGAGACCCGTGCCTATGTCATGCTAATGGTGTCATCGGAGGGTCGGCTCGGCACTGTGTATTTGCTAATACTGAATTGTTTTGGTGAAAGTACAAGTCGTGTTTGGGAAGCGGAGCTGTACGCAGGCGAACTAACTGTTCAGTCTGCTTTCGGCCGGTGAGCGGCGAGGACGTCTTGTTTACGTCCCGTCCGCAGAGTCGCGAGCGCGCGTAGTTTGTTTACTTCCTCGTCGCAGCTAATACTCGCGTCCGTTAACACTGAGTCGCTGTGGCTCATTCGTACAGAAAAGCTACCATCAAGATCAGCTCCCAACCCGACTACGCAAGACCACGAGCCTTTGAAATCGAACGATTCATCCGTGACGAAGTTCAAATACCACCACAGCACATTGTCAGTATCCACCTATCCATCACAAGTAGCGTCGTTTACGTCAAGATGGTCGATGACGAGTTATGTCACGCAGTTGTGAACAGATGTGCGAACACTCTCAAGTTCAAACACTCCGATGGTCACGTCGGGGATGTTACCGTTGACCATGCAGGACCAGTATTACGCACATTAAGAGTCTTCGAACTCCCGTTCGAAGTGCCACCGGATATCGTTACCTCAGCTTTCGGCCCGTATGGGACGGCAATTATCCACGTGGCCGAAAAATTGAACACCGACACGTATCAGCTCCTCAACGGCGTCCGACAAGTCAAAATTCAGTTAAAGAAGCAGGTGCCATCATTCTTAGTCATAGGTGGATGTCGAGCAATCGTAATGTACGATGGACAGCCCCGCACTTGTTCTGGTTGCGGCTAGGAGGATCATGTACCCTCGGCGTGTATTCAACGTCGGGTTACAAAAATTCCATTAGACGACACGGCACCATCTCTTACGCTCACGGCTCTCCCCCTGAATTACGCAGACGAAAGACCACTTGGAAGACAGGAAGCGTTAGAATGCACACCTGTCGCCAGTCCTGGTTTGACCAAAACATTACGAAGTCCACAGAGATTGCTGAAAGCCGCCCATCGACTCCACAAGAAGATTCGAAAGAGAGAATGGAACTCGACACTAGGGTTGTACCGGCCTCTGCTTTTCTCCCTGAAGGGGATGCGATGCGGGAACCACAAACTCTTTCGGACACAGAAACCCACGTCCGCAAACAAAGTTCGCCGAGAAAACATAAAAAGCGACGTCGCACACCCTCAGACGATTGCCTCTAGCGGATGTCTTCTCCAGTTGACGACCGTACGGCCAACGAGACGAGAAAAATGGATGACACGGGATCGACCACATCTGTCACTTTGGTTTCGAAAAATCTGTTTCCTCTCTCTCGGACAAACAGATCACAAGCACAGCGCCCACTATTGGTAAACAACCGGAAACAACTGCGGATTCACTCTCAGTCACTCAGTTCACAAGCGTTCTACCGCAGCCACTGTTAACTTACGGACCTTGGGCGGACGACATTGAAGACGATTCTACGCCCGCTGTGGTGGATGAGGAGTGGGGTCCCTCCTCCCACACCACACCTAGCAACAAAAGACGGGGCGGACGCGGCCTGTAGATTGCAGGCCCCACCTTTTACGGCGACGCTGACGGCGGCCCACACTGCAGGAGACATACTTATTGCTTAGCGACCATCAACATTAACACCATTCGGACACGTACGAAGTCGTCGCTGCTCCATAACATGCTCAATGCAGCAAACGTTGACACTGTCTTTCTCCAAGAAGTCTTCGTCGCCGATTTCCCGGGTACGTATGGTTATATGACCTACGCCTCGCCAACTAACAGTGGAGTCGCAGTTCTCCTCAGAGGGGGCCCCGAGGCGTACGAAGTCCGATATCTCCCCCACGCTAGAGGAATGGCCGTAACGGTGCTAGGCGTCCAGTTTATCAATGTGTACGCCCCTTCCGGAACAAATGGCCGTCGCGACCGATCGCTCTTCTTCGCAGAAGGAATAGCACCGCTTTTTAATGGCAGGCACTATGATTTGGTATTAGGGGGCGATTTCAATAGCACCCATGCATCTAAAGATCAGCTGCCACGCCATTCACCGTGCCCGAAACTTGGGACACTCATCGGTGGTCTCCAGCTGGTAGATGCACGGAAACATGTCCGAGGAAATCGACTGGGATACACACATTTCACAAGTCACTCGTCTAATCGCATCGATAGGATTTACGTCTCCCGTTCTCTCGCGACAACAGTGAGCGACGTGGAGGTGTGCCCCGTTGCCTTTTCTGATCACGAGGCCTGTATATGTGCCGTCACCCTTCGTCGCCAATGGATGTGGCGCAGCCGACATCCCTGGAAATTAAACCTTGTTCATCTCGCTTCTCCGGAATTTCGACGCGCCATCGAAGACACGGGGAGTTCGTATGTCCGCCGCCTCCCGACCAAGCCCCTACCACGCCGTAGCGGAGAAGCGAGGCAACTGTCCCCCAATTGAAGCAGCTAATCGCCGCCATTTGCGGGGATGAATCCTAGTACTGGGGTTGTGATTTGAAGTATATGAGACGCAACAAGAGCAAATTGAAGCACAACTTAAACACATATTTGTTTAAAAATATACTGAGTATTCTAGTCTATTTTAAAAGTATACTTAAATTAATGAAGTTTCCTAATTTCCGAAATACGCCTGCATAGAGACGCGAAATTTAAGGATGTAAGGCTCTTTCCTAACAAGGTGGAGCGAGTTTACATCGAGCTATTTGCATTAGATAATTACATGAAACTTTTAAAGTAGCAGACAGTACGATTATTATTTAATTCACATAATTTTCCTGTCAGGTCCTGTTTGCTTTTTGCCGACTACTGTGTACATTTTGCACGCTTACTTTTATTTAGGACAGTATTGTCTACACTCGAATATTGGTATGATTAATTGTAATAACCTATATCACTTTAAATACCGTAGGAATTTCATTCGCACATTAGTTTTTAACACTGGTAGCACCTCTGAAAGTGGTTGAGTTTGCAACATTTGATCAAATATTTGTCCATTTACGAAGTATAATCACCACCTGACAACACATGTTAAGTATCTAAACGCAATTATTCGACCTACCTCTGATTCACACTTAATATATATTTGATTAAAAATCTAAATACCTATCATGTGCCTAGTTCTTCATTCAGTTCGACTTAGTACATTAACCCTGTTAGTATTTTTAGTAATTTATATGCAAATACAATATAAGTACTTGACATGCAACAAAGTACCTTTGTCTGTAATCTAACACTGCAACTTTTTCCCTATGTAACTTGCAATTTTTGTAGCAGAAAGTTTATTAGATACAGTATAAGGTATAAATATAGACATGAGGTTAGGCTATAGAACAATCTGCTGCCACCTACATTTAGCATTTGCATTAATTGGCTTTGCAAACACTATACCTTTTTCAAATGAGTTGGAAATCCAAATACTGTCGATATAGCATCGTCCTTCACTTGACGTCTATTTACATAATTTTCCATGTAATAATTCTCTTCAAAATGAAGAGAGCACAGCAAATGATTTGCTGTCGGTTGGAAGTTCTCTCTCCGAGTAGCAACAATCCATTTCCGATTTATAAATTCATTTGTAAGGGGAAATCTAAACAAAAACAAACGCTCATGATGTATTATTTCTCCACGAAAATACTATAGACAAGTAATAGAAAGTAACAAACAACCAGAAATGACTGACCTGTGAAATGTAACATTGTTTCCTTCTTCGTCTTTGCTTCCATTCTTACTGTTACAATTAAAAGCAGCACACGAACGAACCCTTTTTACACACTGTTTCTCTGCAAATGGCGGCTTCCATAACGTTTAATGTGGGGACGCGACACTAGCGCCAATGCGCGGTCTAGTTTTTATTTAGTAAGTCTATGCCCCCGACGTATCCTACATCGATCAGTTGGTGGTTAAACTGCGCCCTACGGAAAACATTTATTACGTATGGTCGTGAGACCGCTACTTGGAGGCGGCAGACTCTCGATTTTTATTTCACCGTCCTTCTCTAATGTGCCTCCTTGCCACCCACACCGGAACGACAGATGACAGTACAGCGTGCGAAAGCCCATATGCGCCGACACCTCGAAGGGACGATCGTCCGAGCGCGAACACATGACAGACTCGCATAGGAACGACCCACAATGTACCACGTCATTCGAGAACGTAAACTGCGGAGACGGGCGCTGATACAGGCCGTCACCACTGAGGACGGCCGTCATCACATAACACAACGCGATATTGGTGCAGCCTTCTTCGACCATTACGCACGACTTTATTCTGCTCAATGTTCCGACACGACGACGGTGAGAGGAGTCTCATAACTACTTTATGGCATTGTCCCACAGAATTTACTAACTGAATTATTGAACGACATTACGGAAGTTATTGACGCCATAGCTAAAGGAGCGGCGAATAAGTCTCCTGGTCCCGACGGTCTCCCTGTTGAGTTTTACAGAACTTTCCAGTATTTACTGGCTCCGAAGTTGACAAACATCTGTCGGGAGCTTATGTCCCCTGCAGTACCGTTCCCTGCGACCTTGTACAAGGAATAATTACACCGGTTCACAAATCTAAAGGTAGGGTCGAATATGTGAGTATCGCCCGCTAACACTCGTCAACTGTGACATGAAGATATTCACCAGACTATTAGCAAACCGTATACGACCGACCCTGCCTCACGTCATCTCACCAGATTCGGCTTCCCTAGGGGGTTTCAATAACATCCACACAGCACTGTATCGATACCGTGACATGCTAGCCCTAGCGAGACCACGCCGCATCCCGGGAGCGCTGGCATCACTAGATTTTAGCCAAGATTTTGATAGAGTGGATCACGCGCATCTAACGTCCGTTCTCCAACACATGCAGAACCCACAGCAATTCACAGACGTCGTGATGCGCCTCCTCCGAGGGGCGACTTCCAAGGTGCTCGTTACCGGGCGTCTCACGCAGTCGCTCCCGATTTTCCGATCAGTGCGTCAAGGCTGCCCCTTGTCGACGTTACTCTATGGTCTGAAACTGGAACCGCTCCTCTGTGGCCTCCGTCAACGCCTCACCGGACTCATCTTACGTGACGTCACATTTCACTGCGCAGCGTACGCAGACGACCTGGTTCTCGTGCTCCGCAATCGCGGCGATGTAACCAGCGTACTAAAATGGATTACCACATACGGTGTGGCTTCCGGCAGCTGTCTTAACGTCACCAAATCGGTCACCAAGGCCATAGGAGACGGATTGACACCAGCGTGTGTCGACCCCCTACAGCTTAGTGACACTATCAAATGTCTCGGAATAGAGTTTCACAATGACATACAGCTCACTGCAGCCCTTAACTACTGCCGCTTATTACAACAAATTCGGGTCCAGATCTTCAACCTTCGTCTACGGACCCTCGACATTCTTCAAAGGACACACTTCGTCAATGTTTACCTCGCATCGCGCCTTCCACGCATAGCGCGTGTCCTTCCAATACCGTTACTTATTGCTCGACGTCTATTAGAGGCATACGGAGCCTACGTCAGTACAGGCATGTTCCTCAAAGTCAGTTATGAGTCGCTGACCCTTCCCCCCAGCAAGGGAGTCTTGGCCTAGTCCATGTCCACGACAGATCTGTGGCCCTGTTTGTCAGCTCGCACATCAAGCTGTGATGCCACCACTCGGATAATTTGATAGGTTTGCTGCTGGAGTCTATAGCTCCATCCTCTCTTATGCCCCCAATGACGCCGCAAGACATACCCCCCACCCTTCAGCTACTTCGGACACTTTTATATCAAACACAGTTACGTCCGTATCGGAGTACCATCGACGAAACAGGCGTCGGCGAGGGATATATATATATATATATATATATATATATATATATATCATGTCCTACAGCAGTGGCGCCCGCCAATCATCGTGGAGGTCAAAAACACTCAAGTTAATTGGAAGGTGGTGTGGCGGACGATACACGCGGTTACACTGGATACAGACGTCCGATCCACATGGTACATCACAGTCAACGGTAAACAGATCACCCGATCACGCCTCCACAAGATAAATATAGTGGAATCGCCTATACGTGTAGACTGCGGAATACTGGACACGGACGAGCACCGTCTCACATGTGGCGAGGCAGAGGACGTATGGCGCTTGGTGCACAAATTTTGTCGTTTTTTGTACGACTGACTCCGGAACATATCACACCTCGGCTTCTACTGTTTCCGGATGAACAGTATTTCCCGCGCACCACGTGGATCCTTGAGCATGCGGTACAGTACTTATTTCACGATGGACCTAAAGGTGTATTAGACATTGGAACTACCTACAAGAACGTCATTGCAAGATCGTACGTAACCCAAAATACGGACAACATTTTTCTAATTACTTAGGGAGTGTCCTACGTGACCCTCCACGCAGCTGGATCATCAACAGGTAGGAGAAGATACCCACTGACTGAGCCGACAAGACTACGTCCGATTATCGGTGGAATAACATACGACAGGTGGGAATTTAAGGAGATGGGACCTGGATAAACTGAAAGAACCGCAGCTTGTACAGAGTTTCAGGGAGAGCATAAGGGAACAATTGACAGGTATGGGGGAAAGAAATACAGTAGAAGAAGAATGGATAGCTTTGAGGGATGAAGTAGTTAAGGCAGCAGATGATCAAGTAAGTAAAAAGACGAGGGCTAGTAGAAATCCTTGGCTAACAGAAGAAATACTGAATTTAATTGATGAAAGGGGAAAATATAAAAACACAGTAAATGAAGCAGGCAAAAAGGAATACAAACGTCTCAAAAATGAGATCGACAGGAAGTGCAAAATGGCTAAGCAGGAATGGCTAGAGGACAAATGTAAGGATGTAGAGGTTTATCTCACTAGGGGTAAGATAGATACTGCCTACAGGAAAATTAAAGAGACCTTTGGAGAAAAGAGAACCACTTGTATGAATATCAAGAGCTCAGATGGAAACCCAGTTCTAAGCAAAGAAGGGAAAGCAGAAAGGTGGAAGGAGTATATAGAGGGTTTATACAAGGGCGATGTACTTGAGGACAATATTATGGAAATGGAAGAGGATGTAGATGAAGATGAAATGGGAGATACGATACTGCGTGAAGAGTTTGACAGAGCACTGAAAGACCTGAGTCGAAACAAGGCCCCGGGAATAGACAACATTCCATTAGATGTACTGACAGCCTTGGGAGAGTCAGTCCTGACAAAACTCTACCATCTGGTGAGCAAGATGTATGAAACAGGCGAAATACCATCAGACTTCAAGAAGAATATAATAATTCCAATCCCAAAGAAAGCAGACGTTGACAGATGTGAAAATTTCCGAACTATCAGTTTAATATGTCACAGCTGCAAAATACTAACACGAATGCTTTACAGAAGAATGGAAAAACTGGTAGAAGCCGACCTCGGGGAAGATTAAACTGGATTCCGTAGAAATGTTGGAACACGTGAGGCAATATTGACCCTAACATTTAGCTTAGAAAATAGATGAAGGAAACGCAAACCTACGTTTCTAGCATTTGTAGACATAGAAAAAGCTTTTGACAATGTTGACTGGAATACTCTCTTTCAAATTCTGAAGGTGGCAGGGGTAAAACACAGGGAGCGAAAGGCTATTTAAAATTTGTACAGAAACCAGATGGCAGTTATAAAAGTCGAGGGGCATGAAAGGGACTCAGCGGTTGGGAAGGGAGTGAGACAGGGTTGTAGCCTCTCCCCGATGTTATTCAATCTGTATATTGAGCAAGCAGTAAAGGAAACAAAAGAAAAATTCGGAGTAGGTATTAAAGTCCATGGAGAAGAAATAAAAACGTTGAGGTTCGCCGATGACATTGTAATTCTGTCAGAGACAGCAAAGCACTTGGAAGAGCTGTTGAACGGAATGGACAGTGTCTTGAAAGGAGGATATAAGATGAACATCAACAAAAGCAAAACTAGGATAATGGAATGTAGTCGAATTAAGTCGGGTGATGCTGAGGGAATTAGATTACGAAATGAGACACTTAAAGTAGTAAAGGAGTTTTGCTATTTGGGGAGCAAAATAACTGATGATGGTCGAAGCAGAGAGGATATAAAATGTAGACTGGCAATGGCAAGGAAAGCGTTTCTGAAGAAGAGAAATTTGTTAACATCGAGTATAGATTTAAGTGTCAGGAAATCGTTTCTAAAAATATTTGTATGGAGTGTAGCCATGTATGGAAGTGAAACATGGACGATAAATAGTTTGGACAGGAAGAGAATGGAAGCTTTTGAAATGTGGTGCTACAGAAGAATCCTGAAGATTAGATGGGTAGATCACATAACTAATGAGGAGGTATTGAATAGAATTGAGGAGAAGAGGAGTTTGTGGCACAACTTGAAAAGAAGAAGGGACCGGTTGGTAGGACATGTTCTGAGGCATCAAGGGATCACAAATGTAGCATTGGAGGGCAGCGTGGAGGGTAAAAATCGTAGAGGGATACCAAGAGATGAATACACCAAGCAGATTCAGAAGGATGTAGGTTGCAGTAAGTACTGGGAGATGAAGTAGCTTGCACAGGATAGAGTAGCATGGAGAGCTGCATCAAACCAGTCTCAGGACTGAAGACAACAACAACAAGAACAACAGCAACAGCAACATACGATAAGACGTACCTGGATGAAGAAGGATGAAGCGTAAGGAGAGTAGTGACACACCCTTCTGCATTGTGTGCGAAGCACTTTTTTTGTACCCATATATACAGTATTACCCTGGTGTAGGAAAGTACCGAGATATTGTTTTGCTTACTCAGAGCACGATGCGGTGCTAGGTACATTTATTTTTGTTGTGAGATAAAGTGAATACAAATTACGAATATATTAAAACAAGTAAATAAAAAATTTAAAAACTCAATAAATGAATAAATAAATCCCACAACTGATTTCCTCTTACTATCCATGATACGTTGCCGAACGAGGAGGACACTGTGGCCAGGCCTCAGGTTACGACCCCTGCCCACTCTGCCCTCCCCGCCCTCCCTTGCATGCCTCCATCCGTATTATAAAAAAAGGGGGGGGGGGGGATCGTATTTGATTAACATCAAAAACGACGTCTTCTTCGGGCTCGAACCCCGCCACTGCATAAAAAAAAATTTAAAAAAATAGAAGCCCTTGGTCGGAAGCTAGCAATCTCTACCTTTAGCCCATTGAAAGGATGATTTTTTTATACTAATGCCGCTTTGCTATCGGAAGAAAACTAAAGGCATTTGTTGTGCCCTCATTTTATCATATTAAGGAAGAAGAAAACCGTTATTTCAGACAAATCTGCAAAAAGGTGTTATCTGCATCTTACAGAAAATGTGGTAAACGTTTCGTCTGTACTTGCACGTAACGAGAATTGAAAAAGATTTTGAGTGAGCAATATGCTCTTGTTATGTGACTCACTGCAAAATTTTCCATCGTAATTAATATTTTCTAGTATGTTCTGTTTCTAGTTCTAAATCAGTAACTTTAATGAATTTAGTAGAACTCTTTAAAAAACCATTTTGTAGAAAAACTGTAAGTTATAGATAAAAGTGGATCCCAATCCTGTTTACATAGCCGGCCAGAGTGGCCAAGCGGTTCTAGGCGCTTCAGTCTGAAACCGCGCGACCGCTGCGGTCGCAGGTTCGAATCCTGCCTCGGGCATGGATGTGTGTGATGTCCTTAGGTTAGTTACGTTTAAGTAATTCTAAGTTCTAGGAGACTGATGACCTCAGAAGTTAAGTCCCATAGTGCTCAGAGTCATTTGAACCTGTTTACAGTTTTGCGACAAATTGTGTGTAAGCGACATCCTTCTTATAAAACTGATGTGTTGTGTTCTAGTCATGTCTGAACTATGAACCAGACGATGTACAACATATCAAAAAATGAGATTCACAGAAAAGATAACTACGCCGCTTGTGAAAAGTGTATGCAGAAATAATTCTAAGTACAGCATTTCAAACTTCATTATCTGACCGAACCTTGAAAATATAATCATCGCATTATACTGAGAATTTCGCTGGAATGATGTTACTCGTAGAGTTTGTACTTTAGTAGTGGCAACTACTAATTTACAGCTTATACAAAATGCTCTTGTTTTTAAGTTTGACTGTCCATCAGAGTAGCCAACAGCATTGAGCATAACCCGTTGCCAGCAATGTTGAAGTAGTAGGATACACATATCAGCTTAGAGAAAGAAGCGGCGGCACTTTCTGCAGGAGCCGCCCATCATTTTGCAGGACCGTGCTCGGCTACATATGGCACAAGTTGGTACTGATCTGTTCGATCGGTGAGTCTGCGAAGTGTTGCACCAGCCACCATACTGCTCGGACTTAAGCCCTTCTGACTTGAACTTGCTTCCCAAATATAAGGACGCACTTCAGGCATTCGCTTTAAAACTTTTATACAGATTCGTCTAGCAATACACCGTTCACTATAACTATCACCACAACTGGCGCTGTTAGGGGTATCCTACGAGCGCCAAATCTCTGGCAAAGGGTTATATACGTACGATATTAGTTGCTACTCTGAAGTACAGAAAATCTTTGAAACGTGTATCTATTCTGTGTAAGTTGTAAATAAACAGTTACCACTATTAAAGTTCCGACCCTTTATATAATTTTAATACATCAGGTCACTGTGTTGTCAGAATCAGTGCTTTATTTTAGCAATGATGTGACTGTCAGCGCCGGTACTTATAGCGCCGAATGACCTGGCTGCTTTTTTCCAACTGTCACATGGCATATACATTGGTTTCATAGCGTGACATAGATGCACCACCATTACCGACTTCACCGGACAAAATTTTAGACTGTCTTTTAAAATATCCAAATGGTGAACTGCTGCGCATGACGTAGAACTGAACCGGACGGTCATGTCACCATCGCTTACGTTAGTTATGGCAGTGAAGTGATGTCTACGTGCCAGTCGACTGCGTGGAATCAGTTCTGCAAGATGGGTTGTCATGAATACCTGACGGAATGGCAGAAAGGAGCTGTCACGTTTGGTCGTGCCCGTGACCACATCGAGAATGAAGTTGCCCCATTTCTTGTTGCATCGGTGCGAGCTGTCCAACATAGCCACAACAAACGGTATGCTATTCGCAGCAATGTAACACTGCGTAAGGACAGCAATCGTAAAAAGATCCTAACCGACACGCAAAGGATACGTGTGTCACACGTTCTCACTGACAATTGATTTCCATTACGACGTCAATTTGCGTGTCATGTCTCGTACCAACAGTAAAGTACGGAAGAGGTGGTGTTACGGCAAGGAAGTGTTTCTAGTGGTCTGGCTCGTTTCGGCACTTGGGGGAAAAATGGCCTGCCATTCCTCCAGAGACATTCAGACAACTTATTGAAGGTGTCTCCAGCTGACCACCATATACCATGGTTGTCCATAAATGCTACGTTCCAGCGGAGGGTGCCATGCTTTTGTCCATTTGCTGTGTAAGCTGATAATGTTAACCTGATCATGAAATAGCTCCACATAGAAACAATTACCATGTAGAACTCACCTGTTGCAGCTATTTAAGAGCAGAGAATGGATGGTGAAACCAAAAAAAAAACACTGAAGAAAAGTTGATAGTGAATTAAGAAGTGGATTTTAAATAGAATATCTACATCTACATATATACTCTAATTTCCCTTGTCTTTGAATGGTGATCATTGCTCGATTTGAAAGTTGGTGGTAATAATATATGCTCTACATCCTCGGCGAAGATCGGCTTTCGGAATTTAGCAGCCCCTTCCGTTTAGCGCGTTGTTTATCTGCAAGAGTGTCCCACTTCAAACTTTCTGTGAGATTTGTAACGCTCTCGCGATGGCTAAATGTACCAGTCACGAATCTTGCCGCTCTTCTTTCGACCCTCTCAATCTCTTGAATCAGACCCAACTGGTAAGGGTCCCATACAGACGAACAATACTCTAAGACTGGACGAACTAACGTATTGTAAGCAATTTCCTTTGTTGAAGGACTGCATAGCTTCAGGATTCTACCAATAAACCTCAATCTAGTGTTCGCCTTGCCCGTTACTTGTGTAATCTGATCGTTCCATTTGAGATCATTAACTCCTACTGCCACGGCGAAGAAAAGTTGTGCTTTAACTACAGTTAATCTAGAGCGCTGGCTTGCGCCACAGACTTTTACCATATAACTTCGTTGACATGGAAATGAGTAAAAGGTAGCAAGACGATGACTGAACTTCCTAAGTTTGAAGACTGTGAAATGCGTTTTACCACTGATTTCCAAATCATGAGACAAGCAGTAATGGCAAAGCTTAACTTGCAGTGACTTCAAATTTTAGCATCAGAAGGCCCTTTGAAGAGTATGGAATTTTAGTTCTCTAAGAAATTCATACAACGATGTTGACTTGGACACAGTACCTTGAACAACAGAATTACAGTGTCTCATAATTTTATCATCCGACTCGTCGTTGATATGGCGGAAGCACACTGATGACTGAAGATCAAGGATGTGTGACGTTAGGCGTGAGGTGACACGCTTGTCTGTGACACCACAGGTTTTGCCACAATTCGTAACATTTGTCGCAGTCCATTGAAACGTGGCTCATACATTTCTATGCTTTGCCCACTCTGCACCCGACTCTTGTCAATGGGATGTAGAATGGCGCGTCACACGCCGAAGCATTCCCTTCCTCGTGGGAACAGACGCGTCCTCTCCAGTAAAGCAGCTGCCTCACAAAAAACGTAAAGCAAACAGAAGGCGACAAAACACTAAATGAAACTTCAAGGGTTGAAAGGGCATGCGGTGTTATTTCAGTGATGGTATAATTGAGTCAAATTTACGAAGAACTCGGCAGTATGCACTCACGTATCAGTACGACATTGCACCGCCTCTGGCATGGATGCATGTACTCATTCAGTTGGGAAGGGTCTCTTAAAGCCGTCGTATCCTCTCCGGAGGCAAGATGGCCCACAACTGTGGTAACTGGTGATTGATGTCCTGTGTACTAGCAGTGACACATATATACCATTCTCACAGATTTTCTATTGGAAGTACGCTTATTTAGCCGAGCGGTAACGTGCCTGCCTTCCATGCAGCGGGCCAGATTCCCGACCGGGTTGGAGATTTTATCCGCTTGTGGACTGGGTGTTATGCTGTCCTCATCATCATTTCATCATCACTCACAAGCAAGTCCCCCATTGTGGCGTCACTTGAAGTAAGGCTTGCACCCGGCGGTCGAACTTCCCGGATGGAGCCTACTGGCAATCAGTGCCACACGGTCGTTTTATTTCCACTATTGCAATTTCGGCCTTAGGCCATTATCAAGTGCAAATGTTTTTGCTTTAAGCCATGCCAGCCTTATACTTAGCAGAGTTACGGATGTATATAAAAGCAAATGACAACGACATATAAATGTGTCACTGTGTATAAAGTTGACACGGCTTAAAGCCAAAACATCTGTACTTGATAGTGGCCAAAGGCCGAAATTGTGACAGCGGAAATAAAAAGTCACTGCCATAAACATGATCTCTCTCAAAAGATCTGGGGATCTTGCTGGCCATGGGACTACATCATCACCATGCAAACGCTTCATGGAGCGGATTGCGCGGCCCTTCCCGCCGGAGGTTCGAGTCCTCCCTCGGGCATGGGTGTGTGTGTTGTTCTTAGCATAAGTTCGTTTAAGTAGTGTGTAAGTCTAGGGACCGATGACCCCAGCAGTTTGGTCCCTTAGGAATTCACACACATTTGAACATTTGAACATGGTGACACGTGTTATGTGTGGACGAGCATTGTCCTGCAGGAAAATGACACTTCCATACTGTCGTATGAGAGGTAACACACGAGGATGCAAGATTTCAGTAATGTGCTGTAGTGTCGTCTGTGTTCCCTCAATTACTACCAACAGTGACCTGCCCCAATGGTCCCACACATCGTGAAGCTAGGAATAACGCCGCTGTGCACCTCCAAAACGTTGGAAGAATGAGACCTCACTCCAGATTGCCGCCACACCTGCCGTCGATTGCCATCCCGAGTATTGCAGAATCGATTCATCGTTGAACACAATGTGACGTCATGCAGCAGCAGACTGTGATTCCCGATCATGGCACCACTCGAAAACTCAGTCGTCTGTGTTCTGTATTGATGACAGTGTACGTGTGAGACATAATTCTCTAGCCCAGCTGCTGCTAGTCTCCGACCAAAGGTGCGGAATGAAACAGTATGTTGTAGCGGGTCCATTACTTGTTGTTGGATGGTAGGTGCAGATGTGAAGACGTGTCGATGTGCTTGGTGCACAATACTGCGATCCTCCATTGAGGTGGTCAGTGTGGTCTGCCGGAATCTTCGTGTAGAATACGCCGGCACCCACGTTACCCCGCGGTTCCACATCGGGCCACTGTCACATCTACATGCCGTACAAACCTGCATATTGCACGATTCGACAACCCTGCCAAATTGAGACCCACAGTGGGCCCCTTTCGAACTCTATCAAATGCTGATAAAGCTGTCTCTCACCTCTGTCTTCTTCACAGTGATCGATCAACATATGACGCTGTTCACGTTCCTACCAGGCCTGGTAACAGCGCTAAACACACTAATACATTCTGTGGCCGTTCTACCTGTCACAGAGAATAACTACTCCAATCATTTACACATCCGTTGATGGTGTGGATGTGTACGAATTTACAGAGAGATCCGACCACTTCTTCTGAGTGCTTTTTTCCTGTAGAGTGTAAGTAATCTGCTCATTACTGTAATGTCTGTACAAAATTTTCCGGAATTGGAATTGTTTGCGAAAATTGTGAATGTATCTGGCTTTTTTCTTCAATAAACACATACGTTATGACTTTCTCATAGAAGGAAGTATTAATGTCAAGGAGGGAGCATTGCGATGATTTCAACTGCGGATCACTCTAATCTTGCAATGTACTCACAGTTATTTTAGGGATATCAGCATTAAGATACAATTCTGCCTTTCATTCCCAAACTAATGCTTCTCGTTTATTTACATGGAAAGTACAACACATACAGACAGCACAATAACGCATTTAAATAAAGCAACGTTTAAGTGAAAGCGTTTCTGAAGAAGAAAAATTTGTTAACATCTAGTGTAGATTTAAATGTCAGGAAGTCGTTTCTGAAAGTATTTGTTTGGAGTGTAGCCATATATGGAAGTGAAACGTGAACGATAAATAGTTTAGACAAGAAGAGAATAGAAGCTTTCTAAATGTGGTGCTACAAAAGAATCCTTACGATTAGATGGGTAGATCACATAACTAATGAGGAGGTATTGAATAGAATTGGGGAGAAGAGGAGCTTGTGGCACAACTTGACGAGAAGAAGGGATCGGTTGGTAGGACATGTTCTGAGGCATCGAGGGATCACCAGTTTAGTATTGGAGGGCAGCGTGGAGGGTAAAAATCGTAGAGGGAGACCAAGAGATGAATACACTAAGCAGATTCAGAAGGATGTAGGCTGCAGTAGGTACTGGGGGATGAAGAACCTTACACAGAATAGAGTAGCATGGAGAGCTGCAGCAAACCAGTCTCAGGACTGAAGACACAACAACAAGCACAAGTTACATACTGTCATTTTTCCATATACTAATCATTATTCGTTCTGCTCTTTCACCGACGATGGACAAGAGTCTGCAACGCGCGTTCGTAAATCTGAATTAGTTGCCGCTAACCGCTGATTTACAGCTTATACGACAGCGTCTGAGTTTGTAAAATGCAGGCCACGTAGGCCCAACGATATGGAAGTCTCCAGATGATAACTCAGAATTCTAAAATGGGTGTGGTTGAACAGTTCAGCGAAATTTGGCTAGGAGTTCAACAGTTGCGAATTTGTTGTGACGCCTGCGGTTATCGTGTTGCAAGCGGAAGTTCTTCTCAGGTCTGACACTGGAGATTCGGGTTTTCGTCCTAGTCAGAGTTGTCTTGTGGCATTTTGACAAGATAGTTCTTTTAGTCTCCAAGACTATTCCAGAAGCCTCTGCACATCAATTTACCTGCAGATGGTTGTTATCTCTTCTTTATTAGAGAATTCGCATGTCGACATTCCATGGATTGTCTTGTGAATTCTGTTTCGTAGTGCTGACACCACGTATAATTACCGGTAATAATATTGTTCAGGAAATCGTCACCAGTACCTTCATATAGCTCCAGCAGGTCCTGAAAAAATATCCATTCAGTAATTTTTTGATCATTGCAGAACACTTTGTGATAACTAAAATTGCATAAAATCTTGCCTACGACACAGCAGCTGATATTCAGTTGTGCATACAATTCCTTGGTCGTAATACGCCGATCATCACAGGTGTTTTGACTGAGACGCCGTGTACTATAGGGGATGGCAACTAAGCAGAACGGTAGATGCGTCGCGTGTCGTGTACAACCTTTTCACCAGTACTGAAACGCGGTTCCCACCGCCTCACATTACTCACGTCAACTCTATCGTCTTGTCCGCCTCTGTAGCTGCAGGGCTAGCGAGACGGATTGCTAAGGGAAGGAGCCGGGATTCTATTTCCGGAGATTTTATCCGTTCGTGGACTCGGTGTTGCGTTGTCCTTGTACTTCATGTCATCATAATTGATGTTCCACTATTGAGATGGCTGAATGGGCACGTCTCAGAAGCCAATATATTGGAAAAAAAAGCTCTACTGTCTCCGTACATATTTAGCAAACGTCGACGGATTTCAACTGGCGTATTTTATCAGCAACATACTCAATCAACTTGATGTCAGAAGCCATTTTGTAACGCTCCCCTGCTGCTGATATCTGTAGCAGGAGAGCGAAATCATGAATACATTAGGGGAAACATAAATAAAAATTGCATTAAACCACTAGAAGTCAACACACTAAAATAAGAGGCATTAGTTTTGAATTTACCTTTCATTACGGTTACATAGACTACACAGTTTGAATCATTATTACCATGATTTGCTCTCTTTTGACGCAGTGGACCTACGTCCCTGCAGACAGCAGATCCCCGATGGTGCAGACTTTCCCGCCCAACATGGTGAAATCCCGCTAACACCAGGCGACGGCGTTTACCGCATAAACCGCCAGTAACTACCGTACTCTTTTGGTTCTACGCTTTAGCAAACCTGGAAGATAATATTATTTAAACACGCGGAGAACGTTACCATCTTCCATTTATCAATTGCCATAATTATCTGTTTTTCATGTAGTAAATCATGAATAGGCCTATTTTCCTGGCATTCAGAGTAGAATTCATATGCCCATAATCAAAAAATTGCATCTTATTGTCACTGGTGCCAGTAACCTGGAAAGCGATCCTTGTGTAAGAAAATATTAATATTTTCAGGAAATAACACTGCAGTATTATAGCAAAAAAGTATTTACCACTTGTAACAGCGTGACATCATTTTCAAATGTACGCGCATAAACATATCAGTGCGTTGTTGTGGTCTCAGTCCGAAGACTAGTTTGATGCAGATTCGCACACGTCTTATTCTATGAAACAAAATACTGCGAACTGCTCCCATCTGAGCCACTTGCTATAGTCAAGCCTTGATATAAGGGTAACAAAGTTAACATACAGAACAACCACGGGTTGTATGATCAAAATAATTTACCAAACTGTGTTCCCGTAAGTGCAAACCATCATAATGGCCAGTGATTTATCAAATTACACTTGAAATAATATAGTCAGTACGTAACGAAAGTTAACGCAGCTCAAGCATAATTAAAACTGGTGAGCTTTCGGTAAGCGAATAACTCATATATATATGCTGCCTGTGCAGTCCAAAATTATCGCCAACTTTAATTTCTTCCTTGGATAGCGTAGTAGACATGAGGGTCAACGATGAGTAGAGCTCTGCAGGTGTGGTAGGCGATTGTTGATCACTGTAGGAAGTCCTTTCCGCGGTTGTTAGACAACCGAAACAGATAATACGCCAGTTGTAGTTGTATTTTATATTGCAGTCAAGACAAGTAAAAATGCTTGACAGATTACATAATGATGAAGATACCGAAAGCAAATATTTCCACATGTGTACTCAGACCATAATATATTCACTATAAAATGTCGATTAAAAGTGAACAAATGACAGGGGAGCCACTTGACCGAGTAGTAGCGGTTCCACAGTCTGGAAAGTCTGCAAAACGGCCGGGAGAGCGGTGCACTGACACATGCCCCTCCATACCGCATCCATATGACGCCTCGAGGCAGAGGATGACACGGAGTCCGATAGACATCCCCTAGACCTTCACGCCTAGCAAAGAGCTAGTTTCTTTTGTTGCAAAACTTTTTTTGCACCATCTTTCGAGTGTCCGGACGTCATGTCACAATGTACCACAAACGTCTATCTGAAAGTTTCTGCTCCATTTTCCACAACGAGTCATGAACTGCAAACGTTGATAACTCAATAGATGATACATCACAGAGAACTGTGCCTTGTTTCTCAAGATAGCTGCAGATAGTTGTTCGTTGTGAAAGACCAGCAGTTTACAAACACGTGCTTCACACACAATGCTTATGCAATATCTTGTAGTGCCTGAAGTATTCATTTCCGACCGTTAGTTCCTGACCTACAACCAGATTGCAATTACAGGAGTCGAATGTCGTGAAAGACCGCAAGGATGGGAATGAGCCAGTGTTATAAGATACCGCAGACGTTATTCAGTCTGTGCACTGAGCAAGCAGTAAAGGATATCAACGAGAAATTTGGAAACGAAATTTATGTTCAGGGAGAAGAAATTAAAACTTTTAATTTAAAAAGAGATTGAAACGAGATTATGACAATAAAATAAAACAACAGTCGTGGAATGTACGTGAATTAAATTAGCTGACGATGACTGAATTAATTCTGTAAATGAGTTTTGCCATTTGAAGAGCAAAATAACTGACGCTATCCGAAACAGAGTGGATTTAAAATCCAGACTGCCAAAAACAAGAAAAGTGTTTGTGGGAAAAAATTATGAACATAGACTATAAATCTCAGTGTTGGATAATCTTTTCCTGAAATTACAAGTAAAACCCATTCTTTAAAGAGTCGAACTCCCATGTATTACAGAGCTTCTAAATTCTGATTACTTTCCAAATGCCATAATGTATTAAATATTTGACGTTCATCTTGTAAATGAGAAAAAGTTTAGAAACTGTTTGAAACAATGGATGAGTATAGTCTGCGTAATTTGCGCTCTATTTCGAGTGAAAGTTAGTTTTTCACGATCTCAATGTTTATGACGTCATTTCTCCTGAACTACGTGGCGTAGAGTTATAATTTTGCATTTACATTTAGTGCTACATACGGATACTCTCTGAAAAATGTGTTGAGAACAGAATTAGTAGTAAAAAAGTAATAAATTAAAACGTCATGCCCGATGATGAAGTTTTACTGCGTGAACAGCAAAAATGTAGTAAACGATTAATAGCAAGCGATTAACTTTTTTCCTTTATTTTATGGACGGGAGGGGGGGGGGGGAGGGGGAGGTGTCAACGAAACGAGGTCTAGTGAAGGTCTGAAATAATGTGTAAAATTATTGGAAGTTGTTAACGCTCTCTTTCACAAATACTGGATGAATATAGTGTACGCATTTGTGCACGGTGAGCTTCGTTGCCTCAAGACGTAGACACAATTTCTAACTGCAATACTTTCAACATAAGATTATGCCTCTTAATGAGTAGATTGTGACTGCATTTTAAATTTTTAAGTTCGTTCAATAATTACATGAGACACTAAAAATTAAATTCTTGTTGCCGCTAAAAGCCATTAGACAGGCAACCTGCAACTTGGTTCTTACTCCATGAACTATGAACCGGGTTAGCGGTTTAGTAACGTAGATTTGAACGGAGCGTAACCTTATATGAAAGCGGTTTCGTAACATAGATTTGAACAGATATGGAAGTAAAACATGGACGATAAGCGTTCAGACAATAACAGTATAGAAGAATTTGAAATGTGATGCTATAGAAGAATACTGAACATTAAATGGATAGATTGACTGTCAGAGATTGCAGTATGGACTCCTACCTTTTTGTTTGAGGGAACCATTAACTGTGGAACTGTGGAGAACAAGGTTCTGAGTAGCTTGGACAGACGTTCCAAGTCACGAAATCGATCTCTATACGTTACAGAATTCCGGCTGAGGGGCGCTCAATACAGAGCATTTAAGAGAAGAAATTTTTAATCGCTATCTCACAAGCTGGCTTAGAAAACTTTGATGGCAAATCCCTTAAAAATACTGGACCACAGGCTGTGTCTTTGTGTAAAGGCTACTGCGGTATTTCCCGTTAGAAAACCTGAATGGGTGCTATTGAACCGCACACGGTCTGTTACACTATTCAGAATGATCAAGATATTTAATGACTGGAGCAGCTACACAGGTAGGTAAGTTGTACTGGCCCATGGCTTTTAGCCAGCAGTAGAATTGCTCTCTGCTAAAACTGGTAGTTGTAAATGACACTATTACCTGTATACTTGGTAACATTGATAGGGAAATAAATACAAATTAATGTGGGAGAAACTGGGAGCCAATGACTTCTCTTTGAGTTTTGTTTGTCTGTTTGTTTTGCACATAGTTAGAACCACAGATCGTTCAGAGTTAGTCCACTATATCCTCATAAACTATAAATTGCATTTTGTATGTGATAAAAATATGTTTATCGCTTTACTTCTACGTTTTTATGTAAGACAAGCAATAAATTTCGATGGAAGTACGGTTTACATGCACAAACATAAAAAAAATTATGTAATTATTGTTGTTACTTTGAACTCAATAGAACGTTCTTCATCATAACCAAAGGCAAGAGTTTCCTGGTTGATAAGTGTGAAGTTGTCTATGAATAACAGAAACATGCTTTATGTAATCTCGATGAAGTATTGAAGCGATGTTTTTGTTCTGCGTTTTTTTTTTTTTTTTTTTTTTGTAGTTTTACTGGTTCTTTTAGTAAATTGCGCTTCTTAGCCCTACATGATGAATCTGTATTGTTTTTCATTTTTATTGCAACATCTCTCTCTTTCAAGTTACAAATCAACAATTTTCGAATGAAACCTAAATTAAACATTGACAATTTCAGTTTTGCTATGGATTCTGTTTGTTTTTAAGTAACAGGAGGATAACTCTGTAGTACAAAAATGTTCCGTATGTTACGCGGTTCCTTATACATCCTCACTCAGTTTCTAGACGGTTCACCGCTTCCGGTTCCTAAGGGTCTCTAGTAAGACACTGATAGCTTAGGCAAACAAAGCGATTGAAATGACATGAAGCCCGATAGGTCTGCAACGCACTTAACGTACAGGTAACTTGGTTACGATCTTAACTGACCATGGCTACTAGGGAAACGACCATAGCCTACGCTTATTTATAGTAGTCTGTTGTACCTTATGGTAGTCTTAAAGCTCTAGCCAGCAGGCACAGAAACGCATTCGCTGGCGTACAGAGGGAACCATCGCCAAGAGTGACTGAGCCGGAAGTTCCACCAAATCATACAGACATTTAATGCAGACATCCAAGCATGCTAAATTCCTCAGCCTTATTTAATAAATAAAAATATGCAGATTATTTATGTCTTTAGGGTATCAATAGAAGTTTGGACAAGAAGAGAATAGAAGCTTTCGAAATGTGGTGCTACAGAAGAATACTGAAGAGTAGATGAGTAGATCATGTAATTAGTGGGGAGGTATTGAATGGAATTGGGAAGAAGAGGAATTTGTGGCACAAGTTGACTAGAAGAAGGGATCGGTTGGAAGGAAACATTCACAGGCATCAAGGGATCACCAATTTAGTACTGGAAGAAAGCGTGGAGGATAAGAATCGTAAAAGTAGACCAAGAGATGAATACAATAAGCAGATTCAAAAGGATGTAGGTTGCAATAGGTACTGAGAGATGAAGAAGCTTGCACATGGTAGAGTAGCATGGAGAGCTGCATCAAACCAGTCTCACGACTGAAGACCACAATAACAACAGCGTTTGGTGTCATATTTATCGGCGTTTGTGTGTTTTGTAAGACGGCTATTTTTTGATGATGTTATTATACGTGTCAGTATTTAAAGGAAAGTGATATGTTTGAAGAATCGTGGTCAGAGAAATAGTTGTTAGGAACAGTATCTGTGCCTGCGATGGCAGCACTGTGGAGTCTTAGAATCTTTGGCTGTCAGTAGTGGATAGCTGCGATTTGCAGCAGACGGGGATTCGTTGAGTGTACAGTGTAATGCATGGACGCACGTGGGGAACAATGTGAGTTGCAGATTCCTTAAGAGGAGGAATGATGACTCAGAAGAATGGTTGGATAGCATACAGACTTCACAAGGGTTTTGAAATGAAGAACAAGGTATTATTTGACGAGGTAAAGAGTTTATTTTTACTTCTGTAGACTTGTATTGTTGGTCCACTTCACCCTTTTCACAGTTGAGTTTTTGGTAGTTATTCTATTGATTGATCTTCTGAGTTAATTTACTGTACCATGGAAATTATTAGATTAAGTAAATTTTCGTATTAGAATCTATAATTGTTTTCTTTGATAAGTTCCTTCCTAACGGAAATTTCAGTACTTAAAGGTGGAGTCATGTGTTTCATTGGCATTCTGTGTCAAGATAATGAAACCAGTTTCCCTGGACCAACTATAGTTAGTTTTTAGCAGTATTTTTTTAACTTTTACGGAATCTTGCTGTGTTGCTGTTTCTGCCCGTACTTCATTTTGCATGTAAGGTTCAAAATACGTGATTGTTTCGTTTCCTTTGCGCACTGTAGGTTCCGTCACTTTATTTTACCAGGGCCATTTGTTAGTGCACAAATTTTCGTGTGTTTCAGGTTACATTCTTATACAGGTCGACATTGCAGTTTTTTTTTATACAGATTCGTTTTTTGTTTGTTTGTTTTCAAACAGTTCACACTGACCATGTCTATTGAGTGTGGTTTGCTTATCTATTTGTTTATGAATGAGATCAGTTTTCCCACACACTGTATTCTTTTCAATTTCATTTAAATGATGTGACTTTGACCTCAGTAGCACACTTAGGCTGTCAGTTCACATTCCCAGGTTTATATTTACGATAACACACACACACGAGTAAAGGCTACTCACTCATAGTACTTACTATGAAAATCCATTTATTATTGTTGGCCGATTGAACCAAAAGTAATGCACGTCACGAGGACGGAGTGACATGACAGGAAAGAGACGATACTGGCAGCCAGTAGGAAGCAAGCTACAAGAAGTAGTGGGGGTAGTGCATAGTAAGCCGGTCTTGGGTCTCGAGACCGGAAGGAATACTGTATCTTGATATGAAAGGGTAAGGAGCTCTTTGTCCAGGACGCGAGTTTGTAAAGTACGTGTCTTTCAATTCTGGATGGTAAGTGCCCGTGTAGTGCAAATATTGGGACTCCCATTAATTCCAGTTGACATTTCGACATTTTTTGACGTTCGACAGTTGACATTTTTTGCGATTGAGACCGTAAAGGAACTTTATAGTTTTCATAGGGAAATGTGTTATATACATTGTGAAATTTACAGTTCGATTACTCATTCGTGGATTGCGAGGGCACTGTGAGTGTGTTTGTTGTGCACTTGGATGCCTGCTAGAGTTCCTGAGATAACAGATAGAACCACGACAGAGCGGCGTTGTAATGAATAAACTATTGAATTTCAAAGATATTCCTTACGTCGTTTACCTAATTTGATACAATCAATTCCAGCTGCATTAATTAATGTATATTGCGGTTAACAAGTCTGCAACTAACTAACGAACTGTTATTTTTTTTAAATATTAACCATTTTGCGGAAATGCGTGATCGGTCTCTAGACGACAACTGATGCGCTAAAATCAATTCAGATATTCCGATAGCATATTTATGCTCCCGTCCCAATTCACATTTACTAGAACAAGGTGGTAGCTAGCAGCCACATTTGCACAAAAGAAATTTTATTTCTATACAGGTTTCAGGCGCCTGGTGCCCTTCTTCAGAGTAACTGTTGTTGGGTGTCCTTGTACCATATTTGTACGTGTACCATGATCCATAAGACGACAGTTCCATGCTACATATAGCTACTAATGTTGCCTTTCGCTAATATTGTGATAATTCTAATCTTCTGAAGAAGGGTACTAGGTGCCTGAAACCGGCAAAGAAATTCACGGAGATGACAAAAGTCACGGGAAAGCGAAATGTACATTTCCAGATGGCGCTAGTATCGCTTAATCAAGGTACGAAAGGGCAGTGCATTGGCGAAGCTGTGATTTCTACTCAGGTGATTCGTGTGAAAAGGTTTTCGTGATTATGGCCGCTCGACGGGAATTATGACTTCGAAAGCGAAATGGTAGTTTGGGCTAGAAGCATAGGACATTCCATTTCGAAAATTGTTAGGGAATTCAATATTTCGATATTCACAGTGTCAAGAGTGTGCCAAGAATACCAAATTTCGGGATTTCCTCTCACAACAGACAAAGCAGTGGCCGATGCCCTTCACTTAACTACCGAGATCAGCGGCGTTTTCATAGAGTTGTCAGTGCTAACAGACAAGCAACACTGCGGGAAATAACCTCAGAAATCAATGTGGTACGTATGGCGGATGTATCCGTTCGTGCGGCGAAATTGGGTTAATTGATTATGGCAGCAAGCGACCAACGCGAATGCCTTTGTTAGCAGCACACATCGTCTACAGAGCCTCTTCTGTGATCCTAACTATATTGGTTGACGCTAGACGACTGAAAAAGCGTGGCCTGGTAAGACGAGTCCCAATTTCGGCTCGTTAGAGCTGTGGCGCAGACCCCACGAAGCCATGGACCAAGTTATCGACAAGGCACTGTGCAAGCTGTTGGTAGCTCCATAATAGTGTGGGCTGTGTTTATATGGAATGAACTGGATCCTCTGGTCCAACTGAACTGATCATTGACGGGAAATGATTGTGTTCGGGTACCTGGAGACCATTCGCAGGCATTCATGGACTTCATGTTCCCCAACAACGAAGGAATTTTTATGGGTGACAATGCGCCATGTCACTGGGCTATAATTGTTCGCGATTGGTTTGAAGAACATTCTGGACTATTAGAGCGAATGATCTGGAAACCCAGATAGCTCGGCATGAATCCCATTGAATATTTATAGCACATATTCGAGAGGCCACTTCGTGCACAAAACCGTGCACCGACAATACTTTCGCAGTTATGGACGGCTATAGAGGCATCACGGCTCAATATTTCTGCAGGGGACTTCCAAGGACTTGTTGAGTCCATGCCACGTCTAGCTGCTGCTCTACGCCGGGCAAAAGGAGGTCCGACAAGAAATTAGGAGGTATCCCATGACTTCAGTTACCTCAGTGTAAAATTTGTTTTGTGCTACTGGTTGCTGATGTTTTTCGACAAATAATGAGGAGATATTACACCGAACTGGGAAATCTTGTGGCACAACCTGAATAAAAGAAGTAATCAGTTTCATAGGACACACCTTGAGACATCAACAAGCCGTTAGTTTTGCAACAGAAGGAAGTGGGGGGGGGGGGGGGAGGAGGAAGGGAGATGGGTAACAGTTATAGTTGGAGACAAAGGTTTGAATGCAGTAAGCAATTTCAAATGAATGTATTAGTTATGGGGAAATGAGATGGTCTGCACAGGACAGAGCTGAATCGAACCAGTCTTCGGACAGCAACAGTTCCTTATCTGACACTCCTCAGTTTATGGTCCCCTATTCTCAGTATAACTTTGGCCCTAAAGATCTGAGACACCTGCTGATAGTGCTGAAAAATATTGACGATGCTTTGTGTTCGTTCTCAATTACGCCTGTTTTACCAGTAAATTACCGACGAAGTTTTTAACATAAACCAGATATTTCCTGGATGCTAATATGCGTCATAAAATGCTTCATGCATGAGCATCTCACTGACGTAACATTAAAGTAAGCTACACTTATTGTATTTAAATGTTCTTGCTAATGACGGATCCTGGTACACAGATCGTGAATTTTCTTCTCCAGATCGACGCCGGTTTCTTCATCTCACGGTACTGGCTCATTTCCTTAAAACAATCCATCAGTATTATAAGAAACAATATGTCTATATTTGTATCCAAGGGAAGGAAGAAATCGTGTAGAATGTCAGTGAACGACAAAGACGAAATCGTCATACTTCAGAAAAAATTGAGTCTTACTCATGTGTTGCAATGTTACGGTAGTGGACAAGATACTAACTTGTCATTAGTTCAACTACTTTCGAGAGAGTCGTGCAAACTTTAAATTCTGACCACAGATTTCCCCTGTATCCAAGCACCTTACGAAAACTAATGGTGCTCAATTAAACCGGGCCATCATTTTGAAATACTGTGTATTATACTATAAATTCAAGACGGGACGACAGAGCAACAGTAATATAAATCCAAATTATTATCATTATTAATTATATGATAATACGACATCACAGCGAGTCATAAATTACTGTCCATTCTTTTCATATTTTATATAACTCGCCATCAGAGATATAATGACGTAATCCATGATATCAAATACCTACTAATTAATTTTGACACAACTAATTACCTCCAACAACATGGAGTGAACAGCACTGAAGATATTTTCGTGTGTACTTTACTGTCCACGAATACTTATTAACAGTACATCCTTTATCCTCGATGCTGTGATGGCTTCTAAAACTGACACTGAACTTCAAAAAGTTATTGTATTTCAAACTTACTTATAAACAAATTTCTCACACTAGGATAACGATACTTTAAACAATAAAAACCTTTGTGTAATGAAGAATACTTCTTACTTCGCATGACTTACTAAAAAAGCTTCAAAAAAAGTGAATGATAACTTAATATTTTTTAATGTAGCTCAGGAAAATATTAATATTATCAGAGAAAAGATATGTAATCTAAAGAGAGTTCGTTAGCTATATTTTCGCTATATCACTTGCAGTTTTCATCGAAATTGTGGGGAACGATTCAGTTTACAAGCTGTCTATGTATGACTTGGGGCAACATGTTAGCCAGTTGCAGGCTATTAAGTAGCACACTGGCTTAAATTTTACATCAATGTTCTTAACAGTTTGTAGTAGTACTTGCGTAACTAGTGATATACTTGCTTAACCATACCTGCCAAACCATTTCCACACACTGACATTTGTGTGTGTGTGTGTGGGGGGGGGGGGGGGGGGGGTACGGAGAGGTGTAAAAGGAACTTATATGGTGTGGCTCAACAAGGAGTGCTTCAAGGTGAATCCTACAGCTCATACTGAACTATTTTTTAAACCTTCTGTAAATTGTGCTGCGCAGCCTTGTTCAAAAGACATTTTGTTGTAAAATGTGATGATGATTATCAAATGTCTAAATTTTGAAAATAACATATCGCTGTACGAATATGAGTCCCTTGCATTTACCATGACGTAGTCAGGGCCTGTTGCAGATTTCTTTTAGGTGAGGTGGGGATGGTGGTGAGGTTGTTATGGGAGGGAGCAAATATTCTGTCAGTCTCTTCTCATTGACGGTGTGCGGCTCCTCTCATACACGAAGACGGTCTTTTCGCCCTCTTCTGTAACAATGCTCATATTGATTTCAGTGTCTAAAATGGTGTACTGCACGGGATTTTTTATTAGTGGCAGGACCGCAATGGGGTACACCCAGCATCGCGATCCAAATAACTGAAAACTATCTGAACGAGTAGTAGTGACTCGAAAGTCTGGCAAGCTGACAACAGCAGGGAGAGAGATTTGCTGACCACATGTCTCCCCGTACCGCATCTGAATGACGATATTTAGTAGAGGATGACACGGCGACCTGTAGGCATCACCCGGATCTTTGGAACTGACAGCGGAGTTACGTACATACGACACTAGCTTTTAGTTAGCAAATCGTCTAGGAACAGCGCGAGGTGTCCACAATAAATGATATTAGGTTAGATCTAAAATTTCGTTTGCCGCCTGTCAGGCAGTTTATATTATTGGGAAAATGATTAAATATTTTTGTGGCTATACACAGAACTCTCTTCTATGTCGCTAATAGCTTTAGTGTTGAGTTATACAATTCATTAACCATCTAGCGTTGTAGTTGTGGACATCACTATTCTAAAACTGTTTCGTATCACTTACAACGAATTTTATTTGTGGATAACCATGTTATTAACGAGCAGTTAAAGTTCATAAATCCTTGAAAAAGTCGCAGACAAGATGATTTTTGGTGAGCACCACACACATTGTTCACAATGTCCGCTTTTGAACAATGCTTTGCTTCTAAGTAAAGTTATTTTACATTCAGTCTTTCCGCATGTTCAAATTCCACCTCTCCAATGATTCCTCTACATGGAAATAATGCTAGCCTATAACCATTTACCTGTTATTTGCCTATCCGCCCCGTTACGTGTTGTTGAGACAAACAAAGAACATCTGTCTGTTCAGAATTCACCGACTCTCCGAAAAATGAGAAAGCAAACTTACTTTATTATTGAATCATCCGATGTTCTGATGAAACAAGCTTACTTTCTTTTTCGAGAAACAGATATGTTGTGGTCATTTTCTTCTCTGTTATGCGAAAGATAGCAACTAAGTTTTGATTTTCACTCGAAGCACTGTACATCAACATGGTTACTCTGTAATTCACACTTAAGTGCGTGCCAGAGGGTTCATCGAACCATTTTCATACTACTACTCTACCATTCCACTCTCGAATGACGCGTGGGAAAAAGGAACACCTAAATCTTTCCGTTCGAGCTCTGATTTCTCTTATTTTATTATGATGATCATTTCTCCCTACGTAGGTGGATGTCAACAAAATATTTACACATTCGGAAGAGAAAGCTGGTGATTGAAATTTCGTAAATATATCTCGCCACAAAGAAAACCGCCTTTGTTTCAGTGACTGCCACCCCAACTCGCGTATCATATCAGTGACACTCTCAACCCCGTTGCGCAATAATACGAAACGAGCTGCCCTTCTTTGCACTTTTTCGATGTCCTCCGTCAATCCTACCTCGTAAGGATCCCATACCGCGCAACAATATTCCAGCGGAGGACGGACAAGTGTAATGTAGGCTGTCTCTTTAGTGGGTTTGTCGCATCTTCTAAGTGTTCTGCCAAAAAAGCGCAGTCTTTGTTTCGCCTTCCCCACAATATTATCTATGTGGTCTTTCCAATTTAAGTTGCTCGTAATTGTAATTCCTAGGTATTTAGTCGAATTTACAGCCATTAGATTTGTGCGATTTATCGTATACCCAAAATTTATCGGATTTCTTTTAGTACCCATGACCTCGCACTTTTCTTTGTTTAGCTGCGATCATGAAACTTCCTCATCTTCGTATTCACACTCCACAGCAACAACATTTTTCCACCGATGAATGACTTGACGAAGACCGTGCTTGTAGAAGTCTACATTTTAGTTGCTCTTTAAACGTTCCACCTCTAAAATAGCGTCATCATCATTGTAGAGCCGGCCGGAGTGGCCGTGCGGTTCTAGGCGCTGCAGTCTGGAGCCGGGCTACCGCTACGGTTGCAGGTTCGAATCCTGCGTCGGGCATGGATGTGTGTGATGTCCTTAGGTTAGTTAGGTTTAAGTAGTTCTAAGTTGAAGGGGCTGATGATAAGTCCCATAGTGCTCAGATCCATTTGAACCATTTGAACCATCATTGTAGAGACGCCTGCCATGCAATGGTTTCTTCATCCGAGGAAGGAGGAAAGAGGGTACCATGTCAGGAGAACGCGGGCGAAGCCAGCTTTGATACCTGCAACAATGATTGGCTAAGAACGAAGTGTTCCAAAGTCTGGAGATTTCATTCACGTAAGGAATTGAACTCTAGATACAATACAAGGCAAAATTTGTATGATACTTCTGAATGTTAATTTTCTGTTGTAATTCACTATTCACTATAATTTTTAAAGTCATTATCAATAAATTTCGTTAAAAAAAGAAGCTGGAGCTTCGTCGTGGATCAAAAACTGCCCCTTCGACACCGTTCGACGACCCTTCAACCTGACAGTTTCCTAGAACCCTGACAGGAAATTTCAATAGTATGTTCCTGCGACGCTCTGTCCCTTACAGGTATAATCTGTTAACATCAGATCATGACAGTTCCAAAAAATACTAAGCATTACCTTTCCCAATGATGGTTATTTTGAGTCTTCAAAGTGGTGAATCAACAGTTTTCCACTACTTGCTTTGCTCATTTATCTCGGGGTCTTAGCAGATTAGAATCTGAAGAAGTCAGTTGGATTGACCTGACACAAATTCAAAGATTCCGCTGTTGCCTCCGTTCGGTAGGTTTTTTTGAATGCATGTAAGCAGTGACGAAACACAGCGGGCGTTAACCTTCGGCAAGTTCAAAGTTTGTACAATATGTTGAATGCTAATTCGTCGTTGATTTCCACTGTCGACTGCATTGCGACACACTGGAATTCTAGAACTAGGGCCTCCACATAATGTGTCTTTATACTGCTGATATTTGTTTATTTTGACCCGACTTCCGGTCTATTAGGCCACTGCCAGGGAACAGCTGACTAGCATACACAAGACATATTAGTGTGTAGAATACCTGACATTAGAAACAAAGATAATTTCAACTTACATAGAATGTTTGGTGGCGAAAAATGTCAAATTCTGCACTCATCACACATGTTAAGCACCAGGCATGTTTAATTACAGTTTTACATCACAGTTTACGAAATGAATAGTATCCAACACAGTACATAACGAAAACAAACAATATTAAAGTGTGTAAGTCGTTTGAATGTAACATTAAATGTTATGAGGGAAAAAAAGCAAAGTATATCGCAAGTATATCGTAGTACTAGCTTATGGATATGAATGTGATGACTGTAATGGAGGTCTGGGAGCGTGTGGCTGGTTGACTGGATCATATGAAGCTTCAGAGTGGGGATGTGCTCAACTGTAAGTGGTCACTTAGAACCAAGCGATGGTTTTGATCCAAATGCTTATTTACCAATACACTAACTTTCCCCTTTGTTGGTAATATAAAGTACTTCTGTATGTACGTTCTGTCTACGACCTTCCTTCAGCCTATTTTCAGCAAAATTGGGTTGAGACTTTCGTAATCTCTAGATTCGTTCGTTGTCAGTCCGCCTAGCTGCTACGGGATGACAATTATTGAACTGTGTGAAATAAAATCGTTATAACTTCTGAACGGTATGCGATAGAACGTTCAAATTGCACAGTTGGCCACGGGTTACGATGGGAATGAGGATGCAAATTGTTGTTTAGTTTAGCAACGAAGCCCACTTTCAACTGGATGAGTCCACCAATAAGCAAAATTGGCGCATTTGGGGGACTGAGAATTCACATTTCGCGATCGAGAGGTCTCTCCACCCTCAGCGGGTGCAGTGTCCAGTTACGGAATAATCGGTGCGTCATTTCTTGATGGCACAATGACTACCGAACGTTACGTGAAGGTTCTGGAAGATGATTTCATCCCCGTTATTCAAAGTGAACCTGATTTCAACAAGATGTGGTTCATGCAAGACGTAGCTCGATCCCATCGAAGCAGGAGAGTGTTTGATGTCCTCGAGGAGCACTTTGGGACCGCATTCTTGATCTGGGGTACCCAGTGGCCACTGGCATGGTCCTCGATTGGCGGCCGTATTCTCTGGATCTGGACACATGCGACTCCTTCTTGTGGGGCTATATTAAAGATAAGGTGTACAGCAATAATCTGAAGCCCATTGCTGAGCTGAAAACACCCATTCAGGAGGTCACGGACACCATCGATTTCCGACACTTCAAAGGGTCATCCAGAATTTCGCTTTTCGTCTGCGTCACATCATCGCCAATGATGGCAGGCATATCGAGTACGTCATAACTTAAATCCGAATATCTGTAGCGACGTTTAAGTGTTGAATAAAGTGTGTGCACGCAGTAGTTCGTAACTAATTTACGTTTTTCCCTCTACTTCAGTAATTGTCACCTTGTATATATCCCTACTTGTTTGATCGGTATTCAGTTAGTTACTGTCTACGTTCTCAGACAACAAGACGCTGGATTTCCATGCTTCGTTCAACAAGAGTAACAACAACAACGATCATGCACACGTGCATGAACACACACGCACACACACACACACACATTGTGCTACAGAGGAAAGAAGACCGTTTAACGTGCCATCGACAACGAGGTGATTAGAGACGGAGCACAAGCTCTGACTGATTTCGTTGGGGATGCGGAAGAAAATAGGTCGTTCCCTTTCAAAGGAGCTATACCGCATTTACCTGAAGCGATTCGGGGAAAGTACGGAAAACCTACGTTTGCATGACCAGAAGGAGATTTGAACCACCGTCCTCTCGATTGCGAGTCCACTGTGATGACCACTTCTCACGTGTGAAAACGAGGGAGTGGCGGAAGTATACAGGCAGAGACAGAACTGGCTGTGATTTTTAATGAACCATTTTCGCACACCAATGAAGCAAAAGAGTCAACTATCTACAATTCGTTTTTATGGTGAAAGATTTTTTGTGTAAGACAACATGTACTACCAAAACACATGGTGACAGCAGAGCCAGTTACAGCAGTTATCAAAAACTACAGAAACTTATGAACAAAAGAAGGCAGTTCTCTTCATTAAAAATATCGACATTCCGCATCTTCAGTTGAATAACGGGGTTAATTTAATTTCATTATCAAATAGTTAGGACATACGTAACCTAAGTATTCTTAAGCGAATTAAGCGTGCTTTTCATTAGCGGGAAATAAAGAAAACAATTGATGCGGGCTGCAAAATTTCATCGCACGTAAGAATGAAAGTGTTGCGAGAACTGTGGCTCTCCGGCCGTTGTGGCTGGGCGGTTCTAGGCGCTTCAGTCTGGAACCGCGCGACCGCTACGGTCGCAGGTTCGAATCCTGCCTTGGGCATGGATGTGTGTGATGTTCTTAGGTTAGTTAGGTTTAAGTAGTTCTAAGTTCTAGGGGACTGATGACCTCAGATGTTAAATCCCATAGTGCTCAGAGCCATTTGAACCATTTGAACTGTGGCTCGAAAAACAGCTTATGTTAGTTTCAGTCTTAAGGAAACTAAAAACTATTTAATAACGACTGTTTGCATAAGCTGCTACAAATCGCTTAACATTTCATCTGAAATTGCGCTAAGTTAAAGAATACTTATTTTATCATAATTCATGTATCTCAGCTACAATTTAAATCCATAGTCTATACGTCATTATTTTATTAAGAACCGACATACGAAATCGTTTAAAAAATGTTACATATACCGCTATTAAAACAAAGTGAAACGAATTAAAATTGTAGCCAAAATAATTTCTTCTTGGTAACTGCTACCATTCCATAGACGATTTTTTTTAGAGGAAAGCTGGTAGCATTTGCAGGTAAAACAGAATTAAATTTAAGTTCAGTACTAGTTACATGAACAATATTGAAAACTGATATATTCATTCGTATTAATTTTAAGTCAGCGTGCTCGTAGCCGTACTTCTAAACAAAACGTGTATACATAGTCTGTAAATTGAGTAGTTCAAAATGATTTCGAAAAGTCTCCAAGAGATTAATTGTGCAGAACCGAAAATGAAGTGACTTGTGACTGATGACGTACATTCATCTCAGTTGCTCGCTCAGTCGGGTTCTTTATAATTAAGGACGTAAATATGTTTCATTAAAATTCTTTACGTTATTTTCTCAACTTGTTTCCGGGTCAGAGGTCCCCTCCTCCTTCCTGCTGGGCAGCTGCCTCCTCCTAAGAAATTTACCGAGGTGAGGCATTGTGCAGCGCTCGGGGTGCAGATTAGTGTCCCAGAGCTGGCCAGCTACAACAGAGTTTGCACAAGTAATTCCGCTCACGGAACTTGTCGACTTCTTGCCGCTCCAGCGAAGGGGCGGCAAGCGAAGGAACTTGAGACTTCCCTTCCCTCTGCACTGGAGTCTCCAGCACTTTCCAAATTGACGCTGCTGCCCACCTACTCCAGGCAATGTTCTTTTGGCACCTCACACACCTGGACACGGAAACAACCCGGGCATCGTGTGGCAGATATGAATCTTTTTTAATGTGAGAAAGCATTCATGTATTCAAAGAGCGAGAATTAGAAAAGAAAATGTAGAAAGAGAAAAACTCAGGGGTTCTAGTTTCAGCATTCGTTCTATATTCCATCAGAAGCTTCACCTAACACTAATTTCTCTGGTAAATGTGACAGTTATCCTCGACATCTACCGGTGGTTATAACTAAGCTGCAGCTACTTCCAGGCGTCCACTGTGGCTGAGTTACCAAACACGGCCTTCCAAAATGGCTACACAAAAGAAGAAGTAAATATTCCAAAATTCGAATCGAGAACAGCTGCCAGCATAACTGACATAGAAGTAAACATCATCGGAGTAGTGAAGCAACTCAAATCACTCAATAAAAGTAAGTCTTCTGGTCCAGACTGTACATCAGTTAGGTTCCTTTCCGAATATGCTGATGCATTAGCTCCATACTGAACAACCATATACAACCGTTCGCTCGACGAAAGATCCGTACCCAAAGACTGGAAAGTTGCACAGGTCACACCAATATTCAAAAAAGGTAGTAGGAGTAATCCACTAAGTTACAGGCCCATATCGTTAACGTCGATACGCAGAAGGATTTTAGAATATACATTGTGTTCGAACGTTATGAATTACTTCGAAGGAAACGGTCTATTGGCACACAGTCAACATGGGTTTAGAAAGCATCGTTCCTGTGAAACACAACTAGCTCTTTATTCACATGAAGTGCTGAGTGCTATTGACAAGGGATCTCAGATCGATTCCGTATTCCTGGATTTCCGGAAGGCTTTTGACACAGTACCACACAAGCGGCTCGTAGTGAAATTGTGTGCTTACGGAATATCGTCTCAGTTATGTGACTGGATTTGTGATTTCGTGTCAGAGAGGTCACAGTTCGTAGTAATTGACGGAAAGTCATCGAGTAAAACATAAGTGATTTCAGGCGTTCCCCAAGGTAGTGTTATAGGCCCCTTGCTGTTCCTTATCTAGATAAACGATTTGGGAGACAATCTGAGCAGCCATCTTCGGTTGTTTGCAGATGAAGCTGTCGTTTATGGACTACTAAAGTCATCAGAAGATCAAAACAAACTGCAAAACGATTTAGAAAAAATATCTGAATGGTGCGAAAAGTGGCAGTTGACCCTAAATAACGAAAAGTGTGCGGTCATCCACATGAGTGCTAAAAGGAACTCGTTAAACTTGGCTACACAATAAATCAGTGTAATCTAAAAGCCGTAAATTCAACTAAATACCTAGGTATTACAATTACGAACAACTTAAATTGGAAAGAACATACAGAAAATGTTGTGGGGAAGGCTAACCAAAGGCTGCGTTTTATTGGCAGGACACTTAGAAAATGTAACAGACCTAGTATGGAGACTGCCTGCACTACACTTGTCCGCCCTCTTTTAGAATACGGCTGCGCGGTGCGGGATCCTTACCAGATAGGACTGACGGAGTACATCGAAAATGTTTATAAGAAGGGCAGCACGTTCGGTATTATCGCGAAATATGGGAGAGAGTGTTACACAACTTATACAGGATTTGGGCTGGAAATCATTAAAAAAGGCGTTTTTCGTTGCGACGCAATCTTCTCACGAAATTCCAATCACCAGCTTTCTTCTCCGAATGCGAAAATATTTTCTTGACACCGACCTACATAGGGAGGAACGATCACCAAGATAAAATAAGGGAAATCAGAGCTCGTACGGAATGATATACACTCCTGGAAATGGAAAAAAGAACACATTGACACCGGTGTGTCAGACCCACCATACTTGCTCCGGACACTGCGAGAGGGCTGTACAAGCAATGATCACACGCACGGCACAACGGACACACCAGGAACCGCGGTGTTGGCCGTCGAATGGCGCTAGCTGCGCAGCATTTGTGCACCGCCGCCGTCAGTGTCAGCCAGTTTGCCGTGGCATTCGGAGCTCCATCGCAGTCTTTAACACTGGTAGCATGCCGCGACAGCGTGGACGTGAACCGTATGTGCAGTTGACGGACTTTGAGCGAGGGCGTATAGTGGGCATGCGGGAGGCCGGGTGGACGTACCGCCAACACCGCTCAACACGTGGGGCGTGAGGTCTCCACAGTACATCGATGTTGTCGCCAGTGGCCGGCGAAAGGTGCACGTGCCCGTCGACCTGGGACCGGACCGCAGCGACGCACGGATGCACGCCAAGACCGTAGGATCCTACGCAGTGCCGTAGGGGACCGCACCGCCACTTCCCAGCAAATTAGGGACACTGTTGCTCCTGGGGTATCGGCGAGGACCATTCGCAACCGTCTCCAAGAAGCTGGGCTACAGTCCCGCACACCGTTAGGCCGTCTTCCGCTCACGCCCCAACATCGTGCAGCCCGCCTCCAGTGGTGTCGCGACAGGCGTGAATGGAGGGACGAATGGAGACGTGTCGTCTTCAGCGATGAGAGTCGCTTCTGCCTTGGTGCCAATGATGGTCGTATGCGTGTTTGGCGCCGTGCAGGTGAGCGCCACAATCAGGACTGCATACGACCGAGGCACACAGGGCCAACACCCGGCATCATGGTGTGGGGAGCGATCTCCTACACTGGCCGTACACCACTGGTGATCGTCGAGGGGACACTGAATAGTGCACGGTACATCCAAACCGTCATCGAACCCATCGTTCTACCATTCCTAGACCGGCAAGGGAACTTGCTGTTCCAACAGGACAATGCACGTCCGCATGTATCCCGTGCCACCCAACGTGCTCTACAAGGTGTAAGTCAACTACCCTGGCCAGCGAGATCTCCGGATCTGTCCCCCATTGAGCATGTTTGGGACTGGATGAAGCGACGTCTCACGCGGTCTGCACGTCCAGCACGAACGCTGGTCCAACTGAGGCGCCAGGTGGAAATGGCATGGCAAGCCGTTCCACAGGACTACATCCAGCATCTCTACGATCGTCTCCATGGGAGAATAGCAGCCTGCATTGCTGCGAAAGGTGGATATACACTGTACTAGTGCCGACATTGTGCATGCTCTGTTGCCTGTGTCTATGTGCCTGTGGTTCTGTCAGTGTGATCATGTGATGTATCTGACCCCAGGAATGTGTCAATAAAGTTTCCCCTTCCAGGGACAATGAGTTCACGGTGTTCTTATTTCAATTTCCAGGAGTGTAGGAGTTTATTCTTTCCTCGCGTTATACGAGATTGTAATAATAGAGAATTGTGAAGGTGGTTCTATGAACCCTATGCCAGGCACTTAAATGTGATTTGCAGAGTATCCATGTAGACGTAGATGTAGAAGTATCGTATGATAGCGAAACTTGGTAGGTACTCTAATACGTTTCTGAGGAATCGATTTACGCTAGAAAGAAAAGTTTTGGCCACCAGGTGTAAATCTGATTCTGTGAATTCAAGAAGACTTCTACAAATGTTTCCATATGTGATGGATTAGGAACTGGACGTCGGCAGAAAAGATCAAACAAGTGAAAACGGTATAATGTTGATTTTATTATTAACCGCCGCTTACACAATTTGTTCTATGTGAGCACCGGAGACATCGACGAAGTGCTTCATCCGTAAAACGACGATATCAACAGTTCCTTGCAGCAGTTCCGGTGGAATCTGTACTGGCCATCGGATCAGGTAGAGACCGGGCGTATCCCTCGTAAACGAGTTCTTTTATATATTCCCAGAGCCAAAAGTCACACGGATTCAGATCATGTGATCTTGCAGCCCATTCAGACAAGAGGTGTTGCCCCATCTTCCATGAAAACAGTGATTTACACGCAGCTGCGCTTTCCCAAAGCAGGAATTACGTAGCTTACATGGAGGTCTAGGTAACGTGAAGACGTCTCGGTACATCAGACAAGCCGACAGCTGTGGTCGAGCGGTTCTAGGCGCTTCAGTCTGGAACCGCGTGACCGCTACGGTCACAGGTTCGAATCCTGCCTCGGGCATGAATGTGTGTGATGTCCTTAAGTTAGTTGGGTTTAAGTAGTTCTAAGTTCTAGGGGACTGATGACCTCAGATGTTAAGTCCCATAGTGCCCAGAGCCATGTGAGCCATGTTTCTTAATATGTTTAGGGCAGCGGTAGTGGAAGCACCTACGCATCGGTTCGCCGACAAGTTGCTATAGCGAACCATACCTAAAACGAGCTTTTCAGATATCATTAATACGTCGGAGCCTTGAAACAAATTACAAGCTGAGCACAGGATGTCTGAAAATATTTCATCCGATTTCACAGAACCAGTCTTCTACAGCAATGAAGACAGAAACCTGAGATAAATTTCGTCTGATGCATAGTGTAGTGTCTAGGAATCCTGAATACTCGGATCGCTAGACAAACAGTCAAACAACTCGTATTAATGAGCTTTATTACAACAAGACAAATACAAATACTTAACTTTGATAGATGTTCCGCAAGCAAAGGACGACATAGAAAATAATCAGTCTTATTCAGAATAGACAAACACAAGTCTGTGCTGCATGGAGAATGCTAATGATAGAGGCTACGATGCGTCGGCTAACAAAGTGGCTGACATTGAAGCTGCTATCGAAGTGGGCTCCACCAGTCGGGCGCGGCGCTTGTGTCGTCTTCACCTAGGGGCCACTGCTGTAGCGTTGTCGTCCTGGAGGAAAGTCGGTCAGCGTGCGATTGGCTGACCTCTTCTCACAGCCATCTTTTCTCTGTCGTTCTGGACAAGAGTGCCGGCGCCGAGTTTCCGCTATAACACATAGGACTACAGAGGTTTTACTAAGGATCTTCACTATGTCCTCGTCTGGTCATACGGCAAATAATCCAGACAATTGCCACCTTGTCCAATATTGTTGCTCACCACTCCCGTGTCGCCTGTGGAAAACCTCCCAGATCCTGATGTTCCTCAAGCCCGCCAAACCACCCTCTGACGTCTCCTCCTACCGTCCTATCACCCTCACCTTGGTCTTCAGCAAGGTCTTGGAGTCCATCCTCACCCAACGCATCCACCAGCACCTCCACCTGCACCACTTCCTTCCTTCCACCCAATGTGGTTTCCGACCCTCCTTCTCTGCTGATGACCTTCTCCTTCACCTCACCCACCTTCTCTCCAAGCAACTCAATTCCCATCGCTCTGCCATCTTACTCTCTCTTGACTCCGAACTTGCTTACGATCGTGTATGGCATTCCAGTCTCCTCTTCAAGCTCCAAACCTTAACCATTCCTATTAATTACGTCCGTCTGATCGCCTCCTTCCTCTCTCATCGCCCTTCCTCATCCACAACACCGATTCCTACACCTTCTACCCCTCCGCCGGTGTGCCCCAAGGTTCCGTCCTCTCCCCTCTACTCTACCTTCTCTGTACGGCAGACATGCCGTCGCCCCAACCCCCCATCCACCTCCTCCAATATGCCGATGACACCAACTTCATTGCCTTCGCCCACACCCTTCAACGCTCCCAATGCCTTCTCCAGTCCCATCTTGACCAGTTCACTGTTTGGTGCAACCAGTGGCTGCTCAAGGTCGATCCTTCCAAAACCCAGGTAATCATTGTATGAAAAACCGTCCCTTTCTTCTGTCTTCTGGATTTCTGCCTTACCATCTATGACCACCCCATTAACCTCACCCCCATCCTCAAATACCTTGGCATCATCCTTGACTGCCGCCTTTCCTGGACCCCCATCTCTGGACAGTCCAAGCCAAGGCACAAACCCGTCTCTAACTCTTCTCCAGCTGAACTTCGGGTCTGGACCCCTCTACAATCCTCCCTCATCCGCCCCATCCTTTGTTATGCCCACCTTACCTGCATATCCACCCCTCCCATGTGCTCTACCTCGCCTATCGCATCCGTCTCCCTTCCCCCACATGAATCCTTTATGACTTGATCCCTTTCCCGCACCTCCTCCTTTTCCTTGAATGAATATGGATCCTCTACACCTCCGGCAAGCTCGAGCCTCCCCACCCACTTGTCTCTCTCATCCTCTCCCACCTCATCCCGCTGCTGCACCTACACTGTTGCATCCCACCTGCTCTCCATCTTCACACTCTCCACACCCTTGCCCATGGTGGCTTCCCCCTTCCTGAAGATGTCCTCATTCCGTCCATATACCCTTCCTATCAGCTCTAATCCTCCCCTTCTTATCTCCCTCCCCCTCCTCTCTCCTTCCCACCTTCCTTTCTCCCTCCCCCCTCCCCTCTCCCAGTTCTCCCACTACCTCCCCTCCTCTCTCAGCTTCCACACCCAACCCTTCCCTCTCCCTTCCCCTCACTCTTCCTTTCTCCCATTGGCTTCTTCCCCCCACCTTCCCCCTTGCCCATCTCCTGCACCCAGTGGCATCCCCCCCCCCCAATCTCCTCAGTGTGTTCAGTATGCCGAATATCATCACCAATGTGCTACAGTGTTCTCTTCATCAGTGCGTCAGTATTCTTTTTCAGTGTGCTTCTTCGTTCACGTATGAAACTGTTTGTCTACGTTTGTGTGCACTGCTGAATTTATTTGTATAACCAGGGCCCTGCGCAAATGCCTTCATGTCATTTCTTATGTATGTCTCCTGTTTTTACCATTCAAGTATGTCTGTTTTTCTGTCTCCATGTTTACTGCCTGTTTTTCTTTGTCCGAAGAGCGGCGTAGATAGGCCGCTAATGGTCTAACTTTTTGAAGGTATTAAAATTACAATAAAGAAAAAGAAAGACCATACTTTTGCGAGCATTTCTGCAGTTACTGCAGTCACTGGTGCTGATAAGCAGTATCGTATCTCACCCGAACGTATTGAAAGGGGATGCTCAAAGACTGATTCTTTTATAAAATTAAAAAAAAATCACATACCGTGAGATCAGGCAGCCTTGGAGGCCAGTGATGTGATGTGAGATACTTACAGCCCTTACGCTGTCGGAGGTGCAGTGTCGCACCCGCGTCGGAATTCCGCCGCACAGTTGTAACTGAATTGCACATCTTGTACTATCGCCATCATGTGCACATATATTATCACTATCTCGACTAGACGCACATTTATATTACTCATCGGCTAACACGTGGCTACCCTGCCCCAGTTGCTGGTTGCCTTCCTAACTGCTTCTAGAGGCGACAAATATTCGATTTTCAATATCTCATATAATTGCTGGGGGAATTTAAAATGCTGTAATAATCTACTCATTAAGAGGCATAATCTTACGTTAAGGGTTTAAGTCAAGTATTAAAGTCCTTAACTGCGAATATATCTTGAGACACCACAACTCACGGTGCACATTTACCCATACTTCATTCATCCGGTGTTTGAGAATGAGACCACTTAGCGATTTACAGCAAGCATTACGCATAATTTATTTTCAAAACTCTTTCTCGCTGACACTCCCACAAAATAATGGAAGGGAAAAAAATATTTCTTACCCCATTTCCGTTCTTCATGCAGTAGAGCTTCAGCATCAGGAATGGCTTTTCAATTCATTACATCTTTACTACTACATCTATTCGCAACACACTTTACAGACATTGTATACAAATACCACTGAATTTATCTGCAAAATTATATCGCTGATGACACATAGTCCTGTAGTACGAGATATGATGTCATAAACATTGAGAAGTTTGAAAAACTAGTTTTTCTTAAAGTAACAGATTTCGACCGCTTAAAGAATCGGAGTGTGGGCGGGGTGTTACTGGTTAGTTATCCAAAGAAAGGGCGAGTTGCGCTAGGGAGACTTCTACCAGCAACAATGTGAACAGGTGCAGCTAGCGCAAAGTAACATGCCACCTGCTCAGAAACACATTCCCGCTCCCAGCGCTGGGCGAGTCCACCTCTTTGTTCCGGAAGGGCTACCACATTTGTATGTGGCAGCCTGCTGAGCTATGCACTTCATCCGCCAAAAGCGCCCATCTCATCTGCGTATATGATGATTTTCTTATCAGGTACACTAGGTTACTGTCGTGTTGGATTATTCATCGCACTGGCATAACATTTCTATACATACTGGAAAAAATCGCAACACCAAAAAAAATTAATAGAGAGTAATGAAATTTCGGGGATACATTGGTCTAGGTAGCATATTTGTTTAACATTGCAAGATCACAGGTTGATGTAAGTGCGAGGTGAGTCTCGGAAATGTGAAATGCTGGTACATTTATAAACGGTGTAACCGCCAGAACGTTGAATTCAAGTATGCAAACGTGTATGCATTGTGTTGTACAGCTGCCGGATAGCATTCCATGCCTATTACACTCAGTGAGTCGATACAGGGACGGTTAATGCCGGTTATGGATGGCGTTCGAATTCTCCGATGATGTCCCGCATGTGCCCGATTGGAGACAGTTTTGGTAATCACGCAGGTCCGTTCCTAAAGACTGGAAAGTAGCACAGGTCACACCAATATTCAAGAAAGGAAATAGATGAAACCCACTGAATTGCAGACCCATATCACTGACCTCAATTTCAAGTACGATTGTGGAGCATATGCTGTACTCATACGCTATGAATCACTTTGAAGAAAACGACTTATTGACACATAACTAACACGCATTCAGAAAATATCATTCTTGTGCAACACAGCTAGCTCTTTATTCCCATGAAGTAATGAGTGCTGTTGACAAAGGATCTCAGGTCGATTCCATATTCCTGGATTTCCGGAAGGCTTTTGATACCATTCCTCACAAGCGACTATTAATCAAATTGCGTGCATATGGAGTATCGTCTCAGTTGTGTGACTGGATTCGTGATTTCCTCTCAGAGAGGTCACGGTTCAAAATGGTTCAAATGGCTCTGAGCACTATGGGACTTAACTTCTGAGGTCATCAGTCCCCTAGAACGTAGAACTACTTAAACCTTACTAACCTAAGGACATCACACACACCCATGCCCGAGGCAGGATTCGAACCTGCGACCGTAGCGGTCGCGCGGTTCCAGACTGTAGCGCCTAGAACCGCACGGCCACCCCGGCCGGCCACAGTTCATAGTGACAGACAGTAAACCATCGAATAGAACAGAAGTGATATCTGGCGTTCCGCAAGTTAGTGTCATAGGCCCTCTGCTGTTCCTGATTTATGTAAATGATCTAGGTGATAATCTGAGCAGCCCCCTTAGATTGTTTGCAGATGACGCTGTAATTTACCGTCTACTAAAATCCTCAGACGACCAATTGCAATTACGAAATGATCTAGAGAAAATTTCTGTATGATATGAAAAGTGGCAATTAGCACTAAACAAAGAAAAGTGCGAGGTCATCCACATGGATACTAAAAGAAATCCGATAAATTTTGGATATACGATAAATCGCACAAATCTAAGAGCTGTCAATTCGACTAAATACCTAGGAATTACAATTACGAGCAACTTAAATTGGAAAGACCACATAGATAATATCGTTGGGAAGGCGAAACAAAGACTGCGCTTTGTTAACAGAACACTTAGAAGATGCGACAAACCCACTAAAGAGACAACCTACATTACACTTGTCCGTCCTCCGCTGGAATATTGCTGCGCGGTATGGGATCCTTACCAGGTAGGATTAACGGACGACATTGAAAAAGTGCAAAGAAGGGCAGCTCGTTTCGTTTTATCGCGCATTAGGGGTGAGAGTGTTACTGATATGATACGCGAGTTGGGGTGGCAGTCACTGAAACAAAGGCGGTTTTCTTTGCGGCGAGATCTATTTACGAAATTTCAATCACAAACTTTTTGTTCCGAATGCGAAAATATTTTGTTGGCATCCACCTACGTAGGGAGAAATGATCATCATAATAAAATAAGAGAAATCTTAGCTCGAACGGAAAGATTTAGGTGTTCCTTTTTCCCACGCGCCATTCCAAAGTGGAATGGTAGAGAAGTAGTATGAAAATGGTTCGATGAACCCTCCGCCAGGCACTTAAGTGTGAATTACAGAGTAACCATGTAGATGTAGATGTAGGCCAAGGCAACACGTCAACACTCTGTAGAGCATGTTGGGTTCGAGCAGCGGTATGTGGGCGAGCGTTGTCCTGTTGGAAAACACTCCCTATAATGCTGTTATGAATGGCAGCACAACAGGTCGAATCTCCAGAATGACGTATAAATTTGCTGTCGGGATGCATGGAGTAACCACGAGGGTGCTCCTGCTCTCATACGAAATCGCAACCCAGACGAAAACTCCAGGTGTTTAACACGCAGACAAATTGGTTGCAGGCCCTCAACTGATCTCATTCTAAATAACTCACGGCCATCAGTTGCACCGAGTAAGAACCAGCTTTCATCAGACAACAGACAGCTACCATGCCCTCCAATGAGCTCTCACTTTAAGATCAGTGCAGTCGCGAATGTCGATGGATGGAGTCAGTGGAATGAACGCTACAGGGCGTCTCGCTCGGAGCTGTCCTTAAAGTAAACGATTTGTAACTGTTCGCTGTGGTGCCAACTGCTGCTCAAATTGCTGCTGCAGATGCAGTACGATGTGCCAGAACATACGCCGAACACGAAGGTGTTACCTCTCGATAGTGTCACGATGCCATCCGGAGCCCAGTCTTCTTGCGACCGTTCATTCTCGAGAACATCGCTCCCAGCAATCATGTACAGTGGTCATATTCCTGCCAGCTTCTCGTAGCTCTATTACACGAACTCGTTCAGACTCAGTGAAGCGTTAACAATGGTGTCTTTGCCGCCTTAAAGCCATTCTTGATTAACATCAACTCACCACGTCCAATCTCAAAGGCAACTTACGTTCACAACCGTTGCAGTGTGTATTTAAAGCAAACGTGTTTTGCCTCCTTATAGTGGCGCTACTAGAAAAACTGCTTGTAAGCAGGCATCGGTTGTTGAACTGAAGCCCCTGGCCCCCATGACGATCAGTGGTCGCACGCAGCGCAATCCCCATCACTACAATTGTATTATCCCCTCTCCCACCATGTCGTGTGCCCAGGTAGGAGTTAAGTTTTATTGGTGTGTGCTCCTAACTTAAAACGGACGCCAGCTTTGGTTCAAATGGTTCAAATGGCTCTGAGCACTATGGGACTCAACTGCTGTGGTCATTAGTCCCCTAGAACTTAGAACTACTGAAACCTAACTAACCTAAAGACATCACACACATCCATGCCCGAGGCAGGATTCGAACCTGCGACCGTATCAGTCGCACGGTTCCGGACTGCGCGCCTAGAACCGCGAGACCACCGCGGCCGGCACGCCAGCTTTGTTTCGACGTGTTAATTAAAATATAAACCAAAATTATGTCTTAATTCAAGAAGAAACCAACGAATCTTTTGGAACATCCTGTATTTTTATAGTATGTTTTGTATTAGTACATTCCCGGTAACTATATCGCAGTGCCGTACTTAAACACGACTCGAACTTTTCGAGCAGCTGACGTCACAGTTCGAGAAATCCCGGGCTTTGCCCGACTTTCGTTCACCGCACGATGTAGTAACTTCTGTTGGTAGTATGACTTGTTATAGCATTATTAATATATTACGGATTTTAAACATAAAAATAAACGTTATACACTCTACTACAGTACCTTATAGACTTCGAGTCAAGTGTAAACACGGCCACTAATAAATAAATTAATGACCACAATCACGACTCAATCAAATTCTCGTGCTTTAGCTCGTCATGCAATCTAGTGACGTCTGTTGTTACTATTACCACAAGGGGTTTTGTCGCTGTTTGAGGGGATTGTGCTGATAGTGTTCGAAGGGGACCCAGTCACTAGCAATCGGTAGGTGCACAGATACTGCATACAAGTAAAAGTGTCGTCTCGCGTGTTCTCCACGAACGCCGCCTCCATCCATGCCAAATGAGGAAAATCCAGGTATTACGGGAGCAGCACTACCCACGACGGGTACAGTTTCCGCAGTGGTATTCGGGTCAAAGCATACTCCAGCCATAATTCCCGAGCTTGGTGCTATTCACGGACGAAAGCACGTTTACTAGAGACGGCATATTATACTTGCACAACATGCATGTTTGCGCTGACGACAATCCACGTACACAGGTGATTCAAGATCACCAACACAGGGTCAGCATTAAAATCTGGACCGGGACGGTTGGTAACCATATCATTGGGCCATATCTACTACCAGAGTAACTAACAGGACCGATCTACCTCACATATACACACATCAAGAAATTTTTGCATCACCTCAGTTCCGAGAGTTCCGGAACCTGTACAGAAAATTCGAATACAGATCAACATAAACATCATTTCCGCCCTTTTTATTGCTCATTAAAACCACACATAGCATGTTGTACCACCATACAGCGAGACCTTCAGAGGTGATGGTCCAGATTGCTGTACACACCGGTACCTCTAATACCCAGTAGCACGTCCTCTTGCATTGATGCATTGCTGTATTCGTCGTGACATACTATCCACAAGTTCATCAAGGCACTGTCGGTCCAGATTGTCCCACTCCTCAACGGTGATTCGGCGTAGGTCCCTCAGAGTGGTTGGTGGGTCACGTCGTCCATAAACAGCCCTTTTGGATCTATCCCAGCCATGTTCGATTGGTTTCATGTCTGGAGAACATGCTGGCCACTCCAGTCGAGCGATGTTGTTATCCTGAAGGAAGATGCACAAGATGTGGAGGATGGGGGCGCGAATTATCTTCCATGAAGATGAATGCCTCGCCAATATGCTGCCGATATGGTTACACTATAGATCGGAGGATGGCATTCACGTATCGTACCGACGTTACAGCGCCTTCCATGACCACCAACGGCGTACGTCGGCCCGTCATAATGCCACCCCAAAACATCAGAGAACCACCACCTTGGTGCACTCGCTGGACAGTGTGTTTAAGGCTTCAGTCTGACCGGGTTCCCTCTAAAAAGGTCTCCGACGATTGTCTGGTGAAGGTATATACGACACTCATCGGTTAAGAGAACGTGATGCCAATCCTGAGCGGTCCATTCGGCATATTGTTCGGCCCCGCACTGCATGGTGAGATGGTTGCAAAGATGGACCTCGCCATGGACGTCGGGAGTGAAGCTGCGCATCATGCGGCCTATTGCGCGCAGTCTGAGTCGTAACACGACGTCCTGTGGCTGCACGAAAAGCATTAATCAACATGGTGGGGTTGCTGTCAGGGTTCCTAAGCACCATAATCCGTAGATAGCGGTCATCCACTGCAGTAGTAGCCCTTGGGCGGCCTGAGCGGGGCATGTCATCGACAGCTCCTATTTCTCTGCATCTCCTCCATGTCCGAACAACATCGCTTTGGTTCACTCAGAGACGCATGGACACTTCCCTTGTCGAGAGGTGCCGCTCATGCATGGTCGTTAAAACTTTGGGCGGGTTTAGTGACATATCTGAACAGTGAGAGAGACTGTGTCTGTGATACACTATCCACAGTCAACGTCTATCTTCAGGAGTTCTGGGAACTGGGGTGATGCAAAACTTTTTTTGTTGTGTGTATTAGAAATGTTTTGCCTACCGTATTGGATGTACTGCCACATAATGTTCGGATGGACATGTGGCTGCAACACGACAGAGCTTCAGCAGACGTTGATGTCGATGTGCAGAATCACCTCAACGTCAGATATCCCAATTGATGGATTGCTAAGAGTGGACCAATTCCATGGCTAGCAAGTACGTCGCTGTTCTTGTGTAATAGGCTAAGCATTTGGGTCGGATAGGAAGTTTGTTCGTGTGGCCGAGGAGGTTGAGGCAACTGCTCGCGTTAAGCGGGAGATCCAGGTTCGAGTCGTGGTCCGGCACAAATATTCACCTGTTACCATAGTTTCGCTTCGATGACAAATTGCACTTAATGTCACTGATAATCTTTAAATAGAACGCAGAATTTTGGAGAAATTCGAATGACAAGTTAATGACGGAGACGTGAGCACTTGAGAACTACATTCAGAACTCAAGCGATCCTGTTGGAAACCTGCTTCCAAGCGTCGCACCCTGAAAAGGCTTAGTGGGGCGTAGACTCTTTTGTGCGGGGCCCTCTCTTTGTTCCCAGCAGCTGGAGGTCCAATTGTCAGCGATCGACGAGCATTGGCGTCGATCGGGGAACTTGCCCGTGGCTTACGGGGCAGGGGGGCGCTAATCTTGGCAGCTGATTGAGTGCGGTCACCGCAAGATATTGCGCCCTTAGACGTCGACGAGGCGCAATAGTACTTGTTTCCATTACGTTTCACAGCTCTTCGCTTATTGCGCTTCGTCTTGCACTGTCTTGTCTGTTACTAGTCATGCCGAGTTACAAGCAAAAGACGAACAGAACTAATTTGCCAGTCTCAGTTTCAGAGTGATTGCAAATGATGATAATGCTAAAATAATAGCTTTTTCATCTTTTAGTTTTTAACGATACACACAATTAGAAATCAGTTCTTGAAGCAAAGCAGAGTGATGAAATAATTATTAATTACTTTGTGCTTCTGTTAACTTATTGCTACTGAGTCCTAGCATTTTCAGTGTCGCCGTTACCAGATGTTTTTCCAGCTGGTGTAATGATGTTGCAGAGAAGTAACTGCTGCGAGCTGCTCTGCAGATGTATTCTTTCAGTGGCAAAAAAAAGTAAAAAAATTAATAGTGTCTAAGACTCATACCGCACTTTTTACTACAAGAGACTTTCGCTTCCTTATATTACATATGCCGCAAATTCGTCCCTCTCTCTCTCTCTCTCTCTCTCTCTCTATATATATATATCTATCTCTCTATCTATCTATCCATCCATCTATATCTCGCTCTTTGTTGAACTAAAGATGGACGTCCATTGATTGTCATTGTTGTTTCAGACATTACACAGCTTTCACTGGCTTACAACATCCTAAGTTTCTATTCCAAAGCTTTTATAGTTCAACTCTTCTACCAACTGCTTCAATTTGTGCACAACCATTTGAATCACCCAGCGTAACCAACTTTATAAACCAAATTACAGTTTTCACAAACAGTCGCAGAGCATACTTGATAGCCAGGAATCTAGCATCGCGTCATACTTCATTCTTTTCAAACATCATACAACAAAGAGTTTACAATATAAACTTCACAGTAGCTGTTACACTACACGTGCAAAAGAATTGAAGGGACACTTACTTGGAAGCCAGTCATTTTCCTCCGTTGCGACTTTGGCTCAAAGTTGCCTACAACCTTTCTCTGTAACGGTGCAAACGCGTGGAGCCCTGCGACGTCACCCTCTGGCTCGGCGTTGCTTCAAACAGCAAGCGGTCGACACATGCAGAAAAAAAGGCCAGAGCGCAGAATTTCAAGTGAGGTGCAAATTGCGTTAATGATGTAACAATGGCACCAAATTTCATCACAATTCTGCCCAACACCATAGTGGAGGTGTCACGCGATGGGAACCTCCTCACACCCCCTACTTTCCAAAATCTCACCCCTTCTCTTGACGCCTCTGTGATGAGGGACAGAACCAGGACACCTAGCTCTGAAATCACGCATTTTTCTCGCTGCAGACACACCGCGCTTAGAATCGACCGGACAAGGCATTAAAAGATGATATACGAGGGTAAGTCAATTATTATCCGCAAAGTAGTTATAAAGTTTTATTGTAATCAAATAGGACACTTACAGGACATCATTTTTCGACATAGTCTCCTTGCGTTTCAACGCACTTGGTCCGTCGTTGTAGAAGCTTCCTGATGCCCTCATAAAAGTAGCTTCCCGGTTGAGCTGCGAGCCAGGAACGCACCGCTTCTTTCACTGCTTCGTCCGAGGCAAATCGACGTCCCTTAATGCTTCTTTGAGTGGACCAAACAAGTGATAGTCGAAGGAGCAAGATCGGGACTATATGGAGGATGATCCAGTGCTTCAAATTTGAGTTTCTGGAGCGTTTCAGCAGTGTGGGCAGCAGTATGCGGACAGGCATTGTCGTGCAACATCACAACACCTTTTGACAGCGATCCTCGGCGTTTGCATCTCACTGTAACGTACACTGTTTATTGTTGTTCTAGTATTGGAACTTGTGCGTCCCAAAATACCATTGCGACTGCTACGGTCGCAGGTTCGAATCCTGCCTCGGGCATGGATGTGTGAGATGTCCTTAGGTTAGTTAGGTTTAAGTAGTTCTAAGTTCTTGGGGACTGATGACCTCAGATGTTAAGTCCCATAGTGCTCAGAGCCATTTGAACAACCCAAAATACCGTAAGCGTCAGTTTTCCTGCGGACGGTTGGGTCTTGAACTTTTTCTTGCACGGAGAATTTGGATGTTTCCATTCCATACTCTACCGTTTATTCTGCGGCTCGTAATGACGGATCCATGTCTCGTCACCAGTAATGATCCTGTCTAATAAGTTCTCCTCTTCGTTACCACAGCGATCCAATTGTTTTTGGCAGATGTCCAAGTGCGTTTGTTTAAGCAACTGTGTAAGTTGTTTTGGGATCCATCTTGCACAAACTTTATGAAACCCAAATCTGTTGTGGATGATTCCGTACGCAGAACCGTAACTAATTTGCAGACGATGTTCCACTTCGTCAATAGTTAATCGTCTGTCTAAGAGAATCATTTCACGTGAACGCTCAATGGTTTCTTCATTTGTGGCGGTAAATGATCGTCCGGCTCCTGCATCGTGCGTATCACTTGTGCGACCATTTCGGAATTTTTCAGTCCATTCGTAGACACTCCGTTGTTGAAAAATACTGTTCCCGTACTGTACCGAAAGTCTTCGATGCATTTCGGCCCCTGATACGCCTTCCGACCATAAAAAACGGATCACTGAACGTTGCTGTTCTTTGGTGCAAATAGACAGCGGAGCAGCCATTATTAACAGTACGGCTGCGATAACGAAACTAACCTAGCAACTTGAAAATTGCAGAGATATAACAACAAATAAACAAAGCATGCGTCATCAACGTAAAACGACAGTACTACCAAAATAAACAAAAATATAACTAAATTGCGTATAATAAGTGACTTACCCTCGAAAATGTCTGTGGCCGAGCGGTTCTAGACGCTTCAGTCTGGAACCGAGCAACCGCTACGGTCGCAGGTTCGAATCCTGCCTCGGGCATGGATGTGTGTGATGTCCTTAGGTTAGTTAGGTTTAAGTAGTTCTAAGTTCTAGGGGACTGATGACCTCAGATGTTAAGTGCCACAGTGCTCAGAGCCATTTGACCCATTTTTGAACTATTTGAAAATGGCGTCAATGAAACCACCCCTTCCCTTGGGGCAATCAATTACACACATTTCGCGGTCGGAAACGACATGTTGCAGTGTGATGCGCAACAGAACGACGTTCTTGACAACATTTTATAATAACGATTGAACCATTCTCTAAGTAAATCTTGGGCCACCCCAATGAATGTTATATGATCCATTTGGAGATCAGCACTACCGCAATTTTTTCAGGCTGGAACCACTAGCGGCTGTTGGAAACCTTCGACAAAATTTGAACGTAATCCAGAGCAGCGAAGGGTCTTTATGCCTTATGAACCCTGTCTTGTTTTGCGCCTTCCTACAGCATCACGGGAGAGTTCGAAATTAACATGAATAAAATGGCAAGGGTTCCTGTAAAACCCATCATTTTATCAATATCCTCGGTGCCCCCGCTCACCTTTGTTGAGCACTTTAAAAGTGTACCTGCAAAGAGACAAACTTTGACCAGTTCCTAGGAGTCTGCGGACAGGGAACCCCTTCGATACCCTTCAGATCCTGCATGCTCGTAAGCAGGCACTAAAGCTGCTCTGTAGCGCCACTCAGCTGTAGGTTGTCGAAACGGTTGCCTGCCTTTCAGGTCCCTTGAAGTTAGTGGCCTTAAAGGGACACTTTCCTGTTTTACTCACACGCATGTCTACATCGTATCCCCCCTCACCTCCCCCCCCCCCCCCCTCCCCTGTGTTCTGATCACAGGAATGTTGAAAACCGATATAGGACTTTCACTGCTTTCAAATATCGTTAAATGGTTTTATATGGTCCCTTGTAGTTCCACCCTGTATAGCAAAGCAAAGCAATCTTGGTTGCACTACACTCCAAAAGGGAAAAGTGGCGTGTAGTTGGGTTGCAGCATCATTACTCCCCTAGGGAAGGGTTCAATCGTCCTAAGGTGTCAGCAGTGCTAAAGGTTGCCAAGAAAATTGTTCTGTTGTGCATCGCACTTCCAGTTGTCGTTTCCGACCGCAAAACTTGTCTAAATGAACGCCTCAAGGAAAGGGATGAATTCATTGACGACCTTCATGCGCCCCCTGAGGCGTTTTTGTGCCGATTCTGAAATGTTTTCCTCGGCCACTCAGAAGAAAACCAAGTGAATTCAGCGCAGAGTGTCATGGTTCTGACCTCCATCGCAGAGCCATCAAGAGGAGGGGCGTGGTGTGTTTAACGAGGGGGGCGGAGTGACGACTTCCCCTTCTTGTAGCACGTCCAGAGGGTACTGTGGTGAAATATGGCGCCAACGTGACCTCATTAGCCCATCTTATACCTCACGTGAACTTCTGAGCTCTTGCACATATGTTAACACCTTGCTGAAACGTCACCGAACCCGAGGGTGACGTCGCAGTGCGTCATGATTTTGCAGCACTACGGAGGAAGGTAGTAGGCATCTTTGGGCAAAATTTCACACTTCTGTATCCCAAGGAAGAGAAATCATGGGGTTTCAAAACAGTGACCCTTTAATTCTTAATTCTAAAATATTAAATTAGCGACTATTACCAAATAAAAATATTAATTTCTCCAGCCATTCCTCGTTCACGTGAGGTCCATGAAAACATATTCCACGCATTGACTGTATATTCCTTAACTAATAAAAAATGAAACACAAGCATAGAATCGATGTCAATTTCTGTGTAATCCTTCACTTATCCATCTTTAGGGTCACTGAAAGATAATGTTATACAAAATGATCCGTCACAATCTTATTCGATGTGTGTATGATTATGTGTGTCCCGCATGACAACCGCTACTATCCCTGTCACCGACCATCCCCTGGAGGCTACTTTGATTAACTGCTGCGACGTTGATGCTGAGTAGCTCTGTACTGTGTTCCAAGACGATTTGTTGCTGTTGCACGCACACCGTCCATTTCCGGTCACATGTTCATGGAACCTTTTTTCTCCATTTCTAGCCAGGAATGCGTCCCTGGAGTTTGTCGGTTCACCCTGTATATCTTTCACTGTCTCTGTGTACCACATGAAACGATTACGAATTCATTAAAAAATGAAGCAAGTGTTTCATTTATTGCGTCTCTACTGCTATACTCCTCACACGACATGTCTCACAAACGTTGTCAGTCTTTGCACTTCTCCAGAAAGTCCGTCATGAAAATTTCGTCGCCTCGCACTCTGTCGGTTTAGCCACATTTGAACAATATATGTTCCCATGAACAATGACAAAAGACCGATGTCTGTCGGGCGCTTTAAAGAAGCGCCCCGCAGGGTACAATTATGAAGCGAGGGAAGGAAAAAGAGGGGTGCAGGGGGGCGAGGGGTTGGGGGTGGATGGGTTGTACAGCCGTAGAGTGATTGCCTAACAAGCAACATCAGTCTGTCGACAGACCAACAAGTGTACACATGTACAGTTTGTTGGTTAGTCGGTCGATAAATAGGAGTAGCTATATGGCCATTTAATAATAATAATAATAATAATAATAATAATAACGTTGATTCCAGGCGCTAGTTTTCTTTATTCCGAAGTCGGCGCTGCTTCTGTGTGGAACCCAGTGCTGAATACACCTTGTTCAAAACTACGAAATCCTCTCTCTTTCTTCCACACATTGACACTAGAACAATAGAATTACCAACAAATATTACAATACAGTAAAGCAACTACTGACACCATCATTCTTCATTATGTAGGTAAGATAGTGCGACTAATAAGCCTGTGATGTATTCTAAAGTATTTTTTTTCTTTTATTTAATATACTATCACAAATGTCATCAGTATTAATGTTTCTGTACTGTGCTCATGGCGGACGGACATTTCTGTTTTTCGCTTCCTCTTCCTATAATCAAGAGCTTCTATATGCTGTAAGCATCGCAATATAGCTCGAGGGAAAGTCTTAAACCATTAACAGTTTGAAAGTACAAACTTAAAGTTCGTATTCACATAGGAAATGCATTCTGATGAATGCCGAAATGCTAGATTAATTCAGTCGGGTGGTTAAATGGATAAGCGTCAGAGTATTGATCCAAAGATCTGGGATTCGATCCCCCAAATGGTCCTAGGTTCTGTCACTTGCCGCTTCTTTCACCTCTATAAATAATTAGTGTGTATGAAAACGCCAACTCGCGCCGTCGTTTGGAGTGCAAACTAGTCTAGGACATCGCCTGTAACTGACAGCTAAAGCAGTCTAAAGATCCGAAGAAACTGAGGATATACTACTTCCAATAGAAACGTAGCTAGCAAAGCACTGAGGTACTCATATCAACTTTACCTTAAAATCAAATAAACGAATTCGGTACCTAAAATATTCAGTAGCATCCGCTTTAAAGTTAACACGTTACATGAAGATTTTAAAACTCCTAAAGGAACACTTCCACAACTTTCTCAAGCTCTTGATTTATCTTCTTTAACTTCTTACTTCATTTTATGCTATGTAATTTAACAGAATACACTAAATTGTTGTATGTAGGAATTTACTGTATTTCAAATTGCTCAAAAATGAGAAATACCAATAAAACTTTATCTCACTGCTGATTCTATTGGAAACTTTCTTGTGTTTCCTTGGGATTTGACTTCATACAAATATTTTCGTTTTCTTCCAAATATATAATATTCTATTATATTAACATTCTTTTCCTTATTATTAACAGCTTAGTATCACTGTATTGAAGAACTACCACTGCATAGTTAACAATTAAACTTTCAGTTGTCCTGTTTCTCGGTAGACATAATACCTAAATAGCATATTGAACAGTTTTACTACAAACGAGGCAGTCTTAAATTATAGTTTTTAAAATTTTACTGGTGTTTTACACAAATTGCTGTCATGTGCTAAGAAACGGTTATGTATTTTGTCAAAGCTATAAGACTGTTAATCTTTGACATTGCCAGGGGGAAGGTACGCGACCTGTTGATTTAAAACATGTGCGGATAAAAATTCCATTCCAAGATCACAAATTTTCTTTATTGATTACCTGTTTCGGCTCATTGGTGAGCCATCTTCAAATCAATCTAAAATATAGTCCATTACACATCGTCGTATCTTCGAGATAAGTGTTCCTAAAGTGAAAAATTGTAATTTGTTATGTAAACTGGTGAAGATTAACCATTAATTTGTGATTAGTGATTACCGTTGGGAAAAATGCCACGACATTACAGTAAACAGGTGCAGTGGTCAGCAAGGGAAACGCATCGCATAGAGAATGCTTTTAGGACAGTCGTGCATAACCTGTCAAGTGGTTCAACGCGTCCACGTGAAATTTTAAAATAAAATCTTACGATAAGCCGACTGAAATGCCCTCACTCCCAAGTGAAATAATATTGCGGTCAACTAATATTTCACTTTGCTTAGCAACACTCAAATAAACAATATTATCCTTCCTCCAACATTCGAATTTATATGATTTCTTCAGAAACAATTTTGTAACAAAGCATTATCTTACATAACAGTGTTATGTTTCCTTAAGACTGATTTTCACCACAAAACTTACTACCACACCACAAATATTTCTGTATCTACTTTCACAATAAATATTATGCAACCTTGCAGAAACTTCTATCATGAAACAGAAAAACCGTAATTTTTGTGTAAAATTATTCTCATGGTTAAAAGAGTAATTTATAAAGTAATAATATATGAAACGAAGCGAATTCCATGAAGATCGTGAGTCGACAGATTAAGTTCTCTCTTACTGCAAATTTAACTATCGGCTATTAATTCGTAATGAAAGCCCTTATTGGATGTACTCTACTAGACTGCCATTGTTGCAAAGTAATAGAACTGCAACTTATTTGATTATCCATATGAAGAGCTGGCGGTTTAGGATACTTGCAACATACTTGCAAAGTTCATCTTGTTTCATTCTCTCTGCTTGGGGTGTACAACGCCACCATAGCGTCGCAGGCGATGACATGGAAACACGGCGTCTCGAATGTATCGTCTTCCTACTATATGCGCCTCAGAATTGACAGAAGCTTGTGGCAGTGGTGGGAAAAACCATCTGGTTAAAACCGATACCGGTATTTTAGTCTGAATATCCGGTATTTTTCAGTAGTTGTTTGCCCTCAGTTGCAACATTTGTTTTTTATTTTGTAGTAATAACCGAGTAAAAAAACCAAATATCAGTTAGCCGTAGCAGCAGTGCTAAAATTTTTCGTTTTTAAATAAATCTTCTTAAAAAGGAGTAATTTCTATTCGTAAAATTTACATTGTTTTGAAATATTATGTTATTATAGAAAACGGGAAAATAGATTAGCGCTATTTTAATAACAATGCCGGCAGACCGAGCAACAAACACAAGGCATGAGAAGCATTGTTGAGAAAATAACGTCCATGTTGTCGTGTGTCGTGGCCTTGAAAGTGCAGTGTGCAAGATTTGGCCCAAGCTGGTCTCTGTAGTAGTATCTCGATGTCGTCGTCGGACATCAGTTGTTCTGTATAACCCTAGTCTGGAAATATGTTTACGAAGCGACGTAACAATTAAGTACAATGCTTCGATTGCTTTAAAAGTTTAAACATTTGTATGCTATTCCTGTGAAATAATAAAGGAGGAAGGTTATTATGGAAAGAGTAATAAATTAAAAACTTAACAACAATTTATTCATAGTCTCGAACAAAAATAGAATGTAGTTGATCTGCTGCCTTCGTCTACGTAATATGCCTCTATCTACTTGTAACCCTTGAAATCGGACAAATTAACGCAAAAAACTGAGTTCTTCAGCCTCACTTTTCACCCTTTAGCACTGATTATCCGTAATGAAATCAATCAGAAGATTGATGACTCAAAAAAAAAAAGTTCGTAACTCCGAAATAGTGGTATGATCCCCGATTACAAAATGATTTTTCGCAGAGTTTCAAAAAATTTGAATCATTGGAAGAATACTGGTGGTTTCTGGTAGTGTTCAACAACTTATCACTTTTCGAGAAAAGCAGCAAAGCGTGGACGGACTAACTTTCCTTTTATTCGCTTATTTAATTTAATATTTTGTTTCTATATATACTGAAACTGAGAGAGTCAAAATACTGCAAATCTTTTTTCGATTTTTATGTTTATTACAGGAAATAACAGGATTAAAAAACCAAAAATCTATTATTTCAGAAACCGGTTATTTTGAGTAGTTTTGACAGTCAGGTTAAACTGGCGTGTGAAAAATCCGATATAACCGGAAACCAACTGTTTCATCGATAACCGTTATCCCTAGTTTGTAGGAATGTCTGATGGCAGCATTCGCTCACTCTCCAGCCTGAACTACCGACACTGGCCCATTTGCCACACTTATGATGAGACGAGACGACTGATGTTTGCCGCTATAACTTTGCTACTCGTATTGCGCATGCGCACTACCGCATATTCCTCCTTCCTTTCCCCTCAGCCCGTCTGGCTTGGAACGACTCGTGGAGTGACAACAGCAACGTTAAAATTTGGACTGTTGATAAAATTTATATATATCCATATTATTTGCAAAAATATCGATATATGACTGCGGCAGCGTCCCGTCGATATATCGACATAGAAATAACTGATCGAGTGCCTACATTTTTATTTTATATTATATTTTTTCGCAGTTCTCGACAAATATCTGAAGTTATTCTTTTGAAATTGTAGTGGAACGTAATTTTACCTTCACTGTGTGAAGCAGTCGTACTACTTCTTGAGCTTACATAATGTCTAGTCTTTCTCTTCGACTGTGTGAAGCAAGGATAGATGGCACAAAGAAATAGTTCGATTGCACTGGAGGATGGCGGTATGAATGAAATAACAAGATATCCGATGTGAAGAAACAGCACACTAGCTGTGTTAAAAAAAAATAATAACGCAGCTAGTGTCCTATTTGTTCACATCAGCAGTCTTCAAAAACAATAGCTAAAACTGCTGAACAAAAATCTAAATGACAAGATCGGTCTTTGTGGTGGGCGCAGACGTGTGTGGGGAAATACTGAAGTAATCGGCGCTCGGCGCTACCAGCAGAAACTGCAACGCTTAACTTCACCACGCAAACATTGACACTGCAAATGCTAGGCCGCTGGCGTTTGCTGAAATGAAAAAATAGGGAAGTCTACATGAAGTCTTCCAGGCAAATCCGATATGTGACGAAACCGAACGACGGACCCATCGGACACCTTTTATTGTGCCACTTACCTGGATGCACCATTGTTAGCAAAGTGGTTATCACCAGGTGTGAATGTGCATCGTTTTCCTTTCAGTTCTTGATCTAAGGGGGATAACAGGCTCCTAGCTTGTTGATATACACAATATCTAATAATAAACCAATACTTAAATATACAAGTCTGAAATTGGCAGTATATTTACAATGTGCAGCCGATATTTCTTTCGGCCAGTACATCGACATTTTTTCCATGGATACATCGAAAATTTTTCGACATATCGAGGGCCTATAATGCTATTCTTTTAAATATCGATAAGTCCTATTCCCAATATTTTTGAAAACATAAACAGACCTAGTTCAAAAGGATCCTCTGTTTTACAGGACTTCCTTGGCATCCTGTCGAAGGTGTCGAGAGGCAGCGTGCAGGAGAAGCTGCAGTGGATCTTCGGCCTGTACGACCTCAACGGCGACGGGCTCATCACCAAGAACGAGATGCTGGACGTGGTCTCCTCTATCTACGAGATGCTGGGTCGCGCCACCGACCCGGTCGTCGAGGAAAACTCCGCCAAGGAGCACGTCGAGAAGATATTCCACGTACGTACTCATAGTCGACAGCTTGCTGTTTTAATCCCGACGACACAATGGTGTTATCGTTTCGTCATTCCGCGGCTGGATTGATGCGACTAGCAACGACTTCAACCCTTGTGGCAATCTCTTCATCAGAAAGCAGCGCTTACACCCCACATCCTCAATTATTTGATCGATGTCTCTGCCTTCCTCTACAGTTTTTGACCAGCACGTCTCTCTCTAGTACCATGACAGTTTATTGCTCGATGCCTTAACACATTTGCTAGCATCCTGTCTTCCAGTCAGTTTTCCACATATCCCTTTCTTGCCGATTCTGTTCTGTGGAGAACTGTCCGCCTACTTAGCTGGGTGGTAACGTGCTTGCCTCTCACGCACTGCGCCCGGGTTCGATTTCCGGCCGGGATGGAGGTTTTCTCCGCTCGTGGACTGGGTGGTGTCTTGTCATCATCATTTCATCCACATCATCGGCCGCAAGGGGCTCAATGTGGCGCCGAACGAAATAAGACTTGCACTTGGCGGCCGAATCCGACTGGGACTTCACGGCTAACTATACCATATGATCATTTCTTTACTTTTTTTGTGGAGAACTTCATTTTTTATTAGCCATTTTAATTTTCAGCATCTCAAATGCCTCTATTCTCTTCGTCTCCGGTTTTACGATAATCTACAAGTCACTTCTACACAGTTCTCTTCACCAGACAAACACTATGTGATAAAAAGTATCCGGACACCTGGCTGAAAATGACTTAAAAGTTCGTGGCACCCTCCATCGGTAATGCTGGAACTCACGATCGTGTTGGCCCACCCTTGCCTTGATGACAGCCTCCACTCTCGCAGGCATGTGTTCAGACAGATGCTGGAAGGTTTCTTGGGGAGTGGCAGCCCATTCTTCACGAAGTGCTGCACTGAGGAGAGAAATCATTGTCGGTCGGTGAGGCATAGCACGAAGTAGGCGTTCCAAAACATTCTAAAGGCGTTCTATAGGATTCAGGTCAGGACTCTGTGCAGGCCAATCCATTACAGGGATCATATTGTCGTGTAACCACTCCGCCACAGGCTGCGCATTATCAGCAGGTGCTCGATCGTGTTGAAAGATGCAATCGCCATCCCCGAATTGCTCTTCAACAGTGGGAAGCAAGAAGGTGCTTAAAACATCAATGTAGGCCTTTGCTGTGATAGTGCCATGCAGAACAACAAGGGGTGCAATCCACCCACATGATAAACACGACCACACCATAACACCACCGCCTCCGAATTTTACTGTTGGCATTACACACGCTGGCTTCCGCCATGTCCACATCCTGCCATCGGATCGCCACATTGTATGCCGTGATTCGTCACTCCACACAACGTTCTTCCACCGTTCAATCGCCCAATGTTTACAATCCTTACACCAAGCGAGGCGTCGTTTGGCATTTACCGGCGTGATGTGTGGCTTATGAGCGGCCGTTCGACCATGAAATCCAAGGTTTCTCGCCTTCCGCCTGTACGCTTTTGTGCTGTACGTGTCCCTTCACGTTTCCACTTCACTATTACATCGGAAACAGTGGACCTAGCGATATTTAGGAGTGTGGAAATCTCATGTACAGACGTATGACACAAGTGGCACCAAATCACCTGACCACGTTCGAAGTCCGTGAGTTCCGCGGAGCGCCACATTCTGCTCTCTCACGATGTCTAACGACTACTGTGTTCGCTGATATGGAGTACCTGGCATTAGATGGCAGCACAGTGCACCTAATATGAAAAACGTATTTTTTGGCATTGTCTGGATACTTTTGATCAGATAGTGTATTCTCACACACTTCATTTTCAGATTAAGACCATATTTATATTTATTGGTTTTTCGAGAAAAATTTACAGAAGTGATCAAAATCCGAGAGAAGACAAAAATCTGACGGCATTTCCCGTGCTACGTCTTCTATATTCGCACTCTGAAACACCGATGTGGGCGTTCATTTTTATACCATTGCTCTCAAATACATACTTTTGAGCTACAAAACTTTATCTGTGGCCGTCGTCGCTAATAAACATCTGTGTAGTGGTACTCGACCCGGAGACGCCGGGTTCGAGATCTGATGCTGGAAGAAAGTGTCACCGCCAATATTTGCTCAGCAGGATGAGAAGTGTGATGGCGTAAAGTTTCTGATCACCAGATTTCGCGTCAGCGGCCTCCTTGGTGCTCATTAGGAGGAGCTGTCTATATACTTGTGCCGGGTTCCGCCCTCACCCTTCTATCACCATCATATTACGCAAACATGGTACCACAGTATACACACAACTATTACAGTCGTCTACACGCAACAGATACCATCAAGACGTATTTCGGAAACTGCGAGGAAAGGGGCAATTGTACGCGGATTTCGATTATTAGTTTCTGCAGATTTTGGAAGCGCTGCCGCTCCGCAACAGTGTACTGAATTAATGAATAACCTCTCCAGTAGCAAAAAAGATCTATTTTATCCAAGAAAGAAACTAGTCAGTTTCTTTCTTTTATACTGAAGGCATTGTCTGGTGGTGTCTGAAAATTATGCTGTGGTGAAGTCAGATGATCCGTTTAAGGTGCTGAACTTAACCACCTAGATTCTTCACATCGACATCTGCATCTACATCTACATACATACTAGGCAAGCCACCTTATGGTGCCTGGCAGAGGGTAACTTGTACCACTGCTAATAATTTCCTTTCCTGTTGCACTCGCCAGCATAACGAGGGAAAAACGACTATCTATATGCTTCCGTATGAGCCCTAATTTCTCTTATCTTCGTGGTGCTTACGCGAAATGTATTTTGAGGGCAGTAGAACCAGTCTGTAGTCAGCTTCAGATGCCGGTTGTGTAATTTTTCTCAACTGTGTTCCGCGGAAGTAAAGTCGCCTTCCCTCCAGGGATTCGCATCTGAGTTCCCGAAGCATTCCCGTAATACTCTTGTGCTGTTCGAACCTACCAGCAACAAATCTAGCAGCCCGCATCTGGATTATATCGATATGTTCCTTTAACCCGACCAGGTGCGGGTCCCAAACACCAGAGCAGTTCTCAAGAATAGGTTGCGCTAGTGTGTTATAAGCGGTCTCCTAAAAAATGAACCACACCTTTCCTAAAATTCTTCCAATCAACCGAAGTCGACCATTCACCTTCCCTACTACGATCCTTACATTCTTGTTCCACCTCATACCTCTTTGCAACGTTACCTCCAGAAATTTAATCGACCTGTATCAAATAGCTCGCTACCAATGCTATATTCGAACATTGTGGGATTTTTTTTTCCTACTCACCTGTATTAACTTACACTTTCCTACGTTGTGAACAAAAGCTTTCCCCTCTCAAGGAAATGCACTATGTTCGAACTGAGAATATGTTCAAGGAATCTGAAGAAAACCAACGTTAAGGATATTGGCCTGTAATTTTGCGGGTTCATTATTTTAACCTTCTTAAATATAGGTGTGACCTGCACTTTTTTCCAGTCGCTTGGGACTTTGCGCTGGGCGAGAGATTCATGATAAATACAATCTAAGTAAGGCGCCAAGGCCCTAGAATACTGTTTTTAAAACCGAACTGGTATTCCATGCCGCCCGCTTTGGCCGAGCGGTTCTAGGCGCTTCAGTCCGGAACCGCGTTGTTGCTACGGTCGCAAGTTCAAATCCTGCCTCGGACATGGACGTGTGCGATGTCCTTAGGTTAGTTAGGTTTAAGTAGTTCTAAATCTAGGGGACTGATGACCTCAGATGTTAAGTCCCATAGTGCTTAGAGCCATTTTTTGAAATTCCGTGCCGGCCGCGGTGGTCTAGCGGTTCTAACCGCTTCAGTCCGGAACCGCGCGACTGTTACGGTCGCAGGTTCGAATCCTGCCTCGGGCATGGATGTGTGTGATGTCCTTAGGTTAGTTAGGTTTAAGTAGCTCTAAGTTCTGGGGGACTGATGACCACAGTAGTTAAGTTCCATAGTGCTCAGAGCCATTTGAACCATTTGAAATTCCGTCCGGATGTAGCGACTTGCTTGTTTTCAGGTCTTTCAGTTGTGCTCTACACTGGGGTTCCTATTATTGTGTCCTTCACATGGTAGTCTGTGCGATGGCTAACGACGATACGTTTGTACGATGTTGCCAGCCAACAGTGCCGCACAACTCTTTAAAATAAAAATAACCCTCTTCTAACGACCCTGTGGTATTCATGGGTGAAGTGACTCAGTAGCACGTGCGTAAACAATGAACAAATTTCACTTAGGAACGCAGAGTCTAGAAGCAAATCATGTGCCAGAGCATTATCTGTCAATCTTCATGTACTTCTGTATGTACACACATATACACTGTTTGTGTATATATTCTTGGTCCGATCTCAGGAACTATTGTAGGGAATCTGATACGGTTTTCAGTAGTAGATAGACTGATTCACGTGGAAGGTTTGTGTCTACACTGAGGTAATGAAAGTCGTGGAATAGCGATATGCACACATACATACGGCGGCAGTATCGCTTATACAAGGTATAAAAGGGGCGTTCTGAGACTGAACGCGGAACAGTAGTTGGAGCTAGACACATAGGACATTCCCTTTCAGAGATTGTTAGGGAACAATGTTCCGAGATCCACAGTGTCAAGAGTGTGCCGATAATATCAATTTTGAGGCATTACCTCTAACCGCGGACAACGGAATGGCCGACGGCCTTCGCTTAACGACCAAGAACAGCGGCGTTTGCATGGAGTTGTCAGACAAGCAACACTGCGTGAAATAACCGCAGAAAGCAATTTTGGACGTACGACGAACGTCTCCGTTCGGACAGTGCGACGAAATTTGGCGTTAATGGCTATGGCAGCAGACGACTGACGCTGCTGCCTTTGCTAACAACACGACTTCGTCTGCAGCGCCTCACCTGGGCTCATGGAAATACTGGTTGGAGCCTAGAGACTGAAACACCGTAGCGTGGTACGATCAGACCCGATCTCAGTTGGTAAGAGCCGATGCTAGGATTTGAGTGTTGCGCGGATCCCACGAAGCCATGTACCTAAGCCATGTACAAGGTGCTATGTAGGCTGGTGCTGGCTCCATAATGGAGTGGGCTGTGCTTTCATGGAATGGACTGGGTCCTCTTGTCCAACTGAACCGATCATTGACTGGAAATTGTAATGTACGGCTGGCTACTTGGAGACCATTTGCAGCCATTCATGGACTTCATGCTTCCAAACAACGATGGAATTTTTATGGATGACAGTTGTTCGCAACTGGTTTGAGGAACATCCTGGAGAATTTGAGTGAATGATTTGGCCACCCAAATCGCCCGACGTGAGTCTCGTCGTCCGTTTATGGGACATAATCGAGAGGTCGATTCGTGCACAAAATCCAGCACCGGCAACACTTTTGCAGTTGTGGACGGCTACAGAGGCAGCAAGGATCAATATTTCTGCAGAGGACTTCCAACCACTTGCTGAGTCCATGCCACGTCGAACTGCTGCACTACGCCGGGCAAAAGGATGTTTATAGTAGGAGGTACCCCATGATATTTGTTGCCTCAGTGTGTAATTTATAAATATTTTATTCAAATTGGTTCAACTATGACGAAGCGAAATCTACCGCTGCCTTCTAGCGATGAACCACAGAACGCCTTGGAATCATCCACACATGTTCAACCACAGTGGTCCACTATGTTTTCTGTCTGTATGTTCAGGCTGATCCGGGGCACTATGGTATGTTTTTATGGTTTTCACTAATAGATAGGCCTGCCGGTGTGACCGAGCGGTTCTACGTGCTTCAGTCTGGAACCGCGTTACCGCTACGGTCGCAGGTTCGAATCCTGCCTTGGACTTGGATGTGTGTGATGTCCTTAGGTTAGTTAGGTTTAAGTAGTTCTGAGTTCTAGGGGACTGATCACCTCAGATGTTAAGTCCCATAGTGCTCAGAGCCATTTGAACCATCTGAGCCACTAATAGATAGGCTAATTCACGAGGAAGGTAACTGATCACAGGAGGTAACTGTAAGACCGCCTGACTGCAGCGCCAAGTCAGCGTGAGCTACCGCTACTGGGAGGTTATGTGGCCGTAGCTCGCAGTGAAAAGGCACTACAGTCGGGCAGACCAGAAGCTGCGGCAGCTCACAGCTATCAATATTGCCACACGATGTTACTCCAGAAGTCAACTAAATATGGAAAACATTCACGCCTCGAGAGAAATTTCCTGGTGTGCACTTCTTAATTTTTCTGAGCTATATGAAACTGATGATATTCATTTTATACTAAAGTTCAGCCATTTTACTGTATAGATTGTTCATTCTCTTGTACAGTTATGATTCCAGTCTTTGGCCATTTTCATGCACCACAATATTAGGCATGATCAGACTGCTGCAAATTAATTCATCATCGAAATACTCTCACCCCCCCCCCCCCCCTGTCAGCCCCACCCCCTCCAGTACATTAAACTTTGGAGGTGTCACAGCATATTTCGAAGATGACTTCGTTTAGAGAAGGCTGATCATACTGCACATTTTGGTACTCGAAAGTGGCCAAAGGCCTAAACCATGGTACAATAAAATTTACAATATATACAGACAGTTGGTGGTACTTTCATTAAATAGTATTATGTGACTGTGGCCCCAAAGTATGTTGATACTATCGTTGATATTCACTTACCTACTGTTGTTCTATGAATTATAATTATCAGAACTAGACATGATTGTCTTAACGTGAATTCCGCGATCGGTTTCGGGCTAGCTGCCCATTTTCAGATCATATATTGTAGTTACAGAGTAACTTGCCCGTACAGAATATATGATCTGAAAATGGGGAGCTAGCCCGAAACCGGTAATTGAAAATAAAGAATAGCGATCGAAGACTGAAACGCCATATTTTATTTAATTATAATTATAACTCTATACAGTGTCCCATAAACTAAATTACCTCACTGTCAGATAAATAGTATGGCTGTAGACACTTGGTGCTGCAATGCAAAGTTGAGACGAGCCGTTAGGTTTAGTAATAAATCGGCTATGTTTCTTTTTCTCACTGTATTTATATGCTTCTTTTGTGTACTGATTTAACTATGATACTATACATTAAATTTTAATTTTTTCTTTTACGCTACCTATGCTTTACATTTCTAAAAACATTAAGGCTCCAAACAAATTACACAGTAGTCGTTTGTACACACAATGGTATCAAACATCATAACAGGCGTCGTTTACTAAAGTTGTTGGAGTTGCCGAATTTTATATGGATATAAATGCAGAGCGGTGTATAGTGAAATATAACAAGTGAAAAAATGTAACACACTGAGTTCGATCAGCTCATAAATCCAATATTTTTTTCATAATGTGGGGCCACAGTCATAATATATTTCTTTTAAGTTAGAACCGTCATTAGACTGTTTTTTATTTGCATTGTTACATTTACACGATCATGATTTTGGCTTTAAAGTGCCATTATCAAGTGTTTTAATGTTATACAGTGCCTAACATGGCATACTGTCGTATTTAAAATACACTATTAGACACATTGACCCTTAGACAATGTGTATAACATAAAAAACACTTGATAATGGCACTTTAAAAAGCTGAAATCATGAACGTGTAAATGTAACACTACAAATAAAAAACAGTCTAATGGCGGTACTGACTTTAAAGAGTTCATAAATCAATACAGTAAACGGAGTTCAGTGTCATCCTTTACTTTCCCTCTTGTGTAATGGCACAGGAATTTTTCCTTTTTTGTTAAGTGCCCACACGGAACGTGTACTTCAATCCTGCTATTGGCCACTTACATTTCTCCACAACATTTTTCAGTCACGTTGCTGATGTATAATACGGGTTATCGCAGAGTTATGTTGTTCGTATCGTAAATCCTATTACACTCTGTAAGTTCAACGATGACTGGACCCAGGTATGAATCTCAGAAGGGAAGAGCAAGAGGTCAGGATATCCCCTGCCCCCACAAAGAAAGTTTCACCAAAATTATTTACATTTTTACGTACATAAATTTCAGAAATTTTTAGCCAGTTTTTGCAGAACATAATCCGTCTGTAAGATGAAGAGCAAGCAGCGCTCGTGATGGGGAAAGAACGCTACAACTGCCTTAGAGGCACCCCAAAAATCAGTTTCCAGTATATAAAGATGCTGCATCGTGCAGTGGTTCACGTAGTTTCTGTTTGTATGAGGTACGAGTTTTTGCTTTAGTTACATTAGTTATTAATTTCTATGTATCACTATCATCACCATATATTACAAATCGAAGTACTCCGTCGCACTTTTCTGTCTATATATGATGGCAAGTCTCGAAAACTTCTGTAGGAATTTTGATACGATTTTCCTTTATAGATAGACTGATTTACGAAGATGGTTTGTGAATAATTCATAAATATTTAGTGCACCGTGGCTTAATTACGATGATGTTTGTCGTGTAAGTCGTATAACCTGAGAAGTTTCCTGGCATGTGCTGTTAAAACGTTTAAATTATACTAGAATCTGTAGTTTATCAACCGTTACCTAGGCAGTGTGTAACAATTACGATGACATACATACATTTTCAACACATTAACTCTGTGACGGCAGTACAAGAAAACAGGACACGGGGATGAAGTGTATTCTGTCACGACTAGTGGCTCGATTGACAGGAATTGGCCGCAGCGCCACCGTTCTCGGACTGGTTGCACTTGCAGAACTACAACGGGAAGGAAGCTAGTGGCACCTTAACTTTTAGTATATGCAATCCTCAGCATTAGATTTGTACTCTTTCGCTTCAAATCTCTGCCACAGACTCATCGCAGTCTCCTTGAGGTTACTTAAAACAGCGTCAATGGGAGTGCTGTTTGTTGAGACTGGTCCGCGTTTTCACCAGCAGAACAGCGCATGGGCGCCCTCGCGGAGATGCACTGTACGGCTATTGGCCGGCGCGTCGTAGTTCTCTGATCCACTCACCCCCTCCATCTTCCCTTCTGACGCTGCCAATGGATTCCGGCGCCCGTAATAGGGGATTCTGCCGTGGGGCCGGCATTCCGATCGGCAGCGCTTCGCTATGCGGGTCGAAGGCTCGGCCGGAATCGCAAAATATTCCCCCCTCCACCCTTCCATTGTGCGCGCCGCTGCCGCATTCGCTGTGTCCACCCCTCCCCCCTCCTCTCCCAGCCCCACCCTACTCATCGCACCTGCTGCAGACTGACACGGCAACCCGTGAAATACCACCCTACGCACCAATGGCACACGCCGTGCGCGGGGTGGGCGGGATGGGGGGAAAGGAAATGCAGCAAGTGGAAATGAAATCCATCTGGTGACGCGACGAGCCGCGCCACAACGTTTTTAGGACGCCATTATTGTTTTTGTTTTTCATAAAAAAAAGAAGGCTGCTCCCTCCGGCTCTGAAATTCACGGTCCTTTCGATTTCTTTTTTTCTTTACTTGCTTGCCCGGGGTACTGCTAGGCTTATTTTTTTTTCTTTTTTATTTTTTTCTGTTTTTTCTTTTTTTGTTTTTGTTTCCCGGCTAACCGAAAAACTCTTTATGTTCAGCTCTGATGGTTCTGAAAAGGCGCTTCCGTTTTCTTCCATCTCACTTCTTCGCGAAATGCGGAAACGATATTCAGAATTCATATGTAACGTAAACAAATTTTACTCTAGGACCTATGATCCAAGACGAAAGGGGTGTATCTCGTATTTCAACAGCTAGCATGTTCTGACGATGAACAATTTTCATTCGACTGATTATTTAGCTTTTCATGCAAAGCTGTTTCATCTGACATCACAGTTCATTCAGAGAGCAGTCACGTGTTCCAGTCCGTTCGAGTAAGGCGAGGATCCGGGTTTCAATTCTGCGAGTGTTAAAGTCTGGTCACGTTTTAGAGTGATTTTCAAAATATGAATTATCATCGTGGTCTCTGTTTTTGGATAATAGTGACACCTACACCCTTTCAGAATTTTTTATTGCCGTTGAATATGAAGGCTTCTTGTTTTTTAGGTTCCTGTCTCGTCATCACCCATCCCCTGCTTCAAATGTACAAGATGTATATTATAGGTACAAATGAAATGGTCCAGTAGAGGACAATGAAATAAGGAAATAATCCTAATAAACATAGGTCCGGAAACCAGTCGTTTCCCCAATACGACTTAGTACGACTGGGTATATGAACACATTATAACAGAGTCACTGAGGATCCAAATTACAGATACGCACTTGAGGACAAACGCATTACAACAAGTGTTACTTAGTGGCACTTGCTGAGTTGTGGAAGGCCTTGCTCGCAGTTTAACTGAATGAGCCACACAGCAGTGGTGGGCACGTAAGGTATGGAAAACAGCTCCTACATATATTCTCTCTATGTTCTGATGATGATGATGATGATGTACCGAAGTGCATCGATAAATTAAACTTCGACCAAGGCTTCCACAATTCATTAAGTGCCAATTCTCAATGGTCGCCTCCGGCCGTGGTGGCCGAGCGGTTCTAGGCGCTGCAGTCAGGAACCGCGCGACTGCTACAGTCGCAGGTTCGAATCCTGCCTCGGACATGGATGTGTGTGATGTCCTTAGGTTAGTTAGGTTTAAGTAGTTCTAAGTTCTAGGGTACTGATGACCTAAGATGTTAAGTCCCATAGTGCTCAGACCCATTTGAACCATTTGAACCTCAATGGTCGCCTATCTCATAGATGGGAACTTTTATCTGTGAAGTGAAGTTCTCCTAATGGGCACTGTTCATGCGAGGGCAGGCTTCATCGTGGCTCCTCTGGCTCTGAAATTCATGGTCCTTTCGATTTCTTTTTTCTTTACTTGCTTCCCCAGGGTACTGCTGGGCTTACTTTTTTGTTTTTTTTCTGTTTCCCGGCTAAATAAAGAACTCTTTACGTTCAGCTCTGACGGTTCTGAAAAGGTGCTTCCGTTTTCTTCCATTTCACTTCTTCGCGAAATGTGGAATATGATTATTCGCTATTTTACTTACATGTTCAAAAGGCCCCAGCGTGTTCCGGATGCATTGACAACCATGCAAAATATGTTTCCGGAGTTGGAAATGGCTCTGAGTACTATGGGACTTAACTTCCGAGGTCATCAGTCCCATACAACTTAGAACCACTTAAACCTAACTAACCTAAGGACATCACACACATCCATGCCTGAGGCAGGATTCGAACCTGCGACCGTAGTGGTCGCACGGTTCCAGACTGTAGCGCCTAGAACCACTCGGCCACACTTTCCCGAGTTAATTCATACTACCTTCATGGCTGGAGTACGAAAAAGCTATTAAATATCCCTATACAAAAAATTCAACAGGTTTAAGTCGGGGGACATGGGAGATCATAGTATTGGCGGCTCACGACCTTTACGCTTGTTGTCGAAACGTTATTTACCAGGACGGCCAGAGTGGCCGAGCGGTTCTAGGCGCTACAGTCTGGAACCGCGCGACCGCTACGGTCGCAGGTTCGAATCCTGCCTCGGGCAAGGATGTGTGTGATGTCTTTGGGTCAGTTAGGTTTAAATAGTTCTAAATTCTAGTGGACTGATGACCTCAGAAGTTAAGTCCCATAACGCTCAGAGCCATTGGAACCATTGTTATTTACCAGCACTTAGGTACGAAGGTAACGATGACTGTTTACCTATTTTGTTTTCTGTGTATTGTATATTGAACCGGGGACCTAGAAATGACGGAGAGGCTTCGTCCCGCCGTAGCCCTCAGTGGTTCACAACCCCACAACAGGGCACAGCAGTCCACCCACCTCACCGCCGCCCCACACCGAACCCAGAGTTATTGCGCGGGTCGGCTCCCAATGGACCCCCACCCTGGACGTCTCATAAGAAACGAGTGTAGCCCCAGTGTTTGCGTGGTAGAGTAATTATGGTGTACACGTACGTGGAGACAGTGTTTGCGCAGCAATCGTCGACATAGGTTTACCTCTTGGTAAACTCACTTGCGATGTTTCGAAGGAATCGTAGCATAAAGCATTAACAGTGTTGTAACATTGGCATTACTACACTTGTGAACTAGTCGTACTGGAGAAACCACTGGTTTCCGTAGCTATGTTTATTATGATTATTCGCTATTTCATTGTACTCTACTCTCCCCTTTCTTTTGCACCTACAGCAGCTACAAACCCTGTACACTGCTGCCGTCCACATGCTTAACTGTGTAGGATCTAATAAAAATAACAACGAAATATAATGTTTGTACAGGACCGTGTAGTATAGGAGCAGTATCTTTCACAACGTATTTAAGTAACAAAGTGGATAACGTCTGAAATTCCTTGAGTCTTTTTCCGGATGATGATGTATACAGAGCGTCGCGAAGCTAGAAAGTTGCAGCGAAACGCTGAAAGACTTTCAGAGGATCGGCGCCTGGTGCAGGGACTGTTAGGTGACCACAACATAAAAAAATATACCGAACTGCACTTAAATGGACAGAAAGACCCATCACTGTATGATCACATGATTGCAGAATTATCACTCGAAGTAGTCACACCCATAAAACATCTAGGATGTATGAATACAAAGCTATTTAAAGTGGAACGGCCACCTAAAAGTAATTGCTGGTACGGAAGCTTAAAAACCCTCGTTCGACCAATAGTTGAATATGGCCAGTCAGGCTGATCCGTACCGTATAGGACTGATAGAAGAATTAGAGAAGTTCCAAGGAAGAGTAGCGCATTTCGTTACAGGCTCATTTAATAAACACGAAAGCCTCACGGAGTTGCTCTACCAAGTCCAGAAGGATACACTGCATGATAGGTGTTCTGCATGACAGTGTGGTTTACTATAAAAGTTCTGCGAGCGTACTTTCCTAGAAGAGTCAACAAAAACATTGCTTCCTCCTATGTACATCTCGAGAAAAGACTATGAAGGTAAAATTAGTGAGATACGAGCTTAACCGAGGCTTACCAACAATCGTTCTTCCCGCCAACAAATCGTGACTGTAACAGGGAAGGTGACTTGCGGAATGCAGATGTAGATCTTCCATAACTGAACTCTACCACACAATGGCGTACGAAATGCTAGCCAAAATCGTTTGGTACATCGCTCTCGTGTGGTGTCGTCAAACCTAGCGACCGGTTGCAGACCACATCCCTCGTGTGCGGGGCCCTTGAGAATACTATGCTGCGTCAGAGCAAAGAAACGAAGTTACAGTTGTCTATAGAGATCCCCCACCGTGAGCTCTATACCGTATAAACGTAGAACTATGATGCGGATTCCTGCCGTTTGCATAGTGGGCCTGTACGCGGTTACGGAAGCAGGTAATTGTCAGACCTGTTAGACATTGCAATAACTCATTGTGAAACGTCTCCACAACAAAATAATTGCTTCCTTCACGTAAGCTACCTATGTCACAATTTTTCTCACAATTTTGTTCATGTAAATGGTAACAGACAGTTTAGTGCTACGGAGTTATTTCGTGTGCCTTTTATCTTTACTGCGTACATTCTGCAGAAAACTGACAAGAATTTGCTACACAATTCCCGAAATCCATAATCCGTCACTTTCGACACGTACCCGTGTTGTCAAAACTGACTAGATGCAACACTAAAAAATGCAGACGTTTTTCCTGAAAACTCTATGTTTAAAGACCTGTTGAACGATATATATTGTTATATTTCAGTACGATTGAGTGCACATAGATGATAACGGGCAATGACTCACTTCACTTATGAAATATGTAATAGTGCATTTCGTTTTAGATTGAGATGCAGGTCCCCCTGCATATTCATTACCTTTTCATACTAAGTACTTGCTTTATTTATACGCAATATTTTTCATTATTGCTATGTCTGAGCGAATGATGTCAACTTTACAAAACTGTTGAGGCTTCCGTGAGCACTTTCTGACGTATGGCCTGTTAGGTACTGTCCTTTGATCTATAGCCAACGTTTGTTTGACGATTTTTCTGACGTCTCAACAGCACGAGTGGCTCACATTGCCAATGGTTCGCCCCGCGTCGGAAATGAGGGCTAACCTATGACAGTGCCAGCCACTTACACATCCAGATTAAAGCCCCCCCCCCCCCCCCCACCTCTCAGACACAGACACACACACACACACACACACACACACACACACACACACACACACACACACACACAAACAAACAAGAGCAGCAATACGAGGTGCATTCAAGTTCTAAGGCCTCCGATTTTTTTTCTAATTAACTATTCACCCGAAATCGATGAAACTGGCGTTACTTCTCGACATAATCGCCCTGCAGACGTACACATTTTTCACAACGCTGACGCCATGATTCCATGGCAGCGGCGAAGGCTTCTTTAGGAGTCTGTTTTGACCACTGGAAAATCGCTGAGGCAATAGCAGCACAGCAGGTGAATGTGCGGCCACGGAGAGTGTCTTTCATTGTTGGAAAAAGCCAAAAGTCACTAGGAGCCAGGTCAGGTGAGTAGGGAGCATGAGGAATCACTTCAAAGTTGTTATCACGAAGAAACTGTTGCGTAACGTTAGCTCGATGCGCGGGTGCGTTGTCTTGGTGAAACAGAACACGCGCAGCCCTTCCCGGACGTTTTTGTTGCAGTGCAGGAAGGAATTTGTTCTTCAAAACATTTCGTAGGATGCACCTGTTACCGTAGTGCCCTTTGGAACGCAATGGGTAAGGATTACGCCCTCGCTGTCCCAGAACATGGACACCACCATTTATTCAGCACTGGAGGTTACCCGAAATTTTTTTGGTGGCGGTGAATCTGTGTGCTTCCATTGAGCTGACTGGCGCTTTGTTTCTGGATTGAAAAATGGCATCCACGTCTCATCCATTGTCACAACCGACGAAAAGAAAGTCCCATTCATGCTGTCGTTGTGCGTCAACATTGCTTGGCAACATGCCACACGGGCAGCCATGTGGTCGTCCGTCAGCATTCGTGGCACCCACCTGGATGACACTTTTCGCATTTTCAGGTCGTCATGCAGGATTTTGTGCACAGAACCCACAGAAATGCCAACTCCAGAGGTGATCTGTTCAACAGTCATTCGGCGATCCCCCAAAACAATTCTCTCCACTTTCTCGATCATGTCGTCAGACCGGCTTGTGTGAGCCCGAGGTTGTTTCGGTTTGTTGTCACATGATGTTCTGCCTTCATTAAACTGTCGCACCCACGAATGCACTTTCGACACATCCATAACTCCATCACCACATGTCTCCTTCAACTGTCAATGAATTTCAATTGGTTTCACACCACGCAAATTCAGAAAACGAATGATTGCACGCTGTTCAAGTAAGGAAAACATCGCCATTTTAAGTATTTAAAGCAGTTCTCATTCTCGCCGCTGGCGGTAAAATTCCATCTGCCTTACGGTGCTGCCATCTCTGGGACGTATCGACAATGAACACGGCCTCATTTTAAAACAATGCCCATGTTTCTATCTCTTTTCAGTCCGGAGAAAAAAAATCGGAGGCCTTAGAACTTGAATGCACCTCATATATTGCTGCTGATTTTCAAGCAATTTCATTAGAAAGCCTATTGCGACTTTGGGCAGTATCTGAACATTGACCTTTCGGTCCGACCTTTGACCTCCCACCTCACGCTTTCTATCCTCTGCTCTCTTTCCCATCTTCCCTCCTCCCCTACCATCCCGTCTGCAACCCCTCCATCCCCTATCCTCTCTGCCTCTACAACTCCAAAGTGAATTCCCTTCCCCTCACGCCCCTCTCCTCGCCCTCCCTGCTTTTCTGTATAATTTCTAGCAAATAGGCCAATTAGAGATCTTCCAAGCCGATTGCGTTACAACAAAAACATAGTTATTTCGCCCAAAGACACCTCAGTGCAGCATTGTCATCTGGCTAATATAGATTTCCGTTCTTCTTTCATTAGGTGGATTTTAAACCTCTTGAAGCTATGTTCCACTGATGGTATTTTTTAGAAGTTCTTCAGTAATGATTCACTTAAGCAGTCACCATTGTGGGGGAGAATGTGATATTGAATCATTTTCTGCACTAGAAAAATTGTAATTGCAGTTGTTTCTTGGCAAATATGGGATGTGATTGCGTTTTAACGGTTTCGATTTTGGGGGCCCTAAAATGTGAAACATTATACTGCAAACAGCTTTGAGGGCCGTTACTGGCTTCGTTTATTACATTTTTTTCTGTTATTAATATACCTACTGCCACCATCACGTACTTAAACGTGTGTATGTTGACTTTATGGGTGTCACCAACAGATTGTAGCGTAACGTTGTAGTTGGCCTTGTTTCGTTTTTTAATGCTTTGTGAAGCAAATGAGTTGAAGATATAACTATTTCCACAACTAAATCAACTAACTGTTTTTTGTTTGTTGATAGTGTTGCCACAATAGCAAATTAGTCTTAGATACTTGTGAGCAAAATTTAAAAGGTTTGTTTACATACTATTTGCTACAGTTTTGCGTTACAAAGTCAATGTATAGAGGAAAGTGCCCAAAACTTAACCCCATTTTGTTCCTGATGTTTGAGAAACAGAAAATATTAAAAAATTAGGTTTCAGAACGTGGATGTATTTACTTCATAGTGTCTAGCAATATTTACATTTGACGCTTGGAAAATATAATTAAAAGTTATGAAAATAAATTATTTTCAGAAGCTTTGCACTTGCGAGTTTGAAAAATCGTTTCTCTCGAATCCCTTCTAAAGATAATCAAAATAGCTGTAAATAGGAAAAAGTATTAAATAAAAAGAAATATAATCTAGCTTCCGAGTACGTATAAGATAACGTCTTCTGGAAGATTACAGAATTTCTGTGTTTTCTTTGCTGACTCCGCAAGATGGTCCTCCAGATTTTCTATCAGAAAGTTTGGTTTTGTGGCGTTTAAAAAAAGGAGTAACCCACTTTTTTCCATCAATTTCGTCTTTGAATGAGTGTTCAGTGCTATTCTCTCTGTCAATTGTACGATCATTCTTCACATTTCATTACGAGTAAGCCCAAAGGAAGAAATTTCCATAGCAAGACAATATTAAACCAGCTCTTCTTCAAGACCTTTACCCAAAATTGTAGGTCTACCTCTTTTTGTTTTTATTAATTCCTCAGGTGTGCCACATTTCATGTTGTTCAACCTCGTTAGTGTTAAGTTTGGAACACTGAACTGTTCACTGGCCTTCTTCCTACCCATCTTCTTTTTCTGGACTGCATCAGTAGCTTTAGTCATTTTAGATGGAATCGACTTTCTTTGATTAACTTTCCTATTATCTTCTTGGAATTTGCAATAGAATTGCAGACAGTAAGATTATGCACTAAAAAAGGCAGAGTTTAAACATGAGAAAGTAGGGGGGCCCTGTTTAGGGAAATAAAAGGTGTCCAGTTTGCTCAACTACATTTCATTAACCAAATAAAATTTTAACTAAACATCAAAAACGATTTAATCATAAACGTGAACCTTAAACCTTATTATCCAAGAGATTGGCTTCACTTCGAATATTTAGGAGAAATAACGAAATGTGTAGAAAAATGTAAAAACTTCTTCTACTGTCAAAACATTTAATGCAAGCTGATGAGTAACAAGTGAAGCAGGTGACACGTGCGCACAACCACCGACTAATGTTCAGGAGCGAGCAGAGCCAAGAGACCAGAGGTTCACTTTAGCGTGTGGGAGGAGTCCAGTTTGGGGCACTTTCCTCTACCAAGTAAAACGTGCTGAATTTTGATGATAGTTTTGTCTGACATAGGGTAGCATCTGCTATTGTCAGTAATGTTCACAGTGTGATGGACACAACACACTAACTTTCATCACTTGACATTGTTAACGGTTTTGCAGGAAAAGTGAATCATTTTTGCTGTATTTTTCTAAGAAAGGTGTTTTCATAGATATTACATTTTTTTGTTCTTCTCTTATTGTTAGCTAAGAAATAACGTTTGAGATGCAATTATCGTAAATTTAAACTGCTGGTTCATTCAACATAAAATATTTTTGGGAGCTTGTTATCGCATGTACGTTATCTGACCAAAAGTATCGAGACACCCTGTGTAATCCAGTACTACTGTATAATACGAGAAGCTGACCCGCCAGTTCAAAAGCAGGAGGGGAGTACCACGTTGTCAGTATAGAAGCAGTGCAAGCATACGGGTCCGCCAGAAGAGGTCATCTAATTCGAACGTGTACCAGTCATTGTTGGATGCCACCAAAGTAACAACCCCATCAGGACATTTCAACGTTCCTAAAACTGCCCAATTTGACTGTTGGTTATGTGATTGTGAAGAGAAAACGCGAAGGTATAACCGCAGCTAAACCCAGATTAGGCAGACCTCAGGGGTCATCGCGCATTGCGAAGGAAAATTGCAAAAAAAAATCGAGTGAAAACAAAAGTAGGAATTACACATAAGTTCCAAAGTGCTACCAGTAATCCGGCTAGCACAATAACTGTGCGTAGGGAATTAAAAAAGAATGGGATGTAATGGTCGAGCAGCTCGTTATAAACCAAACATTTCTGCAGTCAGCGCTAAGCGACGCTTGACGTGTTGCTAAGAACGATGCCACTGGACAGTGAACGACTGGAAGCGAGTGCTTTGCAGTGATGAATTACGCTGTACCCCGTGGCAACCTGATGGAAGGATTTAGGTTTGGCGAATACCTGGAGAACGTGACCTACCACCGTGTGTAGCGCAGCAGTAAAGTACGGAGGAATTGATGTTACGGTAAGTAGGTACTTTTCGTGCTTGGGCTGTGGTCCCCCTACTGTGCGTATGAAAAGGCTAAATGCGGAAGGATTTGAACATACGAGGGCAGTTCAATAAGTAATGCAACACATTTTTTTTCTGAAACAGGGGTTGTTTTATTCAGCATTGAAATACACCAGGATATTCCCCAATCTTTTAGCTACACAACACTATTTTTCAACGTAATATCCATTCAATGCTACGGCCTTACGCCACCTTGAAATGAGGGCCTGTATGCCTGCACGGTACCATTCCACTGGTCGATGTCGGAGCCAACGTCGTACTGCATCAATAACTTCTTCATCATCCGTGTAGTGCCTCCCACGGATTACGTCCTTCATTGGGCCAAACATATGGAAATCCGACGGTGCGAGATCGGGGCTGTAGGGTGCATGAGGAAGAACAGTCCACTGAAGTTTTGTGAGCTCCTCTCGGGTGCGAAGACTTGTGTGAGGTCTTGCGTTGTCATGAAGAAGGAGAAGTTCGTTCAGATTTTTGTGCCTACGAACACGCTGAAGTCGTTTCTTCAATTTCTGAAGAGTAGCACAATACACTTCAGAGTTGATCGTTTGACCATGGGGAAGGATATCGAACACAATAACCCCTTCAGCGTCCCAGAAGACTGTAACCATGACTTTACCGGCTGAGGGTATGGCTTTAAACTTTTTCTTGGTAGGGGAGTGGGTGTGGCGCCACTCCATTGATTGCCGTTTTGTTTCAGGTTCGAAGTGATGAACCCATGTTTCATCGCCTGTAACAATCTTTGACAAGAAATTGTCACCCTCAGCAACATGACGAGCAAGCAATTCCGCACAGATGGTTCTCCTTTGCTCTTTAAGGTGTTCGGTTAGACAACGAGGGACCCAGCGGGAACAAACCTTTGAATATCCCAACTGGTGAACAATTGTGACAGCACTACCAACAAAGATGTCAAGTTGAGCACTGAGTTTTTTGATGGTAATCCGTCGATCATCTCGAACGAGTGTGTTCGCACGCTCCGCCATTGCAGGAGTCACAGCTGTGCACGGCCGGCCCGCACGTGGGAGATCAGACAGTCTTGCTTGACCTTGCGGCGATGATGACACACGCTTTGCCCAACGACTCACCGTGCTTTTGTCCACTGCTAGATCACCGTAGACATTCTGCAAGCGCCTATGAATATCTGAGATGCCCTGGTTTTCCGCCAAAAGAAACTCGATCACTGCCCGTTGTTTGCAACGCACATCCGTTACAGACGCCATTTTAACAGCTCCGTACAGCGCTGCCACCTGTCGGAAGTCAATGAAACTATACGAGACGAAGCGGGAATGTTTGAAAATATTCCACAAGAAATTTCCGGTTTTTTCAACCAAAATTGGCCGAGAAAAAAAATGTATTGCATTACTTATTGAACTGCCCTCGTATTTTACAGCATTGTGTCCTGCGTACGGTAGAGCAACAGTTCGGGTACGATAATTGTTTGTAACAGCATAACAATGCACCCCGTCATAAAGCAGCGCATGTAAGGCAATGGTTTGTGGACAATAATACTCTTGAAATTGACTGGCCTGAGCGTAGTCTCGACCTGAGTCGAGTGGAACATCATTAGCATAATTTAAATGTCCAACATGACTACCTTTTCTCGCTTCACTTGTTGAGTAATAACGGGCGCCTTTCCTCCACAGACATTCCGACGCCTCATTCAAAGTATCTCTCGCATTCAAGCCGTCACTAAGGACACATCCCGTTTGATGTGCGGTGACGGTATTCATGACTCCAGGGAGTAACGCACCACAATCGATAAGCCGCGCTCGACGCACTTGTAGCGCAGCAGCCGTATGGGTTGCCAGTACGAGCTATACCGAGGTCCGCTAGGGACCGGAGCTGCCAACCCATGGGCATCAAGTGTGAGGATAGCGATTGGTCGATGCCTCGCTAAATACCGGAGCGTCCGCTAGGGGTAGCCTCGCGGTCTGGGGCGCCTTGTCACGGTTCGCGTGGCTGTCCCTATCGGAGATTCGAGTCCTCCCTCGGCAATGGCCGTGTGTGTTGTCCTTAGCGTAAGTTAGTTTAAGTTAGATTAAACTGTGTGCAAGCTTAGGGACCTATGACCTCAGCAGTTTGGTCGCTTAGTATCTTACCGCAAATTTGAAAAACCGGAGCACTGAGCTACGGCAGGCAATTCTCTTCAGTGCAGCGACTCGTGTACAGTCTCCTGTTACCGCCGAATCTACGAGCTACAGTGTTCGTCCGTCGCATCCAAGACTTAGGCTCCGTAGGCATCTTAGGCTAGCTCTGGACGACTCTACGTAGGCATCACTCAGAGGCACAGTAACAGAGCTGTAATATTTCAGAGAACTTGGAACAATTTCAAACGTCTAATTGCGCTAGAAGAAGAATCCTTTAAGCTAATTATCTCTTCATATTTATTAAACATCATTTAATTACTAATTGTTGGGAGTCTTTCTGATTGAAAATAACGTACGTCATCCTCCTGCACTCCCAACGTAATGTCCACTAATAGGTGTCCGGATACTTTCTGGAATTGTACCTCGCTGTCAAGTTTACAACGGAATGTGCAATTATCAACGTTTACGATCACGTCTCACAAAAACATTTCACTTTCAGAATGTGTTGGTTGTGTGTGATGACTGACGCACTTCTTGTTAAGTTCCAGGCGACCTTTAGTTGCGGTGTGGTGTCTTCAGGCATTTTAATATTCGTTTGTTTGTTATGTCCACAGATGTTTTTGTGTGTGTATGATCGTGGATGCTCTAACACAAACACTGGCAGTTTTGTTAAACGGTAGTGTCAGTAGTGGGGGAGATTGTGTACATTATTATTAAATCTGATTATGTTCTATATCAAGGTTTTTTGTTGTTTTTTGGGTAAAATAAGCAATGAATTGTTATTCATTTTAATTTGGTCGTTGCCTAGGCAGTTTGTATACGGAAATTATCTCGTATTGTTAGGAGTTCTCTGTTGCGATTGCTTAATTTAAAAATTTTCCTTTCTTTCATACCTACTTTACACAATATGCTTACTGCTCGCTTCTGATAAGCAAATACTTTATTTACTTACAGTGCACTGTCTGATAGGATAATTCCATACGACAGTAAGGATTACAAATACACAAAATCAGCTAACACTCTTTACGTCAATACAATGAGAGATGCTTCCAAGGCCTAACACGCTAAACTCAGCTTCCCCGTTAATTTATCCATGTGCTGATTCCATTTTAACTTGTTATCCAGCTGGACCCCATGAAATTTCACGCACTGTACTTCATTCAGAATGTAATTATTAATCTGTCCTTGCCCAAAAAATTCGGCATTGCTTATTTGAAATTGCATCACACGCTGCCAGAAAGAATTAGTATGCTGTTTTAGAGGTTTCCAATTCACTCAAGATTTGTTGTTGCTACAGTGCAAATGGAGTACATGAAATGATTACATTTACATGTCAATAGCACTAGCTGTTCTGAGTTACCAGATACTGATCCATGCTGGAACACCCATGTTAGTACGTGGTGTAGCTTCCACTGACAGCAATGCAGACGTTGACTGTGACATACAGTCGATCATACAGGTGGTGAATAATGTCCTGGGATACGTTATTCCGTGCCTGCTCGACCTGTTCACATAGTTCTGCAAGAGTTGTTGGTTGATGTGTCACACGAGTCACTTCTCGTCCCATCATATCCCACACGTACTCGATTGGAGACTAGTCCAGAGATCATACTGGCCAGCGAAGTTGCTGCACATCTTGCAGAGCACGCTGAGTATCAAGGACAGTGTGTGGGCGAGCATTATCCTGCTGGAACAACACATCACGTTCCTATTTAAAAGAACGGCAAAAGAACTGGTCTAACATCATTCTGCACGTACCGAGGGCTGGTTAGCATCCCCCCCAAAAATACCAAAGGTGAACGAGAGTTGTAGCTTGTCGCACCCCAGACGGTAAGATCTGAGGTGGGGCCAGCGTGTCGTGGACGGTTGCACTCTACGAGACAGCACTCACCAGGCCTACGTCGTTAACGACCATCACTTGCGTGCAGACAGAACCTGCTAGCATCGCTGAAGACCACAGCGAGCCATCCCATCTTCCAAGTGATCGTTCGTCGCCACTAGTCGAACCATGAACGCCAGTGCTGTGGGGTGAGTGGAAGATGGACTAGAGGTGTGCGTGCCAGTAGTCCCACTCCTAATAATCCGTTTGTAATTGTTCGTGTTGAAAAACCTGGGCACACAAGCCCTCTTATCTGTGCTGTGGTATCTGTGCGATCTGAGACTACTGCCCCTACAATATGACGATCCTGAGGGGAGTCTGTCTGCGTGGACGTCCAGAACCGCACCTAGGAGTGTGAGAATGTTCACGTGACCAGTGATATCAGCATTGTTGACAAACTGGCGCAGCACGTTCAACTTGTAGGTAATTCCTCGAAAGGACAATCCCGCCACTCGGAACGCCACAGTTTTGATTCCCTGGTGAATTCGAACTTTCTGTAGGATAAGCTTCGACAGCTACTTCTCTCTCTTTTACTTCCTTCATTTACACTTTCTTCAACATCCTCTACTTTTTCCTCATCCTCGTCTATCTTCTCTTTCTTCGTCGCTGCTTCCACATAATCGCATCTAAATGCTCTAATTATCGCTTCATAACGTCCTTCGTTATATACGTTGGGTTGTGTGCCCACTAGTAACTTATTTTCAACTTCTGTCGACTGCGCATTATCCTCATTGAATTCGCTTTCCCTGGTTTCCATCTCAAATAGCTCTGCAATACTCATTACTTCGTCCTTTCCTCCTACATTCGTTGTGCATGCTTCTGGTAATTCATCTTCCTCGTCGGTATTCTCCCAATTAATTTCGTCCCAACACGATATTGTTATTTTCCTGTCTTCGTTTTCATCTGGTCCCTGCGGATTTGTTTCTTCCTTCTTCTCTTCTCGTGATAAGATTTTTACTCCTCTGTTCAAGGTGCTGCAATTGTCCTGGGTCGGTGCGTCATTCTCTTTGGCATGGGCGCTTAGCTGTCAATTCGAACGTTTATCGGGGTTTGGTGGTCTTACCTCCACCTCTTCTATCTGTATTCTCTTTTCTTGTTCAGCTAGTTGATAATGGTTTCTTTGTTGATAATTTGTCGGTCTATTGGTTCTCCAGTACCCGTTCCGGTTGTCGTTATTCCATCTTGGGTGAATTATAACTCCTGGAAATGGAAAAAAGAACACATTGACACCGGTGTGTCAGACCCACCATACTTGCTCCGGACACTGCGAGAGGGCTGTACAAGCAATGATCACACGCATGGCACAGCGGACACACAAGGAACCGCGGTGTTGGCCGTCGAATGGCGCTAGCTGCGCAGCATTTGTGCACCGCCGCCGTCAGTGTCAGCCAGTTTGCCGTGGCATACGGAGCTCCATCGCAGTCTTTAACACTGGTAGCATGCCGCGACAGCGTGGACGTGAACCGTATGTGCAGTTGACGGACTTTGAGCGAGGGCGTATAGTGGGCATGCGGGAGGCCGGGTGGACGTACCGCCGAATTGCTCATCACGTGGGGCTTGAGGTCTCCACAGTACATCGATGTTGTCGCCAGTGGTCGACGGAAGGTGCACGTGCCCGTCGACCTGGGACCGGACCGCAGCGACGCACGGATGCACGCCAAGACCGTAGGATCCTACGCAGTGCCGTAGGGGACCGCACCGCCACTTCCCAGCAAATTAGGGACACTGTTGCTCCTGGGGTATCGGCGAGGACCATTCGCAACCGTCTCCATGAAGCTGGGCTACGGTCCCGCACACCGTTAGGCCGTCTTCCGCTCACGCCCCAACATCGTGCAGCCCGCCTCCAGTGGTGTCGCGACAGGCGTGAATGGAGGGACGAATGGAGACGTGTCGTCTTCAGCGATGAGAGTCGCTTCTGCCTTGGTGCCAATGATGGTCGTATGCGTGTTTGGCACCGTGCAGGTGAGCGCCACAATCAGGACTGCATACGACCGAGGCACACAGGGCCAACACCCGGCATCATGGTGTGGGGAGCGATCTCCTACACTGGCCGTACACCACTGGTGATCGTCGAGGGGACACTGAATAGTGCACGGTACATCCAAACCGTCATCGAACCCATCGTTCTACCATTCCTAGACCGGCAAGGGAACTTGCTGTTCCAACAGGACAATGCACGTCCGCATGTATCCCGTGCCACCCAACGTGCTCTAGAAGGTGTAAGTCAACTACCCTGGCCAGCAAGATCTCCGGATCTGTCCCCCATTGAGCATGTTTGGGACTGGATGAAGCGTCGTCTCACGCGGTCTGCACGTCCAGCACGAACGCTGGTCCAACTGAGGCGCCAGGTGGAAATGGCATGGCAAGCCGTTCCACAGGACTACATCCAGCATCTCTACGATCGTCTCCATGGGAGAATAGCAGCCTGCATTGCTGCGAAAGGTGGATATACACTGTACTAGTGCCGACATTGTGCATGCTCTGTTGCCTGTGTCTATGTGCCTGTGGTTCTGTCAGTGTGATCATGTGATGTATCTGACCCCAGGAATGTGTCAATAAAGTTTCCCCTTCCTGGGACAATGAATTCACGGTGTTCTTATTTCAATTTCCCGGAGTGTAGTTATTGCCATATTCTCTTCTAAATCCATAACCGGTTCTATGTTGAAATCTATTGTCGTTTCTTGGTGCGAAGTTATCACGTGGTTCGTAATTATTGTTTCTTCGTACTGTGTCTTGTGGATTCCACTGCTTTTTGCTTTCGTTTTCACGTGCGCTTCGTCTTTTTCTTGCGTCATCTTCCGAAAATATGAACTCTAGTTCCCTTAGAATACCTTTAAATGCTTCGACGTCATAGCCTCCGCGACCTACTAATGAGCGCTGGTATTTCAATGGTAACTTCATCGCGCATAATTTAATCAACTCTTCGTCACTGTATGGTACATCTAAGCATTGATTTTTCTTTGCCATTAATTCGAAAAATTTCACGGGACTCTTCTCTTCTGAATTTTCAAAATATGGGTTCTCTAATAATTCGTACTTCACTCTTTTCTGTGCTTCGCTGGACCAATATCGTGAGAGAAACTTCTCTCTGAAAACTTCGTACGATCGGCATGCCGCTGCAACATTTTGCATGGTTTCTGCGACTGTTCCTGACATGTGTGCACATATAAAGTCTAATTTGTGTGCTAGCGTCCAGTGTTCTGGTAATCCTACTCGGAATTGATCAATAAAAGTTCGTGGATGTAATGAGTTTCCTTCTCGAAAGTGTTGAAATTTTCTGACTGTGAGGAAATGATCGTTGTCGTACTTCGTCATTGTTCTATATGAAATTCGCGATTCTTCGCCACTATTGTTTCTGATCATTTCTCCCGTCGTTCTTTCCGGTTGTGGTAGATCCATTACATATTGTCCACTGTAACTTACGCGTACCCGCGGTGCAGGCTGTCTGACTTCACGTATGTTACTTTCCGCCTGTGATAGGAATCGCAAATGCATGATATCTTCGATAATTGTTTGTTTTTCTGGTGCTGTTACAGATACGGATGTGGTTGCTGACTCAGTGCTTGTTCGATCCTGTTCACTACGCTCTTCAATGGTTTGCAACAGCTCAGTTCGCAATTTCTGAAATTGTCGCTTCGTTTGCGCTTCTATTTTGACTATGCGGTTATCATATCTTTTCAGCGCTGCTTTTGTGATACGTTTGTGTAACACACCGTTTTCAACAATTTCACGCGCTGTGCCTGCTGCTTGTCTAGTTATTACGTTTATCTGTTTCTCTAGTTTCTTGACTTCTCCCTGGGTGTTGTTACGTAATGTTTTGATCTCGTCCTGAGTGTCATTACGCAATGTTTGTACGTCCACTTGTACCTTGTCAATGTCTGTTCTCAATTGATTGTGACCTGTTACTAAGTTTCCTATCACTTCTCGAGATTCTTTTGCCTCGTCTTCCATATGACTTAGGTGTAACTGAATTTTTTTGTTTTGTTCTTGAATCTCACGCATTTGTCTCGTGGTTTCTGCAATTTGTTTCGTCGTTTCTGCATTCTAAATTTTAATTTGGTTCGCAATTTCTTTATTTTGTATTGTCATGGTTTCCGTCAGAGTGTGCTCTCTGCCGCCGTTGGATAAGCAGCTGAAAGCAGAAAGTCGTATACTCCTAGCTCACTTATTTGTTACATAGTTTAATAAATTTCTTTGCGTGTTTTTGCTACTTGCATTGTTTAATTCATAAATTTCGGGCATATTATAGTATTTGAAAGTTGTGGTATCGCGTTTTAGTACCTGAATAGTGTAAATTCGCGTAGTCGTCTGTCTTCTGTTTTTGTTTTGAACGGCCAGTGTCGGTTGGTCACAGCCAGTGTGCTCCCTGCCGCCGTTAGATGAGCAGCTGCCAGCAGAAAGTCGTATACTCCTAGCTCAGTTATTTGTTACATAGTTTAATTCTTAATTTCTTTGCGTGTTTTTGGTACTTGCATTGTTTAATTCATAAATTTCGTGCGTATTATAATATTTGAGAGTTTTAGCATCGCGTTTTAGTACCTGAATAGTGTAAAATCGCGTAGTCTCCTTCCGCCGCCGAGCAGTGTGTCAGCAGTGCGCAAGTAGCAGCATTACTGCATTTACTAGGCAATCTTGTATTTTAATAACCGTTAAAATTTTGTGTCGATTTGTTTGTGCTCTCTGTACATTAGTTCAGACGTTCTTTGCACAACAGTTTTTAGCATGGATAGGGACTGCAACTGCTGTGTTCGGATGCAGGCTGAGTTGGCATCCCTTCGCTCCCAGCTTCAGGCAGTGTTGGCTTCAGTCGCACAGCTTGAGGGCTATTGCCAATGGGCATCACTTGTCGGGGATCGCCAGCTCGTCCCACGCATCCCCCGATCGGGCTACGACTGTGGCTGCCCGGGATACCGCCCACATTGAGGCTGATCCCTCACCTGTGGTAGAGTGGGAGGTCGTCTCGAGGTGTGGCAGGGGACGAAAGACATTCCGGAGGGCTGAACGGAAGGCCTCTCCAGTTTGTCTGACGAACCAGTTTCAGGCGCTGTCTCAGGCTGATGCTGATCTTCGGCCGGACATGGCTGCTTGTCCTGTTCCAAAGGTTGCCCCTCAGTCTGCAAGATCCGGGCGGTTGCAGAGGGTGGGCTTACTGGTAGTTGGGAGCTCCAACGTCAGGCGCGTAATTGGGCCCCTTAGGGATATGGCAGCAAGAGAGGGGAAGAAAACCAATGTGCACTCCGTGTGCATACCGGGGGGAGTCATTCCAGATGTGGAAAGGGTCCTTCCGGATGCCATGAAGGGTACAGGGTGCACCCATCTGCAGGTGGTCACTCATGTCGGCACCAATGATGTGTGTCGCTATGGATAGGAGGAAATCCTCTCTGGTTTCCGGCGGCTATCTGATTTGTTGAAGACTGCCAGTCTCGCTAGCGGGATGAAAGCAGAGCTCACCATCTGCAGCATCGTCGACAGGACTGACTGCGGACCTTTGGTACAGAACCGAGTGGAGGGTCTGAATCAGAGACTGAGACGGTTCTGCGACCGTGTGGGCTGCAGATTCCTCGACTTGCGCCATAGGGTGGTGGGGTTTCGGGTTCCGCTGGATAGGTCAGGAGTCCACTACACGCAGCAAGTGGCTACACGGGTAGCAGGGGTTGTGTGGCGTGGACTGGGCGGTTTTTTAGGTTAGATGGCCTCGGGCAAGTACAGAAAGGGCAACAGCCTCAAAGGGTGCGGGGCAAAGTCAGGAAATCCGGGGACCAAGCAGCAATCGGTATTGTAATTGTAAACTGTCGAAGCTGCATTGGTAACGTACCGGAACTTCAAGCGCCGATAGAAAGAACCAAAGCTGAAATCATTATAGGTACAGAAAGCTGGCTGAAGCCAGAGATAAATTCTGCCGAAATTTTTACAAAGGCACAGACGGTGTTTAGAAAGGATAGATTGCATGCAACCGGTGGTGGCGTGTTTGTCGCTGTTAGTAGTAGTTTATCCTGTAGTGAAGTAGAAGTGGATAGTTCCTGTGAATTATTATGGGTGGAGGTTACACTCAACAACCGCGCTAGGTTAATAATTGGCTCCTTTTACCGACCTCCCGACCCAGCAGCATTAGTGGCAGAACAACTGAGAGAAAATTTGGAATACATTTCACATAAATTTTCTCAGCATGTTATAGTCTTAGGTGGAGATTTCAATTTACCAGATATAGACTGGGACACTCAGATGTTTAGGACAGGTGGTAGGGACAGAGCATCGACTGAAATTATACTGAGTGCACTATCCGAAAATTACCTCGAGCAATTAAACAGAGAACCGACTCGTGGAGATAACATCTTGGACCTACTGATAACAAACAGACCCGAACTTTTCGACTCTGTAAGTGCAGAACAGGGAATCAGTGATCATCAGGCTGTTGCAGCATCTCTGAATATGGAAGTTAATAGGAATATAAAAAAAGGGAGGAAGATTTATCTGTTTAGCAAGAGTAATAGAAGGCAGATTTCAGACTACCTAACAGATCAAAACGAAAATTTCTGTTCCGACACTGACAATGTTGAGTGTTTATGAAAAAAGTTCAAGGCAATCGTGAAATGCGTTTTAGACAGCTACGTGCCGAGTAAAACTGTGAGGGACGGGAAAAACCCACCGTGGTTCAACAACAAAGTTAGGAAACTACTGCGAAAGCAAAGAGAGCTTCACTGCAAGTTCAAACGCAGCCAAAACCTCTCAGACAAACAGAAGCTAAACGATGTCAAAGTTAGGGTAAGGAGGGCTATGCGTGAAGCGTTCAGTGAATTCGAAGGTAAAATTCTATGTACCGACTTGACAGAAAATCCTAGGAAGTTCTGGTCTTACGTTAAATCAGTAAGTGGCTCGAAACAGCATATCCAGACACTCCGGGATGATGATGGCATTGAAACAGAGGATGACACGCGTAAAGCTGAAATACTAAATACATTTTTCCAAAGCTGTTTCACAGAGGAAGACCGCACTGCAGTTCCTTCTCTAAATCCTCGCACAAACGAAAAAATGGCTGACATCGAAATAAGTGTCCAAGGAATAGAAAAGCAACTGGAATCACTCAACAGAGGAAAGTCCACTGGACCTGACGAGGTACCAATTCGATTCTACACAGAGTACGCGAAAGAACTTGCCCCCCTTCTAACAGCCGTGTACCGAAAGTCTCTAGAGGAGCGGAAGGTTCCAAATGATTGGAAAAGAGCACAGGTAGTCCCAGTCTTCAAGAAGGGTCGTCGAGCAGACGCGCAAAACTATAGGCCTATATCTCTGACATCGATCTGTTGTAAAATTTTAGAACATGTTTTTTGCTCGAGTATCATGTCGTTTTTGGAAACCCAGAATCTACTCTGTAGGAATCAACATGGATTCCGGAAACAGCGATCGTGTGAGACCCAACTCGCTTTATTTGTTCGTGAGACCCAGAAAATATTACATACAGGCTCCCAGGTAGATGCTATTTTCCTTGACTTCCGGAAGGCGTTCGATACAGTTCCGCACTGTCGGCTGATAAACAAAATAAGAGCCTACGGAATATCAGACCAGCTGTGTGGCTGGATTGAAGAATTTTAGCAAACAGAACACAGCATGTCGTTATCAATGGAGAGACGTCTACAGACGTTAAAGTAACCTCTGGCGTGCCACAGGGGTGTGTTGTGGGACCATTACTTTTCACAATATATATAAATGACCTAGTAGATAGTGTCGGAAGTTCCATGCGGCTTTTCGCGGATGATGCTGTAGTATACAGAGAAGTTGCAGCATTAGAAAATTATAGCGAAATGCAGGATGATCTGCAGCGGATAGGCACTTGGTGCAGAAAGTGGCAACTGACCCTTAACATAGACAAATGTAATGTATTGCGAATACATAGAAAGAAGGATCCTCTATTGTATGATTACATGATATCGGAACAAACACTTGTAGCAGTTACTTCTGTAAAATATCTGGGAGTATGCGTGCGGAACGATTTGAAGTGGAATGATCATATAAAATTAATTGTTGGTAAGGCGGGTACCAGGTTGAGATTCATTGGGAGAGTCCTTAGAAAATGTAGTCCATCAACAAAGGAGGTGGCTTACAAAACACTCGTTCGACCTATACTTGAGTATTGCTCATCAGTGTGGGATCCGTACCAGATTGGGTTGGCGGAAGAGATAGAGAAGATCCAAATAAGAGCGGCGCGTTTCGTCACATGGTTATTTGGAAACCGTGATAGCGTTACGGAGATGTTTAGCAAACTCAAGTGGCAGACTCTGCAAGAGAGGCGCTCTGCATCGCGGTGTAGCTTGCTCGCCAGGTTTCGAGAGGGTGCGTTTCTGGATGAGGTATCGAATATATTGCTTCCCCCTACTTATACCTCCCGAAGAGATCACGAATGTAAAATTAGAGAGATTCGAGCGCGCACGGAGGCTTTCAGACAGTCGTTCTTCCCGCGAACCATACGCGAGTGGAACAGAAAAGGGAGGTAATGACAGTGGCACGTAAAGTGCCCTCCGCCCCACACAAACGTTGGGTGGTTTGCGGAGTATAAACGTAGATGTACATGTAGATTAATTGTAATAATTCTGCCAGATTGGTGGGTCCTATTGCGTTTTCTTCCGACGTCCTACGCTCTGTGTTTGCGCCCAAGTGTTGGTTTGCAACCGATTGCATTGAACTGTGCGGTGACACGTTTCTGCTCAAATTCCTTGTACTCTGTGGTGAGGGAGCTCTGATTACCTGTATTATGGGTTCTACGTATTCAAGACGCAAGTTAGAATCCTCATCGATTGTCTCTCTACTTTCCTGATCCTCTGTCGTATGCTGACCTAGGTTTTCTGTGCCTTGGCGTACATTATCCTCGTTATGGTGCGTTATCTGTCCTATTTCTCGCGATACTGCATCGTCTGTTGTACTGTCCTCTATTCTCTGTCCATCTTCATGTTGGGTCTCTACCTCAACTCGGTCAAGGTCTCGATCTGCCATTGCTAATCATCCCTTATTTTCTGTTTTAAAAGCAATTCACGCGCCGTACTTCGCGTCAACATGCGCTCATACGATCTCACGCGTTTCATAAACTTTTTGCACACACGACTTGACAATCAGTTCACTTACTTGTTGGGTCAGAACCAACTTGTCAACGATGTATCCGCCACCTGTGCGCTTGCATTGGAGAGAAAACTTAATTCTAACAATATTAAAATTCATAACTTAATTATGCTATTGTCTCTGCTAGAATGTCTCACTTTCTATTGAATACTTTCTTACTATCTATGGCTGCAGATACTGTTTTCGACTGTGTATAACCTTAAGAAAAAAAATTTTGTTACAAAAATTTTTCAACAAGTTATTTTTCTGACCTAGTTAGGCATGTGGTCGACCTTCAATCATGGTATTTTACCATCCTGGCAGGGTCGCCATTCTCTAACATTCTGCGTGGTGTCTGTCTGTTCTAAGTCGTGTCTCTCTACCACTTTCGCGCAACGACGCTCTGAGCGTGTTTTTTAGGGAATTGACTAGTTTGAACCTGGGACCTGTTGCTGATAAGGAGACGCCAGACCACACATGACATGTAGAGTTCAGAAGAGTTCAGTGAGACTAGCGATGATATAATCAAATCCTTAATGATTTCAGCGTCAGCTCCACTGCACCCCCTGTAAAAGAATCTTAATACTAACTAAATTTAGTGGAAGGGGTTCAAGGCTTTCCTATTTTTATTTAGATGGTAAAATAACGTCGAAAAAACAGTTAAGTTTACCATTGGAAATTTTATTCTACTCACAAAACATTGTTTATAAATTGCACTATTGATAAAAGGAAATGTTTTAATACAGGATGATAAAAACCAACTACGTTCAACAAAAATGTGAACGAATATTCCCTGAATGGGTTTCCAAGTTCTACAATGGATCGAAGGATGACCTATGCCATATCACATCTATAATCTAGGTTTAAATTAAGTTTCACTAAAGAGAAAACTATAAAAATGGTCTACAGTGACCCTCAATTATCTTGAATTACTTATCTAACTTGTCGTAAATTACAGTGGCTGATGTGGCTTCTCAATAATTATATAACAGAGAAATCATCGCGTTTCAGATTTTAACTTACGTAGCAAATGTGAATACCATGAGATTTAATTTACGTAAAAAGGGGATGTAACAGATCAGACTTCTGCAGTTCTGAGTGAAGCTTTATGCGCGCTTATGCGGCATCGCGTGCGTTCATTTCCTAACTTCTCCTTACTACAATTTACCGAAGTTGGTTTTTAAAAAAAACTATCTGGCTGTGTTTTCATCTGATCAGTCAGGGTCTCAATGTTAACCTCAAGCTCCGCCTACAAAATTTCTGTCTATCCAATGAGAAACATTATACTTTTCTTGGTGGGGCAATGTTTTTAACGTTTGCAACGTAACAGAGACGCGAAAAAGTCTCACGCTAAAACTTGCGGCTGGTGTGGCCATTTTAGTGTTATCGTAAGATCTATACTGTTCTTCTGGAGGGCTCTAGCTTTTAACATGGGCTGGGGTGTGGTCCTGTCGGTTAGCTGGCGACGTGGGTGTCCGTCCCTTATTGTAGGGCCTTCTAGCTTAACACGGTTCTGCTCTCGGCTTCTGTTCTCGTTTCTCCCCACGGAACTGCGTCTGTCTCACGGTGGGAAATTATGGTTCAAATGGCTCTGAGCACTATGGGACTCAACTGCTGTGGTCATCAGTCCCCTAGAACTTAGAACTACTTAAACCTAACTAACCTAAGGGCATCACACACATCCATGCCCGAGGCAGTATTCGAACCTGCGACCGTAGCAGCAGCGCGGCTCCGGACTGGAACGCCTAGAACCGCACGGCCACCGCAGCTGGCGGGAAATTATGACATGCATTTAGGCATTCTTGTGTTAGTCTGTGGTATTCCATTTGCTTACTCATTATTCGTATTACTTTGGTTAATTTAATGTCACGATTTATTCGGAGCTATGTGACATACTACTGGATTTGCTTATCATATCAGGGTTTTCATGGAAAGTGTTGGATTTGCCTGACAACTTATAATTATTCTCTTCTTAGTAAGGATTCAAGAACTTTTATTCCACCTCAGGTTATCGTTGACTTCCCCTAAATTCAGTAATGCTTTGCAGGTAATCTGAGTTTCCGTAATGTTCCGTCCACTACACACCTTATACCGAATTTATTCCACCGTGTTTACTCATAATTTTGATGCCTGTCACTGTTCGTAGTTAACGTAACACGTTGTACACAAAACCTAAGACCATTTTAAATGACATATACTATTATCTAAGTGTTTCCTGTGAAAGTTGCATAGAAATTACTCAGCATCAACGTTGATTAGGCAAAGCTTTATTATGGTAACCTGCTAATGGCGTGTTAGCCCACCCCTGGAACGTCACACAGCAGCCAGTCTGCGTCAGTGGATTTGAGAAATCTTTCGTAGCTTTCCGAATGTGTGTGGCACCAGACGCCTATGCGCAGGTCGCTAAATTTCCGTAAATTATGGGCCGTGTGTTGTTGAGCACAAAGTTGGCACCCGATAGCGTCTGTGTGAGTTACATAGGGTTCAGAACAGCCGAATTTGGCGGTAAAGAAGTCAACGTGAGTTGACTATCATGCTCTTCAAACCACTGTAGCGCAACTCTGGCCCTCTGACACGGAGTGTTATCCTGCTGGAAGATACAATTGCCGTCGTGGAAGACACCAAGTATGCAAACATAGAGGTGGTGCGCAATACTGTTCACGTAGTCCAGAATTGGCATGGCCCCTTCGATTACTACCACAGGCCCATGGAAGTCCAGATGAATGACCTCCGTAACACAATGGTGCCCCATTGTGGCGCTGTGCATATTTCGAGCAGACGTTCGGCTGGATGAAACGTGATTCATCCTATCAGGCGACACGTTTTCATTGTTTTACCATCCAGTGTCAATGACCCTATGCACACCTACAATCGTAATTGACGATGTCAATAGGAATACATAGGGGGCCGTGCGGGATTAGCCGAGCAGTCGAGGGCGCTGCAGTCCTAGACTGTGCGGCTGGTCCCGGCGGAGGTTCGAGTCCTCCCTTGGGCATGGATGTGTGTGTTTGTCTTTAGGATAATTTGGTTTAAGTAGTGTGTAAGCTTAGGGACTGATGACCTTAGCAGTTAAGTCCCATAAGATTTCACACACAATACGTAGGGGTCTTCTCTGCAGAGCCCCATTTCCAATAAACACTGAACACGGTGCGCTCCGAAACACTTGAGCTCGTATCAACCGTACTCTCTCGTCAGATCTGCCACTGATCGCCCCCTGCAATGCTTTACAGAGCAGAGCAGGCAAGGCTTCGACTTCCACGTTCAGTGACACGGTGTGGAGGTACAACATCTTGTCATCAATTCGTGGTTTCAGCGCCCTTCAATCACTCTGCACAGATACTCAAAACAGTAGCAAGTGAACAGCCGACCACTTTCGCCGTTTCCGAGATGCTGGTATCAAGGCATTGGGCCTTAACAATCTGACCTTTGTCGAAGTCGCTTATGTCAGTTGAACTCCCTATTTGCGGCTCGTATCACCGCTAGAATGATTCCCAGTTAATCTCTACTCCGCTCACACAGCATACGTCAGTTGCCCCTACCGATGCCGTTTTATGCAGCCCGCAATGTCTGTCTGGTCTTCGCCGGCCGGTGTGGCCGAGCTGTTCTAGGCGCTTCAATCTGGAACCGAGAGACCGTTACGGTCGCAGGTTCGAATCCTGCCTCGGGCATGAACGTGTGTGATGTCTTTAGGTTAGATAGGTTTAAGGAAAACCCGTGGTCTAGGGGTAGCGCCTTTGATTCATAATCAAAACGTCTTAGGTCCCGGGTTCGATCCCCGCCACTGCCCAAATTTTGATAAATAATCAGCAATGGTGGCCAAAGACTTCCGGCATAAGAAGTTAGCCACAATCTGCCAACGGCCTTGTCAAAGAGGCCGGAGGAGCGGATAGAGGTTCAGGGCACTTTCTTGTCCTAGGGGTGGGAAATTGCTCCTAAAGGCGGAAGAATCAGCAATGATCAACGACATGAGGATGCAGAAGGCAATGGAAACCACTGCATTAAAGACACGTAACGTGTATCCACAGGACACGTGGCCTGTAATTGAAGAAGTGTCATTATGATCTCTCCATTGGCAAAAGATTCCGGAATAGTCCCCCATTCGGATCTCTGGGAGGGGACTGCCAAGGGAGAGGTTACCATGAGAAAAAGATTGAATAATCAACGAAAGGATAACGTTCTAAGAGTCGGGGCGTGGAATGTCAGAAGCTTGAACGTGGTAGGGAAACTAGAAAATCTGAAAAGGGAAATGCAAAGGCTCAATCTAGATATAGTAGGGGTCAGTGAAGTGAAGTGGAAGGAAGACAAGGATTTCTGGTCAGATGAGTATCGGGTAATAACAACAGCAGCAGAAAATGATATAACAGGTGTAGGATTCGTTATGAATAGGAAGGTAGGGCAGAGGGTGTGTTACTGTGAACAGTTCAGTGACTAGGTTGTTCTAATCAGAATCGACAGCAGACCAACACCGACAACGATAGTTCAGGTATACACGCCGACGTCGCAAGCTGAAGATGAACAGATAGAGAAGGCGTATGAGGATATTGAAAGGGTAATGCAGTATGTAAAGGGGGACGAAAATCTAATAGTCATGGGCGACTGGAATGCAGTTGTAGGGGAAGAAGTAGAAGAAAAGGTTACAGGAGAATATGGGCTTGGGACAAGGAATGAAAGAGGAGAAAGACTAATTGAGTTCTGTAACAAGTTTCAGCTAGTAATAGCGAATACCCTGTTCAAGAATCACAAGAGGAGGAGATATACATGGAAAAGGCCGGGAGATACGGGAAGATTTCAATTAGATTACATCATGGTCAGACAGAGATTCCGAAATCAGATACTGGATTGTAAGGCGTACCCAGGAGCAGATATAGACTCAGATCACAATATAGTAATGATGAAGAGTAGGCTGAAGTTCAAGACATTAGTCAGGAAGAATCAATACTCAAAGAAGTGGGATACGAAAGTACTAAGGAATGACGAGATACGTTTGAAGGAATGGACATCTCTAAAAAGGGCCATCACAGAAGATGGGAAGGAAAACATAGGTACAAAGAAGGTAGCTGCGAAGAAACCATGGGTAACAGAAGAAATACTTCAGTTGATTGATGAAAGGAGGAAGTACAAACATGTTCCGGGAAAATCGGGAATACAGAAATACAAGTCGCTGAGGAATGAAATAAATAGGAAGTGCAGGGAAGCTAAGACGAAATGACTGCAGGAAAAATGTGAAGACATCGAAAAAGATATGATTGTCGGAAGGACAGACTCAGCATACAGGAAAGTCAAAACAACCTTTGGTGACATTAAAAGCAACAGTGGTAACATTAAGAGTGCAACGGGAATTCCACTGTTAAATGCAGAGGAGAGAGCAGATAGGTGGAAAGAATACATTGAAAGCCTCTATGAGGGTGAAGATTTGTCTGATGTGATAGAAGAAGAAACAGGAGTCGATTTAGAAGACATAGGGGATCCAGTATTAGAATCGGAATTTAAAAGAGCTTTGGAGGACTTACGGCCAAATAAGGCAGAAGGGATAGATAACATTCCATCAGAATTTCTAAAATCATTGGGGGAAGTGGCAACAAAACGACTATTCACGTTGGTGTATAGAATATATGAGTCTGGCGATATACCATCTGACTTTCGGAAAAGAGTCATCCACACAATTCCGAAGACGGCAAGAGCTGACAAGTGCGAGAATTATCGCACAATCAGCATAACAGCTCATGCATCGAAGCTGCTTACAAGAATAATATACAGAAGAATGGAAAAGAAAATTGAGAGTGCGCTAGGTGACGATCAGTTTGGCTTTAGGAAAAGTAAAGGGACGAGGGAGGCAATTCTGACGTTACGGCTAATATTGGAAGCCAGGCTAAAGAAAAATCAAGACACTTTCATAGGATTTGTCGACCTGGAAAAAGCGTTCGACAATATAAAATGGTGCAAGCTGTTCGAGATTCTGAAAAAAGTAGGGATAAGCTATAGGGAGAGACGGGTCATATACAATATGTACAACAACCAAGAGGGAATAATAAGAGTGGACGATCAAGAACGAAGTGCTCGTATTAAGAAGGGTGTAAGACAAGGCTGTAGCCTTTCGCCCATACTCTTCAATCTGTACATCGAAGAAGCAATGATGGAAATAAAAGAAAGGTTCAGGAGTGGAATTAAAATACAAGGTGAAAGGATATCAATGATACGATTCGCTGATGACATTGCTATCCTGAGTGAAAGTGAAGAAGAATTAAATGATCTACTGAACGGAATGAACAGTCTAATGAGTACACAGTATGGTTTGAGAGTAAATCGGAGAGAGACGAAGGTAATGAGAAGTAGTAGAAATGAGAACAGCGAGAAACTTAACATCAGGATTGATGGTCACGAATTCAATGAAGTTAAGGAATTTTGCTACCTAGGCAGTAAAATAACCAATGATGGACGGAGAAAGGAGGACATCAAAAGCAGACTCGCTATGGCAAAAAAGGCATTTCTGACCAAGAGAAGTCTACTAATATCAAATACCGGCCTTAATTCGAGGAAGAAATTTCTGAGGATGTACGTCTGGAGTACAGCATTGTATGGTAGTGAAACATGGACTGTGGGACAACTGGAACAGAAGAGAATCGAAGCATTTGAGATGTGGTGCTATAGACGAATGTTGAAAATTAGGTGGACTGATAAGGTAAGGAATGAGGAGGTTCTATGCAGAATCGGAGAGGACAGGAATTTGTGGAAAACACTGATAAGGAGAAGGGACAGGATGATAGGACATCTGCTAAGACATGAAAAAAAGGTTCAAATGGCTCTGAGCACTATGGGACTCAACTGCTGAGGTCATTAGGCCCCTAGAGCTTAGAACTAGTTAAACCTAACTAACCTAAGGACATCACAAACATCCATGCCTGAGGCAGGATTCGAACTTGCGACCGTATCGGTCTTGCGGTTCCAGGCTGCAGCGCCTTTAACCGCACGGCCACTTCGGCCGGCTCTAAGACATGAGGGAATGACTTCCATGGTACTAGAGGGAGCTGTAGAGGGCAAAAAACTGTAGAGGAAGACAGAGATTGGAAGACGTCAAGCAAATAATTGAGGATGTAGGTTGCAAGTGCTACTCTGAGATGAAGAGGTTACCACAGGAAAGGAATTCCCCCCCAGGGGGTCCACAACTCTTTTGTGGATACGTGCGTAGCGAGCACGGGACCCGAGCTAATGTGGCCCTCCTTCCTTTCCAGGCTGCATACCTTCCTTTTCCGCATCCTTCCCTATCCCCTGTCTTCAGCCCCCCTCCCCTCACCTCTGGCTCTTTCCCTTTCTCCCCCTCTGGGAGTATAGTTTGTGCCTACATCCGGAGACAGACGCTCGTAAATGTAATGCATTCTTCGCCTTCTCTGCTTGTATGTCTTCATCCTTCCTTTGTCCTTCTTTTTTCCTTATCTTTTCTCTTTCCCCTTTTCTCCGCTGCGGCGTTTGAGACCTCTCTTCATTCCATTCCCTTTCTTTGGTTTTCCCTTTCTCTTTCTTTCTCCCTGTGCGTGTCTGAAGGCCGACCCACGCATTTTTGTGCGTAGCCGGTGACGGGGTAACGCGTAATTCCCTGCCCTGGGTAGACAGGTAGGACACGTACATACCCCCTGGTAACGGCCAGGCCCAGGGGGGGGTGATTACCCAAGCTGATACCTTCCGAAAGTGCCGATTGGTCCCTCCGTCTGTTTGTCGGAAGGTGTGACCTGAGGTGTGAACAATCACCTAAGGCGGGAGTGCCCTCAGAGAGGGCCCCCACAAGGGACGAGCGCGCCATCGGAGACACCGGTAATCATGGGGGATTCTTCTGCAATGGTTTCCTCGCCTTCCACTATGTCTGCTCACAAGCGTAAGTTCACTGAGTCTCAGCCATAGACAGTTCTTCCATCGTTGCCACAGTCCCTTGTTGTTTCTCGGTCTGACGAAGGTCACGACTTCTCCACGGTCAACCCTTTCATTATTTAGAAAGGTGTCGATGCAATTGCAGGACCTGTAAAGTCTTGTTCCAGATTATGGAATGGCACCTTGTTGTTAGAAACAGTCAGTGCCCTCCAGGCACAAAAATTGCTGCGTACTTCACTGCTCCACACCTTCCCTGTCTGGGTTGAAGCGCACCGCACTTTAAATTCCTCACGTGGAGTCGTTTATACACGCTCCCTCGATCGATTGTCTGACGAAGAAATTCAGCACTACCTGTCTGACCAGGGCGTAACGGCTGTTCATAGAGTTATGAAAGGGTTGACACGAACATCATTCCAACCCGCACTGTCTTCTTGACATTTGATGAAGTTCAACTCCCATCGAAAATCAAAGCAGGCTATGAGATAATTTCCGTTCGCCTTTACGTCTCAAACCCTATGCGTTGCTATCGGTGTCAGCGGTTCAATCACACCAGCCAGTCCTGTTCCAATCCGGCCCAATGTGTTACGTGTGGCAAGGATGCCCATGAGGGTGCTTGTCCACCTCCATCCCCTCGCTGCATCAACTGTATGGGTGACCACACTGCTTCCTCTCGAGACTGCCCCGTTTTTAAAGACGAAAAGCTCATCCAGGAAATCAGAGTGAAGGAAAAGGTGTCGACCTTTGCTGCTCGAAAATTATTTTCCAGTCGACAACCCACCGTGCCTCAGACAGGAAAATACAGCACTGTCCTTGCTTCTCCTCGGCCAACAAAGGAGGCAGCCATGCAGACTTTAGTGCCACAGTCGTCAGATCGGCCAGCGCAAAGATCGCCCGTTCAACCTCACCACTTTCGCCTGCCCACTCTATGGCTCACCCTTCATCGGGTTCTGCTAAATCTCCAGCCCAAAAGTCAGACACCAAGACTTCGAAAAAAGAGCATACTCGTAAAGATTTTTTACGTACCCCAACTTCACAACCATCGGTTCCTCCTTCATCTAAACATCATATTTCCAAGAAGGCTACTAAGAAACTCAGTTCATCTCCTTCTCCGCCAAGGCGTGTCCTATCTACAGCACCACCTGGCGGAAATCGCCCTCGGCCCTCTTCTGTGTCGCCGAGGCGCACTGCTGGCGGCCGATCAACCGGCCGATCGCTGGTGGCAGGATCTGCTCCTGAACAACCTATGGATCAGGATCTTCTGCCTTCGGCTGAATACCATTCCATGCTGTCGGTCGCAAGCTCTGAGCAGTCGTTGAGTTGATGGCAACCTTGGTCACATTCCTCCATTTTCTGTTCACGCTATGTCCATTATCCACTGGAATATCCGCAGCATTCGAGCCAATCGGGATGAATTGTCGATCCTCTTACGATCCTACTCGCCGGTCATCTTCTGTCTTCAGGAAACAAAGCTGCGTCCCCATGACCGCTTATTTCTCCCCCATTTTCAGTCTGTCCGATTTGAACTCCCCTCTGTTAAAGGCACTCCAACCCATGGAGGACTCATGATTCTTCTCCATGATACTCTCCATTATCACCCAATCCACTTAAACACATCCTTCCAAGCTGTCGCTGTCCGTCTTTCCCTTTCTGGATATACCTTTTCTCTTTGTACTGTATACATTCCATCGTCCACACCAATGGCACGAGCTGATCTCCTTCATCTTCTTGGTCAGCTTCCACTCCCCTATTTGCTGGTTGGGGACTTCAATGCCCACCACCCGCTTTGGGGATCTCCACATCCTTGTCCATGTGGCTCACTATTGCTAGACGTCTTTCACCAAGCGGATCTAGTTTGCCTCAACACTGGTGTCCCTACATTTTTGTCTGCCTCCACGACAAATTTCTCTCATTGGGACCTTTCGGTCAGTACTGTTCCGCTAGCTCGGCGCTTCGAATGGTTCGCCCTTGATGATACACACTCGAGTGACCACTTTCCATGTATCCTTAGACTGCAGCCTCAACTGTCATATATGGGCCCGCGACGCTGGAAGTTTGCCCAAGCCGATTGGACACTTTTTTTCGTCTCTAGAGACATTCGATGACCGTCACTTTCCCAGCGTCGACGATGAGGTCACACATATTACCGACGTTATTCTTACAGCTGCGGAACGTTCAATACCACGCACCTCCGAATTGCCCCGGCGCCCCCCAATTCCTTGGTGGAACGAGGCGTGCCGTGACGCAATACGTGAGTGGCGACATGCTCTTCGCGTTTTCCGCCACCATCCTACTTTGGCCAACTGTATCCGCTATAAGCAGTTCCGTGCGCGATGCCGTCGCATCATCCGCGATAGCAAGAAGGCAAGCTGGAAATTCTTTATTAGCTCATGTAACACCTTCACTCCCTCCTCGGAAGTTTCGAGTCGGCTTCGACGGATCTCAGGCGCGCCTAGTTTCTCCCCGGTCTCTGGACTAACTGTCGCGCATGATACATTAGTGGACCCCGTTCCAATTTCTAACTCATTGGGTCAGCACTTTGCTGAGATTTCGAGCTCTTCAAATTACCCGCCAGCCTTTCTCCCGAAGAAACGTGCAGCGGAAGTGCGACCTCTTGCTTTCTCCTCTCAAAATCGCGAAAGCTACAAGACTGTTTTCTCCATACGGGAACTCCAACATGCACTCTCTTCTTCTCGCTCCTCCGCCCCAGGACCGGATGATATCCACGTCCAAATGTTGTTGCATTTATCAACCCATAGTCTGCGTTACCTCCTTCGCCTTTATAATCGAATTTGGACTGACAGTACTTTTCCCAGACGATGGCGTGAAGCTATCGTCGTTCCTGTTCCGAAACCTGGAAAGGACAAACATCTCCCCTCTAGCTATCGCCCCATTTCTCTCACGAGTAGTGTATGTAAGGTTTTGGAGCGTATGGTGAATTGCCGTTTAGCTTGGTGGCTGGAGTCTCGCAGTCTTTTAACACCTGCCCAATGCGAATTCCGAAAGCATCGTTCTTCAGTTGACCATCTTGTTGCTCTCTCCATTTATATCATGAACAATTTTCTCCGGAAACGCCAAACAGTAGCAATACTTTTTGATCTGGAGAGAGCATACGATACCTGTTGGAGGACAGGCATCCTCCGCACACTGTTCTCTTGGGGCTTTCGAGGTCGGCTGCCCCTTTTTCTTCGCGAATTTATGGCAGAGCGCACATTTAGAGTGCGGGTGAACACTACTCTCTCCCGTACTTTCTCCCAAGAAAACGGGGTACCCCAGGGCTCCGTGCTGAGTGTTGTACTGTTTGCCATTGCCATAAATCCAATGATGTATTGTCTCCTTCCTGATGTCTCGGGCTCCCTCTTTGTGGACGATTTTGCGATCTACTACAGCTCTCAACGGACCAGCCTTCTTGAACGACGTCTTCAAGGATGTCTCGATCGCCTCCACTCTTGGAGCATCGAAACCGGCTTCCGCTTTTCTCCCAGTAAGACCGTTTGTGTTAATTTTTGGCGTCGTGCAGATTTTCTTCCACCTTCCTTACATCTAGGACCTGTCAACCTTCCGTTTTCGGACGTCGCTAAATTCTTGGGTCTTATGTTTGACAGAAAACTGTGCTGGTCCTCCCACGTTTCCTATCTTTCGGCTCGCTGTCTGCGATCCCTCAACACCCTCCGTGTCCTGAATGGTACCTCCTGGGGAGCGGACCGAGTGGTCCTTCTCCGCCTCTATCGCGCCTTAGTGCGCTCGAAATTGGACTATGGAAGCATAGTCTACTCCTCTGCTCGGCCGTCTATTCTTCGGCGTCTCGACTCTATCCACCACCGTGGATTACGTTTAGTGTCTGGAGCTTTTTACATCAGCCCTGTGGAAAGCCTATATGCTGAGACTGCTGAACCCCCGCTGTCCAATCGGCGAGCAGTCCTTCTGAGTCGTTATGCTAGCCATCTGCATTCCATGCCTGCTAATCCAGCCCATGACATTTTTTTCGACGCCTCCTTTGATGTAGGGTATGCAGGCCGCCCCTCCTCCCTACTACCACCGGGAGTCCGCTTCCGTCAACTGCTCCATTCTCTTTCCTTCCGCTTCCCTAAAACCTTCTTAACAACTTGGGGTACAGCACCGCCTTGGCTCCGACCCCGGATCTGCCTGCTCCGTGACCTTTGTCAGTTTCGCAAGGGTGGTACCCCTTCACTTGTTTATCGTCGGGCATTTTCTGCTCTATATGCGCAAATGAAGGAAGCCACATTTATTTACACTGATGGCTCAAAACATCGTTTGGTGTAGGGAGTGCCTATATTGTTGGCGACACCCCAAATCAATTTCGGCTTCCCGAACAGTGTTCGGTTTATACTGCGGAGCTTTACGCTTTCTCCAGGCTGTCTACTACATCCGCCGCCATCAGCGGATACAGTATGTTATTTGTTCAGATTCTCTCAGCTCTCTCCTCAATCTTCAAGCTCTTTACCCTGTCCACCCTCTGGTCCACCGGATTCAGGACTGTCTGCGCTTGCTCCACCTGGGGGGCGTCTCGGTGGCGTTCCTCTGGCTCCCGGGACACGTTGGTATCTGTGGAAATGAGGCGGCCGATATAGCGGCCAAGGCTGCAGTCTCTCTTCTTCGGCCAGCTATTCAATCGATTCCCTCCGCCGATCTACGGAGCGTTTTATGTCGTCGCGGTGTTCTTTTATGGCACGCACATTGGTCGACACTTCCCCATAATAAATTGCGGGACGTGAAAGCTCTTCCTTGTGCTTGGACCTCTTCCTCCCGAACGCGTCGTCGGGAGGAGGTAATTTTAACTAGACTCCGGATAGGGCACTGTCTTTTTAGCCATCGACATCTTTTAAGCGGTGATCCTCCCCCACTCTGTCCCCACTGCTCTCAGCTGTGGACGGTAAGACACCTTTTAATTGAGTGCCCCTATTTTACTCCGTTACGCGCCCGTCTACAGCTGTCGCCTGATTTTTCTTCCATTGTAGCAGATGACACGCGCTCGGCCGATCGCGTTCTCGAGTTTATTTGTGCCAGTGAAATGACGTCAGTCATTTGAAGCTTTTTTGGGGACAACCAACCCCTTTCTGTAGTGGATTTTTAAGCCTTCCTTCTGCTTTTAGTTTCTCCAACTTCTTGAGTTTCGTTCCCATTGCTGCTGGTTTCCATTTTCGGTTTTTTACTATTTCCTAAGTTACGGACCGGGCGCTAATGACCATAGCAGTTTTGCGCCGTAAAACCAAAACAAAAAAGGAAAGGAATTCGTGGCGGGCCGTATCAAACCAGTCAGTAGACTGATGACAAAAAAAAAAAAAGGTTTAAGTAGTTCTAAGTTCTAGGGGACTGATGACCCATAGTGCTCAGAGCCATTTTGTCTGGTCTTCAAAGAAACACTCATCCATCCATCCATGCAGCTTCCTTTGCCCTTTGGTTTCGTAATGAGCTCTTTTTTTCTGGGGTAGGGTTATTTGCCCCTCACGCAACCCTCATCATTTATACAAGCTTTGGACTGGCACTGGGATTTCCATGGTATCTCCCAGAGGCGGGGTTTATGCGTAAGACACAAAGCGGCAACCCTATGGGAACCCTGTTTAATAGAGTGACGCAGGATCTGGCATATGCAGATTATGCGGATTTGTTATCCAGGAGGAAAGAGGACCTGGAAGAAAAGCTTGAAAAATTAGAAAGATATGGAGCGGAGATGGGGCTGATAGTTAATCAGTCAAAGGCCAAGTATATGTTAACATCTAGGACAAGCTGCAGTGAAGGAGAAAGAAGCATGACTTTTAATGGGAAAGAATATGAACGATGAAGGAGCTTTAAGTGTCTTTGGTCACCGGTAACTGAGAATAATGCTATAAGAGAAGAAATACATGCAAGGATTGGAGCAGGTAATAGGAGCTATTTTGTACTGATTAAAGTATTTAAAGTAAAAGGCCTTAGTAGGAATCTGAAGCTGACTGTGTATCGTAAAATAGTGTGGTTATGTATGGTTCAGAGACTTGGACAATGAAACAAAATGATAAGTTGTTGCAGAAATGGGAAAAGGAGATACTTAGGAAAATATACAGACCAGTAAATGATAGGAGGTTTTGTATATTCAGAAATAATAAGATCAGGGAGTTGTATAACAAACCAGATATCATGACAGAAATAAAGAGTAATGGACTAATGTGGTTGGGACATGTAGAAAGAATGGTGGAGAGCAGCACAGTCAAGGAAGTTTTCAAAGGAAAACCAGGTGGACCCCGTATAAGGGGCAGACCAAGGATCACATGCCTAGACAACATGAAGGACAACCTGAGAAGAATGGGATTTAGGAAATGGAGAGCAAAAGCAGCAAGTGAGCAGAAAAAATTAACAGGTTCTTTAGTAGGAAATTTAACGTAGTTCAATTTTTAGTGGTAGGAGACTCAAATTTTTGTACAGTGATTGGAGGAAGTGCCATGAACGAAGTACTAGAAGTCCTCACCAGTGGGGGATGAGCGTAGAAGTTCGGGTCCATTTGAAGGTCATTTTTGTGCTTGAATAAATCTAAATCTACGGCCACTATCCCAGTACAGATATTAACTACTGTAAAAAAGGTCATTTTAATTTTTAGGGCCAGAATTAACATTGCGGGTTATATAAAACAAAATCAGTAAGATCAGCTAAATCTGTGTATTTCCCTTATCGCGTCAGGTGCTTCCAACGCCACTAGGTGGCGTTCAGTCTCACGGGGCGCAGCTGTAGTGTTTTGACTCATAAGAGTATTTTACCCCGCAGCACAGTAGCAAGTGTCGTATTTATCTACGCAACATTAATTCCATTCCACAGTTGTGGAGGATATTTTGTAACACACTGCCTGCGAACTGTAAGAGAGTTTCCACATTTGTGTCTGCATCTTCCTGCCCCTGCGTGTGTTTGAGTGTTTGTTTGGGGGGGGGGGGGGGGTGAGAAAGAGAGAGAGAGAGAATGAGGATGGAGGAAGAGTCCCACTCCGTAGGAAGGAGGAATAAACCTTGACGTCAGCAGGATAGATCGATCGCGCAATTATCGATCAGAGTGCACGCTGAATAGTACACGCACATGTATGCATCTAGCAACAGTAGCGATGCGTGACGGCGGCTTATATGGATTCGATGTCTGATTACGTCACTAATGCACATCAATTAATCGACCTGTTCCATTTGGCACATTCATTAACAACATATATTGCTGATCATATCCGGCAGTTAAGAGGAGAGAAAAAAAATGCACATCGTGGCACGTTAAACTCTGCGTATATGGAGGCGAGACCGCGTTAATTTGCGGCGACGAAAACATCCGGCTTCGTCTCTGCTGCCATTTTACGGCCGCTTACGGTTGCGTGGATTACGTAATTATTTTCCAGTAGCGTAGTTGGTAGCAAAATTCGTTAAATCACTCGAACGAGCGTTATTACATTTTGCATCAGCTCCAAACACGTTTAATTTCCTCCTTCGACATTTCCGCGGCCACAGAAAGGGCATAAAATCAGCTTCAAGTACGCTGTGAGTCGGTCTGACTTTGCCTAAAAGATAGAGAACATTGCCAAGCTTTCGTGATTCCAAACGTCGAAAATTTTCCACTGCGTGCTGTGGAAATACGTAGGTATTTTTTTACCGATCTCAGCAAGAAAAGTTCCAAAAAACATCATTAAACTTGTTTCATTAAAAATTTTATTCTGTTTAAGTGAATTTTAGAAACGCCTGACAAACATTAATTTCCACTTTTCAGCAATTTCTGAATTGTTGCAGCCGTTCTTAAATACGAATGAATATACATTCCAGCTTTTCCTTTTCAGGAATGTTATGAAGATTTCTATTGTTTAATATCTTAAGTTTTTTTCCACCAGAACTGATCTCATCTCTGCACGTGTTCAGATTACTTGGAAAACATTTCTGTAAGAGTAGGCCTTTGATTTCTTTTCTTACCAATTTTTAATATTTCTTTACTTCGTAGTTTATCCATCAGTCGTCATTTTGACAAAGGCTCCATATGTGTAAAATTCCGGAGCATCTAGGTGGATAATGAAATGAGATAGTACCAGCATGTGGGTAAGGTAACCAAAAGCACCGTTCTGCCTGCTCTGCGATCAGATATCTCTCTCACTCTGTTGACCTGCGAACAGGATTGCTAGCATACATTGCGTAATTTCACTCACTTCTGTCCTATGACATAATCTTGTGGAGGGGGGTGGGGGGGGCGGGATGCAGTGAAAATAAAAAGTATTTATTCTACATCGTGTAATAAGAATCATACGTGAAATTTATAATCGAACATCTTGTAGAAGCCTGATCAAGGACCTAGGAATTCTTGCACTTACCTTTTAATACATAAACTCCGTAATAGCATTCGTGCTTGATAACAAGGGGGAATTCAGGAATCGCAGCGACAATAACAGAAATAGAAACAATTTACGCAATACTGTTCAAATGTTCAAATGTGTGTGAAATCTTATGGGACTTAACTGCTAAGGTCATCAGTCCCTAAGCTTACCCACTACTTAACCTAAATTATGCTAAGGACAAACACACACACACCCATGCCCGAGGGAGGACTGGAACCTCCGCCGGGACCAGCTGCACAGTTCATGACTGCAGCCCCTTAGACCGCTCGGCTAACCCCACGCGACCCGCTAGACTGTGTACCCCTCTCTAGAATTCTGAGTGGTCTTTCAGATTCTGGTACAAAAATCTGGTACAGGAAGGAAACTGAAGATCGACAAATATTCAGAAACAAAGTAAGAGAATAGCTCTTTAACCACTCCTACTGTATAGGGTGATTCAATACTTTCGGCTCATAGGACAAATTCGTACTAAGGAATATGACAGGAACCATCACTGGAAGCAAAAATGTATAGTAAACATGGCTCTAAACAGCATACCTTAAGAGCTATGAGCCCTGTTTAGTCGAACAGGTGCTTTTCACAACAGCAAAGATGACCAAGTTTTCACAGCTCTTAACGTACGTATTTTAGAGACTTCTTTGCTTCAATTAATCACTTCTGTCATGCTCCTGGATACGACGTCGTCCTATGGCCAAATACTACTGAATCACGAACATGGACTCTGTCCTATGGAATATGACTTTTGAATCATCCTGTATATATCAATATTTGGATTGAAAAATGTAAATTCGACGTAACTCTAATGCTTGTATTAGACAGCTCCTGATTTTACAGGTTTACTGTGTGGATAGCTGGCAGTGGTAAAGTTGCATAAATGTTTTGTTTGAAGTATTAGATAATAACAACAGCTGAGAAGGAGGAGGAGCAGCGACCTTTTTTTTTTTCAAAATAGCGGTTTTAAGGGTTTCGTTCTATACCAGCCCCTGCCTACCTTTTATTTGATTTTGTGTGTGTGTAGCGCATTAGCAGAACTGAAATTCGCGCTCGCTTCAGATTGTGGCGATCGCGATAGAAATTGTTATCGCTGCTAATTTGGCAGTCGCTGCGTTTGCGATCGGGCAATAATCGACCATGAGCGCGAACTGGCTTCTTGTGAAGCGAAAAGATAAAGTGTGTGGCTGTGTTTGCCGCTTAAATAACCTTTCCCAAATCACAAGCAAGCACACGTGCATATGATATTAAGTTTTGTGTCCCAGCTATTTTGAACATATCTTTGGCAGTGGCTGATATAAACATTCACGCTCACTAATTTGCGTTTGATTTTAATAACTTTTACGTAACGAATGGAAATCCGACCGTAGGCCGCCAAGAAAGTTAATCTTTACCAGTAACTTTGAGCAATTCTCTAGTTTTCTCTCTCTCTGAGCAGAAAAATACTTTTAATTACGTACACTTTCATCTTGCAGATATAAATAATATTTATATTCAGCTCTCAAAGTTTTCACGGCCGTGTAATATGAATTCATATTTATTGTTAGTTCAAAGGCGTCTAACCGCCACTGACTAAGGAATATTGCAAGTAAACGGCCAGTCCGATAGCAAATTGATATCATGGGATGGGGAAGCACAAAATGACTTTGTGGATAAATGAAAGGTAACACATAAATTTTAGAATCTATATTCCGCACAATTATACTCACATTCTCAGACAAGAGCAGACAAGCAGCGTTTTTACAGATTTCGTCACCAATGGCGGCGATTGAGACCTACTTCCATGAAACGAGACAAAAGAAAGTGTCCTCCTTCATCGGACGAACAAGAACAATGATAATAATAATTTTACACTCTGAGTGATTTTATTTCAATATAGAGACGTTGGTTCTTTTCACAACGTAATGTTTTCATCACACTTATATTTCAATGTTTGTTTGTCATTACTGTCTTTGACAGTCTCTTTAACTTATTTTCAGTCTTTATTCCGTCACTTATGAATAACAGTTTGTGGCAGGTATGGCACAGTACCTCAATCGATAAAAACAGAATCCCTGTAGGACTTCTTTGTTCTGTCTGTCTGCTAAATAGCCTTTTTCTCAGGAACGGGTGGACGTATCAAGTTGAGATTTATGTCACATTCTAAAGTGTAAGGTTTCTTGGCATTGTAATAAATGTAAGCTTCTAAGTCATTGCACTAAGGAGATACGGCCATTTATGTCGCATATTTTGATATTCGCAAACTCACTAATTAATTAAAACCTACAGGTACTTGCCATTGACCTCGAATCATGAAATTTGTCAAACAGTTTCACAGTACAAGTAAAGGAAAAAATTAGAAAATCGTAAATTTGTAATTATATCACAAAAAATATTTCTTTTGTCATTTGCTATCAGACTTCGGACCTCAAAATAAAACATTCTTGAAAGATTTGGAATCCCTGGGACCGACATCTTGCCAGTATTAATATCGATAACAGGTACGAACGATCGAAATTCTCGATTTCCGATGTAAGGTGGTTTATTTATTCACGTAGCTCCACCCTATACTCGTATATTTTTATTCGTACTTTTATGCTGTATAGCATTCCCAAGGTCTGTTAATATAACGAATGGATAACGAAGATGTTCTTTTCATAATTAGTATTACTGTTTATTCGCATGTGTAACTCCACATATTGAAAATGGTCAAGCTAGGAAGTGAATTAGCTGTTCACTTCTGTTTGTGAGAAGCTGTGTATTTTTCCGTTTATTCGGCACAGCAGCCTAGCAGAGAGGCGGCGGAAGGGAGCAAGCAACCAACATTACCCACAGCCATAAACGTGCAGCTTAAAGTGGGCTTCAAGGCAGCTGCTGCCTCCACCCCCTCTGTTTCCCTCAGCTCGGTATTGGCCACGTTAACGTAACGGAAGCTAGCGCGTTGGACGGCTAGCAAGCGCTCGTGCGAAGACTCGATGCCTACATGACGGAATGACTTCTTTACTTAAAAAAGGGACGATTGGAATCTTAAGTGGGAACTGAGAGACACAGCGTTTCAACAGCAGGTTTGGAACGTGGCCAGAAAGACGGTTAGCTTCTGCCTTTGTCCCCGTCTAAAAATAAAACAAAAAGTCTCACTCTTGCAGACGCTCTGTTGAAATCTTGAAATATATCTTGGGGCGATGGTCATAATCTCGGCAAAACTTGGCTAGAGATTGGACGGAGCTCAGAATCACTACCGTCATTAGTGGACGACTTGGAGGTTATCCAAATCTAGGAGTAACTAGTATTTTAGTAAAGACGCACACTCTGCCTTCTGTCTCCCAGAACGGCGGTATTGTTGCAGCCTCTCGGGCTGCGCATGCGAAAATGGGGCCAGACCGCTGTTTACTGCCGCACAGGGTCGGCGCCCACGTAGTCGCGAGTACTGGAAATTCTTTAGTGTCATTCGCGCAGCAATGCTTTGCCGTGGTATAATACTGTGGATGCGGTACTTGTTAACCTTGCAATATTTCGGTAATCGTTGATCACAGTTATTTGATTTTCAGGAAGCACTTTGCATCTTTGATCGTTGTTTGCTCTTCTGAGTTCACTTTTCATTAGCACTTCTGATCCGCTTTTCACTTAACCATTGACAGTATTCATTACGCGATCCCAAAATTTGTACCAATATCGGAATTAAATATAATTGTTTCTCTGACTTTGCATTCATGGTCATATTGTTCAATGTTTTCCCACTTGAATGCACATTGAGGGAAAATAATATCTTTTATAAGTGTGTATTTTCATTCAATACTTTGATGCCTCCGTTAAATAATATGTGGTCCTGTATAGCGGCTGAACTGTCCATTTCATGCATGACTATTAACTTCTGACGGCCGGAGTGGCCGAGCGGTTCTAGGCTCTCCAGTCTGGAACCGCGCGACCGCTACGGTCGCAGGTTCGAATCCTGCCTCGGGTATGGTTAGTTAGGTTTAAGTAGTTCTAGGTTTAAGTATTTCTAAGTTCTAGGGGACTGATGACCTCAGCAGTTAAGTCCCATAGTGCTCAGAGCCATTTTTATTAACTTCTAAAGGTGGACCTACCCCTGTTAAATCCAGATTTTATAAGACGTTATTCATTGCGCAACTTGTTTCATTACATATGATTGCGTAGAGAGCCTCACTCCGCTTTCTGATCACGGGAACTTCAATTTTGCATCTCCAGCGTATGCACTACTACAACCACCCCATCTCACACAGAGCTGGATGAATTATCCAGATACACAACTATGTTTGTACGGGACTCTAGGTGCGTGAGTCCTACTCGCACTTATCCGGATTTTTTTGATTTTTTTCTCCTCACCTACATATACATACATCAGCACAAGTGTTGCGTCACCCAGATTTGTCATACAGGTATGTTGTCATCGTGATTGTTCCTGTACCGATCGGCAAATCACCTCTGACGTTGTTTGCAAACATACACACAGTTACCACAAGCGGTACCTAAGGGGTATAATGCCACACTTGAATGGATTGCAGCATTTCAGGCGAAAGTAAAGCAACAGTAGGAATTTATCTGAAACGTGTGTGGAATGCTAGCGTGAACATCCATTACGCGACTAAGGACATCCACGACTAGTGATGGAAGCGGTTAAAGGCGCTACAGTCTGGAACCGCGCGACCGCTACCGTCGCAGGCTCGAATCCTGCCTCGGGCATGGATGTGTGTGATGTCCTTAGGTTAGTTAGGTTTAAGTAGTTCTAAGTTCTAGGGGACTGATGACCTTAGAAGTTAAGACCCATTGTGCTCAGAGCCATTTGAACCATTTGACTAGTGATGGAACCACATTATCACGCTATACGCAGAAGGCTTTTCAGCCAGAGAACTTGCTCTACGTGTGCATCATAATCTACGTAATGTGGTGCGGACAAGGAACTGGCTCCAATTCACAGGTAGTGTTGAGATCTCACACCGCACAGGCTGCCCACTTTCGATAGGTTCACAGGACGATTGACATCTACTAATTTTTAGTCAAAGGAACCTTGGGCTGAGTCGTCCAGAACTGTATTCGGCGTTGGAAGAGGCTACACATCGTCATGTATCGGATCAGACTATTAGGAGACGATTGCATGACGTGAATCCCCATTCCTGACGACATGGCGAGCACAACGCCGTACACCACAACACCATGGACTTGGTTACAGATGAGCAAGAAATCGTACAGAATGGACCCCCCAGTATGGTTGTCGGGTTTTGTTTCCACATGTGCAACAACGTGGTGGTGGAGTGGTATTCTGAGGTGGCATTACATGGTACCAATGTACACCTCTCTTGGTTGTTGAGGACAGTCTCATTGATCTGCGGTACAGGGATGAGATTCTGTAGCCAATAGTGCGACCGTATGACCAACTTTTTGGTGACAATTTCAACTTGATGGGTGATAATACCGCCGGCCGCTGTGGCCGAGCGGTTATAGGCGCTTCAGTCCGGAACCGCGCTGCTGCTACGGTCGCAGGTTCGAATCCTGCCTCGGGCATGGATGTGTGTGATGTCCTTGGGTTAGTTAGGTTTAAATAGTTCTAAGTCTAGGGGACTGATGACCTCGGATGTTAAGTCCTATAGTGCTTAGTCATTTAAACCATTTTTTTGCGATAACTCCTATGCTCATCTTGCTGTTCTTTTATTTTCTGTACCTTGAAATGCGAAATAAAGCGCTGATGCAAAACTTCTGTTGATGTATGTATAAAGTAGAAGTAATAACCGTAATCATCGGTTTGAGTAAGTCAGCGCGAGCCACAATCTGTTGTCAGTGTACTGTACAGACGTAGTCAGCAGCGGCTTCTGCTGTCATTTAATGTGTGGTTTGGTTTGGTTGTTTGAGAAAGGAGACCAGACAGCGTGGTCATCGGTCTCATCGAATTAGGAAAGGATGGGGAAGGAAGTCGGCCGTGCCCTTTCAGAGGAACCGTCTCGGGATTTGCCTGGAGTGATTTAGGGAAATCACGGAAAACCTAAATCAGGATGGCCGGACGCGGGATTGAACCGTCATCCTCCCGAATGCGAGTCCAGTGTCTAACCACTGCGCCACCTCGCTCGTGCCGTGACTCTTTGCACATCCCTGAATGCTACGAAACACGATATGTGAATGAATGAATGTTTTATGTGACGGAATTTTCTCATTTTTGGAGAACTGAAGGGTGATCTGTTTAATTGTTAAAAACCATTTAGTAGCCAAGATCGCATTATTTTTATTTAGGACTGCAGGTTTCAACAGACTATGTATATGTCCTGCATATGTAAATAGCTGTGCTACTGTGTATCGCGTTTGTATGATGCAACAAGCAACTGTGAGCAATATATATATATATATATATATATATGGACACAGCCTGTTGCACAAGGTGCTTTATGTTTTTAAATATTTTCGCAATGACAAATCTTTTATAATGTTCTATTTTCATCCTCTTGACATCTTGAGCGTGAGGTCATCGTAAAATGAACAGGTTTTACAAAAAATGGTTCAAATGGCTCTGAGCACTATGGGACTCATCTGCTGTCGTCATTAGTCCCCTAGAACTTAGAACTACTTAAACCTAACTAACCTAAGGACATCACACACATCTATGCCCGAGGCAGGATTCGAACCTGCGACCGTAGCAGTCGCACGGTTCCGGACTGCGCGCCTAGAACCGCGAGACCACACAGGTTTTACAAAAAAAAAAAAGATTTTAAGACCTGAAGATGACAGTATAGTCTGTAGAAACCGGTAGTGTTAAATAAAAAAATTATCCTATCTTGTCTGTTGGGTGGTTTTTAACACTGTTTTATGCTGTTGTTGTACGCACACAAACGATTAGTGACTGCCAGGCAAGACTGAACTACTCCGAAGGAGAAGCGCCTGTGGCGCTGCGGCAGACTACCCGCTGGTCACCAGCGTTGCGCCGGAAGCAGAAATGGATGTCGAGAGGCTGGGAATAAGAAAATGAATGAATATCACTATCGATTCAATTAAGATACACTAATTTCACATGTTTCATTTTTATTTATCAATCCGATTACCTCCAATGAGCCATCATCTATACAGCCCTAAATGACTTTTTTATTAGGGTAAATCTAGCTACTTCTGTAGCTTACCAACCCTGTTACTTATGTGAATGTCCGAAGATTTTCTTACAACGAAACCGTTCATCCAGCTTTCAGTTTAAAGAGATTGTCGCTGCATGCCTTCCAGAAACGGAAGAGAAGTAATCCGTTGAATCACAGACCAATATCACCGACGTCGATCTGTAATAAGTTCTGGAACATATGCTGTTGTACTGTATCCTAACATTACGAAATATTTCCAAAAAAGCGATCTATTGATCTTTTGTTTCGTACGAAGAAATGAATGCTATCGACAGCGGATCTCAAGGTGACGCCAATCTCAAGGTGACGCCACGTTTCTAGATTTCCAAAAGGCTTTTGACACCGTTTCTCACAACTGGCTTCCAATTAAATTATGTGCCTGTGGAGCATTGTCTCAGTTGTGTTACTGGATTCGTGTTTTATTGTCAGAAAGATCATACTTCATAGTAACTGAAGAGAGGCATTTAATGAAAGCGAAGGTATATCTGTTGTTCCCCATGGAAGCGATATAGGCCTTCTGCTATTCTTAATCTTTAATAACCATTTATGAAACAATCTCAGCATCCTTTTTTTAGATGTTACCGTCTTTTACTGTTCATTAAAGTCATATGACGATCAAAACGTGTTAGAAAATGATTACAACAAGATATCTGCAAAGTGCGAAACGTGGCAATTGACCATGAACAATAAAAAGTGTGTAGTCATCCAAAGCAGTATTCAGAAAATTCCTTTAAATTACGATTACATTATAAATCCCACAAACTGAAACTTTGTCTATTCAACCAAATAGCTAGTTATTACAGTTACGAACAACTTAGATTGGAACCACCTCATAGAAAATATTTTGGGGAAGGCGAACAAAAGTCTACATTTGTGGGTAAAACTCTTGGCAGGTGTAACAGATCTGCTAAAGGGACTATCTGCATTACGTTTCTACGTCCTTTCCTGGAATATTTCTGAGCAGTATGGAACCGGTACCAGAGAGGATTGATGGAGGACATCGAAAAAGTTCAGAGAGTTTAGGGTCGTTTCATATTATCACGAAATAGGAAGGAGGGTGTCACGGAAATGATACGGGAGTTGGGGAGACAGTCAATAAAACCAGTGCGTTTTCCGCTATGGTGGGACTTTTCACGAAATCTCAATCACCAAAGTACCCCTCCAAATGCGAAAATATTTTGTTTACTCCCACATATCACTATCGCGATAAAATATGGGAAATCAGAGCGCGCACGGGAAACCCTTCGTTGTCATTCGTGAGCGGAGGAAAGGCAGAGCAATAGTTTGAAAGTATATATATATATGCAAGTATCTACTGAACCACTCCAGTAGACAACGCCCAGCCGCGAAAGGTGCTCGATTTTTTAACGTGTATTTCCATTTACTTCAAGGTTTCGAATCTGAAAAGCTTGGTGACACCTGTCACACGAAGCAAACGAGAGTATAAAATAGAAGATACCAGCACTCATTTTTACTATTTACTTTTAAGAAAATTCACAACCTTTAGTCCAGTAATTCGCTTCTTTATTTTCGGTTTCGATGGGAAGTTTTGAGCTAAAGAAGGAATATATTAATACTTGCCTCATTTAACACATTTGTTCCTAAGTAATTCATAGACGATGAAATAAATGAAAGATTGCAATCTCACCACAGACAGATACCATGTACTCATACATTCCATTTTCGGACATGATAAAAAAGTATTAATTGATTCCTGAAAAGCGTAAATCTCTGTTCAAACTGCAACTGTTTCACCGCCATCATTACCATGTCACTGTCATCAGATTCTTCTAGAATAGAAAATAGGAGAGGGGTTCAACAAGTAATGCAGCACATTTTTTTTTGGTCAATTTCGGTTGAAACAATGCGTAATGTGTTGTGAAACATCTTGGAATCTACCCGCTTCAGTCTCTATAATTTCATGAAGTTCCGATAGGCGGTAGCGTCTGTAACGTAGGTGCGTTTCAAGCAGAGAGCTGTCACCGAGTTTCTTTTGGCGGAAAGCCATAGAATCACAGTTATTCATAGGCTCTTAACAGAATGTTTACGAAAACCTGGCAGTGAACAAAAGTACGATGAGTCGTTGGATGAGGTGTTCGTCATCATTGCAACAAGGTCGCACAAACCTCTCCGATCTCCTGTGTGCCAATTGGACACTCTCATTCGAGATGATCGGCGAATTATAGTCAAACGCCTCGCTGCACAATTGGACGTCTCTGTTGGTAGTGCTGATACACTTGTCAGGAGGTCAGAAATCTTCATTGGACTGTTCTTCCTCATCCACCACACAGCTCAGATCTTGCACCTTCCTACTTCCGTCTGTTTGGTCCAATGCAGGATGCACTCCGTGGGAGTCAGTACGTGGATGGTGGAGAGGTTATTGATGCACCAAGACGTTGCCTCCGACGTAGACCAGTAGTGTGTTATCATGCGGGCACACAGACCCTCACAGTAAGGTGGCGTAAAGCTGTCGCATCGAACGGAGATTCTGTTGCAAAATAGGGCTCTGCAGCCAAAAGAGTGGGGAATAATATGGTGTTTGGAATCCTGAATAAAACCAACCTGCTTTCAGAAGAAAAATGTGTTTCATTATTTATCGAACACACATCGTATATCATCAATTTTTACCATGAGAAATAACGTCTTACGTAAGCAACGTAATTTGTGATACTCATTCAGCTGTATTATGCAGTATGAACAACTTGTAACGAAGTTTTAACCGCTATTAAATCCTTCGATTTGTTAACTGTTATTTCCATTTGTTGTGTATCATTGTACAAGAATATTTCAAAATGGCTCAAATGAGTCTGAGCACTATGGGACTTAACATCTGAGGTCATCAGTCCCTTAGAACTTAAAACTACTTAAACCTAACCAACCTAAGGACGTCACACACATCCGTGCCCGAGGCAGGATTCGAACCTGTGACCGTAGCGGTCGCGCGGTTCCAGACTGAAGCGCCTAGAACCGCTCGGCCACAGCGTATTTCAAAATATTTCAACATGACAACAACAGGTGCAACAGTGTTATGTGGCATGTCATGGATGTTCGTAGCAGTGGATGGACATAAAACTGCGTCGGCTTGAGTTATGCAGACCACTGAGTCATAAGAATGCCACTGCAGGGGCATGCGCCTCCATAGATATTTCTGAGCCTAGAAACGATTCCGTAGAAAAGTGGTACAGCTTACGTACAGTACAGCTGGTCATTCCTTCCTACTCGAGAATGCAAAAGTTGAAATAATCTTGTAAATAACAGCTTTCAACTATCAGTCGTCCGTTCGAAATTTTATTTGCAGATCTAGAAACTAGCCATTCTCAATGCACTATCATTGTTGATCAATGCATGTAATACCTGTTGGTCGGGCTTCATTCACAGTTCATTGAATACTAATTAGTATTCAATGAACTGTGAATGAAGCCCGACCAATACTAATTAGTATTCAATTAACTGTGATTGAATCCCGACCAACAGGCATTACATGCATTTACCAAAAATGATAGTGCATTGAGAATGGCTAGTTTCTAGCTGAAATCTAGATCTGCCAATAAAATTTGAGAAGGACGACTTATAGCTGAAATCTATTATTTACAAGTCAATAACAGTCGCTGCGTGCAGCAGCCTCTGAATGAAGTGCAACCTGATTAAAATAATCCTTTCCTGGATCAAGTTATTGAATCGACACTTAGAACTCCTCCCTATCTGTTCTGCGCCATTCTCTCACTGTTGTGTAAGTCCCTTGAAGCAGTTCTTGCAGCGCTATTGGATTCGTTCGGAGATGCAGTCTACTTAAGTGACCATGAATGTAAATGCAGGTAACTAACCTAAATAAATTCCTGGAAGCCATTATGGCGAATTTATTAACAAATACCGTAAAACAGTTAACAATCATATTGTTGGAAACATTTATGAAGTCATCTACAGAAGTGGCCCTTTTTTTTCCTTGACCGCTTCTGCATCATCAAACTGGTGTCCTCTCATGCCCCTTGGGGCTCATACCATAGTACCATGACTCGTCATCAGTAATGGTCTTGCAAAAGTATTCTAGGTAAGGTTGAAGCACGGCATGCTTCCACTCAGTGCCCTTTTTGCTGGTCACTTAGAACGTGAGGCACAAATTTGGTAGCCATCTTCTGGTTCCCAAATATCCAGTTAAAATTCAGAGAACTGAGCTCTGAGATAATTCATTTGTCCGTCGTCGGCCTTCAAGCACACGTTCACGAATTTCCGCTTCCATTCAGGGCTCAGTTATGAAGGAGAGGGTCACAGTTTGTCACCGTCTCCACCTTACCTTCGCCCACAACACACGTTCTGGTTGGCGCTTCTACTTATCACACGAGGAATAACGCAACATTCTCATAACGAAAACAGCATGCAAACGCAATTTCGGAATGAGAAAGCCGTTTCTTAATCCTTCCTTATATATAGAATGTAGGGGTAGTTACTTCTATTTATTTTTTTGTGATTGGACTGAAATGGCAATCATTTATGTATCGCAGCGTGTAGTACACTTCACGACAATGTGACGTTAGTTGCATGCTGCCTTCATAGTTTTAATGGCTGTCATACATATATACGTGGTGCCTGTGCTTTCGGACATGTGAGAAAGAGCAGACAACACAATACTAATTAAGGCGATGATGGTCACAGTCGAGTTGCAGCCGTGACAGCGAACGGACGTGCGGCGTCGATCTCTAGTCCTCGCCGCGGCCGCTGTGTGTTCACGTCTCGCTTGAGGTTCGTGGTTTCGAGTGTACCATAACAACGTTCTGTAAGTAACATTTATAAATTAAATAGAACAGATTGTACCAGCGCATCTTCGATCGGAACTCTCCGCGTCCTACTGCTTTATATATTCACAACTGGGTCCGTGAGGAACTTAAGATTGCTCATGAGGATATTATCGTATTTCAGTTGGGTTTCATTTCGAACTCTCCCTTTATAAGACAGAAAACTTCGGAGTTATGTGAAAACCTTATAAATTCCAGTGATGGTAATTGAAAATTTAAACATTTTGATGGCTTGATTAGTGACGTAGAAATTGTGTATGCTGGCTATGGGATCCGTAATGTGCGCATATACAATCTGCAGTTTAAATTTGCGAGTGACGATATGTCAAGGTGACTACGATCCTATGGAACTGTACTTAGCGTAACTAATGAAATTTGGTCGTCTGCTTACCTCTACCAAGTTGAGAGCGGTGTTAGGAATGTTAGAATTGGTTTGAAAAAACATATATCTTCGTGAAACTTCCTGGCAGATTAAAAGTGTGTGCCGGGCCGAGACTCGAACTCAGGAACTATGCCTTTCGTGGGAAAGTGCTCTACCATCTGAGCTACCCAAGCACGACTCACGCCCTGTCCTCACAGTTTTACTTCTGCCTTCTGCAGTACCTTGTCTCCTACCTTCCAAACTTTACAGAAGCCTCCTGTGAACCTACAGAACTAGCACTCCTGTATACCTTCGTATCTGTCGGTTGGTAGCAAACGGACATTCATATCGTACGGTGGTCAGTCCCCCCCCCCCCCTTCAATGCTTTTTTTGCGTGTCGACTGAGCAACCCGTAGTAAACGCAGGCCTTTCCAACTTCCCTGCGAAGCTAGCCAGTCGCTGCCCCATCAGTCAAACAGCCTCTCGCGCAATGTTTTTGTTGACACGTCCTTCGCGGGCGCTGACGAGAGCCCCACTGCTGCTGCTGAGCAGCCCGAGCCGGCAGCTGCACTTCCCCTTAACGAGAACAACATTCGTGAATCAGGAGGAAGCTATGGTGACTGACGAGGCGCCACCACACGACAAGTAAAGGTGTGGTTGACACCCAATGCAGGCACCCTCGATGCCGAACGGTGACATCTGCCACTCATTCAGGCGTCGATGTTCCCTGCGAATCAAGCAGTGTAATTCTGGTTAGAGGTAATGACTGGCCGTCCTTAATTCCACATGCTTCACATAGTGTTCCGACGGCGAAATTCAACCCAGACAGAGACGTAAAGGAACGGGAGACACCTTATGTCTGTCACCCGAAAAGAAAAAAGATTCGCGTCACTCATTCCGGGGCGCAGAAGAAAACTGAACACCTAAGGCTTACTCTGTTGAAAACGGTCGTTTCCATTAAGGATGCTGCACCCTCGTCGGAATCTACACCTAGTATCGCTGCTGGCGCTACAGCCATGGATGAAGACCCACCTACAACGTTCGGCACTGCTGTCGATATTGCTATTCTTCAGGAAGCTACCAGTAGCGACATTGCTATTGCAGGTTACACTGCCATTTTTAACGTGAGTAGTGAAGATTCTACTGGAACCGCGATCATGATGGGTGATGACATTCCCTTCACAAATGTCCAGCGTCTTCTTAATGTTCAAGGCATCTCATGTACCGTCAACAGAACATAGATAATAAACCTCTATACTCCACCAGGCTCAATCAAACGACAAGAGCGCTCCCTGTTTTTTAACAGAAGAGCTACCAAGTCTTATCAGCACCAGCGGTGGTCCGCTACACACCGCTGGAGACTACAGCTGGGTCCACCATCGCCCTACTTCGGAAAGTGTCACGAACTGGAAAATCTAGTCATTGATCTTCATCCCGTAGACACTTGGGAACAGTTACATGGCCACCGCATCGCATTTACCTATCTGTCGCACTCTGCAGCAGGCAGGTTCGATAGGATATATGTTTCTCCTGCTCTGCAACCGCATGTCACGAGCGATGATATAGATCCAATCAGTTTTTCAGATTACTGTGCCTATTCCTGTTTTATAAATCTTCAACGACAACAGGTCTCCCGAAGTTTCAGCTACTGGAAGCTCAATACTAGCCTCCTGCAGGACCCCGAGCTTAGAAGTGAAATAAGACTCAACTCCGATCAGATTCTTCTACAAAGACACCGCCATCCCGACTCTTTGACATGGTGGATTCGCTACGTAAAGCCTAGGCTCCCGTCAATAGTGAAACAGTACGCACGGCAGAAACGATTCTGACAAATATTGAGCACAGAGTTTTACTATCACAGCATCAGGGACCTAGACGCTGCGTGTTATGCGCAGCTCAAGTATTTTAAAACTAAAATCACTGATATATGGCGAACGCAGCTCTCTGGAGTCTTTGTCCAGTACCGACAAAAGAACCTAGCGGCCGAAGAAAGGATATTGCTATTCCATATTTTGCGCCTTACACGCCGACGGAAAGATCAACTAATCTCTGGCCAGCGAGTACAAGGTACCCAGAGTGCGACTAGGCTATGGACTGTATCCGGGTATATTACAGTATCCTGTACGAAGGATAAAATATCGACGACCAGGCCTGTCGCGTAGTGCTAAACACCATCCAAGAGGCGGAGAGTCACTCTGAAAGTCGACGAAACTGAGCAAGCAACCTTCCGCGCAGCTAAGGAAAATACGCTAGGGCCTCGGAGCAGAATTCTACGAACTAAAGGAACAATTGTATTTTTAGACTTTTCTAAAGCGTCTGACCGTGTGAGCCATGAGTTTCTAATTGACGCATTGAAGAAGATGGGATATGGCGATCGTAAGTCAACAATTCTCCTCGGTCTGTTATCAAATACTTCCTCCGGGATTTTAGTCAGTGGCCACTTCACAAAATCTCTCCGCACTTGTCGATCTGTCCGCCAAGGATGCTCGGTGTCGATGACTCTATATGCTATAGCTATTGAACCACTACTACGTCTCACTAAAAGCGCAATTAGAGGACTAGTGGTTCAAAATACGCGAATCTGTTGCACAACATACGCAGACGATGTATCCGCTGTTGTATCCTCCCAACAAGACTAGTCCTGCCTGGAAGACGTACTTAAAATCTACGTGAAGGGTCTGGCGCTCAGGTCAACAGCAGGAAGGTGACCATACTTACCCTTCGTAGTGGCTTTGGCGAAACTCCTGAAGTGACATGGGCCGAGCAACAGACCTCACGCCGTTCTGTGGGCACTGGGAGGCCACACCTGGCCGCATGATAACTAAGAACTGAGCAGACCTCCTGAACTACGTCAGGGCCACACTGAAACGCACTCCGATAGACACCTGAACCTCCTACAAAAGGTGCAAACAATTCATGTATCCATTGCAAGCAAGTACGAGGCTGAGTCAAACGAAAACCTTAAATATTTTTTTAAATATTATTTATTGTGCAGAAGTGGTACAAAGCTGCATCACCTTTCAACATAATCTCCCCCACGCTCAATGCAAGCCCTCCAGTGCTTACAAAGTGCATAAATTCCTTTAGAAAAAAATTCTTTTGGTAGACTGCACAACCACTCATGCACTGTGTGGCGTATCTCTTCATCAGAACGGAACTTTTTTTCCTCCCATTGCGTCTTTGAGTGGTCCAAACATATGGAAATCAGTTGGTGATGAGGAATGGCGCCATTCCTTGCTCGCTCTCCTCGTTTCCGGTTGGTGGAAGTGAACCCAGGTTTCGTCCCCAGTAACGATTCTTGCAAGGACGCCATCACCTTCTCGTTAAAAGCACCGAAGAAGTTCTTCACAAGCATCAACTCGTCGTTCTCTCATTTCAGGAGTCAGCTGCCGTGGCACCGATCTTGCAGACACTTTGTGGAACTGGAGCACATTGTGCACAATGTGATGTGCTGACCCATGACTAATCTGTAAACATGCTGCAATGTCATTCAGTGTCACTCGGCGGTTTTCCTTCACTATGACTTCAACTGCTGCAGTGTTCTGTGAAGTCACAACTCGTTGTGCCTGACCTGGACGAGGAGCATCTTCCACTGAAGTCACGCCATTTGCGAACTTCCTACTCCATTCGTAGACTTGCTGCTGTGACAAACATGCATCACCGTACTGAACCTTCGTTCGTCGATGAATTTCAATAGGTTTCACACCTTCACTATGCAAAAACCGAATAACAGAACGCTGTTCTTCCCTGGTGCAAGTCGCAAGTGGGGCGGCCATCTTTATACTGATACTGCGACGGTGTGTGTGCATCTTCACTATGCGACACCTACAGGCCATTCTGCACGCTGTTTGTAGCACGCTTACCAAGTTACAGGATAACGGCGCGAAATTTCGATTTGTTATTATAAATTTAAGGTTTTCAATTGACTCACCCTCGTACTTCGCTCCCTGAGCTTTGGCGGAGAATATTCAATGGTCGTTCAGCTGGTATCTTCAACGTGGCAACGTCTTTAAAGTACAGTTCGCGGCACCCACGCTGCCTCTGTCACGGCGAGGCCTTCGACTAATCAGCGTCCGACACAAATGTGCAAAACTCCTCATCAGCCGAAAGAGGAAAGAAAGACAGCGTCAGTGCGCATACCATCTCCACAGTCTCTTAACCAGCTTGAGGTCAGTGAGCCTAGTGCCACCGATACACCTCGCGATAATTCCTCCGTACTACCAGTACATCCAGACATACTTCCCTGAATTTAGTTGTGTGGGTGTCAGGGTTCCAAGCACCTCCCAGCTCCTCAACAACACAATGTACACAATCATGGTAAAGACTCCCTGAAAAAAGGAATCACAGGTGTACTGTCCAGTACTGTGACGAAACGTTCACCAGCCGTTCCTGCCTTCACGGATTCGCTCAGATTGGTATCTGACAGTCAATGACAAAATCCCCACGACCGACAAACAGCACCGAATCCACATTAGTGCAACAGCTGCCTGCCACAATGCGGGAACGATGACTCACTCGCGCACAGGTTTCCTTGCGGGACAGCGTTGGACATGCGGAACTTTCTCAGCCACCGACTAACAATCATTGATAGGACGAACACACGATGTCTGAACGTTCGTGAGCTGATGCGGCCTGACCGCATGCGATACCCAATTACTAAACAAAATGCAGTACTATGGACGATCGGCCATGCAGTTGCCTAAATTATTGAGGACCGAGATGCTACATTCTCTGAAAGTTTGCCCTACATTGAAGGGGAATATTTTCGGATAGTGCGGCCTGACAATCATCGGAAAACATTCGACAACATGATGCAGATCATGATCGGGGAATCCCCGCAAGTGCTCTCCATTGCGTCAGTTCAAAGATAACCGACGCAGTGTGAAAGCAGCCACTATAGAAGAATCTCGTACAATGCTATAGCTATTTCATGTAAGTGATACAGGTGTGAGACTAGTAGTGAAAGTCAGAAGGAACTAGTATATGGATCAAAGAAATTTCTTTAAAAAAAACGCGATTATGTTTCAGTCATTTGGAAGATAAACCTTTAACAACAGAAGATTGCTTATATTGGACTAGAAGAACAAAAAATTGTTTTCATGCAGATATATTAATTTTCTCCATAATGTCCAGAACAAAATATCTTTTCTTTGTCGCGTGCGAAGAAACACATTTTATTCAATTGAGGGGAATAAGTGCTTAAATTCAGTTCACGACTTATCGTTATTGAAGGAACTTTGTTACTTTAGTCGGAAGAACGATGAAAATAAGAGAGTTAAAAAATAAAAAACAAGTAAATAGGAAAATAGCAAATAGCAAAAAAAATAAAGAGTTAAAACACAAAAATTAAAAATGAAAAATAGCCAATGAATCCTTAAGTACACAACGACAAAAAGCTCGAACTCTTACGGTAATTGACGAGGTGGCGAGAGCAATGAGGCTAATTAGCAGGGGCACTACGTCAGTAGTGTGTAGTATTAGTTGAGAATTTGGATCTGACAGGAGGCATACTAGGGTAGTCGGGCGATTGTGGTAACCACGGTGTCCAGATGGCGTAGTGGGCAGCGCCTCTCCCTAGCCGGCCGAAGTGGCCGAGCGGTTCTAGGCGCTTAAGTCTGGAACCGAGCGACCGCTACAGTGGCAGGTTCAAATCCTGCCTCGGGAATGGATGTGTGTGATCTCCTTAGGTTAGTTAGGTTTAAGGAGGGTATGACGTCGAACGGGCCGAGTTCGAGAAGGAGAGGCACCACAGGACATTTTAATTTGCACTGTCTATACTTTCACAAATAAATTCATAAAACATTGTCAGCATGACCAGGAAGGATTCAGGATTCACACTCATAGCAGTGGAAGTTCAAAAGCACGAAAAAATAATATTTTTTAAATGTGAAATTTCATGATTTTTTTTCGATTACTGTGGGCTGCATTTGTTGCTATAGGTACACTTTTCGTCATAATTAAGAGAGATTCTTCGATGAATTTTGCACAGCTTACAAACCATACTTACAGGTGTATGACACTCAAGAATTTATTTTATCTATGGAAAAATGAATGGGTTGTTACGTTTTAAACTTCGTGTTTAGAGAAACCTCGAATTTTATAGTTAATTATCTCAATTTTTACCACATTTTTAACAGATTTGGGCAATTCTAGAGTTTCATAGACCTGTAAGTATGGTTTGTATGCTGTGCAAAATTCATCGAAGAATCTCTCTTACTTATGAAGAAAAGTCTACCTAGAGCAACAAATGCAGCCAATACCAAGTAAAAAAATGATGAAATTTCCCATGTAAAAAAATTTGTTTTGTTATGTTTTTGAACTTCCTCTGCTGTGAGTGTGATTCCTGAATCCTTCCTGGTCATGCTGACAAAGTTTTATGAATTTATTTGTAAAAGTATAGACAGTGTAAATTAAAATGTCTTGTGGTTCCTCTCCTGCTCCAAGTCGGCCCGTTTCACGTCCTACCCCCCTTAAGTAGTTCTAAGTTCTGGGGGACTGATGACCTCAGATGTTAAGTCCCATAGTGCTCAGAGCCATTTGAGCCTCTGCCTAGTAAACAGGAGACCCGGGTTCGAATCCTGGTCGGCACAGTTTTTCAACTTTCCCTATTGTGATAAACCAGTATCCACTAGCAGGTCATGTCTTTAATTCCTTCTTGTCATAATCACTATCAGTGTGCATGAGAGTGGAAATGGATTGTGCAAGAGGGTATCCTACATGTAGTAGAGCATTTCCAAAATTGGTATTGGGGTGAAACTTCCTGGCAGATTAAAACTGTGTGCTGGACCGAGACTCGAACTCGGGACCTTTGCCTTTCGCGGGCAAGTGCTCTACCAACTGAGCTACCCAAGCACGACTCACGCCCCGTCCTCGCAGCTTTACTTCTGCCAGTACCTCGTCTCCTACCTTCCAAACTTTACAGAAGCTCTCCTGCGAACCTTGCAGAACTAGCGCTCCTGCAAGAAGGGGTATTGCGGAGACATGGCTTAGCCACAGCCTGTGGGATGTTTCCAGAATGAGATTTTCACTCCGGAGTGGAGTGTGCGCTGATATGAAACTTCCTGGCAGATTAAAACTGTGTGCCGGACAGAGACTCGAACTCGGGACCTTTGCCTTTCGCGGGCAAGTGCTCTACCAACTGAGCTACCCAAGCACGACTCACGCCCCATCCTCACAGCTTTACTTCTGCCAGTACCTCGTCTCCTACCTTCCAAACGTTACAGAAGCTCTCATGCGAACCTTGCAGAACTAGCGCTCCTGAAAGAAAGGATATTGCGTAGACACGGCTTAGCCACAGCCTGTGGGATGTTTCCAGAATGAGATTTTCACTCTGCAGCGGATTGTGCGCTGATATGAAACTTCCTGGCAGATCCCAGGCTGTGGCTAAGCCATGTCTCCGCAATATCCTGTCTTTCAGGAGTGCTAGTTCTGCAAGGTTCGCAGGAGAGCTTCTGTAAAGTTTGGAAGGTAGAAGACGAGGTACTGGCGGAATTAAAGCTGTGAGGACGGGGTGTGAGTCGTGCTTGGGTAGCTCAGTTGGTAGAGCACTTGCCCGCGAAAGGCAAAGGTCCCGAGTTCGGGTCTCGGTCGGGCACACAGTTTTAATCTGCCAGGAAGTTTCATATCAGCGCACACTCCGCTGCAGAGTGAAAAATCTCATTGTGGTATTGGGGTGTTTGCACGGCTAATCTGAAGTGGTATTAGGAAAACGGTTCATGAAAACCAGATTTGGGAGACCCACGTAAACGTAGTGGCTGGGGCTAGAGAGATAACCCGGTGTCCTCTGGCACAAATCAAAGCTGTGCAGTGCCTGTGAGCAGAACCGGAAAGACTGCACGAGTCACTGTGGACGCTGTATAGGCTGTGCTCTGACGGCTCAGCGCTGACGACGGCGGTATCGCTAATCTAAAGCGCCATCTGAAGCCTAACTTGAAGCAAGTGGTAGCTGCGAATAGTGACGGCGGAGAATGGGTGTAATTACGGCTAGGGGAGTGGGTGCTGGCTCAGGCCGAGGTGAGGTGACGTCGGACCGCAGGTAACGAGCGCAGTGAGGGCGCCGGGCGGCGTATGCGCACACCTCAGCCGAGTCGCTAATTACACGCTCCGCAGGCCAGCCAGCTAATTGACTCGTTAGCTAATGACGAAGGCGGCCGGGTAGCGTGCCGAAGTAGTTCTGCTCCGAGCAACTCCTCGCCAGCGATTCTCTACGCCCTAGCCCCGCACGAGGGGCTCGGGGGATGTTGGCAGGCCGCAGCTTCTGTCCACCTCCGCACAGTGACTGCGATCTCGTCGACACGTGCAGGGGTCAGAATCAAATTTAGCTTGCACAGATTAGATCGGCAGAATTGAGAACTTCAAGAAATGTAGAGCTCTATTCTTGGAGTCAATACTGACTCGACGACTTATCTTAGAAGAAGTCCGGCTTCGGTAGCTGAGTGGTCAGCGTGACAGAATGTCAATCCTAAGGTCCCGGGTTCGATTCCCGGCTGGGTCGGAGATTTTCTCCGCTCGTGGACTAGGTGTTGTGTTGTCCTAATCATCATCATTTCATCCCCATCGACGCGCAGGCCGCCGAAGTGGCGTCAACTCGAAAGACCTGCACCAGGCGAACGGTCTACCCGACGGGAGGCCCTAACCACACAACATTTTATTTCATCTTAAAAGAAAGATTAAGGAAAGGCGAACCCACGTTTCTAGCATTTGTAGATTTAGAGAAAGCTTTTGACAATTTTGACTGGAATACTCTCTTTCAAATTCTAAGGGTGGCAGGGGTAAAATACAGGGAGCGAAAGGCTATTTACAATTTGTACAGAAATCAGATGGCAGTTATAAGAGTCTAGGGGCATGAAAGGGAAGCAGTGGTTGGGAAGGGAGTGAGACATGATGTTATTCAATCTGTATATTGAGCAAGCAGTAAAGGAAACAAAAGAAAAGTTCAGAGTAGGTATTAAAATCCATGGAGAAGAAATAAAAACGTTGAGGTTTGCCGATGACATTGTAATTCTGTCACAGACAGCAAAGGACTTGGAAGAGCAGTTGAACGGAATGGACAGTGTCTTGGAAGGATGATATAAGATAAACATCAACAACAGCAAAACGAGCATAATGGAATGTAGTCGAATTAAGTCGGGTGATGCTGAGGGAATTACATTAGGAAATGAGACACTTAAAGTAGTAAAGGAGTTTTGCTATTTGGGGAGCAAAATAATTGATGATGGTCGAAGTAGAGAGGATATAAAATGTAGACTGGCAGTGGCAAGGAAAGCGTTTCTGAAGAAGAGAAATTTGTTAACATCCAGTATAGATTTAAGTGTCAGGAAGTCGTTTCTGAAAATATTTGTGTGGAGTGTAGCCATGAATGGAAGTGAAACATGGACGATAAATAGTTCGGACAAGAAGAGAATAGTAGATTTCGAAATGTGGTGCTACAGAAGAATGCTGGAGTTTATATGGGTAGATCACGTAACTAATGAGGAGGTATTGAATAGAATTGGGGAGAAGAGGAGTTTGTGGCACAACTTGACAGGAAGAAGGGACCGGTTGGTAGGACATGTTCTGAGGCATCAAGGGATCACAAATTTAGCATTTAGAGGGCAGCGGGGAGGGTAAAAATCGTAGAGGGAGACCAAGAGGTGAATACCCTAAGCAGATTTAGAAGCATGTGGGTTGCAGTAAGCACTGGGAGATAAGAAGCTTGCACACGACAGAGTAGCATGGAGAGCTGCATGAAACCAGTCTCAGGACTGAAGACAACAACAACAACATTCTTGGAACCAAAAGCAATCGAATACACATCCTACAACAGAGGTCTTTGGCATGTACAGCGCATACTCTCTTCATAGTTGCCTTAGGATTGACAGTTCGGCAGAAGCACGTGGAAGTGCCGAACAGAGTTCCTTCACCCCGCATGGAACGCACATTTTAATCATCTCGCTGAAACTCATATTCCCTGGAGCTGGCATGAGTGCGATGAGAAAGAATTACACTATGTTTCCGTTTTATTTTTATTTGCGACAAAAATTTTAAATCGTTGTATGAAACTTTTACGGAAATCCCTTTTCAGATGACAGCACCAAATATTCGACTTGTGGGAATCTCTTATTGAATTCAGGTGAGCACATTGTGCGAACGAAATCTTAAGAGTATATCATACGACTATACTCATCCGCTTCAAGCCCAAACTCTTGCATAAATGTCTAACATGAGATAGTTCGGGTTAAATGTGACGCAAAATGCTCCCCTTGCACGTCATTTGTGCCGTGTGAGCTTAGCCGAGTCTGCTCAGCACACCAGATTCCCGACCTCTGTGCTATACCAGGCACTTGTGAGTGAGACGGCCGTGCAGTATACCGAAGGCTGCACAAGCACAAAACTTAGGAAGACGTGTTTGCAACACAGTGCACCCACTTCTTAGAGACGAATATTGTAGCATACTTTTATAAGCAGGCATTTATCGCTTGTGTCTATTTTCAACTTCTTATATTTCCCGAAGCAATTACTTTTATTACTCGATTAAAAAAGTACATTATACAGTGTTAACCCAGTGAGTAGAACTATAAAATGCATTATACTCAGGCATTTAACATTATGTTTATAATGTTATACATATTTCCACTTTAGTATAACTAATACACTACTGGCCATTAAAATTGCTACACCAAGAAGAAATGCAGATGAAAACGGGTATTCATTGGACAAATATATTATACTAGAACTGACATGTGATTGCATTTTCACCCAATTTGGGTGCATAGATCCTGAGAAATCAGTGCCCAGAACTAGCACCTCTGGCCTTAATAACGGCCTTGATACGCCTGAGCATTGAGTCAAACAGAGCTTGGATGGCGTGTACAAGTACAGCTGCCCATGCAGCTTCAACACGATACCACACTTCATCAAGAGTAATGACTGGCGTATTGTGACGAGCCAGTTGCTCGGCCACCATTGACCAGACGTTTTCAATTGGTGAGAGATCTGGAGAACGTGCTGGCCAGGGCAGCAGTCGAACATTTTCTGTATCTAGAAAGGCCCGTACAGGACCTGCAACGTGTGGTCGTGGATTATCCTGCTCAAATGTAGGGTTTTGCAGGGATCGAATAAAGGGTAGAGCCACGGGTCGTAACACATCTGAAATGTAACGTCCACTGTTCAAAGTGCCGTCAATGCGAACAAGAGGTGACAGAGACGTGTAACCAATGGCACACCATACCATCACGCCGGGTGACACGCCAGTATGGGGATGACGAATACTTGCTTCCAATGTGGGCTCACCGCAATGTCACAAAACGCGGATGCGACCATCATGATGCTGTAAACAGAACCTGGATTCATCCGAAAAAATGACGTTTTGCCATTCGTGCACCCAGGTTCGTCGTTGAGTACACCATCGCAGGCGCTCCTGTCTGTGATGGAGCGTCAAGGGTAACCGCAGCCATGGTCTCCGAGCTGACAGTCCATGCTGCTGCAAACGTCGTCGAACTGTTCGTGCAGATGGTTGTTGTCTTGCAAACGTCCCCATCTGTTGACTCAGGGATCGAGACGTGGCTGCCATGCGGATAAGATGCCTGTCCTCTCGACTGCTAGTGATACGAGGCCGTTGGGATCCAGCATGGCGTTCCGTATTCTGCTAACAGTCATTGGATCTCGACCAACGCGAGCAGTAATGTCGCGATACGATAAACCGCAATAGCGATAGGCTACAATCCGACCTTTATCAAAGTCGGAAACGTGAATGTACGCATTTCTCCTCCTTACACGAGGCCTCACAACAACGTTTCGCCAGGCAGCGCCGGTCAACTGCTGTTTGTGTATGAGAAATCGGTTGCAAACTTTCCTCATGTCAGCACGTTGTAGGTGTCGCCACCGGCGCCAACCTTGTGTGAATGCTCTGAAATGCTAATCATTTGCATATCACAGCATCTTCTTCCTGCCGGTTAAATTTCGCCTCTGTAGCACGTCATCTTCGTGGTGTAGCAATTTCAACGGCCAGTAGTGTACTTCTGGAACCATGATTCATGATACAGTCAAACACGTGGAGGTATGCAGATTATAGCCTGCTAAACCAAAACGTTGACGAGACCTCGTCAGTTTCGCAAGAGAAGAAATAACGTCAGATGCACTGTTGTTCCAGACACTGAAATAATTTCATCGACATTCTGTACAGTTGAGGATATTGCTCTTGTGGTAACATTTTACAAAAGAATTGTAAATGCCTGGATTGGACAAATACATCGTTCAGCTGGGTGCTCCATTGTACACCTGCCACCTCAAGTCGGAAGCAATGAGGAACGTTATCGGCGATAAGCAAAAATGTTCTGATGAATAAATCAAAATACATCTTCAGTTGTGCAATGTCTTGCAATTTCTTTGAGAACTTATGATGAAATATTTCAGTTACTGAAACGTATCTAGTCATCTACGGTCCACAAATGACTGCCTTGAGTTATGGGAAATGTTTCATGACATGAAGTTGAAGCTGATTTTTCCACAGGATTAATTTTTGTTTGATACCATCAGTCTTCTCCGCCACATGTGATACCAAATGATTCTTCCCTTGCGACCGGGGACCTTGAAACTACGGAGAGGCTTCGCCCCGCCGTAGCCCTCAGTGGTTCACAACACCACAATAGGCCACAGCAGTCCACCCACCTCACCGCCGCCCCACACAGAACCCAGGGTTAATGTGCGGTTTGCCCTGTGGACCCCCCCCCCCCGAGATCGTCTCATACCAGACCCAATCGTTTGCTTGATAGAGTAATGATGGTGTAAATGTTCGTGGAGGCAGTATTTGTGCAACAATCGCTGACATGGTGTAACTGAGGCGGAATAAGGGGAACCAGCCCGCATTCGTCGAGGTAGATAGAAAACCGCCTTAAAAACCATCCACAGGCTGGCCGGCACACCGGACATCGACACTAATCCGCCGGGCTGATTCGTGCCGGGGACCGGCGCGCCATCCCATTCGGGAAGCAACGCGTCAGACCGCACGGCTAACCGGGTGGTCTATTCTTCCTTTTGTTCAAACAATTCTTCCTTTGCATTAAGAAAATGGTTCAAATGGGACTTAACATCTGAGGTCATCAGTCCCCTAGAACTTAGAACTACTTAAACCTAACTAACCTAAAGACATCACACACATAGATGCCCGAGGCAGGATTCGAACCTGCGACCGTAGCGGTCTCGCGGTTCCAGACTGACGCGCCTAGAACCGCTTGGCCACACCGGCTGGCTTGCATTAAGACACTTAAAAATTCGAATAATTTGTAACATCAACAATAAAAGATTTTATCACGACTCTGCATGCATTTAACTCCGTTTTATTCCGTATTGGCCACATTTAGTACAGCCACCATTCACCATCATTCGTCAGAAAACAAATACATCGTATCGTCTTTGTGGCTGGCGTTGTAATGACGTTCCAATAAAATATATTTTTCCAGCTCATAATAGTGCGATGGCTTTTGAAGTCCTTTGGTTGGCCTTTAAACGATACGAAAAGTTAGGCAATTCCCACTCTGTATTGAACGACTGTGGCTTGTCTACTTCTTTTTTGTTTTTTTGTTGTTTTTTTTCAGTTGTGTAGACGCCATAGTAATCTTGAAGCAGAATGTAAATCTAATTTCTACATCTACATTTATACTCCGCAAGCCATCCAACGGTGTGTGGCGGAGGGCACTTTACGTGCCACTGTCATTACCTTCCTTTCCTGCTCCAGTCGCGTATGGTTCGCGGGAAGAACGACTGCCGGAAAACTTCCGTGCGCGAACTAATCTCTCTAATTTTACATCCGTGATCTCCTCGGGAGGTACAAGTAGGAGGAAGCAATATATTCGATACCTCATCCAGAAACGCACCCTCTCGAAACCTGGACAGCAGGCTACACGGCGATGCAGAGCGCCTCTCTTGCAGCGTCTGCCACTTGAGTTTGCTTAACATCTTCGTAACGCTATCACGCTTACCAAATAACCCAGTGACGAAACGCGCCGCTCCTCTTTGGATCTTCTCGATCTCCTCTGTCAACCCGACCTGGTATGGATCCCACACTGATGAGCAATACTCAAGTATAGGTCGAACGAGTGTTTTGTAAGCCACCTCCTTTGTTGATGGACTACATTTTCTAATGACTCTCCCAATGAATCTCAACCTGGAACCCGCCTTACCAACAATTAATTTTGTACGATCATTCCACTTCAAATCGTTCCGTACGCATACTCCCAGATATTTTACAGAAGTAACTGCTACCAGTGTTTGTTCCGCTATCATATAATCATACAATAAAGGATCCTTCTTTCTATGTAGTGCTGTCGTCAAAGTGCTCGGCGCCTGACAGGGCGACTGTCCAGCTCTAGTGGCGCCCGGTTGCAGCAGCTTTCATTTTCCTGTTCCTCTTCGCCCCTCAGCCCCAACGCTGCTGCCCTCGAAGCGCTAGGCTGGAGCGCGGCCGGAGTGCTCGCGCTCGCGGAGTGCTGTTTGACCAGGCCTGCTCTACACAATTTCAACTATTACTCTGCCCGACAAAAAAAACTGAGCATCCATATGTGGAGCAGGAAACAAAATGAAACTTCATGGATAGAAAGGGTATGTGATGTTACTTCAGTTACTACAAAATCGAGTCATATTTAAAAACAACTTGGCCTGGATGCATGCATTGATTCAGTTGGGAAGGTTCAAATGGTTCAAATGGCTCTGATCACTATGGGACTTAATTTCTAAGGTCATCAGTCCCCTAGAACTTAGAACTAGTTAAACCTAACTAACCTGAGGACATCACGCACATCCATGCCCGAGACAGGATTCGAACCTGCGACCGTAGCAGTCGCGTGGTTCCAGACTGTAGCGTCTAGAACCGTTCGGCCACCCAGGCCGGCTCAGTTGGGAACAACTATCGTAACTGGCACTTGATATCCTGGGCGCTAGCACTAGGACGGAGTTGATCATTTCATAACAATGAACGCAGTGCGACACCATTCATCGACAGCCTACGCTTCAAAGTCACGCCAGCACTCCAAACGCAGCGGTTTGAGTTGAGGTGTTAACGGCATCCTGCGCGTGGTACGGTAATTCCCTGCAGGGGCTGCTGCTAGTCTCCGGCTAATGCTGCAGGATGAAATAAAACGTTGCACGGGGTCCATTACTTGTTCTCGGTTGGTTGGTCGATTTGGAGGGAAGGGACCAAACAGCGAGGTCATCGGTGCCATCGGATTAGGGAAGGGTGGGAAGGAAGTCGGCCTGCCCTTTCAAAGCAACTATCCTTGCATTTGCCTGGAGCGATTTAGGGAAATCACGGAAACGTAGATCAGGGTGGCCGGAGGCGGATTTGAATTGTCGTCCTCCCGAATACGAGTCCAATGTGCTAACCACTGCGCCACCTCCCTCGGTACTTGTGTTCGGAAGGCAGACACAGTTATGAAGGCGTTGTGATATGCAACTTCCCGGCAGATTAAAACTGTGTGCCGGAGCGAGACTCGAACTTGGCACCTTTGCCTTTCACGGGCAATTGCTCTACCTTCTGAGCTACCCAAGCACGACTCACGCCCGGTCCTCACAACTCCTCGCCAGCGATTCTCTACGCCCTAGCCCCGCACGAGGGGCTCGGGGGATGTTGGCAGGCCGCAGCTTCTGTCCACCTCCGCACAGTGACCGCGATCTCATCGCCACGTGCAGGGGTCAGAATCAAATTTAGCTTGCACAGATTCGATCGGCAGAATTGAGAACTTCAAGAAATGTAGAGCTCTATTCTTGGAGTCAATACTGACTCGACGACTTATCTTAGAAGAAGTCCGGCCCCGGTAGCTGAGTGGTCAGCGTGACAGAATGTCAATCCTAAGGTCCCGGGTTCGATTCCCGGCTGGGTCGGAGATATTCTCTGCTCAGGGACTGGGTGTTGTGTTGTACTAATCATCATCATTTCATCCCCATCGTCGCGCAGGTCGCCGAAGTCGCGTCAACTCGAAAGACCTGCACCAGGCGAACGGTCTACCCGACGGGAGGCCCTAACCACACGACATTTCATTTAATCTTAAAAGAAAGATTAATGAAAGGCAAACCCACGTTTCTAGCATTTGTAGATTTAGATAAAGCTTTTGACAATTTTGACTGGAATACTCTCTTTAAAATTCTAATGTTATTCGATCTGTATATTGAGCAAGCAGTAAAGGAAACAAAACAAAAATTCGGAGTAGGTATTAAAATTCATGGAGAAGAAATGAAAACGTTGAGGTTTGCCGATGACATTGTAATTCTGTCACAGACAGCAAAGGACTTGGAAGAGCAGTTGAACGGAATAAACAGTGTCTTGGAAGGATGATATAAGATGAACATCAACAAAAGCAAAACGAGCATAATGGAATGTAGTCGAATTAAGTCGGGTGATGCTGAGGGAATTACATTAGGAAATGAGACACTTAAAGTAGTAAAGGAGTTTTGCTATTTGGGGGAGCAAAATAATTGATGATGGTCGAAGTAGAGAGGATATAAAATGTAGACTGGCAATGGCAAGGAAAGCGTTTCTGAAGAAGAGAAATTTGTTAACATCCAGTATAGATTTAAGTGTCAGGAAGTCGTTTCTGAAAATATTTGTATGGAGTGTAGCCATTTATGGAAGTGAAACATGGACGATAAATAGTTTAGACAAGAAGAGAATAGAAGCTTTCGAAATGTGGTGCTACAGAAGAATGCTGAAGTTTATATGGGTAGATCACGTAACTAATGAGGAGGTATTGAATAGAATTGGGGAGAAGAGGAGTTTGTGGCACAACTTGACAAGAAGAAGGGACCGGTTGGTAGGACATGTTCTGAGGCATCAAGGGATCACAAATTTAGCATTTAGAGGGCAGCGAGGATGGTAAAAATCGTAGAGGGAGACCAAGAGGTGAATACCCTAAGCAGATTTAGAAGCATGTATGTTGCAGTAAGTACTGGGAGATAAGAAGTTTGCACACGATAGAGTAGCATGGAGAGCTGCATCAAACCAGTCTCAGGACTGAAGACAACAACAATAACATTCATGGAACCAAAAGCTATCGAATACGCGTCCTACAACAGAGGTCTTTGGCATGTACAGCGCATACTCTCTTCATAGTTGCCTTAGGATTGACAGTTCGGCAGAAGCACGTGGAAGTGCCGAACAGAGTTCCTTCACCCCGCATGGAACGCACATTTTATTCATCTCGCTGAAACTCCTATTCCCTGGGGCTGGCATGAGTGCGATGAGAAAGAATTACACTATGTTTCCGTTTCATTTTTATTTGCGACAAAAATTTTAAATCGTTGTATGAAACTTTTACGGAAACCCCTTTTCAGATGACAGCACCAAATTTTCGACTAGTGGGAATCTCTTATTGAATTCAGGTGAGCACATTGTGCGAACGAAATCTTAAGAGTTCATCATACGACTATATTCATCCGCTTCAAGCCCAAACTCTTGCATGAATGTCTAACATGAGATAGTTCGGGTTAAATGTGACGCAAAACGCTCCCCTTGCACGTCATTTGTGCCGTGCGAGCGTAGCCGAGTCTGCTCAGCCCACCAGATTCCCGACCTCTGTGCTATACCAGGCAGTTGTGAGTGAGACGGCCGTGCAGTATACCGAAGGCTGCACAAGCATAAAGCTTAGGAAGACGTGTTTGCAACACAGTGCACCTACTTCTTAGAGACGAATATTGCAGCATACTTTTATAAGCAGGCATTTATCGCTTGTGTCTATTTTCAACTTCTTATATTTCCCGAAGCAATTACTTTTATTACTCGATTAAAAAAGTACATTATACAGTGTTAACCCAGTGAGCAGAACTATAAAATGCATTATACTCAGGCATTTAATATTATGTTTATAAAGTTATACATATTTCCACTTTAGTATAAGTAATACACTACTGGCCAATAAAATTGCTACACCAAGAAGAAATGCAGATGATAAACGGGTATTCCTTGGATAAATACACTCCTGGAAATTGAAATAAGAACACCGTGAATTCATTGTCCCAGGAAGGGGAAACTTTATTGACACATTCCTGGGGTCAGATACATCACATGATCACACTGACAGAACCACAGGCACATAGACACAGGCAACAGAGCATCCACAATGTCGGCACTAGTACAGTGTATATCCACCTTTCGCAGCAATGCCGGCTGCTATTCTCCCATGGAGACGATCGTAGAGATGCTGGATGTAGTCCTGTGGAACGGCTTGCCATGCCATTTCCACCTGGCGCCTCAGTTGGACCAGCGTTCGTGCTGGACGTGCAGACCGCGTGAGACGACGCTTCATCCAGTCCCAAACATGCTCAATGGGGGACAGATCCGGAGATCTTGCTGGCCAGGGTAGTTGACATACACCTTCTAGAGCACGTTGGGTGGCACGGGATACATGCGGACGTGCATTGTCCTGTTGGAACAGCAAGTTCCCTTGCCGGTCTTGAATGGTAGAACGATGGGTTCGATGACGGTTTGGATGTACCGTGCACTATTCAGTGTCCCCTTGACGATCACCAGTGGTGTACGGCCAGTGTAGGAGATCGCTCCCCACACCATGATGCCGGGTGTTGGCCCTGTGTGCCTCGGTCGTATGCAGTCCTGATTGTGGCGCTCACCTGCAGGGCGCCAAACACGCATACGACCATCATTGGCACCAAGGCAGAAGCGACTCTCATCGCTGAAGACGACACGTCTCCATTCGTCCCTCCATTCACGCCTGTCGCGACACCACTGGAGACGGGCTGCACGATGTTGGGGCGTGAGCGGAAGATGGCCTAACGGTGTGCGGGACCGTAGCCCAGCTTCATGGAGACGGTTGCGAATGGTCCTCGCCGATACCCCAGGAGCAACAGTGTCCCTAATTTGCTGGGAAGTGGCGGTGCGGTCCCCTACGGCACTGCGTAGGATCCTACGGTCTTGGCGTGCATCCGTGCGTCGCTGCGGTCCGGTCCCAGGTCGACGGGCACGTGCACCTTCCGCCGACCACTGGCGACAACATCGATGTACTGTGGAGACCTCACGCCCCACGTGTTGAGCAATTCGGCGGTATGTCCACCCGGCCTCCCGCATGCCCACTATACGCCCTCGCTCTAAGTCCGTCAACTGCACATACGGTTCACGTCCACGCTGTCGCAGCATGCTACCAGTGTTAAAGACTGCGATGGAGCTCCGTATGCCACGGCAAACTGGCTGACACTGACGGCGGCGGTGCACAAATGCTGCGCAGCTAGCGCCATTCGACGGCCAACACCGCGGTTCCTGGTGTGTCCGCTGTGCCGTGCGTGTGATCATTGCTTGTACAGCCCTCTCGCAGTGTCCGGATCAAGTACGGTGGGTCTGACACACCGGTGTCAATGTGTTCTTTTTTCCATTTCCAGGAGTGTATATTATACTAGAACTGACATGTGATTACATTTTCACGCAGTTTGGGTCCATAGATCCTGAGAAATCAGTGCCCAGAACTAGCACCTCTGGCCTTAATAACGGCCTTGATACGCCTGAGCATTGAGTCAAACAGAGCTTGGATGGCGTGTACAAGTACAGCTGCCCATGCAGCTTCAACACGATACCACACTTCATCAAGAGTAATGACTGGCGTATTGTGACGAGCCAGTTGCTCGGCCACCATTGACCAGACGTTTTCAATTGGTGAGAGATCTGGAGAACGTGCTGGCCAGGGCAGCAGTCGAACATTTTCTGTATCCAGAAAGGCCCGTACAGGACCTCCAACATGTGGTCGTGGATTATCCTGCTCAAATGTAGGGTTTTGCAGGGATCGAATAAAGGGTAGAGCCACGGGTCGTAACACATCTGAAATGTAACGTCCACTGTTCAAAGTGCCGTCAGCGCTAACAAGAGGTGACCGAGACGTGTAACCAATGGCACCCCATACCATCACGCCGGGTGACATGCCAGTATGGGGATGACGAATACACGCTTCCAATGTGGGCTCACCGCGATGTCACCAAACGCGGTTGCGACCATCATGATGCTGTACACAGAACCTGGATTCATCCGAGAAAATGACGTTTTGCCATTCGTGCACCCAGGTTCGTCGTTGAGTACACCATCGCAGGCGCTCCTGTCTGTGATGCAGCGTCAAGGGTAACCGTAGCCATGGTCTCCGAGCTGACAATCCATGCTGCTGCAAACGTCGTCGAACTGTTCGTGCAGATGGTTGTTGTCTTGCAAACGTCCCCATCTGTTGACTCAGGGATCGAGACGTGGCTGCCATGCGGATAAGATGCCTGTCATCTCGACTGCTAGTGATACGAGGCCGTTGGGATCCAGCACGGCGTTCCGTATTCTGCTAACAGTCATTGGATCTCGATCAACGCGAGCAGTAATGTCGCGATACGATAAACCGCAATAGCGATAGGCTACAATCCGACCTTTATCAAAGTCGGAAACGTGAATGTACGCATTTCTACCTCCTTACACGAGGCCTCACAACAACGTTTCGCCAGGCAGCGCCGGTCAACTGCTGTTTGTGTATGAGAAATCGGTTGCAAACTTTCCTCATGTCAGCACGTTGTAGGTGTCGCCACCGGCGCCAACCTTGTGGGAATGCTCTGAAAAGCTAATCATTTGCATATCACAGCATCTTCTTCCTGCCGGTTAAATTTCGCCTCTGTAGCACGTCATCTTCGTGGTGTAGCAATTTCAACGGCCAGTAGTGTACTTCTGGAACCATGATTCATGATACAGTCAAACACGTGGAGGTATGCAGATTATAGCCTGTTAAACCCAAACGTTGACGAGACCTCGTCAGTTTCACAAGGGAAGACATAGCGTCAGATGCACTGTTGTTCCAGACACTGAAATAACTTCATCGACATTCTGTACAGTTGAGGATATTGATCTTGTGGTAACATTTTACAAAAGAATTGTAAATGCCTGGATTGGACAAATACATCGTTCAGCTGGGTGCTCCATTGTACACCTGCCACCTCAAGTCGGAAGCAATGAGGAACGTTATCGGCGATAAGCAAAAATGTTCTGATGAATAAATCAAAATACATCTTCAGTTGTGCAATGTCTTGCAATTTCTTTGAGAACTTATGATGAAATATTTCAGTTACTGAAACGTATCTAGTCATCTATGGTCCACAAATGACTGCCTTGAGTTATGGGAAATGTTTCATGACATGAAGTTGAAACTGATTTTTTCACAGGATTAATTTTTGTTTGATACCGTCAGTCTTCTCCGCCACATGTGATACCAAATGATTCTTCCCTTGCGACCGGGGACCTTGAAACTACGGAGAGGCTTCGCCCCGCCGTAGCCCTCAGTGGTTCACAACACCACAGTAGGCCACAGCAGTCCGCCCACTTCACCGCCGCCCCACACAGAGACCAGGGTTAATATGCGGTTTGCCCTGTGGACCCCCCCCCCCCCCCCCCCCGGATCGTCTCATACCAGGCCCAAACGTTTGCTTGATAGAGTAATGTTGGTGTAAATGTTCGTGGAGACAGTATTTGTGCAACAATCGCTGACGTGGTGTAACTGAGGCGCAATAAGGGGAACCAGCCCGCATTCGTCGAGGTAGATAGAAAACCGCCTTAAAAACCATCCACAGGCTGGCCGGCACACCGGACATCGACACTAATCCGCCGGGCTGATTCGTGCCGGGGACCGGCGCGCCATCCCATTCGGGAAGCAACGCGTCAGACCGCACGGCTAACCGGGTGGTCTATTCTTCCTTTTGTTCAAACAATTCTTCCTTTGCATTAAGAAAATGGTTCAAATGGGACTTAACATCTGAGGTCATCAGTCCCCTAGAACTTAGAACTACTTAAACCTAACTAACCTAAAGACATCACACACATAGATGCCCGAGGCAGGATTCGAACCTGCGACCGTAGCGGTCTCGCGGTTCCAGACTGACGCGCCTAGAACCGCTTGGCCACACCGGCTGGCTTGCATTAAGACACTTAAAAATTCGAATAATTTGTAACATCAACAATAAAAGATTTTATCACGACTCTGCATCCATTTAACTCCGTTTTATTCCGTAATGGCCACATTTAGTACAGCCACCATTCACCATCATTCGTCAGAAAACAAATACATCGTATCGGCTTTGTGGCTGGCGTTGTAATGACGTTCCAATAAAATATATTTTTCCAGCTCATAATAGTGCGATGGCTTTTGAAGTCCTTTGGTTGGCCTTTAAACGATACGAAAAGTAAGGCAATTCCCACTCTGTATTGAACGACTGTGGTTTGTCTACTTCTTTTTTGTTTTTTTGTTGTTTTTTTTTCAGTTGTGTAGACGCCATAGTGATCTTGAAGGAGAATGTAAATTTAATTTCTACATCTACATTTATACTCCGCAAGCCATCCAACGGTGTGTGGCGGAGGGCACTTTACGTGCCACTGTCATTACCTTCCTTTCCTGTTCGAGTCGCGTATGGTTCGCGGGAAGAACGACTGCCGGAAAACCTCCGTGCGCGAACGAATCTCTCTAATTTTACATCCGTGATCTCCTCGGGAGGTATAAGTAGGAGGAAGCAATATATTCGATACCTCATCCAGAAACGCACCCTCTCGAAACCTGGACAGCAGGCTACACTGCGATGCAGAGCGCCTCTCTTGCAGCGTCTGCCACTTGAGTTTGCTAAACATCTTCGTAACGCTATCACGCTTACCAAATAACCCAGTGACCAAACGCGCCGCTCCTCTTTGGATCTTCTCGATCTCCTCTGTCAACCCGACCTGGTATGGATCCCATACTGATGAGCAATACTCAAGTATAGGTCGAACGAGTGTTTTGTAAGCCACCTCCTTTGTTGATGGACTACATTTTCTAATGACTCTCCCAATGAATCTCAACCTGGAACCCGCCTTACCAACAATTAATTTTGTACGATCATTCCACTTCAAATCGTTCCGTACGCATACTCCCAGATATTTTACAGAAGTAACTGCTACCAGTGTTTGTTCCGCTATCATATAATCATACAATAAAGGATCCTTCTTTCTATGTAGTGCTGTCGTCAAAGTGCTCGGCGCCTGACAGGGCGACTGTCCAGCTCTAGTGGCGCCCGGTTGCAGCAGCTTTCATTTTCCTGTTCCTCTTCGCCCCTCAGCCCCAACGCTGCTGCCCTCGAAGCGCTAGGCTGGAGCGCGGCCGGAGTGCTCGCGCTCGCGGAGTGCTGTTGGACCAGGCCTGCTCTACACAATTTCAACTATTACTCTGCCCGACAGAAAAAAACTGATCATCCATATGTGGAGCAGGAAACAAAATGAAACTTCATGGATAGAAAGGGTATGTGATGTTACTTCAGTTACTACAAAATCGAGTCATATTTAAAAACAACTTGGCCTGGATGCATGCATTGATTCAGTTGGGAAGGTTCAAATGGTTCAAATGGCTCTGATCACTATGGGACTTAATTTCTAAGGTCATCAGTCCCCTAGAACTTAGAACTAGTTAAACCTAACTAACCTGAGGACATCACGCACATCCATGCCCGAGACAGGATTCGAACCTGCGACCGTAGCAGTCGCGTGGTTCCAGACTGTAGCGTCTAGAACCGTTCGGCCACCCAGGCCGGCTCAGTTGGGAACAACTATCGTAACTGGCACTTGATATCCTGGGCGCTAGCACTAGGACGGAGTTGATCATTTCATAACAATGAACGCAGTGCGACACCATTCATCGACAGCCTACGCTTCAAAGTCACGCCAGCACTCCAAACGCAGCGGTTTGAGTTGAGGTGTTAACGGCATCCTGCGCGTGGTACGGTAATTCCCTGCAGGGGCTGCTGCTAGTCTCCGGCTAATGCTGCAGGATGAAATAAAACGTTGCACGGGGTCCATTACTTGTTCTCGGTTGGTTGGTCGATTTGGAGGGAAGGGACCAAACAGCGAGGTCATCGGTGCCATCGGATTAGGGAAGGGTGGGAAGGAAGTCGGCCTGCCCTTTCAAAGCAACTATCCTTGCATTTGCCTGGAGCGATTTAGGGAAATCACGGAAACGTAGATCAGGGTGGCCGGAGGCGGATTTGAATTGTCGTCCTCCCGAATACGAGTCCAATGTGCTAACCACTGCGCCACCTCCCTCGGTACTTGTGTTCGGAAGGCAGACACAGTTATGAAGGCGTTGTGATATGCAACTTCCCGGCAGATTAAAACTGTGTGCCGGAGCGAGACTCGAACTTGGCACCTTTGCCTTTCACGGGCAATTGCTCTACCTTCTGAGCTACCCAAGCACGACTCACGCCCGGTCCTCACAGCTTCACTTCCACCAGTACCTCATTCTCTACCTTCCAAACTTCACAGAAGCTGTCCTGCGATGCACCACAACTAGGACTCCTGGAAGTAAGGATATTGCGGAGACATGGCTTGCCACAGCCTGGAGGATGTTTCCAGAACGAAATTTTCATTCTGCAGCAGAGAGTGCGCTGATATGAAGATAGGGGACGAGATACTGGCGGAAGTAAAGCTGTGAGGAGGGGGCGTGAGTCGTGCTTGGGTAGCTCAGATGCTAGAGCACTTGCTCGCGAAAGGCAAAGGTCCCGAGTTCGAGTCTCGTTCCGGCGCACAGTTTTAATATGCCAGGAAGTTTCATATCAGCTGAAGAGTGAAAATTTCATTCTGGTGTTGCGATATGCTTGTGGCATAGTATGTTGATCCTCCCCTTCTAGTCCTCAGATATGGTTGACCGCAACCTTAACGAGTTTACCTTCTCTCAAGTCCCCATGCAGTCAAATATGAGGCCTAAATAATGAAAAGTGTGAGGTCACCCACATGAATGCTTAAAGGAATCCATTAAACTTCGGTTTCAGGATAACTCAGATCTAAAATTCCTAGGAACTACAAATACGAATAAGTTAAATTCGAAAGAACACATAGAAAATGATGTGTGGATGGCAAATCAAAGACTGTGTTTTATTGGAAGAACACTTACAAAATGAAACATGTCTACTAAAGAGACTGTCTACACTACGCTTGTCCGCCCTCTTTTGGAGTACTGCAGTGCGGTGCGGGGTCCTTAACAGATAGGATTAACGAAGCACATCGAGAAAATTCCGAGAAGAGCAGCACGTTTTGTATTATCGAGAAATAGGAGAGAGAGAGAGTCACGGACGTGATACAGTGTTGGGTGTGGACATAATTAAAACAGCGGCGTTTCTCGTTGCGGCGGGATCTTCTCACGAAATTTCAGTCACCAACTTTCTCTCCCGAATGCGAGAATATTTTGTTGACGCCGACCTGCATAGGAAAAAACTATCACCATAATAAAATAGGGGAAATCAGAGCTCACACGGAAAGATATAGGTGTACGGTTTTCCAGGCGCTGTTCGAGAGTGGAATAATTGAGAAAATTATTGTGAATGTGGTTCGATGAACCCTCTGCCAGTGACTTAAGTGCGATTTTCTGAGTATCCTTGTAGATGTAGACTGCCATATCCGAATGCACCACAAATCTCTCGATATTGCACGATTCGATCAGCCCGCCAAATGGAGACCCACAATAAAACTCTATCAGATACTGATAACGCTGTCTCCCTGGAGCACGAAGCATGTCCATGTCCTTTACATTAATCACTCAACATATTACGCTGTTTATGTCCCTTATATATCCTAACAGTACTGATAACAATACTAAACTGGAACAACACTAATGCATTCCAGTGACGGTTCTACCTGTCACAGAAAATTACACGACTGCCATGGTGTGTATGTTTACGGAGTCAGCTTGACATTCGAGCACGTCTCCCTGGTGCTTTACTTTTTTTGTCAGGTAGTGTATATTACAAACAGTCAGAGATATTTCTTTTGTTTGATAAATACTAAGTTCCTGGAATGAAGTTCGCTCAGACTCAGTTGCCTATAATATCCTTTTTATTAATAGTCAAAACATACAAAAACATAGTTCCGCTGCGCAGGTACTTAAACTGCAGGCTCCAGCGACAACCGTCTTGCTTCTTCTCTGTAGTTATAACGGAAAAATTCTATGGACGTTACTATCTGCGCTATCACGTGATTTTGCCTCTACTGAATTTTGTAAAAGAGCTTTGTTCTGCCAATCTTCTTCCATGTTGGCCTGGGTACGGTTAACCGCTTTCTTCCAGTCCTCAGAGATGACTTACATTAATGAGTGTTTCGGCCTGCAGACTTGGCCAAGAGAGCGCCTTCGAACTTCTCTGCTGAAACACATTTGAAAAACTGGCTTCTGACATCGTTGAGCACCACGCAACACCCAACAAAGAATAGTAAAGACTGATAAAATATTAAACCTGCAACTACATGAAATTAAAAAAATCTGAGCGCACAACGAACAATTCCACAGCACAGCTACGTGCCTCAAGCTTAGTGCAACCGGTTTTTGTTGTTGCGGTGGGGGTGAGGGTCCGGCTACCATGTGTGGTTGTTGAGGCTTCATTTCTCGTTGGATCAGCTGAATTCATCCCGTGCCCCCAGCTTCAGCCTCACCCCACTCCTCACTTGCAGCTGGCCGCTGTGGCCGAGCGGTTCTAGGCGCTTCCGTCCGGAGCCACGCTGCTGCTACGGTCGCAGGTTCGAATCCTGCCTCGGCATGGATGTGTGTGATGTCCTCAGGTTAGTTAGGTTTAAGTAGTTCTAAGTCTAGGAGACTGATGACCTGAGATTTTAAGTCCCACGGCGCTAAGAACCATTTGAACCATTTCTCACTTGGTAGCCGTCCTCCTACAATAATTTTGAACACAGAGTCGCTGTTCCCTTTAGCCACACACCTGGCTGCACTGATAAGCTTCTCGTATATGTATCTCTCGTCGCTGCGTCCATAAAGTGGGATTTCATGTCGTCTTCTACGCCTCTAAAGAAAATATGCGAATGAAGACAGAATTTTAAAATACGAGTCAAAAAAAGCTCATCTCAACGCCGTAAGTTGTTGGTTTATGCAGCGCCGTAAGTTGTTGGTTCACGCGATTGCTCATTCTTTATCCAGAGTGTATATATAAAAATGGCGACAACAGAGCAATAAAAGGCGTTTTGCGCCCTCCATTTCAACAGGTCTCAATTCAAATAGGTGTCATTCGATTACAACTGTGCAGCGTGATTTTAGTTGAGGTTATAGAACTGCACCTCCTTCATCCCGAAGTTTTAGATGATGTCCCTGTTTGTTTTACGTAAGGTGCAGTCCTCATTGCGGCGATACATGTTGCATTAAAGGTCACGTGATGCGATGCTTATTCGTACAACACTCGTGTTCCCACAGGGGCGATAAGACAACACTGCAGCCCCGCAGCTGCCGCGTCGCTGGCAGCCTCGTCATGCATAACTTCCTAATATGTTACATTCCTACTGGAGACTGGAAAGAGGTATGGCTCCCCTTCCATCGTTAAAAACAATTTCAGTATGTCGGCTACATTTGGTACGCACCATTTTATGACCCACAATGCACCAAATGTAAACTGGCGAGGAACTACATTTCTTATTGCAAACTTTCCAAAATATGCGCTGTGGTTTGCTTAATTTCGGCATATCACGATAACTGTAGGCAACATCGAAAAGAAAACTAGTTCATTATAAAGCTGTGACATCAGGCTATAAGATGCAAAAAAAAGCATTTTTTTCCCAATAGCTTCCTCAGAATCGAATCAGAAAGATCGCATAGCAGAGGACACGTGCAAATTCCAGAACAGCGTATGAGGTTACCTTGTTTTGTTGGGATTTATTCAGTACTGTTACGACGTGGCCTGGATGGTTGCGTAAGACTGATCTTATTGCAGGGTAGTGCCTCGTAAGGAGGAACATCACAAAAAGGAAGGGAGCCTATGTTTAACTGTCCTTTTCGTTAAAGTATGACTCGCTTTATAAAGGAAAGTCCCAAATATTTAGTTTTTACTGACCTACAGCTAAGCAAATTAAAGTTAAAAAATAACATTTAAATCGGCCGTGAGTCAAACCTAATAGAGTACGTATTCTTGTTGTCTTGGGTGCCAGAATAGAAGTCGCTGATCAAATAATATTACTTTGATTATTTCGCTCTTTAGTGAAACGGTTCCTGCATTATCGCTGATATTTAGTATTTAAAATTCTGCCACATGAAAAGATTAATTAACTTTCTCAATCTAAATGTCTCAGTAATTTCAATCTCTTTCTTTATATGTCACGATAAAGCTAGTCAGCGCAAAGTGCACTTCAGGGTCATCTGGAGGTGATTAATTCTTATGAAAGAATAGTACGAAGTCCCTTTTCGTAGACATATTTTTCACTCTAAAAGAATCCACCATTACAAGACAAGTCTTCTAGAAAAGACGTACGAACACAAATAAGAACAAGACAGTAAATCATTGGTGATATATTACCAGTACAGAGTTTACGTAAAATCATAGCGTCATCTTCGCTTTTTAAAGAACATTATTCTTAATATTATTTTTGTATCTTTTTTCATGCAAACTCTTCAGATATTAGGTTTTATGGTTGGCATAACATACAAAAAAATTTCTATCACACGTAATTTCACTTGATGCTTTTAAGATCGGTTACGAGGGGTTTTTAATTTTTTATGACAAAAGTAAGTTTTATTGAGAAACTAACTATAAAGATGGATGTATCATTCATTGCTTCATATACATAAAACAATTTTTTATGCACATCACACGACTTAAAATATCCCTCCACATGTACCGCACGATATAATTGTCTGGAATAATCAACACTCCGAGTTGCAGAGAATCGTAGCGGGGTTGTACCGCTGTCATCCCAGTGTGAACCAATTAAGTCGCTACAACTAAGTTTCTACGCCCTCCATCAATGCGGATTGCATCGTATTGCGAGTCACATTGCGCATCGTATCGCAAAAAGTGGTTCAAATGGCTCTGAGCACTATGGGACTTAACATCTATGGTCATCAGTCCCCTAGAACTTAGAACTACTTAAACCTAACTAACCTAAGGACAACACACAACACCCAGCCATCACGAGGCAGAGAAAATCCCTGACCCCGCCGGGAATCGAACCCGGGAACCCGGGCGTGGGAAGTATCGCATATCGCGTCGCTTCAGTGAGAACCGCGTCTAATGGAGAAAGTACAAGCAGCCACCGTGTGCTCATTCTAGACGAAGAGCACATTCAGAAGAGTGTTGCATATTGCACAGAAAAGTCTGCTCGTCATGACAGCCGGGAGATAGTCATTTCTCATGTGTCTGTCTGCAGTGTTATGCGGGAATGTTTGTGTTTCAAATAGTTCAGGATTCGATTGCTCCGCAAACGGCAGCCCGCCGGTGGCATGCGGCCTGAATCAATTATTCGTTCGGCCGGCGGGTGTCACACGTATTTTGTAATAGTATGAAACTGCAAAAAGGTGGGAATTTGAGGAGATGGAGCCTGGATAAACTAAAAGAACCATAGGTTGTAGAGAATTTCAGGAAGAGTATTAGGGAACGATTGACAAGAAAGGGGGAAAGAAATACAGTAGAAGAAGAATGGGTAACTTTGAGAGATGAAATTGTGAAGGCAGCAGAGGATCAAGTAGGTAAAAAGACGAGGGCTAATAGAAATCCTTGGGTAACGGAAGAGATATTGAATTTAATTGATGAAAGGAGAAAATACAAAAATGCAGTAAATGAAGCAGGCAAAAAGGAATACAAACGTCTCAAAAATGAGATCGACAGGAAGTGCAAAATGGCTAAGCAGGGATGGCTAGAGGACAAATGTAAGGATGTAGAGGCCCATATCACTAGGGGTAAGATGGATACTGCCTACAGGAAAATTAAAGAGACCTTTGGAGAAAAGAGAACCTCTCGCGTGAATATCAAGAGCTCAGATGGAAACCCTGCTGTAACTAAAGAAGGGAAGGCAAAAAGTTGGAAGGAGTATATAGAGGGTCTATACAAGGGCGATGTTCTTGAGGACAATATTATGGAAATGGAAGAGAATGAAGATGAAATAGTAGATATGATACGGCGTGAAGAGTCTGACAGAGCACTGAAAGACCTAAGTCGAAACAAGGCCCCGGAAGTAGACAACATTCCATTAGAACTATTGACAGCCTTGGGAGAGCCAGGCCTAACAAAACTCTACCATCTGGTGAGCAAGATGTATGTGACAGGCGAGATACCCTCAGACTTCAAGAAGAATATAATAATTCCAATCCCAAAGAAAGCAGGTGTTGACAGATGTGAAAATTATCGAACTATCAGTTTGATAAGTCACGGCTGCAAAATACTAACACGAATTCTTTACATACGAATGGAAAAACTGGTAGAAGCCGATTTCGGGGAAGATCAGTTTGGATTTCGTAGAAATGTTTGACACGTGAGACAATACTGACCCTACGACTAATCTTAGAAAATAGATTAACGAAAGACAAACCTACGTTTCTAGCATTTGTAGACTTAGAGAAAGCTTTTGACAATGTTGACTGGAATACTCTCTTTCAAATTCTAAAGGTGGCAGGGGTAAAATACAGAGAGCGAAAGGCTATTTACAATTTGTACGGAAACCAGATGGCAGTTATAAGAGTTGAGGGACATGAAAGGGAAGCAGCGGTTGGAAAGGGAGTGAGACATGGTTGTAGCCTCTCCCCGATGTTATTCAATCTGTATATTGAGCAAGCAGTAAAGGAAACAAAAGAAAAATTCGGAGTAGGAATTAAAATCCATGGAGAAGAAATAAAAATTTTGACGTTCGCCGATGACATTGTAATTCTGTCAGAGACAGCAAAAGACCTGGAAGAGCAGCTGAACGGAATGGACAGTGACTTGGAAACGAGGATATAAGATGAACATCAACAGAAGCAAAACGAGGATAATGGTATGTAGTCTAATTAAGTCGGGGGATGCGGCGGGAATTAGATTAGGAAATGAGACGCTTAAAGTAGTAAATGAGTTTTGCTATTTGGGGAGTAAAATAACTCATGATGGTCGAAGTAGAGAGGGTATAAAATGAAGACTGGCAATGGCAAGGAAAGCGTTTCTGTAGAAGAGAAATTTGTTAACATCCAATATAGATTCAAGTGTCAGGAAGTCTTTTCTGAAAGTATTTGTATGGAGTGTAGCCATTTATGGAAGTGAATCGTGGAAGATAAGTAGTTTAGACAAGAAGAGAATAGAAGCTTTCGAAATGTGGTGCTACAGAAGAATGCTGAAGATTAGATAGGTAGATCACATAACTAATGAGGAGGTATTGAACAGAATTGGAGAGAAGAGAAATTTGTGGCACAACTTGACTAGAAGAAGGGATCGGTTGGTGGGGCATGTTCTGAGACATGAAGGAATCACCAACTTAGTATTGGAGGGCAGCGTGGAAGGTAAAAATCGTAGAGGGAGACCATGAGATGAATACACTAAACAGATTCAGAAGGATGCAGGTTGCAGTAGTTACAGGGAGATGAAGAAGCTTGCACAGATAGAGTAGCATGGAGAGTTGCATCAAACCAGTCTCAGGACTGAAGACCACAACAACAACAATGTATCTAGCAACAAACGTCTTCCGAACAGACCTTGAAGGTCCAACGGTACCACCCGGCCGCCATGTCATCCTCAGACCACAGGCGTCACCGGATGTAGATAGAGAGGGTCATGTGGTCAGCAAACCATTCTACCGCTCGTTGTCAGTTTTCGTGAGCAGTGCCGCTACTTCTCTGTCAAGTAGCTTCTCAATTGGTCTCACGATGTTGAGTGCACCCCATTTGCCAACAGCACTCGTCAAATGGGGTGCAAGTGCTAGCCAAGCCTACAGCGCTTAACTTCCGTGATCTGACGGGAACTGGTGCTACCACTGCACGAAGACCGTTGACCCTAGCAACAAACATCCGTATCAAAAACGTCAACTGACGTTAAGAGCTTCATAAGAGTACTCAGCAACAAACAAAAATACTTACAGAGATATAAATATTTTATGATGCGCTTAATTTTAATCGATGTCGGTGAATTCGGCCATGTACTAAGTAAAGATAGTTGCTTACCTCAACGTCAAAAGTGTACGTAGCGTGGCCACCGTGGTTAGAGGATGGGATGACGTGACAGGGGAGGGGGAGGGGGGAGAAATGTTTTATTGTTTGCTTTCCAGTACTGACAACTCACGGGCTTGTGCGCCTCGTACTGGTCAGCGGCTACAGCATAAATTTCAAATGGAAGTAACATAGATTCGTGAATGCACATTATGGAGACCGTCATCCTGGAATGCGGCACATGTTTGTCGCAAGGAATGTCAAATTAAATTAAGGATGTCCTAATAAAATGATATTCAAAATATTTAGTAAACAAAAGTAAATGTTTCATAATTCGAATCAAAACAACTGCCAACATGAGCAACGTAGCTATAGCAAAGCAGCTTACATCGATAAAGGTATTGCCTCCGGTCCAGATTGTACACCAGTCAGGTTCCTCTCAGAGTACACTGGTATAATAGCTCCACATTTAGCAATCTCACACAAAAGACCGCTCGCTACAAGACCGGTACCTAAAGGCTAGAAAGTTGCACAAGTCACGCCAGTACCCAAGAAAGGAAATAGAGATAATCCGCTGAATTACAGACCCATATCGCTAACCTCGATTTGTAGTAAGGTTGTGGAACATGTGCTGTCTTCGAACATTAAGAGTTATCTTTCAGAAAACGATTCATTGACGAACTGAAAACATGGATTCAGAAAATATCATTCTTGAGAAACACAATTAGCTCTAGTGCTATTGACGGGGGATATCAAATTGATTCCATGTTCTTAGATCTCCAGAATGCTTTTGACACCGTACCTCACAAGCTGCTTCTCATCAAATTGCGTGTCTGTGGACTAACTTCTCAGTTGTGCGACTGGATTCGTGATTTCCTGTCAGAAAGGTCACACTTAGTAATAATTGACGGAAAGTCGTCCAGGAAAACGGATGTAATATCTGCTGTTCCCCAAGGTAGTGTTAAACGCCCTATGCTATTCCTGATCTCCATAAACGATTTAAGAGGCAATCTGGGTAGCATTCTTTGTTTGTTTGCAAATGATGCTGTCATTTACCGTCTTATAAAGCCATCAGATGATCAAAACAAATTGAAAGCGACTTAGACAAGATATCTGTAGGCTGTGAAAAGTGGAAATTGATTCTAAATAACGAAAAGTGTGAAATCATCCACATGAGTATCAAAAAGAAACCGCTAAATTTCGGTTACACGATAAATCACACAAGTATAAAGGCTGTTAATTCAACTAAATACAATTACAAACCATTTAAGTTGAAACGACCACATTGATAATTGGGGCAAAGCAAACCAATGACTGAAACTACATGGCAGATTAAAACTGTGTGTCGGACCGAGACTCGAACTCGGGACCTTTGCCTTTCGCGGGCAAGTGCTCTACCACCTGAGCTACTCAAGCACGACTCACGACCCGTCCTCACAGCTCTAATTCCGCCAGTACCTCGAAGAGCACTTGCCCGCGAAAAGCAAAGGTCCAGAGTTCGAGTCTCGGTCCGGCACAGGAAGCTTCATACCAGAGCACACTCCGCTGCAGAGTGAAAATTTCGTTCTGGAAACCGATGACTACTACTTACTGGCAGAACACTAAGAAAGTGCAACATGTCTACTTAAGAGACTGCCTACACTACCCCTGTACGTCCTCTTCTGGAGCATTGCTCTGTGGTGTGGGTTCCGCATCAGACAGGATCGACACAGGACATCGACAAAGTTCAAACAGGGGTAGCTCGTTTTGTATCACAGGAAATAGGGGAGAGAACGCCACCTATATGATATGTGAATTGAGGTGGCAATCATTAAAACAAAAGCGTTTTACGTTGAGGCAGGATTGTCTCATGAAATTTCAATCGCTAACTTTCTCCTCAGAGTGTGAAATATTTTGTTGGTGCCCGCCTAGTTATATAGGGAGGAAAGATCGTGATAATGAAATAAGAGAAAACAGAGCTCGCTCAAATAGATTTAAGTGTTCATTTCTCCCGTGCACTGTTCGAGAGTGGAACGGTAAACGGCACTGCAATCTGACGGTTTTGGCGGTCACTGAGGATGGCAGTAATCTTAAACTGAAACAGTCGACAAGAAGTGTTTCGAATGGTGCGTACTTTTAACGATGAGCTATTGGGCCTGATTCTCGGCGACCGACTTCAGCGCCCTTACTTTAGCTAGTCTGCTGGGGGCTCATGACATTCCAATTTTGTAGGCTTCCAATTAATAATAAAATCTGCACATTTGCGGCACGAGGTACCGCCGCACGGAGTTAGTTTTGGCTTCTGAGCTCAAAAAAAAAAAATTGACGACCACTGCTCTAGGCCCTTCATGGTGATCAGGAGAGTGTAGAGTTTTGTGAATTAATTCTGGTCGTGGGGATGGGGCAATTTTCTTACTTGTTTAGATTTCAATAATAACTCAATGTTCCAAATAAGTAGGAAGTAAGAATAAAGGGAACGCAGCAGCCATATTCCACAGTCGTACACATAGAGCCTCTGCAAAGTGTTATTTGCTTTGCTGTGGATGATCAACTGCAGCTGTGATTTAAATTGGTGGCTTATGTGGGTGTAATACGCAAACAGTCGCTTTTTTAATATTTCATAAGCTTTATTTTCTGTACCATTATAGAGTTTTGAAGCCACTGCAGTCTCGTCATCAGATGGAGGTATGGCAGGAACGTGATCTGGACCAAGTGAAGCCAGGCGCTACGGCCGTGGTGCTGGTAGAAACAACGGAAATTTGCTTATCGGAAACGAAAAATTTATGAAACGGCAAGAATTTTAACTGACAAACGTTTCCTTACCGGTAACTAAAAAAAAATGGTTCAAATGGCTCTCAGAACTATGGGACTCAACTGCTGTGGTCATCAGTCCTCTAGAACTTAGAACTACTTAAACCTAACTAACCTAAGGACATCACACACATCCATGCCCGAGGCAGGATTCGATCCTGCGACCGTAGCAGTCGCGCGGTTCCAGACTGTAGCGCCTAGAACGCTCCAGCCGGCCTTACCGTAACTAAATTTCCGTTATTTTCGCCAACACTACAACCATAGCCTCTAGCTGCACGTGATCCAGACACCTCCATCTGATAATGGGTTTTCAGTGGCTTGAAAACTAGATAAAGGTACAGAAAATAAATCGTGTCAAAAATTCAAAAAGCGACAAATTCCATGTTGTGACCACATAAATCTCCAAGATTTACAGGAGTTACGTACCTGGATATGTTGGAGATCTGGCTTCTGGCTTTTTCCGCAATTGCAACAACAGCCCACAATTTTATTTTTTACTAGGATGAAGCATCACCGCAGTGGCACCCGCTTGTAAGTGCATTTCTTAACAATAAGCTGCTTCAGCGATAAATCGGCCATAACGAACGCCAGGATCCTGCATTGCACGAGTGATCTCCAAGGCCACCGGACTTCACAGCAAGGGTTTTTTTTTGGGGGGGGGGGGGGAGAAGGGGTGAATTTGTGAGAGACTCCGGCTGTGTGCCCGCTTTCCAGTACCTCTGGGTAAACTGGGAAGCCATTTAATAATGGTAGTGAATGTAGTATGTACAGGCAGTCTCGCAAAAGTATTGGACGGATTTGATCATTGTATGGATTAATAGTGAGCTTTCGGGTGTTCTACCGAGTTGTTGTTTCCATTTTATGTACAATATTCCGACGACCGAACCAGCTATCGTCTTGTAGTGCTACAGGTTTTGCTTTGATGTGTACGCAATGTCTGGGCTCCAACATACACACACTGACTTCAATAACGTGGCAGCCAAAATTAAAGGTATTTTCCTCTGCTTTTTATTCGAATCATTAATGTTATCATCAAAGCGTCATCTAAGCACGAAGTGAAATAATAATTAATGTATGAAACATTTGTTGTCTGTGCAAGACAAGTGATCATTATACACATTGTACTAATATTATTGTAATGAAAACAAAGAAGACAAAGGTCCTCTTATATGATGGATATATAAAGGCGAGACAATGGCCACATCGGCCATTGTTGTATTGCATCGCTATTAGACTGTCTCTCAATAGACTTTCCTTTACTGTCGAGATTCCTAATTCACGACGTGCGTTGTCGCGCATTCTCTTGTATGTCAGTGTTTGAAATAATTAAAGTGAAAGAGGTAGCTATATCCAGATTGCTTCCTATAACATCATCTTTCCATTTTATTAAAGAAAAAAGTTCATAATAGGAGAAAAAGTTGAAATATTTAAATTCAAGCTTTTCGTTTGCTATATTAATTAATTGCAGCTGCCAAGTTCGGCAATACTATTTTTCAGTCATTAATTATAATAGAACCTGCAATCACTTTCCTTTCTTCCGAAGTCTTACCGTCTTCTAGAACTTTAGGATGTGGTTAAAGTCAATATTACGCGGTCAGAGAATAAAACCGAACGAATTGTTTCCGGGTAAACTGTGGACCGTTGCTATTTTGAAAATAATAGTTAAGAATAGTCTTGAGATTTCAGAGATTCTACATCATTATTAAGGGCGGAATTTAATAACTAAGAGTAAGTCAAAAGGAGTACGAAGTCTGAAGTAAATCTGTGATTCCAACGTCGTGGCCTCCACGTGTTAAGATGAAAAGTATTATCTGTTCCGGAAAGCCGGCCGGCCGCTGTGGCCGAGTGGTTCTAGGTTCTTCAGTCCGGGACCGCACTGCTGCTGCGGTTGCAGGTTTGAATCCTGCCTCGGGCATGGATGTTTGAGATGTCCTTAGGTTAGTTAGGTTTAAGTAATTCTAAGTCTAGGGGACTGATGACCTCAGATGTTAAGTCCCGTAGTACTTGGAACCATTTGAAACGGAAAGCCGGGTGTGTTTCGCATTCCATGCGAATGTGGCATGTCTTACTTGGGACAGACTACCAGAACAGTCCAGGAGAGATGCAATGAGCATCAGCAACACACTCGACTAAAACAACAAAGAAGATCAGCTGTCGACGAGCATTGTCACGAATACAATAATGAAATGAATTACGGTGAGACCAGCATAATTATGGAATCTACTGTAATAAAGATGTGACGAAAGCCAACAAACAGGGAAGACTATTTCAATTTTGATATCACTTGTGGTCCGACACTGAGTTTCACAAAGTATCAGTGTGAGCTGTAAAAAGCAAAAGAGCATTAAAGGGCGTAATGATGGGTGTCGGGAATCGATCTCGGCTATAAATAACGGCGTGAGACCAAGAATGGTTCACATCTGAAGAAGATGGCTGCGTCGGTCGTCGAAATATTCTGCGGAAAATGAAATCAACAACTCAGCAGGACACCTGGAAGCACGCTGTTAATCAATCGCGCCGAGAAAACCTGAGCGATTGTGTCGTCTGGATGTTTGTCGTGGGTCTGATGGAAGGCTCATAGAACAACTGCGAAAGGTAAATGAAAACTCTGATCTTCAAAGTAATTGCAAAAACCACGAGAAGGCTCGTAGAACAGCTGTGAAAGGTAAATTAAAACTTGGGTCTCAAACGTAACTGCAAAAACCATCCCGAGGTTGTGTATGAGTGTATGTAAAAGATTTGCCCTTGTAAAATAGCATGGTTCTTGCGAAACTTCGTAGTTCTGTGCGTATGTTAAAACTTGGCCCGAGTTTCTATTTTCATTCAAGTGAAATTATAATCGTGATATCAGCTCAGTCTTTTGCAAACACCTTGTTCTTTTATATCTGTATAAAAAGTTAGTTTTTCGGGCGACATTTTATTTTTTTGCATAATTTAAAAAAAAAAAAGACTGCCTTTAATGAGTGCATTTTTTGCTACTCATTCTTTCTCATGTGAGTTGAAGGAACTTACTAAAAAGTATTCCTTCTTTTATTATAGTGTCACATTTATATTTGATAATGGACTGACTGTCTTTCAGTTTTTGGTCATATCACTGCACGTAATTCTAAGAATTTACAGTGAAAAAGTAGTTATTCGATAATTTTATTTTCGATCACAATGGAACATACATCGCTTAGTACGAAATGTAGTTGGCATATCGATATTGCCGTTGCCCTGATACCCTTGGTGAGAGGCAGCTGGAAATAAGTGGAAACAAACACACATCCAGGTGCGGATCAATATAACTGCCGTCACCCACACATATAATGTGTCGTGGATGCCTAAGGTTGTAATTATAATAACCGTAAAATGTTTTAACATAATCATAATAATCTGTTCACATCAATGTTTTTTTTTTTTTCCTTAATGGAGTGGGAGGCTCACGACTCCTATGACTCTGGCCTTGGATCCGTGCTTGTTCATGTCTGAGAAACAGAAACCTTTAGAACAATCAGCAGCTGTTCTCATTCCTAGTGGTGTAATTAGGTTGGGGCACCTGGGGCTTCACGAATTGGGGGGGACCCTTGGCACCCGAAAGAAAGAAAAAAAAAATAAGAAAAATTAAAATGGAAAAATTAGTAAAATTGATCAACTAAGTATATATACTTGAATATTTCTGGTATCTCAACTGCAGATTTTTCATTGCTCTTTTAACTTTAGGACTCTGTATGTCAGAATGGACAAAAATGGACTTGCACCACGATTGAAATAAGCCCTTCATATAACCACCTTTAGCTAGAAGATGTGTTCAGCGCGTCTACGTACTGATAAACGAAAGCAGACTAACACGAGGAGTTTAAAATGGCAGAAATATTATATGCAATTGAATTTGAAGTGGTTTAAATTTATTGTTACGTTCAATTGAGATAATCTTTGTACTTAATATTGAAAGCTAAGATTGATAGCTACCGGAAACATTTGAATATCAGTCGTACACAGTCTTTCGACTGCTATCAAAACCGCTGCTCCCGTCAGCCCCTGCTCCGAGAGTCTTCTTACAGTGAACGATTAACACTTGTTGTGTCAGATCAGAGAGATTTACGTTGCTACTAATTACTTGCCAATGAAATGAAACACAGCATTTAACAATGACGATTATTGTTGTACATATTGCACACAGTGTCATTTGATCGCCTAAGTCAACTAAACCTCCAGAAATGTCTCCGTTTCAGGCCCGGATCTTGGGACGCAAAATTCATATTCTTGAAGAAAAACACACTGTTTCGCAAAGCGCCAAGCACCCAGCACATGTTTGGTCAGTTATTCATGTGATTTTGAAACGCATTCCTGTTGGTTTTCGAACATTTTTAACGAACTCTAAGTTGATTTCTGAACGAACCATAATACCCGTCGCATCAAGAAATAAAAAACTTCCCCGCAGACAAAAGGGGACGGGGCTACATGAGCTGAGCTGAATAAACCCGAACGAGTGAATACCAGTCGCTGTTTATGTGGTTAACTGAGTGTGTGAATGATAAGCGTTGGTATAATTACTAGCGAAATCCATAGATTCAGCCTACCGGAGTGGAAATAAACAGGAATAACAGATGAGAAAGATTACATATTATCATCTCGGTGTATCCAAGGAAATGAAATTTTGACAGAAAATTTTTGCCACGTCGCTGCACCACTAAAGCCCAGTTGTAGAGTCCTCTGTTACCAGATGCCTAAGTTCTGTTCTCGGAATAGCGCGGAGAAAGCGTTGTACGAATGAGTAATAACGCCTAACTGGAGCATAAACGCGCGATAATCCGGTGATTATGGCAGGGTTAGTGAAGTTAACCGGAGAATAAGTTTCGACAGTGGCAGGAACGGTTATAGAATTAACGATGACAAGATTGTTTGTTAGAACGGAAAAGGAGAAGAAATTACATGGAAGAATATGACGATTGCAAATTTATATAAAAATGTCATACTACTAGTACTACTACTACTATTCTATCTCATGCTTGAGAAACTGGAGCATATGAATCAAATGTGAAACTATTTTCTAAAACAAAATTTTTTGCTTGTTGTAGGCCTAATAGGCATTTGATATTGGTTCTTCGTGAATTAGATTCTGTCATGTTATTTATATCAATCAGGGAGATAAAAATGACCATGTGCCCCAAAAAGTATCGCTTATTTGGCGTGTGTTACAACTGCTGCGAAATTAGAAAGAACTATTTCATTTTATCTAACAGACAGTGACAAAAAAGACGTAAACAAATCGAGAATCCACACAAGTCCTGGGTACTATTAGTATTGATAGTTTTTTCGAATTAAAACACATTTTGGTTTTTCATGTAGCAAAACGTTTGACGAACTTTGATGAGGTAATAGATTCTTTCGAAGAAAGGAAAGCACACCGTGTATAGCTGTAGTATGATTAGAGAGAAAGGAAAGCACGCCGCGTAAAGCTGTAGTATGATTAGAGAGAAAAATGCAGGGACCTAAGGATTGAGGAAATGTGTACTGTCTTGCTTGTCTCTTGTCTTTGCTGTTTTATGTATCCTATGTTTAATTTTATGTCACACTAAAGAGAAAGTTATTAGCTAATAAGTAAAAGATAGTGCAAATTATCTGGAGAGTTGTTCTCCCGGTCACAAATATTTCCACCTAGTATTAATTCTGAGTATTTTTTTTTTTAAGAGGGAGTAGGACGTGAAATCGGCCGACTGTAGAGACACCACAGGACATTTTAATTTCCACTGTCCTGAATATAGGCTTGATGGCTTCAAAATAAATGGTTCAAATGGCTCTGAGCACTATGCGACTTAACTTCTGAGGTCATCAGTCGCCTAGAACTTAGAACTAATTAAACCTAACCAACCTTAGGACATCACGCACGTACATACCCGAGGCAGGATTCGAACCTGCGACCGTAGCGGTCGCTCGGTTCCAGACTGTAGCGCCTAGAACCGCACGGCCACTCCGGCCGGCTTTGATGGCTTCCATTACAAAATGTACACGCTTGAATTCCATAGAGCGATATACAGTGACGTGCGATAGAAGAGTGCCGTATGAAGAGGCACGGCACTGCACTTTGGGACACTTAAAACCAAATAACGTCTTACACTTCCTCGAACATATATATTTTATATATCAACCTCTTCATAAAAATGTGCGCTGCAAAATGAATATGTTTTTGAAAAATCGATTTTTTTAAAATTTTTGACGTCCTATCTCAAACGCTCGGGTGGGAGGGTTGCGGGGGAAAGGAGGATGGCGGGAGGGGGGGGGGGGGGCGCCACTATCAAGTTTTTGCCCCGGTTCGGAAATATCGTAGATCCGGGACTGCTCAGTTTAAGCAACCAGTCAGTAGAGAATGGTATAAGATGCATACAGTATGATTAGCCGTGCTTTTCCAAACAATTTTTGCGGAAATTAAGATAACTCGTCATTGGACTACCTTAGTGAGTTGTGTAGTATTCTTTCTACCTGTTTTGCCTGAAGCTCTCGACGTTTATGTCCCTCGCAGAAACAATTTTCAGCGCCGTTGGGTTCTCTGTAAAGTGCAGATCTACTTCCTATGATTCTAAGTGATAAAGCGGGAAGCTGCATTATTCGGGATAAAGTTCAAAAGGGATGCCATTATGACGTATTTATGTACTGAACACCATAAACTGATAATATCGACACAATTAATAGTGATTATCTGAAAACTAAAAATTTCCTGAGAGCATGGTCTTACGACGGAACTAGATTGGAAGGCATGCCGTCGGCGTCATATTATTCATTTATTTATTAATATGATCAATTTCTGGTGTTTTAATACTGTTGTAGGCTTCTCCTAATATCTGTATTGGAAAAAGCGACTTTTATTAGCAAATATTTATTAAGCAAGATTACTTGCTTCCGCGACTCCCTTTTTCGCTTTCATCCATCTCTCAGCTCAACTCCTCTTCGAAGCATTATTCCTTTCGGCGTTGTCACTGGCGGACGAAATTTTCAATGTAGCCCAATGACAAATAGCCGTTTCATCACCATGCCACTCCGTGCAGGGTGGAAATTTTATATCTGGCGTGGGCTGGCGTGTGCCTCGTGAATTGGCATCTTCCTCAATTTCACATTCTTAAGACGTTTTCCTGCATTCCGGGGCTGTTGGGAGAGCGGTTACACAACACTTCTTTATAACTGCTCTCTTTGCGTGAGCCCTGGACAGACGCATGTTTGGGCTCCGTCTCAAAATCTGCTGGCGTCCATCAATTGCAAGGGATGTCCTCACTGTCGAGAAAAAACGTCTTCTTAAGAATGCTGGCTTCTTTCACACGCCTTCCTACGCCAATTCCCCGTGCTTTTTGCACGATGCTCCCTGTGCCCGTGGGTTGCTGGAATTGTCGGTACATCCCTGCTTTCTAAGGCAGGTAAGATGACTGTCGCCAGACCAGAAGAACTCAGATGCTTTCGCGCGTACATTCTTGGCGTTCCGTCCTAATGGCTGCAGGTGTCCATCAGCTCTCGGCACGCTTCTCGTTGTCAGGTGGGCCCTACGCATCGTGCCCTCCTTGAACGAGACGAGTACGTCCTCCCCGGCTTCCCACTGTGTCCTTGCAGAATGACTGCACCCGGCGGCTCGCCCCAGGATGTCCGGCTTGACCGCTCGGGACGCGTTGGAGAAAGTGGCCGCGGTCGGAAGTATTACAATGTATTATTTCTTATAATATGTGCACGGGAAATGAGTGGTTCAAGACACAGTGGTAAGACGCTCGACTTATCGAACAATGTCTATATGATATTATATAGAGATCACTTGGCATTGAAATTTCATAAGAGAATCTGCAGTGTGTAGAAAATAAAACCAGCCCGGAAAATATTTAGAAGGCTGATGTGGAATTGAGTCTTGATAGTGAACAGGAGAACTGCTCAACACAGAAAACACTGGAAACCGTGATTCCGATTCACCATTAGGTTGTCGCCACATGTCTGCATACGCGCATCTCCCGCATGCTCTGTCCCGAGTATTCTTCTGTGCCATTACCTTTTCGTGAGTGAGAGGAGTAGAAGCGTTTGGTGACCAGTCGAATGCAACACAAAATGGTGCTGACGATAAACAGCACTTGTTTATTGTCGAGTGTTATGCGAAGTTCAATTCGTGAAAAAACGTGTGCATGCGAAAAGTGTTTTGGTGAAACCTCCGGCAAAGCGTGCAGTGCAAAAGCTGTGTAGCAAAATGGTTCGAAAAGGGCTCTGTTGCAAATAAAAACCGTAACTACTCGAAAAGAATTCGCACACTGGACAACATTGGTCGAGTGAAGGAAAGCAAAGGAACAATGAGAAGCGAAACCTCAACGTAGTTTACCTGTACAAGTGAGAATTACACTGATGAGCCAAAACACTATGACCACCTGCTTAATAGCTTGCTTGTCCGTCTTTAGAACAAAATGCATCACTGATTTTGCATATCAGGGATCCGACAGTTTGTTGGTGCGTTTGTGGCGGTATGTGACATTGGATGTCTACGCACAGGTCTTCTAATTCGCGTATGTAACGGGCCACTGATTTGCGTACACGATAATGGCGCCCGCTGGCGACCCATATGGGTTCCATAGAATTTACATCAGGCGAATTTGGTCGCCGAGACAAAACTTGGGTTCATTCTAATGCCTCTGTTGCACGGGTTTGGCTCCGAGCCGCGGACAATAATACTGCTGAAAGATGACATCGCTGTCGGGGAAGACATCAAGCATCAAGGGATGCAGGCGGTTCACAGCTGTCAACGTGTCTTCGATTACTACCTCAAGATCCATGCAAGCGCAGGATAATGTCTCCCAAAGCAAAATACTACTCTCACCAGCCTGCGTCCGTGGCAGCCGGCCGCTGTGGCCGAGTGGTTCTAGGCGCTTCATTCAGGAACCACATGGCTGCTACGGTCTCAGGTTCGAATCCTGCCTCGAGCATGGATGTGAGTGATGTCCTTAGGTTAGTTAAGTTTACGTAGTTCTAAGTCCAGGTGACTGAAGACCTCAGATGTCAAGTCCCATAGTCCGAGTCGCCGTTTACCTCGATGACAGCATTTCTGGAGACGACCATCGACCTAGTACAGCAAAAATGTGATTCACCCGACGAGGCGACGTGTTTCCATTGGCCGACTGTCGAACCCCATGGTCCCGTGCCCACTGCAGTCGTAATAGACGACGTCGTTAGGTCAACATTTGAACACCTACTGGTGGCCTGCTGTGGAGCTCCGTGTCCAACAATATACGATGAACGGTGTGCTCCGAAACACTGGCACAACTCCAGCGTTGTGTTCTTTCGGAAAAGATGCCATAGATTTCCTTCTATCCTACTTTACAGAGCAGATGAGCCTCCGAACCGCACGTTCCGTGAAGAGTCAAAGACGTCCACTCGTTGAGCGCTTAGTGGTGTTATCACTATCCTACCTCTTTCCGTAAATGCTCATGACATCAGTACGTGAAGATTCGATCGTCTTCGCCGTTTTAGAGGTATTCGTTCACAGGCTCTGCGTAATAATAATCTGCCCTTTGTCAAAGTCGCTTATCTCAGCGGATTTCCCCATTTGCAGCCAATATCTTCGTTAGGGTGATCCCCCGTCAGCTTAAATAATTTTGTAACCGTGTCACGTGCGTGCAATGTCACCAGGCGGCATCCAAAGCCGCGGTGGTAGTGGTCATAATGTTTTGGGTATTCAGTGTAACAGATCGTCGTGTCGAAACGTTATCAAAAAGGACCAATATCTGTATCCTTACCGATTTACTGTTGTGCACGAGTTAAAGTGTCCAGACAAACTTTTGTTGTTGATATTTGCGAGTACTTTTTGAGTGGAGTAGAATAACGACTCCTGGAGTCTGTTTTCATTTTTCTAGATGAGACCCTCGTCATCCTGACTGTGTACGTCAAGTCACAGAACTTGCGTCATTACGCATCAGTAAATCCACCAGGACTTTGAAAAACCGTTGCGTAATCCCAAGAATGGTGCTTGTCTGGTGTCCGGATCATAAAGCAATCTTTCAGCAAACTGTTACTACTAAACGGTAGGCCCAGAAACCTTTTAATCCATATGTGGAACAACTTGCACATTAAATGAATACTGATCTTTTCTGAATTTTATATTACGAAAATGCCAAATAGTTAACGTTTTTAATTATGAAACTCAGAACAAATTGACCTAACATTTTGTGAACTTCAGTAATGATTCAAAATGATACTAAAAGACAAACTGTTATGAATCCTAACTGACTTTAATCTTACAAGTGTCGGATGGGGTGTTTTAGGTAATTTTCTCTAACTCTGAAAGTATGGCAGCTAGAAAGCTGAGATTTTTAAATAATCTTCTTTTTAATAACAAAGGACAGTATATTTACTTTTAACTAAACTGAATAATATTTAATATAGTTTATTTAGATTCTTAGGGGCTTGAATATTCTGTCGCTCGAATTGACAAAGGTACTGCTTCCCACGTCTAGGCCGACCGGTTCTAGGCGCTTCAGTCCGGAACCACGCTGCTGCTATGGTCGCATGTTCGAATCCTGCCTGGGGCTTGGATGTGTGTGATGTCCTTAGATTAGTTAGGTTTAAGTAGTTCTAAGTCTAGGGGACTGATGACCTCAGATGTTAAGTCCCATAGTGCTCAGAGCCATTTAATTTCGACTGGCATTGCGGAGAGTGGTTGTAAAAAATTGTATGAAATCGGCATAAGGAACCACTCGTGATCTTGAAGGTGCTGCCAGCAGTCCAGCCAGCACATTGATTGTGCGTAGGAAGTTAAATAGAATGGCGTACAACTGTAGATCATCTCCTCATAAGCCACACACACGGAAGCGCCAAAGAAACTGGTATAGGCATGTGTATTCAAATACAGAGATATGTAAACAGGCAGAATACAGCGCTACGGTCGGCAACGCCTTTATATGACAAGTGCCTGGCGCAGTTGTTAGATCGGTTACTGCTGCTACAATGGCAGGTAACCAAGATTTAAGCGAGTTTGAACGTGGTTTTATAGTCGGCGCCCGAGCGGTGGCTCACAGCATCTCCGAGGTAGAGATGAAGTGGGGATTTTCCCGTACGATCATCTCACGAGTGTACCGTAAATACTAGGAATCTGGTAAAACATTAAATCTCCGACGTCGTTGCTGCCAGAAAAAGATCCTGCAAGAACGAGATCAACGATGACAGAAGGGAATCTTTCAACGGGACGGAAGTGCAATCCTTCCGCAAATTGCTGCAGATGTCAATGCTGCGCCATCAACAAGTGCCGGCGTGCGAATCATTCAACGAAACAACATTGATATGGGCTCTTTCGGAGCCGAAGGCCCACTCGTGTACCCTTGATGACTGCACAAAGCTTTACACCTCGTCTAGGCCGTCAACACTGACAATGAACTGTTGATGACTGGAAACATGTTGCCTGTTCGGACGAGTCTCGTTTCAAATTGTATCGAGCGGATGGACGCGTACGTTGGAGACAACCTCATGAATCCATGGACCCTATGTGTCAGCAGAGGACTGTTCAAGCTGGTCGAGACTCTGTAATGGTGTGGGGCGTGTGCGGTTGAAGTGATATGGGACCCCTGATACGTCTAGATACGACTCCGACAGGTGACACAAACGTAAGCATCCTGTCAGATCACATGCATCCATTCATGTCCATTGCGCTTTCTGACGGACTTGGGCAATTCTAGCAGGACAACGCGACACCCCACGAGTCACAATTGCTGCATAGTGGCTCCAGAGGCACTCTTCTGAGTTTAAATACTTCCTCTGGCCACCAAACTCCCCAAACATGAGCATTATTGAGCATATCTGGAATGCCTTGCAACGTGCTGTTCAGAAGAGATCTCCACCCCCTCGTACTCTTAGATTTATGAACCGCCCTGCAGGATTCATGGTATTAGTCTCCTCCAGCACTACTTCAGACATTAGTCAAGTCCATGCCACGCCATGCTGCGGCGCTTCTGCGAGCTCGCAGGGGCCCTACGCTATATTAAGCAAGTGTACCAATTTCTTTGGCTCTTCAGTGTATTTCTGTAGTCAGTGCTGAGCATGGCTTGAGGCGGTGTAAAGAGCGACGCCACTGGCTAGTGGATGACGAAACGAAAGATTCGGAATGACTAATCACTCTATATACTTTTGCAATCCGATACAAGACGGAGAACGCAACCTACCATCATGGGTAGTGCCAACAGTGAAATACGGAGGAGACGGTGTTACGGTATGGGGGTGTTTTCGTGGCTAGGGTTTTGTCCCACTACTGCGCTTAAGAAAACGCTAAATACGAAAGGATGTGTGCACATTTTACAGCATTGTGCGCTGCGTAGAATGGAGGAACAGTTTTGAGACGATGATTAATTGTATCTCTATAACAAAGCACCCTGTTGTAAAGCAGGATCCGTGAGGTAATGGTTTGCCCACAGTCACGTTCCTGAAATGGATTGGCCTTCCCAGAGTCGCGATGTGAACACCTTTGGGATGAATTATAATATCGACTTCGGTCCAGCCTCACTGTCCAACTACCTTGACTGGCTTGCGCTCTTGAGGAAGCACGTCGTCCAAAGAAATTCAGATACGCTGAAAGTGTTCCCATCAAATAATCATCTTGTGATGTTGCAGTTCTTATTATGTCCGTGCTAGCTATGAAAACAGGACGAGGAATTCCGCCTTATGCAAGACACATTTTCAGTTTTGTTTTATCCAGACATGTTTCAGCAGTTTTTGTGCTATCTTCTTTGGGTTATTTTATTTTTTTGCTTGCATGAAGCTATATGGTATTTATGTCGGTAGCTAGTCTGCTATACAATCTACGACTTCTCATGGCTTTGATGTTGCAGTGTTTTCACGTAATGGCGGCGAAAACTCTGCCCATTGAAACCTGGTGGTGAAGGGAAGGCACGATTCGGTTACGATTGTGGACGGGGCCGTAATCAGTTACCGTTGGTTGCCTTTTACAGTTACACACAGTTTATTTTAAACCAGTAATTCCAGACTCAACAATAAATAAAAATGCCAGACGTTATTAATGAAGGAATAAACAACTGTGTAAATAATAGTGTTTTCTGTGAATTACAATTTAACAAATCACCAATACATACAGATACAGCAGATAATGTTTTAAAAGCAAGCCGCTGTGATCTGCGCAGAAGGTCTTACACGCCAAGAATGGCAATAAATTAAGAATTGTTTGAGAACTCGCTGCAATTTACAACTTACAGGAATTGAAATATTAAAGGCAAGTCGCCACAGACACAGCGCAAGGCATCAGATGCCAGGAATGGCAGTAAATAAGGTTTTAAAGGCTTACTTCGTAAATACAAATACCAAATTAGAATTTTAAGGCAAGTGACCACAATCACGACTGAAGGCCTTACATACAGTTTGGAACCGAGCGACCGCTACGGTCGCAGGTTCGAATCCTGCCTCGGGCATGGATGTGTGTGATGTCCTTAGGTTAGTTAGGTTTAATTAGCTCTAAGTTCTAGGCGACTGATGACCTCACAAGCTAAGTCGCATAGTGCTCAGAGCCATTTGAACCATTTTGAAAGCCTTACACGCCAGGAGCGGCAGTAATATAAAAAAAATTTAGAAACCTGCTGTAAAACAGCAAATACCATGGCAAAGGTTAATTAAAAAACAAGCAACTGATCACCCAACGGGTTAAATAAGGTGATGGTAAACTTTGTAACACAACCCTTAGCGTCCACTGAACAATACACTGCTAGATTTATTCCAGAAGGCGACCAGAACTATTAACGAGACATATATAACGTTTAATGTAGGCATTACAAGGGCCAACGGCCTTGCCGCAGTGGTAACACCGGTTCCCGTCAGATCACGGTAGTTACGCGCTGTCGGGCTGAGCTAGCACTTGGATGGGTGACGATCTGGTCTGCCGAGCGATGTTGGCAAGCGGGGTGCGCTTAGCCCTTGTGAGGCAAACTGAGGAGCTGCTTGATTGTGAAGTAGCGGCTTCGGTCTCGGAAACTGACATACGGCCGGGAGAGCGGTGTGCTGACCACATGCCCCTCCATATCCGCATCCAGTGACGCCTATGGGCCGAGGATGACACGGCAGCCTGTCGGTACCGCTGGGCCTCCATGGCCTGTTAGGGAGTAGTGGTATTACAAGGTGTTGTAATAAATAATACAATAATAAAACTCAAGGCCCATTACATAAGTTCCTTAATGGCTACTGAGGCAGATTATACCCGCAGAAGGCGTGGGCTGAATAAGGGTTACACTGAACTACTCGCCATCAGACCTCCGTTTAGAACACAAGTCTTACAAGAACCAAGGGGCCACAGACGGTGCTCCAATAGTCGACCTCAGAGAAGGTCCGGCAACAAACACTTTCGCGAGCGATGAGATAGACAGCCAAGAGTTGCATTCACTTCACAAGATGGTAACTCAGACTAGTGGCAGTCTAACGAATGACCAATGATAATCTTGCTGAAGCTAAAAATATGTTCAAATGTGTGTGAAATCTTATGGGACTTAACTGCTAAGGTCATCAGTCTCTAAGTTTACACACTACTAAACCTAAATTATCCTAACGACAAACACACACACCCATGCCCGAGGGAGGACTCGAATCTCCACTGGGACCAGCCACACAGTCCATGACTGCAGCGCCTTTGACCGCTCGGCTAATCCCGCGCGGCTTGCTGAAGCTAACTGACGTCCGATAAACCAAATGCAACGATGGAACAATACACCAAAGCTAGAACCGGCGGTCTGCACTACGTCCCCAGAATACTGTGTTTAGAGCGCCCAGAACGAGAAATGAATCACTACCACCAGAGCAGAAGAATCACCAACCGGCCTACAACCAAGAAAGCTGCCAAAACTACACGCCTTACCGGGCAGCAGCGCAAGGCGAGGAAACGTACATTGCCATTACATACACTAACCCCCAGGGCAGGTAACTTGGGCGTTAGTGGCAAGAAAAAATACCGTTGGTTGAACTTATCAGATCGTAACAAGTTGAACGCAGTAAATAGTAAGTCGAGGAAAGCTAATCAGATTCGCCTTCCCCAAGAACTCCACTCGCTGCTCTTCGCCCCGGCGACACTACGAGCAGCAACATGAACCTAAGTCACTGGAGAATCGCGAGATATCACAATGGTGGAGGTTTCTCTACTTGGATTGAAATGCACTCATCTTAAAGCTTGCTGGGTCCGATTTACGACGAGGTCATGCACCCTCGTGACCACAGCCCTTCCATCCGGCAGTCCAGTGATCCCGGCGTGTTCTGGCACTGTGAGGACCTGGCTCCTCCTGAGTCCCCAACCGAACTGCCCACTCACACGACCCGGAAAAACAACGACGTCGCCCCAAAGATAGGGCAACAGTTACGACATATCGATAACCGCCGCTGCTGCCACCAGCAGACAAGCAACGCTTGCGAAACCGAGTGGCGCTAGTCAACACGAGAAGAAGACAAACACCCGCAACCATGCCAACTAAACGATATCGTCTGGCCTCCAACAGAGGGCGGAAACCTACAAACAGCACCAACGCGAGCCGCAGCATGGCTCACCCATGTTCTGAAAATTCGGAGGAAGTGCAATGTCTAGTGACCATAGGTCACGAAATCAGCCAATTCACCTCGCCAACAACATATGAGAAAGCACTACAACATCAAAGCCACTAGAAGTTGTAGATTGTGTAACAGACTAGCTACCAACATAAATACCAATAGCTTCATGTCAGTAAGAAAATAAAATATCTCACTGAAAATAGAACAAAAAGTGCTGAAACATGTCTGGGTAAAACAAAACTGAAAATGTGTCTTGCAAAAGGCGGAATTCCTCGTCCTTTGTTCCCAGCAAAGTTGAAGCCGTCATAAAGGAGCGGACACGCCCTCTACTAATGTTCACTAATAGGTGGGATATTTTGCCAATATAGCCTTTATAGAAACTGAAACAGCGTGAAAAATTTATTTCTTCTAAGTTAATGGATCTTTTTAAGTAAGACAAGAATTAAGGTCACTAAGCACATTTATTTCATGAGCAGGTGACAGTTTTACATACACCGTGTAACAGAGCTAATGGGTCACCTTTTCGAAATCCCTTAATTGTCTCCCAGTGCGGCATAGAAGTTTGAAATTTGGCTCGAAGGCCCCTATAGCCTTCTGCTGTAATGGTGTAAAAGCAGGGCACCCTGCGACGTCACCCTAGGCTCGGTGACGCTCCAGACAGCTAGGTGTCTACACATGCGAAAAAAAAGGCCAGGCCTCAGAAGTTCATGTGAGATATAAGGTGGGTTAATTATGTCTCACTGACACAAAATTTCCCCACAATTCTGCGCAACACCTCCGTACTTGTGTCGCACGAGGATAAGATCATCACATCCCCACTGACGCACATAACACCCGTTCCTATGACACTGCTGCGATGGAGGCCAGGACCTCGACATTGGACAGTGTGTAGTATATGTTATGTACACACATTGGTTCAGGAACGAACAGCTGTTTCATGTATGGATGGATCAGAGAAAAATTGTTAAGCTTATATGTCGCTTCACCAAAGTATTTAAAATAAAGCAGACCTCTTTTTATTTTTTGAAACATTATTCATAGAAACAAAAGCGGTCGAAAAGCCCTATTAAAATATTTAATTAAAATTATGCCATCAAAAATGTTTTTAATTAAAATTTTCATAGACTTTTTATGTTTTCACTTAATGATGTGAGAGGAGAATGGCCAATGTTATGCCGTAGTGTATTTGCGTGTGTGTGTGTGTGTGTGTGTGTGTGTGTGTGTGTGTGTGTCTTGAGAGGGAATAGGAGGCAGAAAGGAACAGCTGCCTATGAGAAACGATGTGTAGGCGACGTTTTGTTGAGCTGAGAATGGGATAGAGCGTCGAGTTGACGCATCTGCTCACGCAAGGATACTAAATGTGTGATAATTTGACTTTAAATAGAAATTGAAATTAATCACTGGAAGGAAAACTGTTAAAACTAATTGGAGCAGACGGTGATGGTGGGTGCATCTTTGTTAGTGGCCAAAATGACTTCTAGAAAAATGCTATAACATTTAGAAATACCGTCAGTTTTGCGGGGCCAGTATCTGTTACTTACGGGTGAAACGGAATCATAGTTTGGTGACTGGCCAGATCATTTAAGGTTCCGCGCTTGTATTCAAGTTGGCAAAACGCTTCCTGATAACCGGCAATTAATTTCAGGGACGCTGTAGCAAGTTGTAAATGAATAAATGGCAGAATACTACTTGTATTCGGCCATTGCGTCTCCACGCCACGATCCGTTAAGCTCGTAATGGCCGTTGGCTGTAACAATAAAACGTAAAAACATTTCATGTATCATGTATCTATTAGGAGAAATATTAAAATGAGAACTCATGAGACTTAACTAATTTACACTAATTTAACTGCAAATTATTCTAAAGCTAATACATGACACATCACATTTGTGTACACAAAAGAAAGATTAATTAATGATATGCAAAGAACGCAGCTACAGTGCGTTCTATCAGCATAAAAGCTACCAGACAAGAGAGAAAGATATGAGCAGGAAAGTTTTTCATTTACTTTCCAAAACAAAACAAAAATTTACAATCGATCGCAGTAAGCCACAGGCTGACGGCCGCTATGTCCTTGAAAGATTATTTTTGAAATAATAATTACATTTCACAAAATTAATTTACATAAGCTATTTAAACTTGAAGTTATTTACAGTAAATAAATAGATATGTATGTATTCTCGTGCTTTCTGTTGTTTTTGTGACGTAAAGTTTACATGAAATTACGTGGCTCTTCCATGTAATGCCTCAGGGTAGGCATGCGGGAGGGGCAAAGGCCCTACTTCATCTATTTTCTGCGGGTTCTCCATGACTACTACCCAGTGACGTGGCGTGAGGTATTCGTTAACTGTAATCGCTTTCACAAAATTGTGGAAAGTAACAATATTGCTGTTGTAATTATTATTATTATTATTATTATGTTATTGTTTACGGTTATCCATTGTTGCATCAGATCTTGCCTGCCCTATTATTACACTGAATAATGCCATACGCTGTCTATTAAAGTACTAGGCCCAACCTCGTTAAGATGAGGCCTACAGAGCGATACCGGATAGTCGGAAAACGCTTGTTATTATATCTGCCTGAATAAGTTCCGATACTCGCAGTTTTATTTATATTTGAGGTCAGTTCTGCGACCCTTCTTGTCGAAAATTTCAGTCACGGAGTCGTAGAATGACACTTGTTTCACGAACCTGAGCAGTCGTTTTTCAGTGGACAACAAGGCAAGGTGAAAGTCTGGTTTTCAGTTGTGTATTTCGAAGATAATGTTCGTTATGCTTCTGAACATTTAATATCGAGGCATTGCTAATAAAAATCTGTCCACGTACTGCCAAATTTAATACGTATCCATGTAGATGTAATCTTGTCCTTGGAATTTTCGTGCCGTTTCCTTAATTTGTTGAAATTGTTCATGTCACTCATGTCATGCTTTGTCCACAACATATCGGAGGAAAGCAAAGCACATGGCCGACAGTACATTTTTGTGTCTCTCTACAGCCACATAAACATTTGCAAGAGTAGTTCCAAGAGCCTTGGAATTGTCTGACATAATTTTTAGTTACTGTGTTTAAGCGGCTCGAGGCCCCTCCACGTCCCCCCCCCCCCCCGCCTCCACCCCCGTCGGAGGTGGGTTCCAGTCCTCCCTCGGGTATGGGTGTGTGTGTCCTTAGCGTAAGTTAGTTTAAGTTAGAATAAGTAGTGTGCAAGCCTAGGGCCCGATGACCTCAGCAGTTTGGTCCCTCAGGAACTTACCACAAATTTCCAAATTTTACTGTTTCTAAATGTGGAAGATCCGGTGGAGGCCGCCCTTGTTGTTTGATCACATCACTTTTCCCCTCAAAATTAAGTCCTCCAAATAGATGTTTACACAGGCTTACCCGCACACATCTATGATCTGATATGTTTGTATCCTTTGAGGCGCCCACTACTTCGTCCATATTACTTCAGCAACACAACTTCACATACGCGCAGAAACTAATTTAAAAACATTAAAAACATACTTCCAGAATGAGATTTTCACTCTGCAGCGGAGTGTGCGCTGATATGAAACTTCCTGGCAGATTAAAACTGTGTGCCCGACCGAGGCTCGAACTCGGGACCTTTGCCTTTCGCGGGCAAGTGCTCTACCAACTGAGCTACCGAAGCACGACTCACGACCGGTACTCACAGCTTTACTTCTGCCAGAACCTCGTCTCCTACCTTCCAAACTTTACTGAAGCTCTCCTGCGAACCTAGCAGAACTAGCACACCTGAAAGAAAGGAAACATCCCCCAGGCTGTGGCTAAGCCATGTCTCCGCTAGTTCTGCTAGGTTCGCAGGAGAGCTTCTGTAAAGTTTGGAAGGTAGGAGACGAGGTACTGGCAGAAGTAAAGCTGTGAGTACCGGGCGTGAGTCGTGCTTCGGTAGCTCAGTTGGTAGAGCACTTGCCCGCGAAAGGCAAAGGTCCCGAGTTCGAGTCTCGGTCGGGCACACAGTTTTAATCTGCCAGGAAGTTTCCAAAACATACTTGTTTGCTAAAACTGCAGTGAATGAATAATAATGTGTACTAAAAACTGCGAAGCACGACGATATGTACCCCGATTTATATCCGAACATTTTTAGCACCGTAGCGCGCGGGAAAGAAAAACACACGTGTCTTTACAAGAGCTAGAGAATCGTAGGCGCTACACGATTAGCAGTAGCCTTTAACAACTGCACAGCCCCCCCCCCCCCCCCCCTCTTTCTCTAGTAGAAGCGAGAGAGGGCATGGACCATGCAATGGGACACTCGCGCACCGTTAATCGTTGTTGTTGAGAAGTTACAAGAGTGTAGGATGTAGCTGACCAGCCCCTGTGACCTGTGACAAACTGGTACGAAAACGTTTAGTGTCTTAAATGCCCTCAGGTTAACAGTGCGTTATAGAAGTGTGAAGCATACCCACAACTGAAAATGTCGAAAAAATATACACGGTGTATCAAAAAGAATCATCCGATTTGGCACGTTTATATTTCTGAAACTAATAAATATATACAATGAATTTTGTTTTTTGATGAACGGGAAACTCAAATGGTTTTTTGCATACCTTTTCATAGGTGTTCAATATGCTCCCCTTGAGATGCACGGCACATGTCAATGCGGTATTCAAGTTGTCCCCACACTGTATTGAGCATGTCTTGAGTTAGAGCTTCCACAGCTGCTGTTATGCGATGTCTCAGTTCATTCATTGTTGTTGGTAACGGAGGTACATGAATAGAGTCTTTTGTAAACACCCACAATAAATAATCACATACAATTAAGTCCGGTGACCTTGAAGGTCAGTAATGTAAGGCTGAATCATCTGGTCCAGTGCGACGGATCCACCGTTCAGTAATCATTTGATTTAACATTTCCCGCACTTCCGGATGCCCGCGTGGCGGTGCCCCAACGTGTTGGCAAATGAAGTCTTTCGAATCTATCTCCACCTGTGAGAAAAGAAAGTTCTCAAGCATATCGAAATATGTGCTTCCTGGAATAGTGTTCTCGGCAAAGAAAAATGGACCATACGCCTTTTCCATGAAACTGCACAAAACACATTAAATTTTGGAGAGCCCCTCTCATGTACAACTTCATGTGGTTGTTCTTTACTCGATATTCTCTCATTATGACGGTTCACCTTTCCGTTTAAATGGAATGTTGCCTCGTCACTAAACAGAAAACTGTCATTCTCCATCTTGTCATGAACGAAATTACATAACTCTGCACGTTGTTGTTTGTCAGCTTCACGGAGAGCTTGCAGTGGCTGAATTTTGTACGGTTTCATGTGTAAACGTCGACGCAATACACGCCAGACGGACATGGGGGCATGTTGAGCGGTCGAGCTGCACGGCGAACGGATTTCTGAGGACTCCTTATGAAACTGACGGATGCGTTTGATGTCTGTATCAGACACTCGGGACGGCCCGGCGATTTGCCTTTACACAATCTGTTTCTCGGAATTGTTCATGCCATCGTCTAATGCTCTGTGCTGTAGGAGGATCCACACCGTACCTAGTAGGAAAGTTAATACGGACCCGCAAAGCGCAAAACGTAGAACACAAAACGCTTTCTGTTTTCCCGACACCATTTTCACAAGAACTGAAGTAGCGCCCCGGCCGGTGGCCGAGCGGTTCTAGGCGCTACAGCCTGGAATGTGTGTGGTGTCCTTAGGTTAGTTAGGTTTAAGTAGTTCTAAATTCTACGGGACTGATGACCTCAGACGTTAAGTCCTATAGTGCTCAGAGCCATTTTTTGAAGTAGCGCACATTGTTGCTGCCTAGCGGGAACCACGTAAAACTCGAGAGTTTGCTCTTTGCAACAGTACGTTGTTCACCCACATGTCTCAACTAACATAATAGTTATGATTTTTTTTTAATCGGATGATTCTTTTCGATACACCCTATATACCAATAACGTTTAAATGCAAAAAAATGCGTCTTATACGTAAATGTAATCGGCGATTACAGCACTTACTAGCACGCCTCGCCCCCTACTACCGTTACGCCCCTGAGCATTCTGACGTCGAGTGCTGCTGACAACCCGATCTGCAACGTGAAACGAGAGCTTTTGTTCTCAGCCTGCTGTTCGAATATTCAACATCAGTTCGTCTGAATAGTCAGATTCTCAGTTCTCGGATTGCCCAGTACTAGGATAGATGGATAATTATGTCAGTTTCTGGCGCTAGAATTCTTCTAAGTTTTGGTGTACTGGCGTAAATAAATGGCTGATTGTAAACAAGAGGCACAAAGTTAATTGGTTTTGCCATCTGAACATAGTTTCTACACGTTATTATGACAGAGCTGTACGGACTTTCCGACCTTCAACTTCACGGTACTCCAGAAAAGTAAAACCAGAATCAAAAAAGGTACACACGAGCAACAGTTCAGCCATTTCTCTTAACAAGACTGCAGCTACATGGTAGTTAATTTTGAGAAGAATGTGAGCGATATGGTGTGTTTTGGCAGTGCTTATTGAATTTCGTTTTGCATATATGCACGCTTGCCCTAACAGTCTTCAGTCAAATGAAATCTTAAATTTTAGTATCGAAAGTATAGTAGGTATCTGATTACTAATTAGTAATATTACATAGTTTACAGTATTAATAAATTGTACCTGAGTACCTAGTAAGTGACTGAACATCATAGAAACTACACTGAAAAGCCAAAGAAATTGATACGCCTCCCTAATATAGTGTAGGACCCCCGCAAGCACACAGAAGTGCCGCAACGTGACGTGGCATGCACTCGACTAATGTCTGAAGTAGTGTTGGAGGGAACTGACACCATGAATGCTGCAGGCTGTCCATAAATCCGTGAGAGTACAGGGGTGGAGATCTCTTCTGAACAGCACGCTGCAAGGCATCCCAGACATGCTCAATAATGTTCATGTCTGTGGAGTTTGGTGGCCAACGGAAATGTTTAAACTCAGAAGAGTGTTCCTGGAGCCACTCTGTAGCAATTCTGGAAGTGTGGGATGTCGCATTGTCCTGCTGGAATTTCCCAAGTCAGTTGGAATGCACAATTGATATGGATGGGTGGAGGTGATTAGACAGAACGCTTACGTACGTTCCACCTGTCAAGAGTCGTATCTAGACGTATCATGGGTACTATAGCACTCCAACTGCACGCGCCCCACGCCATTACAGAGCCTCTACCAGCTTGAACAGTCCCTTGCTGACATGGAGGGTCCATGGATTCATGAGGTTGTCTCCATCACCATAGGCGTCTATCCACTCGATACAATTTGAAACAAGAGTCGTCCGACCAGGCGACATGTTTCCATCCATCAACAGTCTAATGTCAGTACTGATGGGCCTAGATGAACCGTAAAGCTTTGTGTCACGCAATCATCAAGGGTACATGAGTGGGCATTCAGCTCCGAAAGAGCCCATATCAATGATGTTTCATTGAATGCTCACATGCTGACACTTGTTGATGGTGCAGCATTGAAATCTGCAGCAATTTGCAGCCACTTCTGTCAGGTTGAACAATAATCTTTAGTCATCGTTGGTTCCATTCTCGCAAGATCTTTCTCCTACCGTGGCGATGTTGGAGAGCTGATGATTTATCAGATTCGTGATACTTACGGTACATTTGTGAAATGGTCGTACAGGAAAATCCCCACTTCATCACTATCTTGTAGATGCTGTGTCCCATCACTTGTATAACAACAATATCACCAAATTCAAACTCACTTAAATCTTGGTAACCTGCCACTGAAGCAGCAGTAACCAATCTAACAAGTGCACGAGATACTTGTTGTCTTAGGCATTGCTGACCGCAGTGCTGTATTCTGCCTGTTTACATATCTCTGTATTTGAATACGCATGTCTCTACCAGTTTCTTTGGCGCTTCAGTAGCCTATATATCCAAGATTCCAAGCTATTGCAATAAAAAGGTATCTCAGTCTAGATTTCAGGGTTCTCGGGCATACTGCCACATGCAATCATCAAAGATTCACCATATTTCAGCGAAAAACCGTTCTACAATTGCATCTAGCAGTATGTCTGAGAATCTTGGAAGCATCATATATGCTGGGAAAGCCTCAGATCACATATGTATCAGCTTTTTTTTTTTCTTTCTGGAGAAAAGAAGTTCATGTATGTGTAATGTAGCTACATTCCCCTTCCCAGTTCATAAAATGAAGATGCATTCTTGCTATGGGTTTTTCAGCTGCTGCATTCTCATAGGCCTATTATTGATTGCGAAATATCATGATAACTGACAAGAAGGGTAAGTGTAAGTGTAGTAATGAAGTTAAGTATAAATACACGTGTTCAAATTTTTTTCTCTTTGAAATCTGGTCAGCCTACTCCGACCCATTAATAATCTCAGTAAAATAAGAAATAATATCACCTGTACCAAATATGTGTGTATCTCACTTTCAACTTCATTAGTATTTCTTCAGCCACCGGAGGAGAAAGTAATTGCTGGGAGACAAATTGAGTGAATACAGCATATGAAGAAACCCTTCAAAGCAGATTTGCAACAGCAATATCAGTCATTCATAATAGAATGCTGTTTCACTGCATTTTACATTTGTTATATATCAGGGAAGGGTCTCTAACATATGAGATAGATATACATTTTATTTAAGAGCTGTAGGCCTACACCAAAATAGCTTTTTACATAATGAAATATTAGTGTGTTAAATGTTAATTATAATGTGAACTGAAACATTAATGTTTAGAATTTCTGTGAAGGTACCCCTTAATGGAGCTGAAGATGTTGCCCAACTCTCGTCTTTAATTCAGTCTTAAACCCTACAACATTACTCACATTTCAATGATATACTCTGGCATGTTGTCGAGTACATGTGCGCCAATGTATCCAAACTCATTTCTGCACTAATGTTAAGCACCTGAAGTCTTTGTAGAGGTTGTTATTGATTCTCCTACCAGTATTATTTTCATGTTTTGTAGCATTTTTTGAAAAGGAAGTATTTAGAATGACTGTGGACATTAATGAGTACCTATGTATATTGTGAAGCAGGCTTAAAAATGCTACAGGATTTTAAAAATAAATAAATAAGTTTATATAAAGAAGACTCTGACAGATATTTCAGAACTAACAACACACATAACTCTTATAAACCATGTCCCTTTTATGAAAATATAGCCTCCGTAATTCATTACTGAATGTAAATATGCAGCATGAACTAGTTTCTTCACATTTAAATCACCATTATTGATAATCGTTTGTACTGTAAATTAGCTGAATGAAAGCAATTCATTAATTTTAGGATTTCAGTTAAGTTTTGATGTATTTGTAGTGTCAAAAAATGTAATGCCATCAGCCTCTTGTATGTCATGGTTTTGAGTATAGCTGGTGGATATCTATGAAATGTAATGAATTGTATATGCTGAGACTAAGCAGAATTTAATGATAATATGGTTACCTTGAATCACCTGTTGATATTTCCTAGTAACACATTAGCTGCCTTTTAAGTTACATAGCAGATACTACATTTTATTTCTAAACTGTCATCTACAAAAGGTACAAGCTTTTCCGGGGACCAAAGTCAGGCTCCAGTGACCAGGTACAGTGAGCAAGTGTGTTTGAGTTGTGCTTGTATGAATGTGTGTGTGTTGTCTCTTTTGGAAGAACATTGTAAATATTTTAGCAGTCTTTTACATTGTGCCTGTCTGTGGCTCGACACCTCCTCTATGTGGTGAGTAGCAATCCATACATTTCACACAGTTTTTAAATTCTTGTACAAATTTATTTATTTAATCTTTGCCCATGGACAGTAACTGATAATTTTCAGTTGAGAGTGTTAGGGTACACATACAATTTTATACAGTAAATCTACAGTAAAGAAAACAGAGTTACATTTTACAGGCACACAATAGGTTATTACTCATTTTCTCTTACAATGAACTGCTAATATTTAATTTGATATTTAATTCTTACTTATAATACACATTCATAACAGTTTCCCACTAATGGAAAGAAGATGTTTTAATTCCCTCTTTCAAGCTGGCGATGGCCATATATGCCAAAGTAGTTATTGCAGTGTTGCCTTTTTTAGCTGTAAACTAGAAAATACCTTGTAGCAGGTGTTCAGCTCCAAACATTAGCCTGATTTTAGAATCCAAATAACTCCTTAATCACTTTCAATAGACGTTTATGAGATATTCCACCATTCACCTGAAGGTGCTTGACGTAGCTATTCAGCAATGGAATATGGATTAGCTAACAGGCTTCATCTGTGACATCAAGAATCACAATTGATACAATATTCTGGGCTATTATTGGATGGATTTTCCATTAAAACCCAACATTTTATTTGGCCCCATCTGCAGAGGACATTTTCAAGAGGGATCGTAGCTTCTTTGAATGTCTGATTTACACCCTGGCTCACTGCTGACTGCTGCAAAATTCTGTTTAGATGGGCTCCCATAGAATGGCATGACATCACATCCTTTGAATACCCAGACACAATAAGCTGTTGTCAATTACTATTGTCCACTGCTGCTACCACCCCATGGGGAAAGGTTTATACACATCTTCTTCAGCATCAGGATCCAGATGTCATTCAGTTTCAGGTTCTACTTCCTCCTGGAATTCCTGGAGCATTTAACACTCTGTATGGCACCTCTGTGTAGGCATTCTTGGTATCTGCTTGTGGCTGCCAGTGTTTAAGTCCTATGAAAATTAATATGGTGGTTTCCTGACTGCAAAGCATGTTCCTCAACAGATGATCTGTCAGTCTCTCCACTTCTGTAGTTGCCCTTGTGCTCTTCTTGTCATTTTTAACTGTTGTTTTTGTAGTACCCACATACACCTCCTCAAACTACACAGAATTCTATAAATTTTTACCTTTTGCAGCACTTTGCGAGAATCCTTGGCCAATTTTAGATGTAGCCATATCTTCCGGGTGGGTTTGTAGATTACCATGATGTTCTGTTTTCCCAAGATTTTTCCTATGCACTCAGTAATGTTGTTAATGAAAGGCAGGAAAACTTTTAATTTCACAGGCATTTGTGCATCGCTATAATTTTTGTGCAGTGGGTGAATAATTGTTCTTGAGTATTGCATTGGTAATGTGTTTTAATTCCGTGTCAAGCAGCTGTGATTTGCAGATGTTCCTTGTTCTATCCAAAAACTTTTTTTATGTCTTGCTTTTTTTATGGGAGGTGGTTCAAATCCTGGTGTAGGTAATGGTCTGTGTGCATGGGTTTTCAGCAAATAGCCCAGAATATTTTATTAACTGTGAGATTTCCGGCCGTGAAAGTTTACATTGTACAATTACAACATCAAGAATGTCTATTATAGTGCCTAAAGGCCAATATAGTCAGTCAGATCCACACACAGGACTTCCAATGACATTTTCTGATATTTTTATGGTTTCCCCTCCCAAATTATCATACATACAGAGATGGTGACTTCCTGTCAGATTAGTTTCACACAAAAGAATGATGTTGCTCATGAAAGCATTTTAAATGTCACCCTGTTTTTAATAATGGCAAACAGCTAGTAATGTGCTGTATTCAGGGTCCCTTATTTGTGGAGATCTTTCCAACTTCCTAATCTTCTTCCAGTTAAGAGACTGGAAGGCTGGACAGAAAGTATTGGTTTATACTTTGGAAAAACTATTTTAACAGCCTTCAGAAAGCAATAATATCCTTTAGGAACCATGCAAATAATTTCTGTTAGAAATAAGGCGTGGCAAATATTGATGTTTTATTGCAGTGCTGGAGTGAAAATCCATCCTGACTTCTTAAGAGGACAAGAATTGAAAATAGTAAACAGAAGGATGTTTTCAAAATATAAATTTTAAACTTGTTTTTTTTAATATATATAAGTAAACATCTGATTTAAAACAAGGTACCTAATTTGCCACTCAGTGGTCTTCTTCAACTGTGTACTCAGGTTTCAACTTCCCAATAAGATAACTTTAATTATGGCTGAGCCATACATGATCCTGAGGGTGCTGGAGGATATCAGACATCATCACATGAAAAAAATTATCATCTGCTTTGATTCCCTCGATATTCTACAAGTACTACAGGTTGGTTTGAAGAACTTTCTGAACAATTCGAGCAAATAGTTTGGCCATCCAGATCACCTGACATGAATACCATTGAGCATATATGGCCATATGGGGCATAATCAAGAGGTCAGTTCATGCACAAAAAACTGCATCAGCAACACTTCCGTAATTATAGATGGCTATAGAGGCAGCATGGATCAATATTTCTGCAGGGGACCTCCAATGACTTGTTGAGTCCATGCCATGTCAAGTTGCTGCACTACGCCGGGCAAAACGAGGTCTGACATAATATTAGGAGGCATCCATGACTCTTGTCACTTCAGTGTAAAGAGGCTTAAGGGATAACAGTGTCAGTCCTTTGCAGGCTGTCAACTCTCTGTTGAGTTAAAGAGCCACTACACAAATGGGACATGAGGGGCTGGTAGTGAGGAACAAGAAGCCAAGGCTGGTAAAACCACAGTTTGACCATTGCATACCTCATACTGCTCAGTCAGGTGAGATGAAATCGTGATAGCACATCTCTGAATAGGGCGAGACGAAATCGTGATAGCATCTCTGAATAGGGGAATCTCCATTAATACGTGGCTTTACACTCCAGGTAAAGAGACATCAGTGTG